>NC_057809.1:566942853-567542853 GCF_018294505.1 Triticum aestivum | reverse complement strand
GGCACTCGACGGCGGTCATCATGGTCGAGCCGATGATCGTGCTGCTCATGGTTCCGACCCAAGTACCGCCCTTGGCGATGCCCTCGTCCCTCACGCCGTGGAGGCAATCTTGGGCTGTGAGCCGACTGAACTATGTCAGCTACTACAGATCTGCTATGAATTCTGTTACGCAACTGAGACACTGCAGTGTTCTGCTCTCCCGCTGCTCGGAGCAGCGCTCTGATCTGCATCAAACCTCTACCAGCTTCCAACTGGGACGGCTGAATGGATTCTGCTATGCGGGCTGCTGTAATAAGGTTTTGAATCAGAGTGTGTTATACATGCGGTTCAGGCGGGAACAACTGCCGCTGCCGTCGACTGGATTCAGAGATCTACCCCCGAGCACGATCGTCGAGTGCACGCTGAAGGTTCTCCTGTCGAGTGTGCTCAGCTAGAGTGGCCAAACGCGCCGCCTCCACGGCCCAAGCTTCAGAGGTCTCTCCAACAACAGGTGTGATGAGCGCCTCCATATTGCAACGGTGAAGTTCTTCCTTCTGCTGAGAAGAGAGGGTTTCAGGGTGGTACTCCTCGTGAACACGTGACGGGTCGCCGCCGCCATCGTTGTCGCCGTTGCGACGCATGCCAGGCGGGCTGCGTGGCGTGTCGACCATCAGGACCTCTGCTGCGGGGTTGCTGCTGTCGCACTCGGATAAGGTCTCAACGGAGCTAGTCGATAGATCGAACAGGCCATAGAGAGATTCGTCGGGCTCGATTGCCGTGACTTGAAGGCTGGCCGACTGACGTGCCACCACATGCTTCACCCACCACTGAAGCCGTGACCGACCGGACCGCTTGTGACGGTGAACAGCGGGGAGCGAAGACACCACGGGAGTCGATCAATACTGGGTCGACGTCTGCCACAGAAGGACGTCGTGAATGCACGGACGAAAGTGTGTCACCCCGCGGACGGGGAGTGCCTCGACATCGAGGGGAGCTTCCTGAAGCCAAGCGGAGTCATCGGCGATGAAAACAAGAGCACCGAGATGGATCTCGGGCCCTCAACCAAACCTCCGCCGGAAACCATGATGAAAGGACTCGGAGAAATCGCAACCTCACCGAAAAATCGCTAAGACACCTGCCCCAAGGTGGGTGCCAACTATCGTGGTTCTAAGTCTGACAATAGAATGGGGGTAGGTATGAGGAGGCAAGATCCTAGCTACGGTGAAGTTGTGCATGCAAGATTACGAGTTCAGGCCCTTCTCAGAGGAAGTAATAGCCCTACTTCTCGGTGCCCGGAGGCTTGGTCGATTGGATTATGCGTGAAGTTATAGGGGGTGCCAACCCTTGTCTCAGTGGAGGGGGTGGCTTATATAGAGTGCGCCAGGACCCCCAGCCAGTCCACGTTACAAGGAGTTCAATGTACATTAAGATGAGACATTACTGGTAAAGCCAGTAATAAAGACATATAAATGATCATTAACGCTACAAGGTGAACGCATGACCGTTGCCATCCTAACTGGCTTTAGGTCTTCTGTACTCTGAGTGGTCTCTGATGTGGTCGAGTGATTATATCCTGGTCAACTAGAATTGGGTTAACTGGGTGGAACCATGGCCGAGTGAGTTGTATCTTGAGGTTACTTCAGTCGATAGATTTGTTGTCCTTTGAATGTCTTTGACTGTAGGGCAGTGTCCTTGGGAGGGGTGCTTAAATCAGGTCTATTGCCCTACCCTAGGTACATGTCATCGTCAGGGTACACCTTCTATCACAGATCCGAAGGCAAGATCTTTTGTTGCTAAGAATGGATCCTTTCTAGAGAAGGAGTTTCTCTCAAAAGAAGTGAGTGGGAGGAAAGTAGAACTTGATGAGGTAATTGTACCTTCTCCAGAATTGGAAAGTAGTTCATCACAGAAATCAGTTCCAGTGATTCCTACACCAATTAGTGAGGAAGCTAATGATGATGATCATGAAACTTCAGATCAAGTTACTACCGAACCTCGCAGGTCAACCAGAGTACGGTCCGCACCAGAGTGGTACGGTAATCCTATTCTGGAAGTCATGTTACTAGACCATGATGGACCTACGAACCATGAGGAAGCGACGATGGGCCCAGATTCCACAAAATGTCTTGAGGCCCTGAAATCTGAGATGGGATCCATGTATGAGAACAAAGTATGGACTTTGATTGACTTGCCCGTTGATCGGTGAGCCATTGAGAATAAATGGATCTTCAAGAGGAAGACGGACGTTGATAGTAGTGTTACTATCTACAAAGCTCGAATTGTCGCAAAATGTTTTCGACAAGTTCAAGGTGTTGACTACGATGAGATTTTCTCACTCGTATCGATGCTTAAAATTCTGTACGAATCATGTTAGTAGTTGCCGCATTTTATGAAATCTGGCAAATGGATGTCAAAACTGCATTCCTTAATGGATTTCTTAAAGAAGAGTAGTATATGATGCAACCAGAAGGTTTTGTCGATCATAAATGTGCTAACAAAGTGAGCAAGCTCCAGCGATCCATCTATGGACTGGTACAAGCATCTCATAGTTGGAATATATGCTTTGATAAAGTGATCCAAGCATATGGTTTTATACATACTTGCGGTGAAGTCTGTATTTACAAGAAAGTGAGTGGGAGCACTACAGCATTTCTGATAAGTATATGTGAATGACATATTGTTGATTGGAAATAATGTAGAATTTTCTGGAAAGCATAAAGGAGTGTTTGAAAGGAGTTTTCCAAAGAAAGACCTTGGTGAAGCTACTTATATATCGAGCATCAAGATCTATAGAGATAGATCAAGACGCTTGATATATTTTCAATGAGTACATACCTTGACAAGATTTTGAAGTAGTTCAAAAATGGAATAGTCAAAGAAGGACTTCTTGCCTGTGTTGCAAGGTGTGAAGTTGAGTAAAGACTCAAAACCCGACCACGGCAGAAAATAAAAAGAGAATGAAAGGTCATTCTCTATGCCTCGGTCATAGGTTCTATAAAGTATACTATGCTGTATACCACACCTATTGTGTACCTCACCATGAGTTTGGCAAGAGGGTACAATAGTGATCCAGGAGTGGATCACTGGACAACGATCAAAAATATCCTTAGTGGAATAAGTAAATGTTTCTCGGTTATGGAGGTGACAAAGAGTTTGTCGTAAAGAGTTACGTCGATGCAAGCTTTGACACCGATCTGGATGACTCTAAGTCTCGATCTAGATACATATTGAAAGTGGGAGGAATTAGCTAGAGTAGCTCCGTGCAAAGCATTGTAGACATAGAAAATTTGCAAAATACATACGGCTCTGAATGTGGCAGACCCGTTGACTAAATTTCTATCACAAGCAAAACATGATCACTCTTTGAGTGTTAATCACATAGCGATGTGAACTAGATTATTGACTCTAGTAAACCCTTTGGGTATTAGTCACATGGAGATGTGAACTAATCACATAAAGATGTGTACTATTGGTGTTAAATCACATGACAATGTGAACTAGATTATTGACTCTAGTGCAAGTGGGAGACTGAAGGAAATATGCCCCTAGAGGCAGTAATAAAGTTGTTATTTATATTTCCTTATATAATGATGAATGTTTATTATTCATGCTAGAATTGTATTAACCGGAAACTTAGTACATGTGTGTATACATAGACAAACAGAGTGTCCCTAGTATGCCTCTACTTGACTAGCTCATTAATCAAAGATGGTTAAGTTTCCTAGCCATGGACATGTGTTGTCATTTGATGAACAGGACCACATCATTAGAGAATGATGTGATGGACAAGACCTATCCGTTAGCTTAGCATAATGATCGTTTAGTTTATTGCTATTGCTTTCTCCATGACTTATACATGTTCCTATGACTATGAGATTATGCAACTCCCGAATACCGGAGGAACACTTAGTGTGATATCAAACGTTACAACTTAACTGGGTGACTATAAAGATGCTCTATAGGTGTCTCCGATGGTGTTTGTTGAGTTGGCATAGATCAAGATTAGGATTTGTCACTCTGTGTATCGGAGAGGTATCTCTGGGCCCTCTCGGTAATGTACATCACTATAAGCCTTGCAAGAAATGTGACTAATGAGTTAGTTACGGGATGTAGCATTACGAAACGAGTAAAGATACTTGCTGGTAACGAGATTGAACTAGGTATTGAGATACCGACGATCGAATCTCGGGCAAGTAACATACCGATGACAAAGGGAACAATGTATGTTGTTATGCGGTTTGACCGATAAAGATCTACATAGAATATGTAGGAACCAATATGAGCATCCAGGTTCCGCTATTGGTTATTGACTAGAGATGAGTCTCGGTCAAGTCTACATAGTTCTCGAACCCGTAGGGTCCGCACGCTTAACGTTCGGTGATGATCATTATTATGAGTTTATGTGTTTTGATGTACCGAAGGTTGTTTGGAGTCCCGGATGTGATCATGGGCATGACGAGGAGTCTCGAAATGGTCGAGACATAAAGATTGATGTATTGGACGGCTATATTCGGACACCGAAAGTGTTTTGGGTGATTTCGGGGAAAACCGAAGTGCCGGAGGGTTACCGGACCCCCCCCCCCCGGGAACTAGTGGGCCTAGATGGGCCTTAGTGGAGAGAGAGGGGGGCTGCTAACCCCGCGTGTTTCCCTTGGCATGGCGGTACCACTAGCACCCTCCATCTTGCTACGCCCCACGCAAGGCTTCGGAGACAACCGGCGCACTCCCTGCCATGAGCACCCCAAGGACGCCTGCCAGCGCCGACGCGCACCAAATTCGGGCCGAGATCCCCGGACCTGCGCTCCGGGCGCCACCAGCCTATGCCACTGGCCCGCCGCTAGCCAACCACCGCCGGGGGCGAGTCGCCGCGGCACCGCCAGTCCCTGCTCCACCCGCTCCCGGAGGACCGACCGCTACCAGCCGCCACGCGCCGCATCCCCCGAGCAGCGCCCAGCTCCAACCTCCAAGCGCCGCCATCCGTGGCCGCCAGATCCGGCCGGACCACGCCAGGCCGCGCCATCCCGGAGCAGCGCCCCGCTCCAACCAACACCGTCGGCCAGACGCGCGTCTCGAGGGAAGGGGGGACCTCGCTGCCACCGACGCGCACACAGGCTTTGCCTAGCGGTGTCCGCTGGCGGCGGCGAGGGAGGGGATGGGAGGTGGGGGTGGCGGCGGCGGGGATTAGGGTTTTGTCTAGGCCGCTCGCGGGAGCGGCACGGGGGACGGGACTAAAATCGGTTTCAAATCGCTGCATCTTTTCCCGACGACCAAAACAGAGCAGCTGGGAGGAAAAGGCAATTGCCAGGGACGAACGTTCTAGGCTGGTCTACCGCCTCCGGAAGCCACCGACAGATGTGCATGGCACGGGCAAGAAATCCCGCGTTTCGTTCTGTAAAGTTTCGTGTCTGCATTGTGGTGTCACTCCAGTGCACACGCGCTTAGCTTTCGGTCGATGGATTTATATAAATCAGTGTATGATAAATGGGGGTCGGTCGGGCAGCTCCGGTGATCGCACGTCGGCCGGAGTCGGTGTTGACGGACCCCAGTCGTGACGACCACTCCCGCGCTGCACCGCAGTGGGTTAGATAGAATAATCATCTGCTCACACTACTAGGGAAAACGTTATACACATAATCTTAGCAGCAGTGTGGTTTAAAAACAAGCGCTACTGCTAACTAGCAGTAGCGAGCTTAAAGGAACAGCGCTATTAATAACTAGATAGCGGTAGCACTCTAGGTGAAACAAGCGCTACTACTATAATTGTCACGGATTTGCCCCCAGGCTAGATATAGTAGTAGCGGCCTTCCTTGGACGCGCTGTTGCTAAAGTACTTAGTAGCAGCGTGTTTCTGCAAAACTCGCTGCTGCTAAGTGTTGCACCTAATTAAGTTTAGTCCCATACTGCTAAGCGAATAAGGTGTTTACCACCTTAAATATATTTACTATTTAGATTGTACACAGAAACAAAAGGATCAATGATGACCAACGTATATTTTTGATGCGTGCTTAGACTTAGCAGTACTGTTTTTCCTGAAAATGCGCTATAGCTACTTTAGCTATAGCGCTTTTCATGAAGTGTGATACTGCTAGTCCACTTAACCACCCGCCCGCTCAAAATTTCGCTAAGTCCTCCTCCCCCCCCCACTGTTCCCCTACTCCTATGTCGCTGCCGCCCAAGCCCGAGCTTGCCCTCACCGCCGCCGCCCGAGGCCGCCGTCAACCTCACTGCCGCCGCCCGCCGCCGCTCTCGACCTCACCGTCGCCGCCGCCTCCCCCACCCCCTCCGCTCTCGATCTCACCGCTGTTCTCGACCTCACCGTCGCCGCCGCCTCCCCCAACCCCGCTGCCGCCTGCCGATCCCGAGCCCGCCCTTGCCGCCCCTACCTCTCTGTCGCCGAGCACCTCCCCGCCACCGTCTCTCCCCTCTCTATAAGCCCCCCCCCACCCCTCCCCCACCCTCGTTCTCTCTGCTTAGTTAGTACTAGATGTTTTTTAGTAGTAGTAGATGTTAATTTAGGGTTCATAGATAATGATTTTTAGCAGTAGTAGATGTTAATTAGTAGTAGTGATGGTACTAGTTAACTATTGTATAATGTAGTTTATTTTTACTGTTTTTAGTAAGTGTTTAAAATAATTAGTAAGTAAATTAATAAACTAGTTGAACTACTTTAGTTGTAGTTGAACTAGTTTAGTAAGTAAATTAATAAACTAGTTGAACTAGTTGAATTAATAGAACTAATGTATTTTTAGTAAGATAATTAATATAACTAGTTGAACTACTTTATTTTTAGAAAGAACTAGTTTTTTTCTATTTATACTAAGTTTATATTTAGTAAGAACTAGTTGAATTAATAAAACTAGTTGAACATGTCATATTTGTTGTTATTTTTTAGTTTAAGCAATTATTCGGGATGTATTAGTGATAACTTATACGGTTTTTGCTTTTGCAGAAATCAAGGAGCCCCTCCATCATCCCCGTCGTTGTCCACATCACTGACCCCCTCCGACATCGAGGTGAGACCAGCCAAATATCCATGTATATCTTGTGTTGCTCAAATAGGATATGTGGTTGCCCAAGTGGTCGTTCATGTTCACTTTACACCTCCGAGCGGCCTATGTTTTGCCGGAGTATTGATTAATTTCCGTTCCAGCAAATTTCAGGCGCTCGATATGTCCTTTTTTAGCAAAGGTCATGCCGGATTTTTCCGTGAATTCTGGCATGACTTGTGCTAGAATATGTAGGAAATATCGAGTGGTTTGGATTTTCTCGAAAAATAATGATCTAATTTAGGTTTTTAGTACATATATTTAATTGTACAAGTTTAATCTTTGAATTATGAACGTAGGAAATGTCGTACTCGGACGACGACAGTCTCCCGGGGGAGTGCAGCTGGTGCCACGACGATCGGGGTATGTGCGACATGTTCATTGAGCTGGACGAAGATCGTCGCTTCAGCATTAAGCTCGAGGAGACCTTCGATGTTGAAACGGTACGCAACAATGACAAGTGTTTTTTCGTAATTAAGCATGACTTCAACTATTTCAACGTCTAATTTTCATCTTTTACAATTCGACTAGCTTATCCCATGCCATGCAAGACGCTATGTCTTGGAGAGGATGGGTTTTGAAGACCATGAAAATTTTCAAACAAAGAAAATACACCTAAGGACCCATCATGATATCGATTTTGAAGTAAATCTGTACAATTCTCAGAGCGTAACCCATTTTGGTTGCGAAAACTGGGAAGCACTTTGCAAAATGAATGGTTTTTATGAGGGTATGATTATCACCATGGATCTTGGTGATCCTGACATCGAGCAAGACAATATGGACATTTGGGTCCTTGTTGATACGCTTCCGATTCTACCGCAATGTGAGTTTCTCAAACATAGTTATTAAATAATTTATATTGTTTATTTCAAAATAGTTGACAGCTTATTTCCATTGACAACTTATTTTGAATCTTCAAAGAATGTGTAGAAGATGGCAGACAAAACTCACTACACTGATGGCTCTAAATTAACTTATAAGGTGAAAAGTCATCTGATTGCTTATTGTACTTATCTTGAGAGTTACAATACGTATTATCAAACTCCTCCAAATTATGGTGAATACATGCCACTAGTGCACGTGTTGAACCACGGTAACTTCTATGGAGATACCCTGGTAAGATTTTTTACTATTACGACATTCGTGCATCTTTTGCATACTTCTAAAACTAGTACATCATTGCTAACTATGAAGTTATTACTATGTTTTTCAACAGAAAATCCCGATAGATTGTGTGCCTCATCTGATGTATCAGAATGGTCGCCTTGCGGTTCTAAACATACAGCCAGGTCAATCTAAGGAGCTCACTTGTGCATATCAGATTTCTAAAACCGGTGAACACATGCTAATCAAAGAATGGAAAAAATGTTTGGACATTCGCAAGGAGGTTCTTGGAAGTAACATTAAGTGAAAGGCAAGAATTGGAGACAGGATAATCTCCATTCTCCATAATGGAGAGTCAGGAGCTATCTTGTTTTTTGCTATTTTACCTTAGAGAATATAGTAGGTCCTAAGAGAATGTAGTAGGTCCTATGAGGTACAATATGTTTATTATGTGATACAATGTGTTAGAGTTGATGATGAGGAGTACTTGTGATTACGACTACTGACCAATTTGCTATGTGATGTCTCATTGATGAAAACGATGATCTTGAGGAGGTGTTATATGACAATGATGTATTATGATGATAAGTTGTTAATGATATGATGATGATGATGATATTTATTATATCATTGGGTGAAAGAACCGTGGATTAGTTTGAAGTGGATGTCCATCCACTTGAAACTAGTCCACGGTTCTTTCACCCCGTAATGTAATAACTCATTATGATGTAAAAACAATTTCTAAATTCATGTTGTATGAAAACTTGTGTAAAGGTGTACGAATACAACATGAAATAAAAAATAAATAAAATATGAAATAATAGTAGCAGCGCGGGCAGGGAGAAGCACTACTACTAATTACCAGTAGCGCTCCCCCGGGAAGTTGCTATTACTAGTCGATTTAGCAGTAGCATGGGTGGAGGCACGCTACTGCTATACGTTAGCTGTAGCGCCTTATCAGTAGCGCATCGCCCCGCTCTACTGATAGGCCTAAAACCCACGCTACTGCTAGGCTTTTCCCTAGTAGTGTCAAGTCATGCTTTTCTCCATTGCTGCTACTATCTTGCAGCTGAAGGCAAACAATGTACCTCATCGATACCTTCCCACTAATTTTAGGTTATCCTTGTTTCAGAGACAAGAACAATTAAAGTAATCTGTGCTGCACCCCTAAAAAAAGTAATCCGTGCCGCGGTCGTAGCTGTTGAGACTTTTTCTGTGCCGCTTCTCAGTTCTCATGGCCTGCATTCTCAATTGCACGTACAGATGCTCGACTCGACAGTCAGCCGTAAAGTTATAGTACTGCTAGTATACTCTTAAACCATGTTCTCTGCGTATGATGAGTAGTCAGTCACCCGATCATTTTTCCTTTGCGAGTGCATAATCATCAGACCATTCAGAAACAAAAATATACAAGCAGGAGTGTCTGTTTGCATGGTGATGAGATTAAAATGTTGACACATACTACATGTTTTGGTTTTCCTTTCCACTCTCCAGGAGACCGCAAGGAAGCACTCGCAGCTCTACTACATAAGAGCATCTACAGTTGGGCGTCTTAAACCCGTCTAATACGTTCAGACGAGCCGTCTGATCATGAAAAAAAAATTGACTGAAGGACTGCAGGGTTTACACCCCACATCATTTTATTGAAACTAAAAAGGAATGTACAAATAAAAGTTCCTCATGGAAAGGAACTGAACAGAAAAAGAAGAAAAATATGTACAAGTTATACAAATCTAAGAAAAAGAGCTAACCCCTCAAGGAGGCAGGAAATCTATCCATTTGATCAAAGCTTCTCTGTGTCTGGACTTGATTCTGTGTGCCAAGAGAGAGATGTCTTGGACAAAGCCATTCTTCCACTGCCTGAATGAAGGTCTGATATGCCTAAAGACTTTGTCATTCCTGACTTTCCAAATATTCCACCAAGAAAGGAAGACCACTTCTGAAAAGAAAGGCTTATTGAAATCCTTCCTAGCATGATGTGCAATCTGCACCATATCCTGACTATTCAACCAGGTAATTTGAAGATAGTTCCATACTCTCATGCTAAAGTTGCACTGAAAAAATAAATGATTTCTGTCCTCCAGTGTTCCTGTGGGGCAAAGTACACATTCAGGTCCATCATTGATCCTACAGTGCCTGCACAGAATCATATCCTTGGTGTTTACTCTATCCATAATGACAAGCCAGGCAAACATTTTAATTGTCATAGTACAACAAGATTTCCATATCCAACTTAGAATAGGGTTGGCAGACATTGGCTGATGAACAAAATCATAGTACTTCTTTGTTGTATACCCAGCTTTCTTCCCATGTCTCCAATTCCAAGAATCATTAGAAGCAACATCCAGGGAAATCTCAGACAAAATTTCAGATAGTTGATTGAACTCCCTATAGGCCAGTTCAGACAAGGGTAGGGAGAACATACTCTGCCACTCACCATTCTGCAACACTTCCATAACAGAGGAATTCTTTTGTAGGCAGAAAGAGAAAAGCCTGGGAAATCTGTCTTGGAGTGGGATGCATGAGTTATCAACCTCCCAAGAGTCAGACCAGAAAAGCAAGGAATCTCCTCTACCAATTGTGACTGAAGTAACAGCCCTGAACTTATCAATTAATTTGCAGATGTCCCTCCACCAAATGGAGCCACACAATACAGTGTCATGAGGAACTCTCTGATAATAGTAAGAGTCCCAGATCAAATGAACCCAAGGCACATCTACTTTGTTATAGAACTTGCTGAGGAATTTCATTAACAAAGCTTCATTTTGTAATCCTAGGTTGAGTATGCCAAGCCCACCCTTAAGTTTGGGCCTACAGAACAGAGGCCATGCAGCCAAAGAATGCCCCTTCTCCTGTCCATATGTTCTCCACAAACATTGCCTCTGAATTCTTTCCAGCTGCTTTAAAATCCCTTGCGGTATAGATAGACTACAAAGGAAAAAAATTGGCAGGGAAGAGATAACAGAGTTTACCAGCTGTAGCCTACTACCCTGGGGCAGAAACCAGGAACTAGCAGTTAGCCTTATTTCCATACAGTCTACTAGAGGTAACAGGTCCACAATTTTGGGCCTAGTTGTTCCCACAGGCAAACCCAAATATGTGAATGGCATTACCCCTAGCTGACACCCAAAATGTGCTGCAAGAGCATTGGCAACAGTGGCTTCCACATTGATTGGGTACATTGATGATTTATGATAGTTAATCTGCAATCCAGTTGCCAAGGAGAAAGAGTTCAGAACAGATTTAAGCACCTCCAACTGGGCTGAATCAGCAGCCACAAACAGCAATGTGTCATCTGCATACTGTACCACTGGGTAATCAGGGTCATGAGTTACCAAGGGCGGAGAAAAAAGGCCTTTACTCAGATGATCATTAATCATAGTCTGCAACAGATCAGCAGCAATCACAAACAACAAAGGTGAAATAGGATCACCTTGTTTTACCCCACACTTGCACTTGAAATGCTTTCCTGGTACCCCCATTGAGCAAGATTGAGGAGGTTGCAGATGACAACAACTTCTGTATCCAGGAGATCCATTTGTTATCAAAACCCTTTGCCAGCATGATTTTTATAATTACCTCATGTTGGATAGAGTCAAATGCCTTTTCAAAATCAAGCTTGAGTAGCATGATTGGCTTTTTTGACTGGTTGCACTGGTGGATGTACTCAAAAGTCCAGGCAATACAATCCTGAATGGTTCTTGACTTAATAAAGCCATATTGATCATGAAATTTTGACCTAGACGGATGCCTCAAACACCCGTACTGACCGGCATCCCTCGGATACGGGCTAAATATGGGCAAATATGGGCGTCCGTCATGTCGGACCCGGCCCATGCTGGCCCATCTGACCCCACATATATTCCTTCCCTTTCGCTCGCCGTACCAAATCCTAACCACTTCACACTACACTCTCCTCCACCACGTCCGCCACACAAGCTCACCTCTCGCGATTTCCGGCCGTCTCCGGCATGGCGGGAAGCAGATGTGACTCCAACAGTTCAGATCCGTCGACTAGGGTGTCATTCTGTGCGGGTTGGAGGAGGCAATGGCGACCGCGTTGGATCGTGAAGACGTTCGACTACATCAACCGCGTTGTCATAACGCTTCTGCTTATGGTCTACGAGGGTACATGGACAATACTCTTCCCCTCTCGTTGCTATGCATCACCATGATAGATCTTGTGTGTGCGTAGGATTTTTTTTTGAAATTATCACGTTCCCCAACATCGCATGCATGCACCGCATGATGATGACACTGTCAACTCTTCCTCCCTCATGTCCACTCAATTACATCTAATTTCCACGTGCCCTATTAATTAACCCGGTAAACGAGAAGACAAGCTAGCTCGCGAAGCAGACATTAATTTCTACCTTGATACCTATAATTCAAGTGTGTGGCCTTGTATAAGTAAATGGAGAGAGTACCAACAAAACAATGATATGCGCTTTAATCACATAGTCAGTGGACATGATGGTCACCATCTGTGAGGGAGATGAGGATAAGCGGTGACACGGGTGGGATACCATGTTGAAATAAAGGGTGTGGATCTGTGAGGGGTCTTCATCTATACATGTGCATCCGTTAGGCCGGGCTGGGCTTCGGCCAGGCCTACCAAAGCCCGACGCAGAAAACCTAGGCCCGAGCCCGGCCCAGTCGTCGGGCCTAAAAATCAGGCCCAAGCCTGACCCATCATGCAAAAAGCCCGTCGAGCCTCTTCCTTAAACTGCAAATACGATGGGCCTGAGCCCGGCCCGGCACGGCCATCGGGCTCAAAATCTAGGCCCAGGCCCAACCCGTGGGCAAGGTTGGATCGGGTCGTCTGGGCCGGGTTGCCCATGTCCAGGTATATCTATAGCCATGCTTATTGGGCTAGGGGTAGTATTTTTTTCTTCCGTTGCAATGCACTGATATTTGTAGCGTGATATCTTTTATCTCCCGTTGTAATGCATGGGCATATTTGCTAGTTATTTAAAAAAATGTTAAGGTAATTCTAAAAAATGCTTATGATATTTAAAAGCGTTCACATATTTTTTGGATAAAAATCACAAATGTAAAAAATGTTTCCCAAATATAAGGAAAAAGTATTACGGAATAAAAAAATGTTTGCTAAATTTTTTATACAAAAAAATATCACAAAATTTCTTCAAGAATCTATCTTTTTAAAGGAGAAATAACTACGCACATAAAATGACAAAAAAATTAGAAACCAAAAGAAAAAAGAAACGAAGGAAGAAAAATAACAATCACCGAGACTTCCTTCTGTTGTTTTTTTTGTGAGAAACGGGGCTTCTTTCTCCTCCCCGAGGCGGTTGGGTACACCGGACGCTACAAGCCTGTAAAGCAGCAATATGTAGTGGTGAATGATATAAACCATGGGATAGGAGGCCCTCACTCGGCCATTGTACATGAAACAACGAATCGTAGAACTAGTTTTATGTTGTGTGTTTTTTTTGTCCATAAGTGTAGAAATCATAATTTTGAGGCTCGTAATCTTGTCAAATTTGCTTGTAATTTAGGCGTAGGTAGACATTTTTTGTGGGCAATCCTCACAATCCAATACTTGTATCTATGAACATTGTTATCAATCAATAAAGCGGCGAGATTTCTTAGAAAAAAGCAGCAATAGTAGTGGCATAGTCATAGATGAAAAAAAAGGCAATGATCAAAGACGCAGCCACATAGTTCATATCATGAGGTCTTATAAAACTCCGGGCAAACAGCTCCATTTCCTTCCCATTGGCTGGCAATGGATGCGTAATGATGAAAGTTGTGCGCCGGGTGATGCTGCGAAGGGCCCGGAGGCAATCATCATATGCCCAGGAACACTAACAAACGTCGGTCCTAAAGATCACCAAACCATCCCTGTGTATGTGTGCTTGCCGTTCGTACCCGTGATGGACCTGGAAATCAGCGAACAAACGACGAGCAAATCAACCACCAGGCTACTAGGACTAGGAGACAGATGCCATTGGCCAGAAAAGGCCATAAACTAAACAGGGTACGGCCGCTAACCCCGCGCGTGTTCCCTTGGCATGGAGGTAGGTATACGTGCCGCCCCGCGACAGGACAGGAGAGGTCCAACTCGCCGGCGCCGGAAACGCGACCTAAAAGTGCCGCAACGAGCGCACGGAAAAGCCGCACCAGCCGAGCAAACCACCAAATAAGCCGCGGTGCTCTGCGGTGGGGCCGGGCAGGTGCCGCGTGAGAGGAGCCAAAGTCTCCTGTCCCCAACCCTTTAAGTCCCATCACCCAGACGTGCCAAAAGCTCGGGTCCGGGTCCGGCCCAAGCCAAAATCGCTGCATCTTTTCCCGACGACCAAAACAGAGCAGCTGGGACGAACATTCTAGGCTGCTCTACCGCCTCCAGAAGAAAATTCCGCGTTTCGTGTCTGCATTGTGGTGTCACTCCAGTGCACACGCCCTTAGCTTTCGGTCGATGGATTTATATATAAATCGGTGTATGAAAAATGGGGGGTCGGGCGGGCGGCTCCGGTGATCGCACGTCGGCGGGAGTCGGTGTGGACGGACCCCAGCCGTGACGACCGCTCCCGCGCTGCACCGCAGTGGGTTAGATAGAATAATCATCTGCTCAAGTCATGCTTTTCTCCATTGCTGCTACTATCTTGCAGCTGAAGGCAGAGAAGGTAGCTAGTACTACGTACCTCATCGATCCCTTCCCACTAATTTCAGGTTATCCTTGTTTCAGAGACAAGAACAAAGTAATCCGTGCCGCGGTCGTAGATGTTGAGACTTTTGAGTGCCGCTTCTTAGTTCTTTCTCATGGCCTGCATGCTCAATTGCACGTACGGATGCTCGACACTCAGCCGTGAAGTTCTAGTACTGCTGCTATACTCTTAAACCATGTTCTCTGCGTATGATGGGTGGTCAGTCACCCGATATTTCATTTTTTTTTCCTTTGCGATTGCATAATCATCAGACCAGTCCGAAACAAAAACACACAAGCATGGGTGTCTTGTCTGTTTGCATGGTGATGAGTTTAAAATGTTGACACTTCCATGTTTTGGTTTTCTCTTCCACTCTTCAGGAAACCGCAAGGCAGCTCTACTACGTATAAGAGCATCTATAGCTGAGCGTCTCAAACCTACGTCCGAGCAAGCCATCCGATCATTAACTAGTTACGAAATTTTGATCCAGAAGAACGCCCCAAACGACTTTAAACGTCCGGACTGACCGGCAACCCTCATATCCAGCGCAAAAATCTATGGATATGGGGTGCCCGGACGCATCCGCCACGTCGGACCCATCCCACACTGGCCAATCCGACCCCACATATATTCCTTCCCATTCGCTCGCCGGATCAAACCCTAACACTTCACACTTCAGTCCACTCCACTCCCTCCGCCAGCCAAGCTCACCTCCGGCTATTTTCGTCCGTCTCCGACATGGTGGGCAGCAGATACCACTTCAACCAGTCCGGATCCGTCGACTGGGGTGTCATCCCGTGCGGGTTGGAGGAGGCAATGCCGGTCCGCATTGGACTCCGTCGCTCCTGAGAGGACAGTGCCCGGCCGACGACAGGATCTGTCCAGCGTGACTCCATAACGTCAGCTCAACTGGCGCTCGGGTCCTCTGGGGCTTGATTATCGCGGTCCTGGCAGCTAGAAAATCTCTCCTTTCCCATCACTGGTCAGGTGTACTATGAGACCCACCGGGACCGGTGTGCCCGCCGTGGGAAGGAGAGGATAAGGGCCGCCGAGGCCCGTATCACGGCGAAAATGGCGGCGGCAGATGCGGCAGTGCGGGTGACCGTAGAGGAGAAAGCCATCCGCGTCCGCATTGAGAAGAAACGACAGCGGAGGAACACGTGCGCCCTCGCCCGAGAGCAAAATCGGGCGGTTTTCCGTGCCATGGCTGAACTGTCACTGAAGGAGGACAGCGACGGCGAGGACAACTCCGGCGACGAGCAGATCCGGCTCGATCCCTACTGCGTCTTTGACCGGTACTTCCGCGAGAAGGACGGCAAGGGCGCTGGGAAAGGCAAAGGGCAGCCGTGTATGATCTTTACCACAACACATGCAAAAATTTGGTAGTCCGATGGCATGTTAGTAGGGATGGAGTAGCCGGACGATGTGCATTACATCGACATAGTTGCATAAGTATATATGGATTTGAGATATGATAATTAAAATGTTCAGTTGTGAGAAATGAAATTTGAGACTTGACCGGTCAGAGTCCGCGGAGACGCCCGCGGTCGGATTTGCAAAGTCTTGCTCCAATGTTTCCACATTTTGATTTGGCAGATATCCCATGGTAGTTAGGCTTAGCGAGATTTTGGCGGGGTGTCGAGCTACGTACTCCCTGGCCGTTGACGGAAAACGGGCGCACTTTCCGGGTTAGTTCCAGCCCGGTCAAGTCTACCAGCAACTACAAACGACATGTGCCAAGGTGAGGTCATTGTTTGTTCTACTGTAGTACTGTGAGTAGGTTTTGTCTTCTTCCACGGACATATGTTGTCATTTCAGTTTCAGGGCAGATTCAGTGAAAACTACTACGTACCACTCATAAAAATCTTACTAACTATAGGTAACTGAAGATATACTAGTGCTAAATTAGCTTTTAAACATGACATCCTACTTTTTCTGAATTTGAGGGAGTTGTTAAACTTTGAGTACTTCTGTTCTTGTCTTGTGTGACCGCCAGCTTCCTGAAGCCAAGTAATAAAACTACCTTCTGTCCATAATTTTTGGAATCGAGGATTCAAAGTACTCCCTCCGTCCGGAATTACTTGTCGTAGAAATGGATAAAAATGGATGTATCTAGAATTAAAATATGTCTAGATACATCAATTCCTCCGATAAGTATTTCCGGACGGAGGGAGTACGTACCATTGTAACGGGTTGGAGCCAGCCTGTCAATTTTCAGTTCTTAGTAGTAGTAAAGTACTGTAAATAATTTACAGTGAAATCCAAATGAATTCTATCTGCAAGACATACCGGTAAACCAACAAGTAGTAGTAAAATAGTACTCCCTCCGTCCCAAAATTCTTGTCTTAGACAAATCTAAAACAAGCAATTTGGGACAGAGAGAGTAAGGGCATCTCCAGCCGTTCAGCCCCCCAGGGCGCCTAAATAGAGCGGCCTGGGGTGTGCCGGCGCTAGTTCGGCCCCTAGGGGCGACCTAGCTCCCAGTCACGCCCCCAAGCGCCGGCCCCAGGATGCGGGAAATTTGAACTAGGTCGTTCCCGCTCACAAAAGACGCCACCAAAATTCGGCGATCGAACGTAGTCTGGCGTTACAAAAAACAAAGCGCCGCACGCCGCAAGTTCGCGTGCGCGATGAATCACTCGGCGGGGTCGGCTCCAGGTGTTGGCGGAGTCGGCGTGTGCGGGCTCGGCGGTGTCGAAGCTGCTCTGGTGCTGGGCTGTGTCGGCACGGCTTCGGTACTGCTGGGCGGCGATGTAGAGGCGTCGTTCGGGCTTGGCGTCCGTGTGACCGTGGGCGCGGGAGCTGGCGTCGTCGGCGTCGTCGGCGTTGCCGTCTGCATCTGGTTCAGGATGAGGCCGCGCTCCGCCATGTACCACACCCTGAGCTGCTCGTCGTTGCTCAGGAGCATGTCCGCCCCGCCCATCTGAAAAGCCATGTCGGTGTTCCTCTTCTTTGCGGCGACGTTCGTCCGGAGCAAGTCGACGTTGGTCCGGAGCAGATCGATCTTAATGGCGTTGTTTGTCATCAGCGACAACCACCGCGCCTCGGTCTTCTCTTCACGTAGGACGGTCCGGGCCTGGGCGTCGGCGAGGCAATGCTCGATGGACTCCTGCACTCGCGCGGTTGCCGCGTCGGCGTTTTTCCCCTTCTTTGCCAATTTGTGGCCGTCCGGCCGCCCCTCTGACGCGTCCGGAGTCGTCGCGTCCGGCTTGTATGTCTCCTTGGCCTTGTCGAGGGTACGTCGGACTTTCGCCCACTTCTCGCACTTGTCAACGCGCTTGTAGACGTGGAGGAACTTGAAGTCGGCATCGAGGTTGTCGCGCCGATACATGGTGAACATGCGCAGCAACTGCGTGGAGGAACAAACAGTTGGCGGGCGGCAGACGTAGACGACGAAGAGATGCGGGCGAACGGCGTGCGTACCTGATCCTCAACGCTGGCCCCGCTCTCCGGGCGAGCCGCGACCTCCTCGACGATTCCATGCCATTTGTTGCACGCCCCCTGGATACACCCCCAACGGTTCGCCATCGCCTTGGAGCCGCGCTGCATGTAGACGCCTTTGAAGTAGGGGTCGACGAGCTTCCGCTCGTCGAACTCGGCCTTGATGCGGTCCCAGTTCGTCTCGAAGCTCTGGTTCGTGCCGGTGGTCGGGTCGAGGCAGACGACTTTCCATGCTTCGGCGAGGCATTCCTCCTCCTTGGACGTCCACTTGATGCACGGTTCGCCTGGCCTAGCCGCCCGCTTCTTCTTCTGGCGCCCCTTCGTCGGATCAGGAGCCTCCTCCTCCTCCTCCTCCTCCTCCTCCTCCTCGGGTTCCTGCGCTTCGTGCGCGTCCTCGCCGTAGACGTAGCCGAGCTCGGCCTCCATGTCGCCGCCGAGATCCACTACCTCGTCCTGGGTGGCGAACCCGGGATACGCGGCGGCCGCGGTCGATCCTGTCGCGATGATGTCGTCCATGTCGGCTCCTGTGTCGTCGGTGTCGCCGAGGTGCGAGAAGGGCAGCGGTCCACGGCGGAGATGGGGCGTCGGTGTGGACGCGTAGGCGGGCGGCGAGTAGTTGTATGGAGGGTACTGCACACTGACGAAGGCGGGCGAGGGTGTGCGCGTCGCGGGGTGGCCATGGGGAAGGTCACGTTTGGGTTGAACCCACCGTGCGCGTCGCCGTCGGCGTAGCCGGGCGACGACGATTCCCTTGGAGATCCGACGCCTTGCTGTCCCCAGGGCGCGTACTGGGCGTGGCTGACGACGGGTGGATTCATCATCCCCGCGTGGTCGACCGATGAGGAGGACGCCGCCGCGCGCCCCGCGTTGTCACGGGCCTTCTTGGCGATGGCCCTGTTCCGCCGGTCGGCGGTGACTGCGTCGCGTCGCTGAACTTCCACCCTCCACTCGGCGTTCGACATGCCCGGTGGCTTCAATGGCGGCGCCCTCGGCTTCCTCTGCTTTAGCTGGGCCACGGTGCCAGTCGTGGTTGCCGCCGCGCGCGGCATGGCGGCGACTGAAAGGCGAGCGGGAGGGGGTTTGGCGGGAGAAAGGGAGGGAATGGCGGGAGGAAGGCGAGCGAGCGGGAGGGATGCGAGGGGAAAGCGTCAAGAAACGGCGGGAAAAGGCCCTCGGGTCGCCGCCAGGACGGACCCACGCGCCTTTTTCGCTTGTGCCGGCTCCCCAAGCGCCCCCCGGGGCGTCGGGTTCGGCCTGGGTCCGCCGGCACCAATTTTGGCCCGAGCCGGCGAAAAACGGGATTTTGGGGGCGCGACTGGGCCGTTTTTTTGGCGCCGGCACGACAAAAACTCCTGGGAAGGGTCTGTTGGGGACGCGGCTGGAGATGCTCTAATATGGTAGTTGAGCTAGACGGAAGTGCTTCTCGTCGGCAAAAATATGATAAGAGCATATGCGTATCTCGACCTGACAACGCCGTGGGATATTCCCTTCCATTCTAATACTCCTGCAGCCATTATCAAAGGCGGTGTGACATTGCGACGTGAGGTCATCCGTCGTTCTCAATGTGCAAAGACCGGGCCAATGAGACGATCGACCGATGACCAAGAAGCAAGTTGCATGCTCAATTATTGCACTAACTTAACCTTATACATACCGGTAGTTAGAACTTAGAAGACGTCCATTGTGTCATGTATATATATTATTACTCGAATCAAATGAAGATATTTCGGCTGTAAGATCGAATCAAACGAAGCCAGGAGTCTTCCCGTGCAAGTGTGGGGGAACCCAGCTAAACTATGCAGGCGTGCCGATCATGCCGGATGATCTTCAGTACGTGTCACAGTTGAACACGCATCTTGCCTGAATCGCGGTGAAGTGCAAGTAAATTACGGTCATAAACATAAGAATTTTCTCGAGCAGGCCCGGTTCAAACACGAAACTCTCTTGTTGATTTTCCACGCACGGGCGATAGAAAAATCGCAGGCCACGAATCTGTCCATACTAATTGTAAGGTGTCACGCATATGATTAGTATAGAAATCGAAGCGAAGACAGGCATCGCGTGCGATTTATGGGTTGGCATCGTCCAGGCTGCAAGGCACGCCACGGATAATCGTTTTCCGGCCAGTGTATTCTTGGGCAAGCTTGATCCGCCCGGACACTGCACCGCGACAGGCCAGTGCACCTTTTGCACGCTTTATTTCCGTTTCTGGCCCTGGCAACTTGCGTGCACACCTTCCATGCAATTAGGTATGCTATACCAGATGACACGGGCACAAGCAGAGGCAGTGTCGGGCAAGCGATCATCGATGGTTCGAGTGGCAACACAAGTTGTTCTTCCAAATTGGGCTAAAGATCTACTTGTATATCTTAAGATTTAGGCGCTGTAAAAATAATCTCTGTCTTTACGTTTGAGACGCATGCACGAGTGCGATCCATCGTCGATTGGCGCGATATCATTAACGCAAAAGATCGCAATCTCGTGCCCCTTAATTACCGCGTTGCAAGCTACGAATCCACAGGAGATTGTAACAAGGAAATCTTACCAGGAGTATTCAGAAGATTGTCCATGCATGTTGAGGATGCATCAAAGTTGCTATTGCAAAAGAAAAATCGCAGCGATAAGAATAAGATCTCCGTCACAAGTTGATGTAAAAAGGGAAAGAAAATAAAGAAATCTTACAAGTTTGGTATGCACGCATTAGCGCAAAGCAAATCATGGACCGTATCTACGAATCGTAACGTCTGACAGACCGCCCTAAATTAGCGCGATCTGCATCACTGCATGGCACGAATCCAGGAGAGAATGTAGCATGCGACTAGACGCTCTGTTGGAAAAACATTCCGGTAAACTCCCTTGACTAACTACCGTCAATCAAATTGGAAAAAACAGAGAAAAAAACCCTGACGAACTAGTAGATCCCACAATTCAGCGGCGCACGGCAACAGAATCCGAATTCGAGTTGGATCTCGCTCTTTTTCCTGCCGGAAGATTCTCGATGCATGTCGAGGATCGCAGGAGTTGTCCGGAAGATTCTCCATGCATGTCGAACGATCAGCAAAATTGCGACACTCTTATGAAGAACGTGGATCGATGGGCACATTACAAAATCTTTGCGCGCAAGCAAATCCCACCGGCCTGACATAATCGCGCACGTCGGTTAGGTGGTAATCGAGTCGGTTGTCGCAAACAGGCGCCCTTCACCCTCTCCACTGTGATGCGCCACTAGCACCGGCCGGCCGGCGGTGGTTACGTTCGTGTGATGCACTCACCAACTAAGCTGATTTATTCCCGAGGAACTACCAACCAATTCGCCCATCCACGACACGTAATTCTCCCACGCATTTTCGACGGGATTTTAGCCAACTGACCGGCGTGAAAACAAGACACGGAAGAACCGTTCCGTTTTACCCGCCGCACGCGAGGATTCAGGGGGGATCCGAATCCAACCGCGATGATACAAACAGCCAGCTCAAATGCCGCACCGTAGTAGTAATACGTAGTACAAAACACCTTTTTTTTCTTCTTTGAGCAAAAGTTCAAAACACTTGTACTGCAAGGGGAACGATGGGGTTAAAAGTTGGGGTTGCATACGGCCGTTCCCAGTCAGAAAGAATTCCCCCCGGCCCACGTTCCCCGTGACCCCGAATCAATGCCCAATAATGAGCCCCGCCCTAGCAGCCGGAGGAAATCCCACCGTTCGTTCCGTCCGCCAGGGCCACGCATCCACGAGGGGTATATATCAGCCCGTTATGCGTCGGCGGACGCCCGCAGAGCACCCGATCCGCTAAGGAGAAAAAGAAGAAGGCGGCGGAAGGCAAGGCAGAGGCAGGCCGAGGGAGATAAATTACTCCACCCCGGCCACTCGCCCCCGGCAGCGGCCAGCAGTCCTCCCCGCCCCCACCCAAATCCCCCGCCGCCCCCCCTCGCGGAGGAGGAGGAGGCCGGCGGCCATGGAGGAGGAGAGGAAGGGGTTCCAGCCCCACCTGATGGGCCTGGGCGGCGGGAGCAGGCTGAGGGGCGCGGCGGGGGCGATGGGCCTGCAGAAGCAGAACTCGTGGTCGCCCGACATCGAGCGGGACGAGGCGTGGGAGCGGCGGCGGCGCGGGATTCTCGGCAGGGGCCGCCGCTCGCCGCTGCAGCGCGCGCAGAGCGTCACCGACGACCAGCTCGACGAGCTGCGCGGCTCCCTCGATCTGGGCTTCCGCTTCGACCCGCCCTCGCAGCGCTGCGCCGCCTGCGACGCCGGCAGGAGCCGCCTCGTCGAGACGCTCCCGGCGCTCGACCTCCTCTACGCCGTCGCCGCCAACGCCAACGCCGGGGGCTGCGCCGGCGCGGCCAGTCACCAGTGCTCCTGCGGCGCCTCCTCGGAGGCCTCCGAGCCGTCGCCCATCGGGAGCCCCCTCTCCATACTCTCCCCAGGTACGCACATTCAGTTCGGTTTCAGATTTCAGCAGAGTTCTGGTTCGGTCTCATCTGATCTGTTGATTAGATTAGACGAGCGGTCTCTGAATTTCTCTTCAACCAAACCCGAATAAATTTCGATTGTTAGAGCGATTGGAACTTTTGATCTGACTTTTCGGCGGCGGTGCTTCCCTTCCCTGCAGATGACCCGCCGGAGACGGTGAAGATGAGGCTGAAGCAGTGGGCGCAGGTGGTGGCGCTGTCCATGCGCAGCCGCTCCTGAACCAAACCACCCAGCCATGAAACGCCAACGTGAAAGCCATACCGAATTCAGAGGAGGGACAACAACCAGCAGACGCAGAAGAAAAGAATCATCCCCCCATCCCTGCCTCGAGATCGAAGAAGCAACCAATGATGATGAGCAAGCAAGCAACGAGAAGAGAATCTACCAGGTGTCGTCGGGCGATCGGCCGGCCGCCTTCCACATCTGCTCTCGCATCGCATCTTGGACTAGCTATAGCTTTAGCCTGCTGCTGCTAATCGACTTTGTGTCACATGTTTATCGTTGAGCAATTCGAAACTATACTCCGTAATCCGCACTCCCCCTGTTATAATTAGCTCCTCCTCCCCTCCCCTCCGCTGATCTTCAGCCGCGGCGGCATTGCTTCCGTTAGTAGTCACCTCCCCTGATTTCGTAGCAGTAATAATTTACTTTCGACATCTCTGTACATTGCGCATCATCGCCATCAATCATCAGCAGGTAGATTAGATTAATTTCAATTCGCGTTCGTGGAATTGATAATAAACTGTTGCCTGGTAGCAGTTGCTGTTGCTTCTTCCCCTTGCAAAATAATTTGACCAGCGATGGGTGCTGCCATTGGGTTTGCTCACCCAATCAATCCCCCCCTCGTGTCATTGGCCACCCGATCAAGCAACAGCAATCTGAAGCAGCTCACCGATCCTTTGCCTCATCTGCAATCAGCAGATCTGCCGAGACCAAGCAACGGAGATAGATTTTTTTTGTATGTGTGTGTGATTCATGATCCAGGTACAGGGTTCTGCATCGAGATTCGAGAAGGAGGATGACGACACGGATAGATACTGTGCCACCATCCTTTCTGCAGCGGTGAGGTGCAGAGAAAATTCCCTTTCTCGCGAATGACGGGACAGGCTGTGGTCCGCCCGGCCATGGCCCCCGTATGGGAACGGGAGGAAGCGAGATGGAGAGCAGGTTTCGTTGGCTGTCCCTCTCTGTCGTCGTCTCGGCACGGCGAGCTGTCCGCCGTAGCTGTCAGTGCCACCACCCATCTCTTCTCTCAATCAGTTCCGCGCCATTCTACCTAGTGGAATTCAGTAATCTACGAACGATCCGGATGGGCAAAATCTGACCCTTTTATGTTCGTGCACACGTCCGGACCCGTCCACCACGCAGCCGTTCTCCTCCTATTCAAATCCTTAAATTCGTACACAAGCATGCAACATGGATCAACACACATGCTTTCATAGTTCATACTCCCTCCGTCTGAAAATACTTGTCATCAAAATGAATGAAAAAGGGATGTATCTAGAAGATTTCAGAAGTAGGGAGTACAAGACACAGGATGTTGTTCATGCATGCCATACCAAGTTAGGACGTAGCATAGGGAAGTTCATTCATCGGACCATCAAAATTTGAAATGCTCTACTTCATATGAGTATATGACTATAGACGAGGTTTGACCACGCCCCGCCTTTTCCTTTACCCTAGCCCTTACCATTGTCCTCGTGGTCGCGGAAATGGCGGTCCAAGGCGCAATGGAGGTTGAGGCGGATCTGCTCGGCGTGAGAGCTGAATGTGTCGTACACGACACCAGACATGTTCAGATCCTCTTTGGGAGAAGGCTGGCGAGGGCACACGAACGACCCGAGTATGCTCCATCGCGAGGGCAAGGACGGCCCGGGCTTGCCACTTTGAAAGATCTCGGTACGGGCATCCACGTTGCTAGCTCCACTGCGTGCACACCTTCTCCTTTTCACGCGCGAGCATGTCGTCCTTCGACCTTGGCTGCGCCTCCACAGTTACAACACACGACACATTTGTACCCTTGGGCATTGCGGTCATTGACCTAGGACTCCGAGTCTGACGTCGGTGGGACAAGGATCCAACGTTGGGGATACACTGATTCCGCCATTTCAAGGCGCCGAGGCCTTCTGTTGTGACCCGTTCGGGCACACTCGTAGGCTACGGTGACGGTGCGAACACGCGGCGCGAGCTTCTGCTCGGCATGCCGCCACCGTTGGATTCTAACCAGAGTATCGGTGGATTTGCGGCAGGACGATTCTCACGTAGGAGGTCCGGCGTCCTCCAGGGAACGACGGACCGCGATTAGGAGGGTTCTCTCCTCCTTGCCCGAGAAGGCGGCAAGCTCCCACCTCGCAGTGGACGGATCCGAATCGGTCGAACTCTATTGACATGTGAAACTTCAGGGTGTCTGCGTTGTTCGCCTAGGGGAAGAAAGAAGGAAGGAAGGGAGATGGGGTCCGGTTGTGTAGATGCTCACTGCGCGCAAATGCCCGGCAGAGCTAGAGGGCCTCTTTGATTATTAGGATTTTGACAACGTAGGAATAGGAAAAGTATAGGATTAGAGTGGCATGCCTACTTAAAACCTATAGGATTAGCAATGAGTGTTTGACTGCACAGGAAAAACAAAGGAATTATAAAAAAAGATTGAAGTGGATGTTAGATTTCCAAAGAAATGTAGTACAAAAGATTTTATAGAAAAAAATCTTATGGGATTCAATCCTGTGAATCAAAGAACCAACATAGGAAAAAATCGTAAGGATTTAAATTCTCCAAAAATCTTATAAAATTCCTTTGAATCAAAGGAGCCCAGAACCGTTGAGCTCACGAGCTGCAGTGCAACGGCAGAGGTTGGGATATTGGTGTCAGCAGGGTACAGCCATGCGCACCGCACGGCAGCACGGTGACACGGTCATCATGGTTTCCCCGGCGGTACCACGAGCCTGCCAATAACTGCGTCTCTTTTCATTTGAATCGCAACGGACAGGAGCCATTACTGCCCGGTGAAATTCCCTGCACCGGCGCGCGGTACACCTGCAATTTGCTCCTGCTGTCCGCATCAGGTTGTTCGGCCCTGCCATCGATGATGGGCCGATGATTCCGAGCTAACTGACGCACCTGCACCTGCTGGGCCGATCTGATGGGAGGGAAGAAGAACATGGGATGCCGCGCTGCTGCACGTGTCTCGACAGCGAGTTTCCGGAGTATCGTGATTAGGATGGCCACGAGGGCAGGCAAGCTAGCGCGGCACGCCTCCGTGTCACGTCCCCGGCCAACCACCGGGCCCGTCGGTGCTTCTGCTTTGCCCGGACCGGACCGGAAGGAAGCAGGTGGAATATGCTCCGGACGATTCTAGCTCCGGCCTAACCACGTTCAGCCCATACGAAGCTCGAGAAAAATACTAGTAATCCGAAAATCCATATCTGCACTCTATTTCATAATGTAATGCGCATATGCTTTTTAAAATTTAAATTTGATCATAGAAATGATACCACTGAATTTGTATTTGAAAGAAGTTTTCAACGGTATGATTTTTCAGATACAAAATTTATGTATTATATTGATCTAATTTACGGTCAAGCTTAAATCTCGAAAAACGTGTGCGCACTATATTATGGAATGAAAGGAGTAGTAATTTACATGATTGATCCGGAAGGTTTCGTAATATAGAGACGTTTTGGTTCTGGTTCCACATGACCAAGTGCCATGGTTTATGCATACAGTACAGAGCTTACATACATGGCTCCATTGACATGATGCTGTGGCAACGGGGCCAGAAACACACAGCCTACAGCAGCCGCTGATACCGAGTACTCGAATCCAAGATTGGTACGTACAGACTAGTTGGGTTTGTGCTTACCAGATACAAGAAGCTTTGCTATGTCTGATGCGCATCTCCTTTACTCTGCAAAGTAGCTCAGTTCAGTTCACTCTGAAGATGCGCACAATGGAAGAAAATCATCTACAGATGCGCAAATAGTTCTGCTTTACAAGCCGACCAGGCATCGGTTTATGAAGAGTACAAACTCATTTCTAACATGGTTGTGTAATGAGTCCTCGAAACAGTAAAAAAATAGAAATGTAGTTCTAATGCAGCATCACACCAACACATGGTTAAGTAGATTTTTACATACAAATGCTCTCTACTCACACGGAACGGCACGCGGACGGCTAAAAACCTATGAAGTGAAGATCGCCGGCAGTCTATCGGCCTAGGAGCCTGAGCTCTGAAGCATCGGATCAGTGGCTGCTCTACAAGCGCAACTCCTGGCGATTCTGAAATTCATCTACTGTATGTATATAAACCGCGCGGCGTCGAAAGTAGTGCGCTCTAGTTTACAGGCCTTCGGCTTACCAAGGGCCCGTCAGCGTCCTCCGCAGGCAGATCCTCTTCGACGTCGGTCCAGCTTGCCGGGTAACCTTCTCGAATACCTGCATATACCGTTCAGAAATTACGTTAGGGCGAAAATCATCTCCTGAAGTGTAACGAGGCAATCTCAGAAACGTCATATGACAATGCCTACAGAACAGTGGAGGAGCAGTCACTTCTTTTAACTAGGAACAGCAAAACAAAATGTAATTATGTACCACCAAGTTACGGCAGAAGTTTCACCCTTTTCCCTATGAATGAAACATGATTGTATAGAGTGGAACCTGGATCAAGTGTCTCACAGTCTAAGGCTTTGTACGACCGTTAAGTGGGTCAACATGCACAAAAGAAAACTACGCCCCAAGGAACTTGAAGGTAACGAGAAGCAGGCGAGAGACCATAACCTTTTTCTTGGCTGAGTTTAAAAAAATTCGATGAAAAAAGGAAGACAGAAGGTCCCTGTCCTAAATCAGACAGCCCACACATTTCTCATAATATCACGGAGATAATGATGTGTAACTATTTTTCTTTTCCTTCCAAGAGCGAGCAGCAGGAGCACTGCACATTCTATTAGAAGAAAAGAGAGTTACAAACACATATGTCCATGAGCTTAAAGAATAGCAAGCCAGGCACAGGACCAGCCCCTAACCAAGGTCATCATCGACCACCCTATGGAACGCTAAAGCTCTCACAATCTGGACCAGGCCCAAACTAAAATTTTAATTGATGAAAACTTGGACAATCCGGCAATGAAAGCTGGAAAACGACAGAGTTGTTAACCAGTCCTATAGGGTATCATGATGGAAGTTACTGAAATTTTCCCAGAAAAAAGAGAAGAAAAAAGAAATAGCTGAAATTGTTGTTGTTACACATAAGAAACACCATTTCTCATGGGAAATGTTAATAAAGAATGATGACTTTAGATGCGATGTTGGGGGAAATACAATTGAACAGCTCTTTCAATCAGACGAAAACATATATAGTTGACGACACACACATAATCTCTGGTCTAATAACTGCACTTGTATAATTTGTTTACTCCCAACATTTTATCTTGCTAAGCTGGCAATACAGATGAACAAAGTAACACCAAATAGTAGCAATAGTGAAATAAAAAAGTGAATAGAACACAGCTAACCTTACAAATACAACACTTGGGTCAATAGATGGAATATTAGAGCGAAAGTCATTGCAGTTGGCCGATCAATTCAAAGTTTTCTTAAAGCATTTTAAGCCGCTTAAATGTTACCACCTAACCCCTGTTGTAGGAAAATATTATCAATCAAATCCACATCAATCCTTGCCTTATCATTTCTCCAGTTCCCACAGCTTTACTTTGTCAATACGGCATTGTTAAGTCAAGTATACGATAAGAAAACCAGAACTCTACATCTACATCAGTAGCTGTCAATCAGACTAACATTTCCTATTCAAACAAGTGTATCAGTACCACAAGTTTCGAGAACTTGTATTTTCATAATAATATCGTTGATGAATCAAACCATGCATCATAGAGCTAAACTATATTCATGACATTGACAGGTCGACTGCAATACTTCCTGAATGGGTATCCATGATCATAGGTCAAGACACGTTTTCCTTTATACGAACGAAATATGCTACTAGTCAAACAAAAGGGCGCACATAGGCTGGTCAGTTCTGTTTTCTCTTGAATGGTTAAATAAGCAAAAATAGTATCAGTCGAGCAAAAGCAGTTTCTTCAAAATGGTAGGCAATTACCTCATTCTTTTGCCTCTCTAGCATCTCCGCCTGCACATTAGAAGAAATAACCAACTAGTTCAGATAACATGCGTCAAAGATGGTAACAGAACAGTGACAGACTGAACAATGCAAGAACAGAGAAAAAGAGGAAGTAGTCCAATACGCAGAGTAAAGTGTAGATGTACTACTAGTTTAGTAATGGAACAATCCATTCCAGATAAGCCGTAGTTAGTCTAGGTCTTATATTCATCAGACGAAACAAAAGATCATTTTTTACCATTAGAGGAGCAGAATACTTAGCACTGAAGTAATTTGACAGCTGCCACTGGAACCTATTTTTGTTAACTGCTACCTTGAGTTTTAGCTTTGTGGAAATTCACAACAGAATGTTGAGAGTAAATCATGCAATAAAAAGACCGCTCTTGCTGCATGTAGACTTGTAGTTGAAAACATGCTGTGATTTGTTCTCTCTTTGATTGACTCTGACTTTGTTAAATGCTGCAGGGTGACTAAGACCTATCATTAGAAACTAAATATCCAGATAGTGATCATCCAGATTTTTCTCTGATAAATCGAGGTGATCAACCAGAAGGCGACTACTCACAAATAGAAAGGAATGCTAGAATGCGCGTTGCCGAAGTACAATACAAATACAATTAAACAAGAAGAGTGGCCAGGAGATGTATCATAGTACCTGTTTTCTCTGCAACTCCTCATTCCGCTCTTTAAGTTTTGCCACCTCAGTCTCCAATTCCATCATATAACTCTGTTGCATATCAGAAGGCACAGATTTAGCCAATATCGATTATCCAAGAGTTGCAGAAGCTCGACGGCAAGGAGAACCTATTGATGTTAGAAATTGTTCTCGCCAAGATTCAACGTTTTCGAAGACGACGGCTGCAAACACGATCATTCATGTTTGTATCCTTTGTATTTTAGTATGCCGACGTCGATTTTACATAAATTATATATGCACACAAAGAAGGCTCTAATCCTTTGTTCTATTTATAGTACTCCATCTGTAAATAATTACATAAATATTTGTTTACAGAGGGAGTACCCATTTTAGCGCTGCTGTTGTGCCATAAATTGAAGAAAAATTTGGTTAAGAGGAACATATATGATTGCGCAACACGTGTCACCGCTAGTAAGCAAACACATCACGATTTTTTATGTACAGTAACAGGCTAACAGCACGATAGCAATAGAATTTTCACCTGTTTCCTCTGGCGCGACCTCGCCGCAGACTCCCGGTTCTTGATCATCCGCCGCTGCCTCCTCTCGACCACTTTCTCCATGGCCGGTGGCTTCCTCCCCCTCAGCCCGCCGCTAAAAACATACGGCATCGGTGGTGGCGACAGCGAGGACAAGTTGAGGCCTTCCATCTTGCCGTAGCCGTTGGACATGACCGGCCTCCCCGTCGGCGACGGCGAAACCATAGCGGCCGCACCACCACCACCACCTCCTCCTCCCTGGCCGTATGCTCCGGTCATCAACCCATTGGCCAAGGACAGAGGATTCACCATCGGAGCAAACATGTTGCTCTGAGGGAACAGCATCTGTGGCTGCGGAGGCGGCGCCTGGGCCACGGGGGCCGGCGAGACGGGCGGCGGCGGCCCCGGCATGTCCTCGCGCACGACGCCGGCGCGCACGAGGAACTCCTCGAGAGTGACCTCCCCGAGCGTCTGCTGCCTCTGGGCCGGCGGGGGAGCCTCGGCGGCGGCGGAGGGTCCTCCGAAGAACATCATGTCGCGCCAGACCTCGTCGACGGTCTTCTGGCTGAGCGTCCGGGGCAGCGTGAGCGAGCCCTGGCGCTGGATGCCGCCGTGGTCCTGCCCCGCCGCGGCGGAGGAGGAGGCCGCGGCGTTGGGGCCGGCGCCGATGGCCTGCGACTCCTCGGCCGTCCAGATGTTGCGGAGGAGCTCGTCCATGTTCATGGACCCGAAGTCCTTGCCCGGCCCGCCGAGCGCGCTCTGGAACTCGTCGAACGTGAGCGAGTAGACCGACGACCCCTGGCGCGTCAGCGGCAGCGGCTGGTGGTGGTGCTGCTGATGCTGGTGCGGCCGCCCGCTCCCTCCCGGAAAATCCATGCCCGATCCCGCCAATCAGCCGAGGCGAATCGAAAAGCGCCGCGAGTCAGAGCCTCACAGGTGTGCGAGCTCCAGCCAGCCAGACAGCGGCCGCGGTACTCGTGATGGGGAGCAGCGGGCGGGCGGGCGAGCGAGCTCGAGCTGCTTTAATCAGCCGGTCGGACGGCGCGGCCGGGCTGGATTAAGTATGGCTGGCAGTGCCAATTTTAGCAAGAGCGGATCCGCTGCCGCTGCCGCTACAAGGAGCGATTGGCGCGCGCGCAGAGAGAGAGAGAGAGGGACAGAGGGATAGAGATCGGAGGTGGGCGAGGTGGAAGGCGGTCGTTGGCCGCGACGGCGAGATGGGTGGTAGGGGAGGACAGGTGTTGGCCTGGCGGGGGCGCTCGGGCCGGTGCGTTTTAAAACGTCGCCCCACGGCGACGAAACCCAAATCTGGATTAGTGCGCGCCGGGTAATAAAGTAGGCCTGCGCCCCCACTGAGCTTTGCCTCGCGCACACGGCCAGATCCCGCGCCTCGTGGCCCCTGTCGCTGCTCGGGATCTCTCGGCCGCCGCGCCCGCCGATTGGCCTCGTGGGAATCGGGTGCGGGCGGGGCGGGGGGACGGGGTGTCAGTGGGGCGGGTGGATACGGGGGTGGGGGGCGTGGTGCGGGGTAGGGATTTTGTTCCGGCTGGCCACTGAGCGGAACGTGGTGGTGGGCTCCGGCGGCGTGCGGGCGCGCGACGTGTCCGCGTAGGGAAGACGGGGATGGGTGGCGATGCGACGGGCTGCCCAATGGGGGGACGCGAGGTGGGCGCATCTGGGCGGACGCGGATAAGCGCGGTGGACGGTCGGATCGGGGCGCTCACCCACCGGCCGTTGACGAGGGGAGATGGGACGTGGCGCGGGCCGCGGGGAAACGGGTGGTGTGAGGTGGGCCGGCTGCGTCGTCGTAGCGCTCGGCTCTTTCGAGGGAGGCCGCGCGCCGGCCTGGGACAGTTTGAACGAATCCTCGTGGCCCAGGGAAAAGATGGAGAACTTTTTTTGTTTCGCGGGAAAGGTTACTCATTAGGCATCTATGCGAGGGCTTCAGGTCAACGCATAAACAAAGAAAAATCATCTATATTTTTCAGCAAGGGCTGTCCTGAGGTGTGGAGAGGGGGGGGGGGGGGGGGGGGCACAAAGAGATTTCGGGTGTCCCAACTGAGCTTTTTAATGAGAAGTATTTGGAATGCCGGCTGATGTGGGAGTATTGAAGACTGGGACTTTCAAAAATACTTAAAAGAGAGACTTTGAAAAAGAAAACAAGGGTGGATGGCCAGGGTTTTGTCTTCACCAGGCAAGGAGGTTTTAGTGAAGTCCAGTGCACAAGCAGTGCCTATTTTAACTATATCTTGCTTCAAATTGCCTAGAGGATTGTGTGATCACTTAACTTCTATGATTAAAGCTTTCTGGTGGGGGAGTAAGAATGGACAACGGAATCCGTACTGGGTATTGTGGGACACCATGTACATGCCTAAATATATATATATGTTGGGGGGAGGGGATCTAAGAAAGGCGTGGAGGATTCTTGACAATCCAGTGTCTTTAAGTGCGAGGATCCTGAAGGCCACATACTTTCCTAACTTGGAGTTTCTAGAGGACGAAATTGGAACGCACCCATCTCAAATCTGGCGGTCTTTGTTAGATGGCCGAGACGTGTTGAAGCAAGGTCTCATCGGAAGAATAGGCAACAGAACACCTACCGAAATTTGGAAGATGAACTGGATCCCGAGGCCGAAAAATATGCGTACCATTGTGTTACTAGTTGCAGATCCCACTCTACCGGTGAGTGAGCTCATCAACAGATCCGAAGCAAGGTGGAACAAGGACTTGATCGATTAGGTCTTCTTGCCTTACGAGGCAACAACAATCATGCCAATCCAATCTGCACATGCAACATAGAAGACTTTTGGTCGTGAAACTTCGAAAAGTCGAGGAAACACTACAGGAATCAGGAACTTTGCCGTCAGCCATGGCGGACGGCAAAGGCACACATGGCGGACAACAAAGGCCTTTGCCATCAGCCAGCTGACGGCAACATGTCCGGCTGAACAGGCTACGACAAAGGCTTCTTTGCCGTCGGCTGTCGGACAGCAAAGATACAAAGGTCTTTGTCGTCAGCCAGCTGACGGCAAAGAGTTTGGATGGCACACGTGTCAGCTTAGTTCCGTTAAAGGGTTAACGGCGTGCATTGCCGTTGACTGGCGGACGAAAAATGGCATTGAATCATTGCCGTCGGCCAGCGAACGGCCAAGAGTGCCACGTGGCAGCACCTGGGGCTGGCCTATTTGGTAGCTTTGCCGTCAGCTGGCCGACGGCAAACATTAAACGTTCTTTGCCGTCAGCTGGCTGACGAAAGCGACAAAATAGGCAACCTACTACCCCAGGTTGCACAGGTAGCTGACATGTGTCACGTTTGTCGTCCGCCAGCTGATGGCAAACCTCTTTGTCGTCCGTCAGCCGACGGCAAAGAGTCTAGATACCCCCTGCTTTTTCTGTTTTTCTTGAAATCATTCAATTTGACAGAATTTCACACACACACACACACACACACACACACACACACACACACACACACACATATATATAGACACACACACATATGAAAAAACTTTCGACAAGCATACCAACACCTATACATACCAAATCATACCCCTGCCATATGGGTATGATTATCCAACACATATACATAGCAAATGGTTTCATCCAAGCATACAATGGTTTCATCCATACATACATATATAGGTAGCAAGTTTGACATTGTTCATCGTACAAAATCAAAACAAGAAGGAAGCATAAAGAGAAGAGTAGACTCCATCAACGCAAGCTTCCTCATCTAAAGCAAATCTGCAAATTGGGAAAGAAGCAAGTTAGAAGAAGAAGACTATCTAGAAGAAGAAGAAGAAGAAGAAGAAGAAGAAGAAGAAGAAGAAGAAGAAGAAAAGGAAGAACAAGATTTTTTTCTTCTTCTCTTTCTTTTTCTCCTCTCCTCTATTTTATCTTCTTCTTCTAACTAAGGTAGGTAAAAATGCCATTTTATTGCTAAGCTAGGTAAAAATGCTAAGTGTAGGTCATTTTAGAGCTAAGCTAGGTAAATAGATCATTTTGGAGCTTACTAAGGTTATTATGTCATTTTCGAGGAAAGTAAGGTAAGTCTATATCATTTTGGAGGTAACAAAGATTATCATGTCATTTTTTAGGAAAGAAAGCTAAGTATAGCTCTTTTTTTGTCTAACTTAGGTAGTTATGCCATTTAGGAGGAAAGTAAGCTAAGTATGCATTTGTTAAGCAAAGCACTAGAGAAAACTTACCCCCATCACAACAAATGCGATGAAGATCGCAACTAAGGTAAAGATTGATCCAACGACATAATGATACCAAACCTCATTATCAATGCCATATTTTCTAATCTTCCTAAGCTTGAGGCGCATTGCATCCATCTTCAAGCACATTGCATTCATCTTCATCTTGTGATCATCGACGACATCGGCAACAGACAACTCAAATGTCATCTTCTCTTCTTCAATTCTTTTAATTTTTTCTTTCAAATACTCATTTTCTTTTTCAACTAAATTTAACTTCTCGACAAGAGGGTCGATTTCAAATTCCGGTTCACATACCTCCTAGATTAAAATATCTCTATGTCAACTCGATGGCCATAATTGTCATAAATGAGAAATGCAACAAATAGTTATGAAAGAGAATTTACCACATCTGAATCATAAAGCGGGCGAGGGCCGACGGGGAAGGACATCAAGACCATGGCACTATGTATAACAAACAACCATACAAAGTAAGAAAAATATACAAGCAACTATATAAATCAAGTACAACATAAAAAATTGAATACCTAGTCATAATCTGGTTCAATAAATGCTTCGAGATCAATAAATGCATCATCATCATCAATACTAGTAATGACATGCTCATCATCATCATTAATAAATGCATCATCATCACGTGGAAGGCCACCTCTACGTAATCTGTCAAGTATTGATAGGTCATCCGCAACAGTAACCACTTCTAGTTCAGGCTCTTCTTCTGGCTGAGGGGTGAAGTCGGGTTCACTGTCGCTGTCTACTTTAATGTTCTGGGGTGAAGTAGAGCGGTTCTTGAAACATTTTTTGGAAAGACGCGTTTCTTGGAAGAATTCTCCTTCATATGTGTCTGGGTTAATGTGAGGTGCATAATCATCTTCATTGGGGGAGGTGGTCTAACACGTGCCGACACTTCATAAACGACATCCCAACCTTTGAGATTAGGATCACTTTGACAGGCCCACGGTAGATAGAAAACTTGGGTTGCCTGTTGAGCCATAATATAAACATCGGGAACATCCAAATGGGTGCTTTGATTGATTTCCACTAGCCCTATATGTTCATGAGTCCTTCTAGTCTCCTTCGGTTGGAACCAATAACATTTGAAGACTACGACGTTTGGTGGGTTTGCACCATAGAATTGAAGTTCATAAATTGCTTCAACTCTTCCATAATACTTGGTATCTCCTTCGCCGATAGTAGAGACACAACAATTTCTAGTCTTTCGGTCAACCATACATAGCTCTTTGCCATAGGTACGAAAGCGATACCCGTTGATGTCATATTTTTCAATTGAACGGACCTTATAGTCAAAACATTAGCGACTTGTCTCAATTCGGCGTCTATAAGCTCTGAATTAGCCTACAAGTTTAATACGAAAGGGATTATTGCATTAGCCACAAAGTAGACGAACAAATGAAATTGTCTAATGGAAATTACCGTTTGTTTTAACCAAGAGATGAAACCGGGATAGCCGCGTCCATGCTTTGCCAGAAGCTCATACTCTTTGACGGAATCCTTTTGGATCACCGCTCCATACGAGAATATGGCGACGTATCGACTGTATCAAATTTATCCGGGAATAAGAGTACTTCAAAGGAATTAAAAGTTGCAAAACAATGTACCGAGAACTTACTCGATGTACGACCACACTTCTGTTAGGTTGGTGAAGATATACAATGAAATAATCTGCCATTCTTCGAAATCCAACGTTAAGGAATTAGAAGCACCGGCTGGTGCGAGAGCCCCTTTGAATAGGCTGAGGTTGGATCCACCCTTTTTAGGTTCGTCAGCATTGTACCGAGGCTTCGGATTATGCAAATGACGATTTTTGGCTTCGTAGTGTGCTGTCATGAAGTTTGCCACCTCCTCGGTAATGAATGACTCACCCATCGATGCTTCAATTCTATGTTTATTTTTACATTTTGCTCGTAGCGTCTTCTGCATCCTCTTAGTGGCGTAGCACCAACGATTTTGCACAGCCCCCCCAATCTTGCCTCGGTTGGGAGATGCAAAATCAAGTGCTGCATTGGATTAAAGAAGCCTGGCGGAAAGATCTTCTCTAACTTGCAAATAAACTCCAGTGCCAACTCTTCCATTTCTTCTTGCAGGCCAGGCAATAGTTATTTTGCACAGAGAACACGGAAGAAATAGCTCAGCTCTGCCAGTACTAGCCATTCATCCTCAGGGATGAAGCCACGCAACATCACCGGCATTACCTGCTCAATCCATATGTGCCAATCATGACTGTTGAGACCAAATGTGTTCAATTTATCAAGACTCACTCCCCTCTTTAGATTCGCTGCATACCCATCGGGGAACATCAACTGCTGTTGCACCCACAAGATAATTTCCCTCATAGCTGGCCTTCCAAGATTGAACTATGCCTTTGGCTTTGTCCAGTTCTGCTTTCCTTTCGGTTCTTTCATGTTTTATAACGGCCTATCACATAGCGCCTCCAGATCGACTCTGGCCTTAATATTATCCTTTGACTTCCCATCTATGCCGAACAATGTACCAAAAAGTGCATCGGTGATATTCTTCTCAGTGTGCATCACGTCGATGTTGTGTGGGCAAAGGAGGTCTTTGAAGTAAGGCAGACCCCACAAGCATGTCTTGTGAGTCCAGGAGTGTTTTGAATTATACCCCTTGAAATATCCTGGACGCTCTGGATCTGGCTCGAGAGCGTTTAACTGATCTAGTGTCTCTTGGCCTGTCAACGCAGGTGGTGCAGAGTTTTTGACAACTCTACCTCTGATGAAGTTCTTCTTATCTTTCCTGAACTTATGGCTACGATGCAGGAACGGTCTATGCATGTCGAAGCAAGAAAACTTGCGACCGGCCTGAAGCCAACGAAACTCAAGAGCTCCCTTGCATGTGGGGCACGAGAACCTTCCATGCACACACCATCCAACGAATAGCGCATACGCCGGCAAGTCATGCGTCGAGTACATGTACCAGACACGCATTATGAAGTTCTATTTGCTAAAGGCATCGTATGTCTTCAACCCATTATCCCAGGCTTCTTGCAATTCGTCCTTCAGCGGCTGCTTGTACACATTTATATTCTTCCCCGGATAGTTGGGCCCTGGAATTATCAACGTCAGGAAAAAGTTCTTTCTTTGCATAATTTGTCCGGGGGGGGGGGGATTGAGTGGAAAGACAAATACGGGCCAACAACTATATTGGGCTGCCGTTAGACCAAACACACTAAACCCATCCGTGCTGATGCCGACTCGAGGATGCCTCGGATCTACCGCTTTTGTCATCATGTAATGCATCGAAGCTCTTCCATGCTTCACGGTCTGATGTGTGCACCATCATCAGCTTCACATCTGCATCTAGTTGAGTTCTTTTGCCCGTTTTGTGCCATGTCATCTGTCTTGCCATCTCTTCGACCATGAAAAGACGTTGAAGTCTTGGTACGATTGGCATATACCAAAGAATATTAACAGGGATTTTGGTCTGCGTCTTCTCACCCATACTGTTGTCTACCACAACATACCTGGATGACTTGCAAATGGGACAATAGTTCAAGTCCGCATACTGAAGCCTAAATAAGACACATCCTTTCTCACAAGCATGTATCTTCTCATAGGGCATCTTAAGAGCACAGAGAATTTTGTCTGACTGGTACAGGTTTGCACGTAGTACATGGCCTTTGGGTAGAAAACATCCAAATATTGTCATAATTGCGTCATAGCATTCTCTGCCCAAGTTGAATTGAGCCTTTAGAGCCATTATTTGTGAGATGGCATCCAGCTGACAAAGCTCGGTGTGCTCGTGGAGAGGATGTTTTGAAGACTCCAACATTTCATTGAACGCCTTTGCAGATTCCTCCATCTCATCATTCGAGTCCCGAGCATCATCAAAGTCTTGCACCATGTCTTGCATCCCGGTACCATGCTCATCGATGCGACGACGAAGCACCTCAGCTCTGGCACGTTGGGCAGGCTCCCCATGAAATGTCCACATCGTATAATCTGGCGTAAAACCCCACTTTGGCAGGTGTTTGCCCATTTCATCCTCTGTCCTCTTGTGCCAATTGTTGCACCCCTGCAGGGGCACCATGTTGTCCTGTGGCCATTTGCAAATGCGGCTCTCAGAAACCCCTTGGTTTTTGTTAACCATCCAGTGGTCATGTCTTTCTGACTAGTGTGGCCGGTGTACATCCACGCACGATCAGTCATCTTGCCTAGCTAATGGACACCTAAGAAATATATATATATATATATATATCAGCATGTATATATTCATAGGTTAATGGAGTTTGTCACTTTTATTACGTCCATGCAACCTAGACGCTAATAGGTAAAGATAGGTCCTAATCCCACCTAAGTATGTGTAGATTGGGTTCGTTTTCCCATGCTCTGCTCTGGATCTGACGCAAAATTTCGGCAGCACCTCCCCGCTATTCTCCTGATACACATCCCGGCAATAACCAGAGAGGATGTGTACCCGGAGAACAACAGGGAGGCACTGACGAAATTCTTCATCGGATCCGGAGCAGAGCATATGGGAAAACAAACCCAATCTACACATACTCGGGCTGTCCATGGATAACATTGGACAATTCGAAAGAATCACGGTTATAAATATGCAAATGCATGCATATTTATAGATGTAACCCTTTCGAACGGGAGACACATATTGGTCACACATACTGATGATTGAAGACACCTATAGCTAGCAAGTTTCATCGGCACGAAGACCGGAACAGAGCAAATCAAGGGGGGAGGAGATGTCATTTATGCTAACCCACGAACGCATGGGCAGAGCTCGTCGAACACTAGACCCTCGCAGCAACGAAAAAACTACACATTTAAATCAAAAGATGAGTTTCATAGCAATATTGTTTTTTCCGTCAACCTAACTGAATATTTACAACCCTAAATAGCAACTACCATCGGTGCAAGATACATGAGGCGCTCGGCGTTGAACACTAGATCCACGTCCCACAAGTGCCGCCGGCGCCCGACGTCCCGCAACAATAGTTCTGGTGGCCGATGACGGTCGAACACCTTGGCAAATTTGTCTGGCAGCCTCTCTGATGAGGATTAAAGACAAGTTTTGAAATTTCAAACAACCAAACCGACTTGAGTCAGTTTGGCTGTTTCAAGTTTCAACACTTTGCTTTCAATCGTCATCTCTGAGGCTGCCAGACAAATTCGCAATGGTGATCGACCGCCATCAACACCGAGAACTGTTGATGCGGGACGCAGGACCCCTGTGTCACTTGTGGGACGTGGATGTAGTATTCAACACCGATGGCCACATGTATCTCACACTGACGATACTTGCTATTTACGGTACCATCAACACCGAGGAACCCCCTAACCCGCTCGTCCCCGGGTAAACTAAATTAGCATGCATTCAATAAGCAAAACTACATCATCTCTTGCGTCCATACATCGTCGAATATTATCACTAATACATCTCAAATAGTATCATACATATAGCATCGCTAATACAGCTAGAACCGTAGCGCCCGACGGGTATCGGCGCGGGCGGTGGACACCCAAAGAGAAGGAACCATCACAGGATCATAGCTTCAATGAGATCCCTGAAGAACCTGCCAGGTATTGTCCAACCTTCCCTCCAACGCAACCATGTAGTGATGGACATGCTCGTCCTCCTTGCTCACACGGTGACGTACCACCTCTGCGGTGTCCGAAAGCCTCGGCACCGTCACTGGCCCACGCAACCGCCACCAAACAAGGTGCGGGTCAATGACGGGCTGACTCCTCACCAACCTGCGCCCCCGGAAGGTAGAACCTCCCAGTACCAGCCCGACGGAGCCCAGTCTCGGACATGGCCCCTCTAATCAAGCAGGCCTCCTCCGTCGAGTCGACGACGAGGATGCGGGATAGACATCATCAACGTTGAAGCAGGAATAAATACTTGAACTAAAAAAATAACAACAAATTTCACATGTTCAAAATAAACCAGAAACTTAACTGTACCTAAAGTAAACTAAAATAAACCTAAACTAACTAAACTAAACCTAAACTAAACCAAAAACTTGACCTAAACTAAACCTAAAGTAAACTAACTAAAATAAACAAAAACTAAACTAAATTATACTAAACCTAATTAAAAAAATCTAAAAAAGGAAACAAATGAAAATGTCTCACCTTGTAGTGGCCGGGGCGGTCCGGCGGGACGGCCGGGGCGGGCCGGCGCGACGAGGGGGGCGGCTGGGGCGGGGTGGCGGCGAGGGGGGCGGCCGGGGCAGGGTGCCAGCGAGGGGTTGGGACGAGGGGAGAGGGAGAGAGAGGGGCAGGGCGCGAGAGCGTTTTGATATATAGGGCTAGGCTCTTTGCTGTCCGCTAGCTGACGGCAAAGAGCCTAGCTAACGGACGTTTGAATAGCCGTTTTCTTTGCCGTTCGCTAGCCGACGGCAAAGTACCTTTGCCATCAGCTAGCGGACGACAAAGAAAGTGGCTGTTAGGTGCCCCACCCTCTCTGCCCACCCTGCCTCTTTGCCGTCCGCTAGCTGACGGCAAAGATGGAGCTGATGACAGAAACTTTCTTTGCCGTCAGCTGCTTCTTTGCCGTCAAGTTTCTTCAAGCTGATGGCAAAGACCCTCTTTGCCATCAGCTAGCTGACGGCAAAGAAATGACTGACCGCAAAGTTCCTGATTCCAGTAGTGAAACGGGTAGCTCGAGATGGGCCGGTTGCGTCGTCGTACTGGTTGGCTATTTTGTGGGAGCTATATCGCGTCTTAGGCGAGATGGAAGATGCTTTCGCTGAAGGGCAACGATGCTAGCCACTGAGTTACAATCAGATTTGTGTTAAAAACTTGCCAATATACATACTTAGGGGTAAAGACCCGGTTTTTCATTCTATTTTCAGGTCTTTCAGTTTTTTGTTTTTGTTTTTGTTTTTCCTTTCTTTCCCCCCTTTTTGTGTGTTTCCCTATTTTTCATTCGTTTTCTTTGTTTTCTATTGGATTTCACTAGTTTTCTATTTGAATTTGGGTAGTGCTATGCGTCGGCCGGCGGATCTTTTAAAAAGATCCGCCGCCTCGCGAGCCGTTAGATGTGACGCAATCATGCGGCAGAGCGACGCCTTTCACCACTGCAACAAAGCCACTGCCGGTGTCAAAACCGGCGGATCTCGGGTAGGGGGTCCCGAACTGTGCATCTAGGCGGATGGTAACAGGAGACACGAGACACGATGTTTTTACCCAGATTCGGGCCCTCTCGATGGAGGTAAAACCCTACTCCTGCTTGATTGATATTGATAGTATGGGTATTACAAGAGTTGATCTACCATGAGATCGAAGAGGCTAAACCCTAGAAGCTAGCCTATGGTATGATTGTTGTTCTTGGTCCTATGGACTAAACCCTCTGGTTTATATAGACACCGAAGGGGGCTAGGGTTACACAGAGTCGGTTACAAGGTAGGAGATCTACATATCCGTATTGCCAAGCTTGCCTTCCACGCCAAGGAGAGTCCCATCCGGACACGGGACGAAGTCTTCAATCTTGTGTCTTCATAGTCCAACAGTCCGGCCAAAGGATATAGTCCGGCTGTCCAGATACCCCCTAATCCAGGACTCCCTCAGTAGCCCCCGAACCAGGCTTCAATGACGATGAGTCCGGCACGCAGATTGTCTTCGGCATTGCAAGGCGGGTTCTCCTCCAAACTCTGAGTACCTGTTAAATAGTGTCTGGCTTCTCGTAAATGTTGCGCTTCTTGGCTTCTGCGTTCAATAATGGCCATCTTCCACGTGTCAAGCGAATGTGAGGAGCCAGGGCATTTTTACATTTACCACCCCAGCTGTGTGAATGAACTTTCTATTTAAAGGAACGAGGATTCTCAGATCCAAACCACGCCATCCTCCCCCAGCGAGCATTCACCGGAGCGCGCCCGAAAAAATCCATTCCAGCATGGCCGGCCAGCGCAGCTTCTCCTCTCGCTCCCGCAGCCCCAAGCCCGGAGATTGGGAGAGGTGTTCCATCCCGCACAACCAATTAGTGAAGCTGCAGACCCAGGGATTTCTCCCCCAGTGTATATGGTCCCGGTTCGAGTCGGGCTCGCCACCTATAATGGCGGGGAGCAAGCGAAGAGCTTTCCCAACCCCTTTAAGGGAGAGCGGGTATGCCTTGTCCCTTATTTGTTAAGGGGACTCGGATTTCCGATCCATCCGTTTCTCCGAGGGCTCCTGGGGTTCTACGGCCTCCAGTTGCACAACCTCACCCCTGCCTCCATACTGCATATCGCCGGCTACGTAGCCCTTTGCGAACTGTTTTTGGGCTGCGAAGCTCATTTCGCACTGTGGAAGAAGTTGTTCTGCCTTGTGCCCCGTACACAAAGGGGATCAATATATCAAGTGGGCGGAGCCGAAGTATGGCGCATCGCCGGGACCAGATACCTATCCGGTACCCCGAAGAAGACGTCCGAAGACTAGCCTTTAGAGTGGTTTTATATGGAGGACGTCCCCCTTCTAGATCCTATTCGGATCGGCCTTCCCGAGTTTAATAATGCTCCCTTGAAGAAGCGCCTGAGCTGGCGGCCACGGAGCCCTCAGGAGGAAGATGACAGAGACATTCTCTACCTGATGGGCCGGATAAAGGTATTGGCTCAATCAGGACTGACCATAACTGAGGTTATGTCAATATGCATTATGTAGGGGTGCAGCCACTTCAATATCGAGGCCACCCCATGTGGGATTTCAACGGGGAAGATGATGCCACCCGCTGCGGCCGCAAGGGGCCGGACTCAACTGCTGCCCTAGCAAAAATCTTGTCCGGTCTGTACAAGGGGGAGTAAGAGGAGTTCCTCCGCATCAAACCACAGGATGGATTCTCCATGTACAACCCTCCAAGCCGGGTAGGCCACCACTTTTTATGCCCACCCATTCCGTATGTCTGCAGTTAAATATTTTACCTTGCAATTTCATCGCAGGAGCTGCGTAAGGCTGTAAGGGAGATCAACAACCCACCTCCACAACCAGAGGACCCTGAACGGGCCCTCGACCCCGGCCTCAGGGAGGATCCGGCCATATTCATGGAGCTAATCGATAGGATTTTCTATCAGTTAAGCTGTGCTGACGCCATGGTGGCCATTACAGCCGACTACCCTGGGCTACTCCCAGCCTCGCAGGTAAATGAGACCAGAGTCCCAACCTTTGAAAAGGATTTTCTTTTATGCACTTCACCTACCATATACAAACGGTATTTTATAGGGAAGGCCCTCGGGACACCACGCCGAGCCCGCGGCAGCTCGCCAACAAGGGGCTCCGAGGCTGGACAGGCTAAAAAGGAAGGCGGTCCAGACGGAGACGCCGGCGCAGAGGTATGATGCAACACCTCACTCCATGGTTGTCATCTTTAAAAACATAATAACACCCGTGTTTCCTAGAAGGAAGAACGCTCGCCGGACTATATCCGGAGAGGTTGCCGATCACGCCTCTACCAGTCAGGCTCCAGGGCCGGACACAGAAGTGGAAGCTAACACGAGGCGCACGCCGGATGCTCCTCCTATAGAGGATGCGGATAAAATATCCGCTACAAATTCCGAAGTGGATAGCGCCATTAACCACATGCGTCGCCGAGCCATATTCCGTGACGCTTGTTTCTCCCAAGAGGCGTTTGATGCCTTCAACTCTGGAGATGCGTATATCCGTGCAGCTCAAAATGGTCTAGCCAGAGCCACGGAACAGTATGTAAAGGATATACGGGTAAGAAAATTTGATGATTATACATAGCAGTAGCCCCTGAGACTTGAAATATTAGAATAACTGATTTAAGGATCATTTATTGTGCAGGTTCTTACAGAGAAGAATACCCAATTGTCTCACGAGCTTGAAGAGTGCAAGGCCCAGCTATGGGCCGCAGTTGCCGCAGTGAAGGAGTCCGAGAAGGCCTCCTCTGGTAACACTTGTTTCAGAGAATGATAGGTACCATATAGAGTGCGGTATGCCTGCAAATCTGACAATAAATATTGCAGATGACGCCGGAGTGAATCCGGATGAGCAACATGTCGTATGCCGGCTAAAGGCTGGCGAGCGCGTGCTTACAAAAGTTAGGCAGGAGAAAAACAATCTCCAGGACGCCAATACCCAGCTGAGCATGGAACTAAAGGATGTTCGCGCCCAGCTATCGGACTTCGTGAAGGAGAATAAGTGGCTTCGACGCGGCATTTTTAGTAAGTGCTTGAGCGAACTTGTTAAAAAGAGTTCGGCGAAGAAGCCAGCTAACAGAGTTATGTCTGTAGGTATGCCGACGGGTCGTCCCGTGGATGAGATGCCCGGGTCTGCGGGTGATCTTCTACCAGAGCTCTCACAACTGCACGAACAAGTTCGGCAGGTGATGCAAGGCATTGCCCAGGCCTTGTGGCCATCTGTCTCCCTGCCCGAAGGCCTTGGAGGGCTTGTGGAGAAGCTCAAGGGAGCACGGCGGCGCTTCCGATTATGGAAGATATCAGCCTGCCGTCAAGGTGCCAGGGAAGCCTGGGCCATGGTGAAGACGCGGTATACCAAGGCTGACCCAAACCACATGGCCGAGGTCGGACCTGTGGGGCCTGATGGGAAAGAGATCCCCGTTAGCTTAGTGTATGGGCAAGTAGAATTAGCCGCAAAGTATTCCCAACAGGATTGTAGGCTGGACAGCCTATTGGATGGTATAGAAGAGGAATTCAGTCAGTCTAATGACTATGTAATGAAAGTGACATGTATAATGCCTTCTAGCCAGATTGTAAATCATTTGTCATGACGGACCTTTTCGCTTCAGCCTCGGGACCCGATAGTCTGGAGTGTATCCGAATACCCGCTTAGTTATATAAGAACCGGGGTATGCGTGGAAATCAGGCGTAGGGGTCATTAGTGCTTGAATAGACAAGTGCCCAACTAGTTATGTTATATTACATGGGTAGTAAGAAACATCTTCCAGGGAGAATAGTTCCGTTAAGGGTTCCTTTCCTTGGGTACGCATGCCCTAAAGTGCATGTTCGGACTGTGAAAAGAGACACAGGAAAAACATCTAGGGGCACATATGGAAAATAAATAAAAATCATCTTTTGTTCACTGACCGAATATTCCCTTAAGAATGCTAGCTTTCGGCTTCACCCAGTCTGAGGTACATGTCCGGCTGACCCGACAGTAACAATCGCAGACGTGCTCCCCTTATGCCCTAGCCGAATTAATGGGAACGTAGGGCATAAATACAAGAGCCAGGCAACCCAGCTTGGCCAAAACTTAAGTCATATCGATGCATATAATGGCGAAGAAAAGGTACATGCGGAAGAATAACACATGTGCGGGGCATGAAGCCCAGATAAGGAATTAAGCTTCTGTGTAAGAAGCCCCCAGGTATAATGAGCGCGGATAGCACGTCCATAGTATGCAAGCAAGGCACGAGTTGGCCCTTGAAGGCCTTGGGAAAGGAAAAAAAGGAAGAAAGAAAGAAAAAACAGATAATGTATATGCAAAAAATGGACAGAGGAAGGAGACGAACATAGAGTCCAGCACTAGGCGTAGAATCTTCGGAGCCTGTTTGCGTTCCATGGGTTCGGCTCAAGTCGATTATCCGATGCATCCCGCAGACGGTACGCTCCGCCGTTCAGAACTTGGTCAATAATGAAGGGACCTTCCCATATGGGCTCAAGCTTGTTCTTTTTCTTCTCCGGCAGACGTAGAACTAGTTTGCCAACATTATAAGTTTTGGCCCGTACTTCTCTGCTTTGGTATCTTTGAGCCTGTTGCTGATAGTATGCGGAACGGGCTTTGGCCACGTCGCGCTCCTCCTCCAGGGTGTCTAGACTGTCCTGCCGATCAAGCTCGGCTTCTCTTCCTTCGTACATGCGCACTCGAGGTGAGTCATGAATTATGTCGCAGGGCAGAACCGCCTCAGCGCCGTACACCATAAAGAAGGGTGTGTATCCGGTAGTACGATTCGGCATGGTCCACAGCCCCCAGAGTACGGAGTCGAGCTCCTCTTGTTGGAAATATGCCCTAGAGGCAATAATAAAATGGTTATTATTATATTTCTTTGTTCATGATAATTGTCTATTCTTCATGCTATAATTGTGTTATCCGGAAATCGTAATACATGTGTGAATACATAGACCACAACACGTCCCTAGTGAGCCTCTAGTTGACTAGCTCGTTGATCAAAAGATAGTCATGGTTTCCTGACTATGGACATTGGATGTCATTGATAACGGGATCACATCATTAGGAGAATGATGTGATGGACAAGACCCAATCCTAAGCATAGCTCAAAGATCGTGCAGTTTGTCTGCTGTAGCTTTTCCGAATGTCAAGTATCATTTCCTTAGACCATGAGATTGTGCAACTTCTGGATACCGTATGAGTGCTTTGGGTGTGCCAAACGTCACAACATAACTGGGTGACTATAAAGGTACACTACAGGTATCTCCGAAAGTGTCTGTTGGGTTGGCACGAATCAAGACTGGGATTTGTCACTCCGTATGACGGAGAGGTATCTCTGGGCCCACTCGGTAATGCATCATCATAATGAGCTCAATGTGACCAAGTGGTTGATCACGGGATCATGCATTACGGTACGAGTAAAGTGACTTGCCGGTAACGAGATTGAACAAGGTATTGGGATACCGACGATCGAGTCTTGGGCAAGTAACGTACCGATTGACAAAGGGAATTGTATACGGATTGATTGAATCCTCGACATCGTGGTTCATCCAATGAGATCATCGTGGAACATGTGGGAGCCAACATGGGTATCCAGATCCCGCTGTTGGTTATTGACCGGAGAGGCGTCTCGGTCATGTCTGCATGTCTCCCGAACCCGTAGGGTCTACACACTTAAGGTTCGGTGACGCTAGGGTTGTAGAGATATTAGTATGCAGTAACCCGAAAGTTGTTCGGAGTCCCGGATGAGATCCGGACGTCACGAGGAGTTCCGGAATGGTCCGGAGGTAAAGATTTATATATAGGAAGTCCAGTTTCGGCCATCGAGAAGGTTTCGGGGGTCCAGTATTGTACCGGGACCACCGGAAGGGTCCCGGGGGTCCACCGGGTGGGGCCACCTATCCCGGAGGGTCCCATGGGCTGAATTGGGAGGGAAACCAGCCCCTAGTGGGCTGGTGCGCCCCCCTTGGGCCTCCCCTGCGCCTAGGGTTGGGAAACCCTAGGGGTGGGGGCGTCCCCCACTTGGCTTGGGGGGGAAGCCACCCGTTGGCCGCCGCCCCCCTTGGAGATTGCATCTCCTAGGGCCGGCGCCCCCCCCCCCAAGGCCCCTATATAAAGAGGGGGGGAGGGAGGGCAGCCGCACCCTTGCTCTTGGCGCCTCCCTCTCCCTCCGTAACACCTCTCCTCCCCGCTTGCGCTTGGCGAAGCCCTGCCGGGATCCTGCTGCATCCACCACCACGCCGTCGTGTTGCTGGATCTTCATCAACCTCTCCTTTCCCCTTGCTGGATCAAGAAGGAGGAGACGCCTTCCCAACCATACGTGTGTTGAACGCGGAGGTGCTGTCCGTTCGGCACTTGGTCATCGGTGATTTGGATCACGATGAGTACGACTCCATCAACCCCGTTCTCTTGAACGCTTCCGCGCGCGATCTACAAGGGTATGTAGATGCACTCCTCTCTCCCTCGTTGCTAGATGACTCCATAGATTGATCTTGGTGATGCATAGAAAATTTTAAAATTCTGCTACGTTCCCCAACAGTGGCATCATGAGCTAGGTCTATGCGTAGTTTCTATGCACGAGTAGAACACAAAGTAGTTGTGGGCGTGGATATTGTCAATTTGCTTGCCGTTACTAGTCTTATCTTGATTCGGCAGCATCGTGGGATGAAGCGGCCGGGACCGACCTTACATGTACGCTTACATGAGACTGGTTCCACCGATTGACATGCACTAGTTGCATAAGGTGGCTGGCGGGTGTCTGTCTCTCCCACTTTAGTCGGATCGGATTCGATGAAAAGGGTCCTTATGAAGGGTAAATAGAAATTGGCATATCACGTTGTGGTTTTGGCGTAGGTAAGAAACGTTCTTGCTAGAAACCTATAGCAGCCACGTAAAAACTTGCAACAACAATTAGAGGACGTCTAACTTGTTTTTGCAGCATGTGCCGTGTGATGTGATATGGTCAAAAGGATGTGATGAATGATATATGTGATGTATGAGATTGATCATGTTCTTGTAATAGGAATCACGACTTGCATGTCGATGAGTATGACAACCGGCAGGAGCCATAGGAGTTGTCTTTATTTATTTATGACCTGCGTGTCAACATAAACGTCATGTAATTACTTTACTTTATTGCTAAAGCGTTAGCCATAGTAGTAGAAGTAATAGATGACGAGACAACTTCAAGAAGACACGATGATGGAGATCATGGTGTCATGCCGGTGACAACGATGATCATGGAGCCCCGAAGATGGAGATCAAAAGGAGCAAATGATATTGGCCATATCATGTCACTATTTGATTGCATGTGATGTTTATCATGTTTTACATCTTATTTGCTTAGAACGACGGTAGCTTAAATAAGATGATCCCTCGTAATAATTTCAAGAAAGTGTTCCCCCTAACTGTGCACCGTTGCGAAGGTTCGTTGTTTCGAAGCACCACGTGATGATCGGGTGTGATAGATTCTAACGTTCGAATACAACGGGTGTAAGCCAGATTTACACACGCAATACACTTAGGTTGACTTGACGAGCCTAGCATGTACAGACATGGCCTCGGAACACGGAAGACCGAAAGGTCGAGCATGAGTCGTATAGAAGATACGATCAACATGAAGATGTTCACCGATGTTGACTAGTCCGTCTCACGTGATGATCGGACACGGCCTAGTTAACTCGGATCATGTTTCACTTAGATGACTGGAGGGATGTCTATCTGAGTGGGAGTTCATTGAATAATTTGATTAGATGAACTTAATTATCATGAACTTAGTCTAAAATCTTTACAATATGTCTTGTAGATCAAATGGCCCACGTTGTCCTCAACTTCAACGCGTTCCTAGAGAAAACCAAGCTGAAAGATGATGGCAGCAACTATACGGACTGGGTCCGGAACCTGAGGATCATCCTCATAGCTGCCAAGAAAGATTATGTCCTAGAAGCACCGCTAGGTGACGCACCCATCCCAGAGAACCAAGACGTTATGAACGCTTGGCAGTCACGTGCTGATGATTACTCCCTCGTTCAGTGCGGCATGCTTTACAGCTTAGAACCGGGGCTCCAAAAGCGTTTTGAGAGACACGGAGCATATGAGATGTTCGAAGAGCTGAAAATGGTTTTCCAAGCTCATGCCCGGGTCGAGAGATATGAAGTCTCCGACAAGTTCTTCAGCTGTAAGATGGAGGAAAATAGTTCTGTCAGTGAGCACATACTCAAAATGTCTGGGTTGCATAACCGCTTGACTCAGCTGGGAGTTAATCTCCCGGATGACGCGGTCATTGACAGAATCCTTCAGTCGCTTCCACCGAGCTACAAGAGCTTTGTGATGAACTTCAATATGCAGGGGATGGAAAAGACCATTCCTGAGGTATATTCAATGCTGAAATCAGCAGAGGTGGAAATCAAAAAGGAACATCAAGTGTTGATGGTGAATAAAACCACTAAGTTCAAGAAAGGCAAGGGTAAGAAGAACTTCAAGAAGGACGGCAAGGGAGTTGCCGCGCCCGGTAAGCAAGCTGCCGGGAAGAAGCCAAAGAATGGACCCAAGCCCGAGACTGAGTGTTTTTATTGCAAGGGAAGTGGTCACTGGAAGCGGAACTGCCCCAAATACTTAGCGGACAAGAAGGCCGGCAACACTAAAGGTATATGTGATATACATGTAATTGATGTGTACCTTACCAGTACTCGTAGTAGCTCCTGGGTATTTGATACCGGTGCGGTTGCTCACATTTGTAACTCAAAGCAGGAGCTGCGGAATAAGCGGAGACTGGCGAAGGACGAGGTGACGATGCGCGTCGGGAATGGTTCCAAGGTCGATGTGATCGCCGTCGGCACGCTGCCTCTACATTTACCTACGGGATTAGTTTTAAACCTCAATAATTGTTATTTAGTGCCAGCTTTGAGCATGAACATTGTATCAGGATCTCGTTTAATTCGAGATGGCTACTCATTTAAATCCGAGAATAATGGTTGTTCTATTTATATGAGAGATATGTTTTATGGTCATGCTCCGATGGTGAATGGTTTATTCTTAATGAATCTCGAGCGTAATGTTACACATATTCATAGTGTGAATACCAAAAGATGTAAGGTTGATAATGATAGTCCCACATACTTGTGGCACTGCCGCCTTGGTCACATAGGTGTCAAACGCATGAAGAAGCTCCATGCAGATGGACTTTTGGAGTCTCTTGATTACGAATCATTTGACACGTGCGAACCATGCCTCATGGGTAAAATGACCAAGACTCCGTTCTCAGGAACAATGGAGCGAGCAACCAACTTATTGGAAATCATACATACTGATGTGTGCGGTCCAATGAGTGTTGAGGCTCGCGGTGGCTATCGTTATGTTCTCACCCTCACTGATGACTTGAGTAGATATGGGTATGTCTACTTAATGAAACACAAGTCTGAGACCTTTGAAAAGTTCAAGGAATTTCAGAGTGAGGTTGAGAATCAACGTGACAGGAAAATCAAGTTCTTGCGATCAGATCGTGGGGGAGAATACTTGAGTCACGAATTTGGCACACACTTAAGAAAATGTGGAATAGTTTCACAACTCACGCCGCCTGGAACACCTCAGCGTAATGGTGTGTCCGAACGTCGTAATCGCACTCTATTGGATATGGTGCGATCTATGATGTCTCTTACCGATCTACCGCTGTCATTTTGGGGCTATGCTTTAGAGACTGCCGCATTCACTTTAAATAGGGCTCCGTCGAAATCCGTTGAGACGACACCGTATGAATTATGGTTTGGGAAGAAACCTAAGCTGTCGTTTCTAAAAGTTTGGGGATGCGATGCTTATGTCAAGAAACTTCAACCTGAAAAGCTCGAACCCAAATCGGAAAAATGCGTCTTCATAGGATACCCTAAAGAAACTATTGGGTATACCTTCTACCTCAGATCCGAAGGCAAGATCTTTGTTGCCAAGAATGGGTCCTTTCTAGAGAAAGAGTTTCTCTCGAAAGAAATAAGTGGGAGGAAAGTAGAACTTGATGAAGTATTACCTCTTGAACCGGTAAGTGGCGCAGCTCAAGAAAATGTTCCTGAGGTGCCTGCACCGACTAGAGAGGAAGTTGATGATGATGATCATGAAACTTCAGATCAAGTTGCTACTGAACTTCGTAGGTCCACGAGGACACGTTCCGCACCAGAGTGGTACGGCAACCCTGTCTTGGAAATCATGTTGTTAGACAACGGTGAACCTTCGAACTATGAAGAAGCGATGGCGGGCCCGGATTCCGACAAATGGCTGGAAGCCATGAAATCCGAGATAGGATCCATGTATGAAAACGAAGTATGGACTTTGACTGACTTGCCGATGATCGGCGAGCCATAGAAAATAAATGGATCTTTAAGAAGAAGACAGACGCGGATGGTAATGTAACCATCTATAAAGCTCGGCTTGTCGCTAAGGGTTATCGACAAGTTCAAGGGGTTGACTACGATGAGACTTTCTCACCCGTAGCGAAGCTGAAGTCCGTCCGAATCATGTTAGCAATTGCCGCATTCTATGATTATGAGATATGGCAAATGGACGTCAAAACGGCATTCCTTAATGGTTTCCTTAAGGAAGAATTGTATATGATGCAGCCGGAAGGTTTTGTCGATCCTAAGAATGCTGACAAGGTGTGCAAGCTCCAACGCTCGATTTATGGGCTGGTGCAAGCATCTCGGAGTTGGAACATTCGTTTTGATGAGATGATCAAAGCGTTTGGGTTTACGCAGACTTATGGAGAAGCCTGCATTTACAAGAAAGTGAGTGGGAGCTCTGTAGCATTTCTCATATTGTATGTGGATGACATACTGTTGATGGGAAATGATATAGAATTCTTGGAAAGCATAAAGGCCTACTTGAACAAGTGTTTTTCAATGAAGGACCTTGGAGAAGCTGCTTATATATTAGGCATCAAGATCTATAGAGATAGATCGAGACGCCTCATTGGTCTTTCACAGAGTACGTACCTTGACAAGATATTGAAGAAGTTCAAAATGGATCAGTCAAAGAAGGGGTTCTTGCCTGTATTGCAAGGTACGAGATTGAGCACGGCTCAATGCCCGACCACGGCAGAAGATAGAGAAAAGATGAGTGTCGTCCCCTATGCCTCGGCCATAGGGTCTATCATGTATGCTATGCTGTGTACCAGACCTGATGTAAACCTTGCCGTAAGTTTGGTAGGAAGGTACCAAAGTAATCCCGGCATGGAACACTGGACAGCGGTCAAGAATATCCTGAAGTACCTGAAAAGGACTAAGGATATGTTTCTCGTTTATGGAGGTGACGAAGAGCTCGTCGTAAAGGGTTACGTCGATGCTAGCTTCGACACAGATCTGGATGACTCTAAGTCACAAACCGGATACGTGTATATTTTGAATGGTGGGGCAGTAAGCTGGTGCAGTTGCAAGCAAAGCGTTGTGGCGGGATCTACATGTGAAGCGGAGTACATGGCAGCCTCGGAGGCAGCACAAGAAGCAGTCTGGGTGAAGGAGTTCATTACCGACCTAGGAGTCATACCCAATGCGTCGGGCCCGATGACTCTCTTCTGTGACAACACTGGAGCTATTGCCCTTGCCAAGGAGCCCAGGTTTCACAGGAAGACCAGGCATATCAAGCGTCGCTTCAACTCCATTCGTGAAAGTGTTCAAAATGGAGACATAGAGATTTGTAAAGTACATACGGACCTGAATGTGGCAGATCCGTTGACTAAACCTCTCCCTAGAGCAAAACATGATCAACACCAGAACTGCATGGGTGTTCGATTCATCACAATGTAACTAGACTATTGACTCTAGTGCAAGTGGGAGACTGTTGGAAATATGCCCTAGAGGCAATAATAAAATGGTTATTATTATATTTCTTTGTTCATGATAATTGTCTATTGTTCATGCTATAATTGTGTTATCCGGAAATCGTAATACATGTGTGAATACATAGACCACAACACGTCCCTAGTGAGCCTCTAGTTGACTAGCTCGTTGATCAAAAGATAGTCATGGTTTCCTGACTATGGACATTGGATGTCATTGATAACGGGATCACATCATTAGGAGAATGATGTGATGGACAAGACCCAATCCTAAGCATAGCTCAAAGATCGTGTAGTTCGTTTGCTGTAGCTTTTCCGAATGTCAAGTATCATTTCCTTAGACCATGAGATTGTGCAACTCCCGGATACCGTAGGAGTGCTTTGGGTGTGCCAAACGTCACAACGTAACTGGGTGACTATAAAGGTACACTACAGGTATCTCCGAAAGTGTCTGTTGGGTTGGCACGAATCGAGACTGGGATTTGTCACTCCGTATGACGGAGAGGTATCTCTGGGCCCACTCGGTAATGCATCATCATAATGAGCTCAATGTGACCAAGTGGTTGATCACGGGATCATGCATTACGGTACGAGTAAAGTGACTTGCCGGTAACGAGATTGAACGAGGTATTGGGATACCGACGATCGAGTCTCGGGCAAGTAACGTACCGATTGACAAAGGGAATTGTATACGGATTGATTGAATCCTCGACATCGTGGTTCATCCGATGAGATCATCGTGGAGCATGTGGGAGCCAACATGGGTATCCAGATCCCGCTGTTGGTTATTGACCGGAGAGGCGTCTCGGTCATGTCTGCATGTCTCCCGAACCCGTAGGGTCTACACACTTAAGGTTCGGTGACGCTAGGGTTGTAGAGATATTAGTATGCAGTAACCCGAAAGTTGTTCGGAGTCCCGCATGAGATCCCGGACGTCACGAGGAGTTCCGGAATGGTCCGGAGGTAAAGATTTATATATAGGAAGTCCAGTTTCGGCCATCGGGAAGGTTTCGGGGGTCGCCGGTATTGTACCGGGACCACCAGAAGGGTCCCGGGGGTCCACCGGGTGGGGCCACCTATCCCGGGGGGCCCCATGGGCTGAATTGGGAGGGGAACCAGCCCCTAGTGGGCTGGTGCGCCCCCCCCCCTTGGGCCTCCCCTGCGCCTAGGGTTGGGAAACCCTAGGGGTGGGGGCGCCCCCCACTTGGCTTGGGGGGGAAGCCACCCCTTGGCCGCCGCCCCCTTGGAGATTGCATCTCCTAGGGCCGGCGCCCCCCAAGGCCCCTATATAAAGAGGGGGAGGGAGGGCAGCCGCACCCTTGCTCTTGGCGCCTCCCTCTCCCTTCGTAACACCTCTCCTCCCCGCTTGCGCTTGGCGAAGCCCTGCCGGGATCCTGCTGCATCCACCACCACGCCGTCGTGCTGCTGGATCTTCATCAACCTCTCCTTTCCCCTTGCTGGATCAAGAAGGAGGAGACGTCTTCCCAACCGTACGTGTGTTGAACACGGAGGTGCTGTCCGTTCGGCACTTGGTCATCGGTGATTTGGATCACGACGAGTACGACTCCATCAACCCCGTTCTCTTGAACGCTTCCGCGCGCGATCTACAAGGGTATGTAGATGCACTCCTCTCTCCCTCGTTGCTAGATGACTCCATAGATTGATCTTGGTGATGCGTAGAAAATTTTAAAATTCTGCTACGTTCCCCAACACCTCTACCCAGTGCGTGTTAGATTCCTTTAAGGACCGCACTAATCTGGGTTTGATGCCGCTCATGATAAGACCATTTGCTCGCTCAACTTGACCGTTAGTTTGTGGGTGATAGACATAAGCATAATCGAGCTTGATGCCCATGTTGCTACACCAGATATTTACCTCGCCGACCGTGAAGTTCGTGCCGTTGTCAGTGATGATGCTGTGGGGGACGCCATAACGGTGTACAACCCCGGATATGAAGTCTATCACCAGTCCAGATTCGGCCGTTTTAACAGGTTTGCCTTCGATCCATTTGGTGAATTTATCCACCATGAATAGTAAGTATTTTTTATTATGGGTTCCCCCTTTAAGGGGTCCAACCATGTCAAGCCCCCAGACCGCGAAGGGCCAGGTAATGGGGATTCTTTGGAGGGCGGTAGGTGGCATATGGCTTTGGTTTGCAAAAAGCTAGCAACCGACGCAGCGTTGGACCAAGTCCTGTGCATCTGCCCGGGCCATCGGCCAATAAAAACCTGTACGGAAGGCCTTGCTTACAAGGGCCCGGACTGCAATGTGATGGCCGCCGAGTCCGGCATGAATTTCTGCCAGAAGCTTCTGCCCTTCCTCTTCGAAGATGCACCTTTGAAGGACTCCGGTAGTGCTTTTCTTGTAAAGCTCTCCCTCATGGACCTTGTAGGATTTAGATCGCCGCACTATGCAGCGTGCCTCATTTTGGTCCTCGGGAATTTCCTGCCTAGTTAGGTAGGCCAGGAATGGTTCTGTCCATGGGGCGATGATGGCCATTATTACGTGGGATGAAGGTGTTATTTCGGTGGCAGGGCCTCCGATTATGTCAGAGTTTTCGGTGTCGGGCATTGTGGCTGGGTCTGTATTATTGTTGCCGGCGTCCCCTTCCCATACCAAGGATGGCTTAAACAGCTTCTCCAAGAAGATGTTGGGTGGGACCGCATCGCATTTTGCGCCGATGCGGGCGAGGATATCCGCCGCCTGATTGTTTTCCCCAGCCACATGGTGAAATTCGAGCCTCTCGAACCGAGCTGACATCATGAGCACGGCGTTGCGATAAGCCGCCATTTTTGGATCCTTAGCATCGAAGTCTCCATTTATTTGGGATATTGCGAGGTTCGAATCCCCACGCACCTCCAGGCGTTGAATGCCCATGGAAACTGCCATCCGAAGACCATGTAACTGGGCCTCGTACTCGGCTGCGTTGTTGGAGTCTGTATACATTATCTGGAGTACGTATTGAACTGTATCTCCAGTTGGGGATGTCAGGATGACACCAGCCCCCAGACCAGCTAGCATTTTGGAGCCGTCGAAGTGCATGATCCAATCGGAGTATGCGCCGTACTCTTTAGGGAATTTGGCTTCCGTCCATTCGGCGACAAAGTCGGCCAATACTTGCAACTTAATGGCTCGCCGGGGTTTGTATGTTATGTCGAACGGGAGGAGCTCAATGGCCCATTTGGCAATCCGGCCCGTGGCGTCATGGTTGTTTATAATATCTTTAAGTGGTACTTCCGAGGCTACTGTAATTGAACACTCTTGAAAGTAGTGTCGCAGCTTCCGGGATGCCATGAATACCGCATATACTATCTTTTGATAATGTGGGTACCGTGATTTGCATGGAGTAAGGACAGTGGATACATAATATACCGGCTTTTGAGGGGGGAATCTATGTCCATCCGTTTCTCGTTCGACGACGAGCACTGTGCTTACGACCTGATGAGTTGCTGCAATGTACAACAGCATTGGTTCGCCGATGTTTGGCGTGGCCAGGATTAGGTTGGTTGCCAGTATGGCCTTTATTTCTTCCAATCTGGCTGTGGCAGCATCCGTCCACTCGAAGTGTTCGGTGCGCCGAAGGAGGCGATAAAGTGGTAATGCCTTTTCTCCTAAGCGGGAGATAAAGCGGCTTAGAGCCGCCACACATCTGGTTAATTTCTGGATTTGTTTGAGGTCCGTTGGGGTAGCCAACTGTGACAGAGCTCGGATTTTGGCTGGATTTGCTTCAGTTTCTCTACTGGAGACAATGAAGCCCAGGAGCTTTCCGGCTGGTACACCGAAAACGCATTTTTCCGGATTTAGCTTGATGTTGTATGTTCGGAGGTTGTCAAATGTGAGCCTCAAGTCGTCTATTAGAGAGTCGACGTGTTTGGTTTTGACGCCACATCATCTACGTATGCCTCTACTGTTTTGCCGATCTGTTTCTCCAGACATGTCTGAATCATGCGCTGATATGTTGCGCCGGCGTTTTTGAGCCCAAAAGGCATTGTGTTGAAACAGAAGGGTCCGTATGGTGTGATGAATGCCGTTGCGGCTTGGTCGAACTCCGCCATCTTGATTTGGTGGTAGCCGGAGTATGCGTCAAGGAAACACAATGAATCGTGTCCTGCGGTAGCATCGATAATTAGATCGATGCGGGGGAGGTGGAAGAGATCCTTTGGGCAGGCCTTGTTGAGGTCCTTGAAATCGACACATAGGCGCCAAGATTTGTCTTTCTTTGGTACCATCACCAGGTTTGCTAGCCAGTCCGGGTGTTTTATTTCTCTAATGAACCCGGCCTCCAATAACTTGGCTAGTTCCTCTCCCATAGCTTGTCTGTTAGGTTCAAAGAAACGCCGAAAAGCTTGCTTGACTGGCTTGAATCCTTTTAGGATATTAAGGCTGTGTTTGGCCAGCCTGCGTGGGATTTCTGGCATATCTGAGGGATGCCAGGCGAATATGTCCCAATTCTCGCGCAGGAACTCTCGTAGTGCGGCGTCCACGACGGGGTTTAACTGTGCCCCGATGGAGGCTGTTTTCGTAGGGTCCGGTGGGTGGACTTGGAATTTGACTATTTCATCCGCTGGTTTAGAAGAGGTGGACTTAGATCTTTTGTCAAGTATCATGTCGTCCCTGTCCACTATGGAGCGTAGCGCAGTTAATTCCTCGGCCGCAAGGGCTTCAGATAATGCCTCGAGGGCCAATGCGGCTGTTTTGTTTTTGATGTGGAGTGCTGTGTCCGGATCACTAGCGAGAGTGATGATTCCGTTGGGTCCGGGCATTTTGAGCTTCATGTACCCGTAATGGGGTATGGCTTGGAAGATCGTGAACGCCTCCCGCCCTAAAAGGGCGTGGTATCCGCTACTGAACGGGGCCACTTGGAATGTAATTTCTTCGGACCTATAGTTCTCCGGCGTGCCGAATACCACATTTAGTGTGATTTTTCCAGCATAGCATGCTTCCCGACTGGGGATGATTCCTCTGAATGTTGTGCTGCTTTGCTCAATGCGGTTCCAGTCTATTTCCATTTTTTGAAGAGTTTCCTCATAGATGAGGTTTAATCCACTGTCGTCGTCCATGAGTACTTTGGTGAGTCGAAAGCCATCCACAATTGGACTGAGGACCGGTGCAGCCGGTGCCCGGGCTGTTCGGAATTTAGGTTCGTCACTGGCGTTGAAGGTAATAGCCGTGTCACTCCATGGATTTATTGCTGCCACGTGGCAGATTTCGGCAAGGCTGGGGAGTGTTCGCTTGCGCCTATTATTTGATGCGAAGCTCTCAAAGACTGTTAATACCGTATTGTTATCCCCGGGATGGTGCTCTATGGCATCTGGGATGAGAAGATCCCCACCACTTTTGGCCACCTGCCGGAGTACCCAACATGCTCTAAGGCCGTGTGTTGCTATGGTATCCGCTGTACTATGAATTTTGCAGGGTCCGTTGAGCCATCCCTCCAATACGGTCCCGCGCCCTATAGAGGGTTTTTGCTTCTTTGTAATTAACTCGGGTGTCTTATGATAGTGCACCCTTTTACTTCGGACTGGGTGTATATTCAGAGCCGGATTATCCCAAAATTTCGTTTCGGTTTTCCAGGCGCTTTCCATCGCACGGTATTTTCATACTATGGACGCCAAGTCAGCGAAGCGTGATATGTCACGACGACTTATGGCATTAATGATTCCCTTGTCTGTGCAATTATTGCAGAAAAATGAGACTGCGTCTTCCTCGCAACAGTCCTTAACCTTGTTCATCACAAGGAGGAATCTGGCCCAATAATGATGTATTGTTTCCTGGGGCTCTTGCCTGCTGTTGGAAAGATCGCTTATGTTTGGGTGGGTGGGTGGAATTGAGTCCGAACCCTTACCCGATCTGAGACCCAGGGGCCGAGGAGTTTCCAATCTTGGAAGTCCGGGTTCCGGGATGTTGCCCGATAAGTCTGGCCCTCTGCCTGACTCTAGGTTCAGGGCTTGGGTGATGTCCTCCCGTAAATGGGTTTCCGGCTCGGAGAGCTCAGGAATCCAGACATAGTTAGTCTCAAGATAGAGGAAGAATCGCTGCATTGTTCCTCCACCACCGCAATGTGATGGGTGATCGGTGGAGAGTTAATCTCCCTTTGATCGGGTTTAAGCCCAATCCGATCATAGTCCGTAGCGACTCCCAAGGCGGCGATGCGATCCAAGAGCTCGTTTAGGGAAGAGAACTCCATTGGATCCATCTGCTCGGCAAGTTCTGAGTTGACGTGGAGGCTGTTTTCGATGACCCGAGAAGTCATCGTTGGTGCAGCAGCCGAACAGGCGGTCATGATGAAACCGCCTAGCCAGAGAGTTTGGCCGACAGCCAAGGCTCCCCCGACGGTAATGTTGTCTTTAAAGACGAGACGAGACATCCTTCCTTGCGGCGACGACACAGTGGAACTCTCAATGAAAGCACCAATGTCGGTGTCAAAATCGACAGATCTCGGATAGGGGGTCCCGAACTGTGCGTCTAGGCGGATGGTAATAGGAGACAGGGGACACGATGTTTTTACCCAGATTCGGGCCCTCTTGATGGAGGTAAAACCCTACTCCTGCTTGATTGATATTGATAGTATGGGTATTACAAGAGTTGATCTACCACGAGATCGAAGAGGCTAAACCCTAGAAGCTAGCCTATGGTATGATTGTTGTTCTTGGTCCTATGGACTAAACCCTCCGGTTTATATAGACACCGGAGGGGGCTAGGGTTACACAGAGTCGGTTACAAGGAAGGAGATCTATATATCCGTATTGCCAAGCTTGCCTTCCACGCCAAGGAGAGTTCCATCCGGACACGGGACGAAGTCTTCAATCTTGTATCTTCATAGTCCAACAGTCCGGCCAAAGGATATAGTCCGGCTGTCCGGATACCCTCTAATCCAGGACTCCCTCAGCCACTGTTGCAGAATTTTCTGCAACAGAGGTATCGATGCAGAAATCTTTACAACACATGTCTTGTTGCAGAACTTTTTTGCAACGAAGGTCTTGTTGCAGTAAAACTTTACAACAGTGGTAATGTTGCAGAATTTTTTTAATCTTCACCTTCATATGATGTTACGGAAGAAATGTTTTACAACATGATTGATATTACAGAAAATCTTGCAACAGAGAGGAAGTTGCAAAAACAAGCGCCACTCTGTTCGCCGCGAGTTCTGCTAGATGGTGGTGACGGAGGATCGGCGCCGCACGTCCCCGCCTTCGCGCCGTCGCCGGCGGAGACTCGTCACTATGGAGCTCGCCTCCAACCCCGCCGAACCTCGCTGAGGCGAGCCCCCGCCGCTCGTGGACATCCCCGCCTCCTGCCAGCGCGCCATCCTTGTCGGATCCGGTGAGATCCGACTGGAAACCTCGCCGCCGTCGCCCTCCTAGACGCACATGTCTCAGCCCCCGCATGTCCCGGACGTCCCTGCACATCATCCTGGTCAGATTCGGCAAGATTCGGCCGGAATCCTCGTCGTCGTCACCCTCCCAGTCGCACGAGTGTCCGCCGCTATAGGATCTAACCCCTCTTCGGTCGCCAGTTGCAAGCTCTCTTTTTCTGAAACAAAAGCTCAGTTGCAGAAAACGTGGACACAAAGGGGCTTGCTCTCGACCATATGATGAAAAGTCAATCCGACGGACACAAAGGCGACGGATGCTCGCACGAGATCGGTCGGTTGAAGGTAAGCTTTTCCCTTTGAATTTTGGTATATATTTAACACATTTGTTAAATATTTCTGTAACATTTTTCATATACCAAATTCACAATTTAGAATATATGGTCAAAAAAATTCCCTACACATTTTTATTTTCAAATGCTTGACTAACTTTTTCAGATACAAATTTATAAATTTTTTAATGCATGTTCAAAATTTTTCTATACACATTTAACATTTTCCAAATACAAAATTAACATTATTTTACTACGTGGTCAACATTTTATATATATATATATTTATTTTCAAATGCTTGATTAACATTTTTCAAGGAGAAGATTAACGTTTTTTATATACATATTAACATTTTTAAATGCTTTATGAACATTTTTCAAATGCAAAATTAACATTTTGTGAATGCACTGTCAAGTTTTTTCTATACACATTTAATATTTTCAGATGCTTGATTAACATTCTTCAAATAATTTTTAAGCTTTTTTTCATATGCTTGATTAAGATTTTTTTATATATATACATGATCAATGTTTTTCACACACATTGTATATCTTCTTTATACATGGTCAACATTTTTTATGTACACATTTAACATTTTTTAAATGTATGATTAAAATTTTCTCAAAACATTATGTAAAGTATATAATTCTTCGGGAGTTCCTTTGCGTCCAATAGCACGCAGACGCAGAGAGGAGCAGCGACTGGGCCGGCCCACTAGCACGGAATGAATTGAAAGCGCGACGTAAAAATGGTAAAAAAAATGCGAGAGGATGCCAGGATCGAACGCGAGACTTACCTGTCTCGAAAGTTTAACTCTTTTAGTTCAATACCTAAGCGCTACATTACAAATAATATGTACACATTATCGAACGTTTCTCCTCAAAAAATTCCATCTAAAATTTAAATGCCGAATATTGTTTGAGAAACGAAAATAAAATTTGGACTTTCAAACATTTTTTATTCCGCATTTTCTTGAAATTTGAAAAATTTCAAAATCCTGAACATTTTTTTAACACGTGAATTTTTTTTGAAAATGGAAATATATTTTGAAATTCGAAACAAAATTTGGAAACACGAACATTTTTTTTGAAATCTGCAAAGGTTTTTTTATAGGCAAGCATCTTTTGAATTTGTGAACAATTCTATAAAAATTATTTTTTCGCAAAGATGAACAATCATTAAAATATTGGAACACATTCTGAAGTTCTAAACAAATTTAGAGACAATGAGAACAAAAATTAACATTCCAAACAATTTTTAAACTGCAAACTTTTGTAAACACTAACAACATGAACAAAATTTGAAAATCTGAGAACAAAATTAATATTCCAAACAAATTTTCAGAAAAAAAATGATTCCAAACATTTTTTGAAAACATGAACAAAATTAGGAAATTAGAACATTTTCTGAAATTTCTGAACAAATTTTGAAAACGTGGACAATTTTTGAAATTCTAATCTTTTTTGAAATTTGTACATTGTGAACAAACATTGAAAACAGGAAAATTTTCATACATTTTGAACTTGTTTTTTAAATTTCTGGACACTTTTTGAGAAAGGGAAATAAACTTGAAAGTAAGAAAGAGAAAAAGAAAAAGAAACAAAAAAACGAAAAAGAAAATAAAAAAAGTAAAAGAAAAATAATAGAAAGCCGGGAAACCAGAAAAGAAACAAACCAGCAAGAAACCCGGTTTAGGTAACCTAAAGGTCCCAAAACCGTTTGGACGGACTGTGTATCTCTGGAAGTGAGGCCGCCCATGTTTGTAGCTTGCTAGGCTGCTCTGTGCGATTGCCTGACACTTTGCAGCAGCGAGCGGCGCATAGGATTTCCCGTATTCTTCTACTATATACTCCCTTCGTTCCTAAATACTTGTCTTTCTAGGCATTTCAACAAGTGACTACATACAGAGCAAAATGAGTGAATCTACACTCTAAAATATGTCTACATACATCCGTATGTAGTAGTCATTTGAAATGTCTAGAAAGACAAGTATTTAGGAACGGAGGGAGTATGTTTTGAATTTTTGGAAGTGTAAAAGAAGTAAAAATTTAAAATAAAAAAACGAAAGCAAAGAAACAAAACAAAAGGAGGTTGTGGCCTCCAGCGCACCTTGGCCGGCCCGTATCGCGTTGCCCTTGTGAGAGGGTTCCCTTGGTCTCGCATTAAGCCCGACATAGGGGTACCCGGCTGCGCGCCGCGGGATCCTACTCGCCGCCGTGCGCGTCCAACTTTCATGGCTTGCTACATGGGCCGGCCCGCTTGAAGCGAGCAACCGGTTTTGGGGACTTTATGGATTGTTAAGGTTCCGTGAACCGGGTTTTTTCTGTTTTGTTTTCTTTTACTGGGTTTCCTTTTTCTTCATATGTTTTTTTTCTTTCATTTTCGTATTCCTATTTATTTATTTCTTGCTTTTCTGTTCCTTTTTATTTATTTCTTTTTTAATAATTTCAAATTTTTTAAAATTTTTCTAATTCTACAGATTTATTTTGGAATTCCGTTAATGATTTCAAAATCTGTTCATGTTTTTCAAAAAACAAATCAAGTTTCATAATGCGTTAACTTTATTATTGTAAAAAAATGTTCACGGTTAGAAAAAAACTGTTCGGAGAAAATGTTCACTGTACATTAAATTCACTTTTTTTAAAAAATAGCCATAGTTCAAAAGAATTTTTCAGAAATAACAAATTTCTCACAATTTCAGAAAATTCTCACATGTTTCGAAATTTTTGTTATTGATGTTTTCAGAAATTTCTGACATTTTCCGAATTTTGGTTCATGTTTTAAAGTTTTCTTCATGCTTTTTCAAAAAAAAATTCATGTTTTCAATTTTGTTCGTGCTTTTAAAATTTTGTTCATTTGTTGAAAAATTGTTGACCTTTTAAAATTTTGCTTGAGTTTCTAAATTTGTTCACTATTTTAGACATTATTCGCATTATAGATGAAATTTATTTGATAAAATGTTAATCAGGTGTATGAAAAATGTTAGTTTTGTATTAACTGATGTATATGAAAATTATACGACATGTATGGAAAAAGTAGGTATCAAAACGTATATATGAAAAAATATATTAATCATGTATTTACAAAATGTTAAATGTGTATAAAATATTCTGATGTACTAGGAAAATTTGCATACTAAAGAAGACCAAGCATACTTGTATTAAAACATTTTTTCATGCAAAAAAAAACATTTTTCAAAAATTATGTTGATTAACTCGGGTATACTAGCCCTTGCTCCGTTTTCAGTTTCTATTGCAAATAACCTCTCAATCAAGTTTCCTTCTGTTGTCTCTATCCCCCTATTGTCATCCAACATGGACCCCGCATACGTTTGCGGGTCCGTGCATAAGTTTTTCTGCAACCCGGAATCAAACTAGGAGCCTTTGCGGGAGTCCGAACCACCGCCACTCCCAACCCGCCCAAAATCACATCCTTCCATCCCTGGCTCTCCTTTGCTCTGCATCCGCTTCCTTCCTGATCGACGCCGTCGCTGTACCACCCTGACGCCTGCCAAACCTTTGTCGGACCTCCCCCGCTCCACCCGACTACCACACCTTTGTTTCACCTTTCGTTTGTCCACCTCGCATGTACCATCCATCCCTGCGGATGAAGTCTTGGGCTCACCGCACCTAGGAAGTGTTTGGTAAAATGCCCGTGCTAAAATTTCGACAATTTTTCCCGCTTCTTTGAAGCAATGGATTCAAACATGGAGTACTTGTTTGAGAAGCTAAGTTGACTCATCTGACAACTCGTCCGACGAGGAGGAGTATGCATATGAAATGGTCATGATTCATTTGAACTAGTGTCGCATTTGAATATTTTCACTCATTGAAGATTGGATATGCTATTATCTTGAATGCTCCCGACTTAAAAAAAAGCGGCAGATGTTTAGGGGAAAGGTTTGGATGGCCGACTCCTGTATCCGGGTCCGTGGATTAGTCCGCAGACAGATACTGTGTCTGTTTTGGGGGTGCCATTGGGGATGCCCTAAGAAGTATAAGCCTCATACTATAATTCATTTACCTAGACCCACAACACATTGCTTTTCTTCCCCTTTTCAGTTATATATTTTATTTATTTTTATTATGTATTGTAGATATTGCCATATTTTAATATAAACTAGAGCAAACATAGAAAATTTGGCTTTTGAAATACCTAATACACTTTTTTTTGAAATATCTAATACACTTCACATTTGGAAGAGAGGGAATACAAAAAAGAGCAAGGAATCTCTCACACATAGAGGTTGAAGGTTTGTTCATGCCCCCACACGCCTTTCAAAAATCTAGCAATATCACCACTTACCATTGAAAATCATTTTTTTAGGGAGACAGTCTGCAGGACTTTGACGAGCCAGTTGAGTACACAACACCTCCTTTAAGGCCTTGTACAATGGGAGGTGCTTAGAGGAGGTGATTAGAGAAATAAACCAGACTTTTCTTAAGCACCGGTGCTTATTTGTACTGGATAAACGCTTAACTAAGCGTCTCTCTTGTAGAAATAGGCACCGGTGCTTAAGAAAAAACCGGCTTATTTTTCTAAGCATCTCTCTAAGCACCTTCCATTGTACAAGGCCTAAGTGTACTAGATGATGCCCCGCGCGTTGCTGCAGGGATTTTGTAGAGGATAATTGATGCGCTTATAAAAACAGTAAATGAAACATACATTTGTTTACTGTACTATCGAGATTTTGGTAGGAATTTCACACAGAAAATTGGCATGACATGTCCTTATTTTGTCACATTTGCACATGTAGACGGAACATAGTATATATTGAGAACAATTGTACTAAACTACACATAGACTTCACAATTTAGACATAAATAATAGTTTCATAGGGGAGTCCACATATCTGACAACATGCATAATCAGCAAATAGTAATAACACCGGATTGCAATTTAAGCGGCAATGTAGCTAATTTTAGATAGAACGATATTGCAGCTCGTAGGTGCTTGCATGCATCTTGGCGATGTCCTTTATGTTGTTAAAAACAACATTATTCTTCTGCAACATTATTCATGTGACTGCATGCATCTTGAAAATGTTATGTTTCCCTCGCCTGTCCAAATTGCACAATAATCTGGTAGTTTGATCTTCTGTAGTTCAATGCTCCTTTTAGCTAAAGAGTACCTGTGAAAAATTGTCATTTCAGTTTCATGTTGAATCTGAACCAATCGGTTTATACGAAGAGTATTAAAAGTAATACCTATGTTATTTTTTTCAATGACAATAGTTGCACATTGGTAAGAGGAAGGTGTAGTATTGTTTGAGCCCTCTGGTGTATGGATCATCACACTGCGAATAGCAAATGTTTGGTCAGCGATGTTTGGATAGAGCTTGTAAATTATATGTTCTGATTGATGACAAACCTCTGGATACTTTTTGAAGATTGACGGGTCATCATTTCTTTGCTAGGAAATGGCTGAAAGTATTTCATGGTTCAAGTTAGTATTTTGTAGCAAATATGGTTGAAATTAGGAAGAAGAACATACTTTTAGAATGAAAAGAAATTGTCTAACCTTTGTAGATAGTGGCATTTGTGCATCGTCAACTGGGAAGCTTTTATTTTTGACATAACTTCTGGGGTAATTGGATACCAAATCATTCTTCATTCCCTTTGGTAAGCGCCAAACAACCTCATTTGGTGTCATATAGCGACAATCTGGATGATTTTCTATTTCATTGACGGTTTCACTTGACGAATCAAATGATCCAGCATTAGAGTCCATTTTTTATCTGGCAATCAAATCCTTTCATCACATACTTGAACAGATATTTGTACATACTATCAATGGATATTGTGAGGAACAACACGTTTGATATTAATGGCAACTCTATTTTTATTGCATGTTGTGTGAAAAAATTCTGTAATATGGTGGCCTGCTAATAGAAATCTTTAGGGCAATACTTTTGTATCATCCCAACTAACCTATATTTCAAGGATGTGGCAAGGATGTGATTGATTGTGAGGGTGTCCATGACCGCGTGAGACTAAATGCCTACCAAGATGCCTCAAGCAGATTGTACAAAATATATTTGAACAAATACATTGCCCAGAATAATCATCAACTAAACTCAGCAGTGAGTGTGTGTGTGTACCAATGCGAGCAGCAAGAGACCTATAAAGCAATGAATGCAGACTGGGCAGTAAATGACCTATTGAGCATAACAGTGAGCACCTTTTGATCTGGAGTTCAATCTGAGAAAATTCAGAAACATAATATCACGTCTATCCTAAATGAAAAACAAATATATGTTGCATTGCTTACAAATATAATTGAGACCATATATAATCATATAACTAAACAGAACGTTCCAGCCCATAGAAAACTGAGACCGTCCTGTTTTTGATAGAAGGAAGATGCATAATTATAAATGCTAAAAAGTTGTAAAGGCATTATAAAATTATGTACAAAAAATGGCAAATTGGCAATATCTAGGCAATAAGGCGGGGCAATTGGAAATCTGTCAAATTGTCTCTTCAACAACTTGCAAGGGAAAAAATAGTTTCCTACCAAGTAAAAGTGATCTGGTAATTTAAGTTTCAACAACTTCAGGAAAATCCATATCCCATTCCATGATACTCTTCAATGAGATGATTTTTAATCCTTTTGGTTAGTTCAGCTGGTGCCTAGAGCGATGTTACTAACTAATCATTCAACAACATGTCAAACCAAATAAAGATATCTTTATATAGACCAAAAAACTACTCAGAATCTCCTTTCAGTGCTTGCATAGTGCCCACACTGAAAGGATAGTATGTGTACAGATGATCACCGATCCAATCCTCATAGTGGTTTTATACACCATTCTGTAGGTTAACACAACATTCCTTTGCTGGGGCAATGTGGAAAACATGACAGAGGATATCTCTGGATGAAATTGTGGTATGCAAAATTGTTAATATTCGAATCAACAAATGAAGAACCTTTGTTTCTATATTTTTCTTTCATGTACCCTAGGTCATCTAAGACAATTGATGTCTTTCTAAGATGGAATATGTTTTAAAGAAAAAAAATGACCCCTTAGAATCTTAGAAGCAACATCACTCTTTCAGGAATCAGTATTTTTATGAACCTTAAAAACAAAGGTAAACAGTTCGGAACAAATTACTGGCTTAACACATAGCAAAATATTTCAGCAAACTTAAGCACATGGGTTGTATCTAGAGGAACCAATGTGAATAATCAAAGGGATAAAATGTGTAGTATGTAATATGCACAGAAACACATAGAAGGCACATATGCTCATCAAGCCTAAATAATTAAAAGCAGGGATAGACGCTTGTGTACCAACACAGGCAACCGTAGATGTACGGAGCAATGAATCCAATCCGACCAGCACGTGGCCTATGAAGCAAAAAGTCAAGCACCTTTAGATCTCGAGGGCAATATATATGAGAAATTCAAAAGCATAAGATTGACAATGGGAAAAATTAGGGGCGGCTGAAAATATGTACTGTGCAACTACCAGGGTAGGGGCCGGTTCCCGGAGGAGGATGTAAACAGGGCGTGCCTACTGGATTAGGATGGTAGTACAGAGGGGTTTTTATACACACTTTTTCCCCAAAATTGCAGGGTAGTGGAGGCCAAGATAATGAAGGACGATAAATGGTGTTGCGCGTGTGGCCGGTTCATGTGCATTTGTGGCCCGAAGAGTGTCCATCATGGATAACGAAGGGACAGTGGTTGAAATAAAAGGGGTGACGGGAAGATGAACAAATGTGATGGAGTTAATACACATCAATTGAACGGCGGAAGGCCTAGCGGCGACGGCTGGCATGGTGGCCATCGGGCGTGCCAGCAACTGGCTAGGGGGAGCATCTGGAATGCACATACGTCGAGCGGCTCGCCGGCGAATCATTGGCCGTGGCTGTGGCATGTGGGTGACGACTGGACGTGGAGAGGAGGGGAAGCACGTGTGATGGCAGCTATAGTAGAGCGTCAAGGTTGGCAGCGGCTGGCCGAGAGGCGGTTGGACTGGACTGGGAGTGTCGGCCGTGGCGCCGGAATGGGCAGTGGCGGTGTCTGGCTGGTGGAGTCGGTGGCGGCGGCGGCTGGGTGGAATTGGGAAGACGATAGGGCTAGCCACACGGGTATTTTTTTAAGGGGTCCACACGGGTTGCTGGACACGCAATGTGGGGAAGGCGTTGATTGTTTTTCATGGCAGCGATGTACAGCCCAAGTGCTTCCACTAACGATGTACTCCCTCCGTTCGCAATTACTTGTCGCAAAAATGGATGTATCTAAATGTATTTTAGTTCTAGATACATCAATATCTGAGACAAGTAATTTCGAACGGAGGGAATACAACCCAGATACAAAAATTGCTCCGATAGCCCAGTTGAGAAAAGTGCTGACGTGTACAGCCCAACCTAAACGAATCGAGTAGGACAACAGGATACACACGATACGAGCGGACTGCGGACAGAACGAAAGGAATGAAGCGGTATTTTCCACTTAGCGGTGGCAACGCTATGTAATTTTGTCAACTTTTAATCAGACGGCTGCAGGCTACTGATCTATGCTGCATCAACGGCTATAACAATTCGGATGACGTGGCTCGATGTGGAGGCAGGAAAATAAGCTAGTGGGGTGTCCCTATTTAGATATAGAAGATAAATGAGGTCGCCACTACAAATCTGCAATCGATGCAAGGTGACCATGGCTGTATTAGCACACGTCATAGTCACTAGAAGGGTTGGGCGCACTTTGCTGCGTCGTTGGTGTAGTTGGATTTTTTAAATTACTCACTCTGTTTAAAAAATAATGTGCATTACTTTTTTGAAAAGTCAATTTTTTTAAGTTTAATCAAATTTGTAGAGATATATATCAAAATTCATAATATCAAATCGGTATGATTTGATTCATCATGAAATGAATTTTCATACCTTTTTTTGTTTAATATTGCGGATGTCGATAATTTTGCTATGAACTTGTTCAAAGTTAAAGAAAACTGACTTTCCAAAAAACAATACACCTTATATTTTGGAACTGATGGAAAATTTAGTTTGACGGGTGGGGAGGTGACGGAGTGTGTTTTATTTTTGTTTATAGTGCAGTGATTTGATGGGCCTTTCCCGATGTAGTTTTGTGTTATCCGCTAACCAACATATATTTATATGGGAAATTTCCGCGTTGGACTGCATGTACTATATTGATGCTACATGATCACATGGTGACGCTTCTTTTCTCTAGGTGGTGGGAGGGTGCACGAGATTGATATATTTTCATAGACCCATTGCTGTTGATTGATTTGAAAAATAGTTGGTCCGATCAAAATCGTAAACCAGATCCAAAATTGAATACTTCAATTGAATGAAAGAGCTTCAAAATGGGAATATAGGGAATTACAAGAATTAAATGGGAGAGCTTTTGAGAAATTATTGACCCGATCAAAATTGAGTTGATCCAATTCTAAATTGAAGACCCCAATTAACTGTGAGGCCTTAAAAATTGGGAAGTATAGTGTATAGTATAAAATAATAGAACGAGATAGCTTTAAGAAAATGTTGACGCGATCAAAATCGGGTGACACCTCAATTGAATGTGAACTCTTTTTAAAACTAGAAAGCTTACTATTATAGAGTATAGCTCAGATTTTGGAAAGACCAAACACATCCATGCAACGCCAAGGGAGAGTTGTGAAAGTTGGTGGCGGCGAGGTAAAGAGATAATATCAAATTGGATCACTATAGTACATTAACAAATATCACATAATCATAAAAATAAAATGAAAATACTTATTCCGTCCAAAAAAATTTGTCCCTTAAATGGATGTATCTAGCATCAAATTAATGCTAAATGGACATATCTAACCCTAAATTAGTGTTAGATAATATCCATTCGAGGGACAAGTTTGAGACAACTTTTTTTAGACGGAGAGAGTATATACATAAAAATTTGCATGTAAGAGAGAGAGAGAGTAGCTCCTGTAATTCGCAAAAAGAAGAGTAGCTCCTGTAAACAGACGTGCAACGACGCGACCGTCGTCCTTCAAACGGCCGCCAGAGCTTAGCTTCTTCCATCCGCTCGGCTTCTGTGTCGGCGATTCAGTCCTAGGTCGCCTCACCGTCGTCACTCGTCAGGGCACCCACGGGCGCGCCACTCCCGGATCTCCCTCAGGAGGCGATGGGCCTCGTTGTCCTCAGCGTCTATCCGGGACATGAGGCCAACTCCATCGCGCGATCCTATCCCATCCGGTCCCGTCCGTTTGAAGTAAAAAGGACAAAAAAAGGTGGCCCAGCGCGCGGGAGCAAACGGATTTTTGTCCGCTTTGTGTCCGCTTTCGACCCATTCCGATCCAAACTTGCGCCGGTTTTGGGGTGAAACGGACAGCGCGCGGACGGGCGGGACGCGCGCGCTTGTCCTCCCCTGGCCCGCCTGTCGGTGGGAGAAACCAAAAACCCCCCGACGGCCATTTGGCGCCATTTCCCCCAAACCCTCCCACGTCCTTCCCGCCGCCCCCCCTCTCTCCCTCGTCCATGGCCGACGCCCCGCCGAGTTCCGGCGGCCTGGCCGTCGACCCGACCGCAAAGGTGAAGAAGAAGGCGCCAAGGAAGCCGCGGTCGGAGTACACGTCGGAGGAGATCGCCAAGTTGGACGCGGAATCGGCGAAGAGGAGGGAACGGAGAGCGACCGTCAAGATGAATGCCGCCGCAGCCAAGTTCGCCGCCCAGCGCGAGGAGCTGGAGGCCGCGCGGCGCAAGGCCGCTGCCGACGAGAATGAGGACCTCGTCAACAAAGCGCACGCCATCCTCATGCTTGGCATGGGCTGTCCGGCGGGGTTCCATGCAGCGGCCGTCGGCCCGGCGAGCACAGGCTCGTCGGCCGCCCGGCCTACGCACTGCCAGTCGCCGACGTCGCGCGCCGCGCCCATGTCGCCCGACTTTCCTCCACCCAGGCACGACGGCCAGACCCGTTTCTCGGCGTCACCGGACGTGGGCTTGTTCGCGCCGTCCACACCACGCCCCGCGGCCGTCATCGACCTCAACGTGACGCCTGGGTCCAGCAGCGGCGGGCGGCCTTCTGTCGAGATGCAAAGAAAGCAGGCGCGTGCACCGTTCACGGGCACCATGCCGCCCCCCGCGTGTTGTTTGACGAAATGCCAACCTCAACACCGACGGTGGACGACCCCTTCTACAACCAGTACATGGAGGACGTGATCTTCTAGGGTGGGCATGGCCGTGCCTACGACCCCGATGAGACCCAAAGTCAGGATGGCCGCGCCCAGTACGTGACCGATGAAGAGGCCGACGACCGTGCTGACTACGACCATGGTGATTCGTGGCATGAAGACGATGACATCTATGTCGAAGGTGAAGATGAAGATGAAGCCAATGATGTCGATATTAGTGGCGCTCCATTGTTCATAGACGAGCTCACCCAAAGAGCGGAAGCACAAAAGAAGCGGAAGAGCATTCGCACCGGTTCATATACACAAGATGAGGACAAGTTGATTTGCCAATGTTGGATGGAGATTAGCCAAGATCCAAGGACCGCGCGCAACAAAAGGGCATTGTTTTTTAGACGAGAGTCCACAAAACATTCCATGAAAGGAAGATGTTTGAGCCCTACCAAATTACAAGCAACCGTGGCATCGGTTCGATTCAAAAAAGATGGTTGTTCATCCAACAAGAGTGCAACAAGTATTGTGCCGCATTTGAGAGCGTTGAAGCATGGCCCGTGAGTGGTCTCGGCGTTGGAGACATGGTATGCTCTTCTCTTTCTAGCCCTTGCTACGGCCATGAGACTTCGGCCGTTTATATGTTTGCATGTTCACTTGTTGATCATGTGGTGTAGGCATTTCAATCTTTAGAGGCATTCAAGGCGCGGCACATTGACAAGCCATTCACTCTTACGCATTGTTGGACGATCATCAACAATTGCCCTAAGTTCAAGGATCAATACCGTGAACTTCAAAGGAAGAGAGGCAAGAAGACGGTCAAGTTCGCCAGAGGTGGGGATGGCGAGGCGTTGAAGAGGCCGAGGGGCAAGACCAACTCAAAGGTGGACGACATACGTGACGCCTCATCCACGGCCTTGCATGAGACTTTGCATGGCATGATGTCACATAAGGATGTGAGGGATGAGAAGAAGCGGCAAAGCAAGGACGAGCAAATGAAGCAATACCTAGACCTCCAACGACAGAAGCTTGAGATGGAGGAGGCGGCCAAGAAGAGGAAGATAGACATGGAGGAGGCGGCCCGATAAAGGCAACTCAACATGGAAGAGGCCTCCCGGCAAAGGCAGCTCGACATCGAGGCCGACAACGTCAAGGCCAGGCAGAGGCAGCTCGACATCGAGGCCACCAATGCCGCCACCAAAGCGAAGGAGGTGGCCCTTGCGATCATGAACGTGGACTTGTCGAAGATGAGCGACAAGACGAGGGCCTGATTCGAGGCCAAGCAGAAGGAGATGCTCGACGCCGAAGGCCTGAACTAGGTCGTCCGATCGGCGTGGCCGTTCTTTTTGGAGGCTGGCATGGGTGCCGCTCGCCCGCTGGGCCGCTGGCAGTGTGCCGACGAAAAAACATTCATTTTGGAGGCCGGCTATGTTGCCGGCCGCTGGCTGTGTTGCCGGCGAGGACAACTATTTATTTTGGAGGCTGGCTGTGTTGCCGGCCGCTGGCTGTGTTGCCAGCGATGGTCGTGTAGGCCGCTGGCTTTGTTGCCGGCGTGATGAACTCGGGTCGTGAATTGGGGCTTGGCATTTGAAACGTCCCTTTTTTTAAATAGATGCGGACAGGATGGGGCAAAAGGATGCGGTCGCGCGCTGGGCGCACGGCCACCGCATCCCAGGACAGGCCCGGACACGACCCCAAATCCCTACCCAAAGGGACAAAAACCGGACAAAACGGACGTCCGTTTGGGGTCGCACGGTGGAGTTGGCCCGAGTGGCCCGTATCGCTGCAAGATATCGGGGTTGGCTGTTGGGTCGCCCCAGTAGTTGCTCTTGAACCGCTTCACCATGTCCATCTCGACGATGTACTCAAAGTTCTCCTCGTCGGGCTGCTCACGCTCCCTCTTCGTCGGGATCGCGCCATCCTGGATCTCCCTGAGGAGGCGACGGGCTTTGTTGCCCTCAGCGTCTTGCCGGGACATTGGCGGCCTATATCGCTGCAAGATATCGGGGTTGTCCGCCGGGTCGCCTGAGTAGTTGCTCTTGAACCGCTTCACCATGCCCTTCTCGAGGACGTACTCAAACTTCTCGTCGGGCTGCTCGCGCTCTCTCTTCGTCGGGATCGCGCCGTCTACCATCCGTTGATCCGCCATCGCCCCGCGCGCGTTGGCCGCCATGCAGCACTTTGCGAGCGCGGTAGCCGCCCTGGAGCTGCCGGCGGCTATGCTCCTATTATCCTATACGTACGTGGAGTCGGCACTCGCCAGCCCTAGCCTGAGCGGGCAGGTAGCTCTATAAACTTCTTTCTACTTTTCGATGCTGCGGTTATTGGCCTTCTTTTTGACTATTTATATATGCAGGAGCACAGTTTTTTGTAGATCGAGCTACCTTGTACCCTATATCAGGGCCGTCTAGAATTGACTGTGATGCATTGAGATATGTGCAAAAGTTTGAATAGCTGCAGCTTTGCTAGGACATAATACACTGGCAGGATACACTGGTCATGAGGTGATAGGACATCTGCCCCCTGGCCGCATGCTGTCTCTCTCACATGCAACCTCATACCGTCTCTTTTCCCACACATGCAGCCTCTGACACAGTAATAGCCCCGCATGCCTATCCACTGTTGACGATAGAGACAAGGCACAACTGCGTAAAACAAAACCTGAATCTCAAATGAACAGGTCCCTCTCTCTCAGCGTTTGTTCTCTTGAAAGCTGCTCTCCCCCTCTCTCTCTGCTTCCCCTTCCTTTTTCTCTCTGACTCTCTCAAACCTCTCATGGCCACTCTCACTCTTCCTTTCTCGACCAACATGTAGAACTTTTTTAGAAGTTGCATCCAAAAGTCAAGAGAGAGCACTGCATGTGAAGCTTTTCCAAAGATATTTTGTGGAGAAAATTCCTTATTTGACACTGTCTTAAAATCTGGTTCCTTATTTGACACTGGAAAAAATTTTCTTCCCTATTTGACACTAATCCTAAATTTTATTCCCTATACGACACTTTCGTCCATTTTGAGCCTAAATGACACTTGAAAAGACGATTTTGCCCCTCATGCAGTATGTGTGTGCGCGCGCGTGTGTGCTGTTGCGTGTGTGGGTGCACGCGCACATGTGTGCTGCTGCTGCATGTGTGTGTGCATGTGTGCTGGTGCGTGTGTGTTTGCTACTGTGTATGTACATGCGCGCGCGTGTGTGTTTGTGCTGTTGCGTGCCTATGTGCTGCTGCTGCGTGTGTGTGTATGTGTGTGTGTGCTGCGTGCATGTGTGTTACTGCGTGTGTGTGCGCGTGCATGTGTGTTGCTGCGTGTGTGTGTGCGTGTGTGTTGGTGCATGTGTATGTGTTGCTGCGTGTGTGCTCCTGCCCTCGCACTGATGTTGCGTGTGCGCGCTATTGCCCCCACGCACACATACCACATGAGGGGCAAAAGAGTCTTTTCATGTGTCATTTATGCTTAAAATGGAAGGAAATGTCATATAGAAAATAAAATTTAGAACTTGTGTCAAATAGGGAAGAAAAACTTTTCCAGTGTCAAATAAGGAAGCAGATTTTAAGATAGTGTCAAATAAAGAATTTTCTCTATTTTGTGAGAGATTTTTCACAAGCTGCATGCACATTAACGGAGAGAAAGAGAGCATGCAAAGTTCAAGAGGGAGATAGAAATGTTGAGGTATTCTACAGAATTTTAGAGTTGACCGATGAGTGTACTACATGAACTTGACCTTTTTAGAGAAAAGGCAAGAGCCCGACTTTATAAATAAAGCCACCAGGTAGAGTTACACCAGCAAAACCAACACCCAAAACAGGTTTAACGGCCAGGGAACATAAGTAGCATTACAAGGCCTCCAGCCTAACATGGCACGCAGGCCAGCAGAACACCAAAAACACCGGCAGTGAAATTAGGAAGCCGCCCTCGAAGTACGCCGAAGAAGGGAAGACGCAGTAGATTTCATTTTGGATGACATGTCGTCGAAAGCCTGAAGGTCCCCTTCCTTAGTCAATAATCTCCACTGCTGCAAAAAGACATTGGCTTTAAATAAGCAGCTGACAGGGTTAGCCGAAAAAATGCATTCAATCATGAACTTGTTCCTAATAGTCCACAACGACCACCCGATCGCAGCCCAGCCCACTAAGAAGACCCTCTTGGACTGCCCTGATAAGGAGTTAGTATATTGCCTCAGGTCCTCAAAGGAGGAGGGAGTCCAGTTAACATGAAGCCAAAGTCTGATGCAACACCACATGAATTTAGCTAAGGAGCAGTGGAAGAAAATATGATCAGTGTTCTCAAGTGCCCCACATAGCACGCACCTATCAGTGCCCGGCCCGTTCCTCTTCTTAATTTGATCGGCCGCCGGCAGCTTACGGCGAACAGCTTGCCAGAGAAAGATTTTAATCTTAGGGGGGATTCGGGCAGACCAAATATCCTTAAACTTCAATGAGCGGCCACCAAAGATAAGCTTAGAATAAGCCGATTTAACAGAGAAGCGCCCCGAAGATGAGAGGGGCCAAACCACGGAATCCTCTTCCTCCGAGAGCAGGGGGAAGCAAGCAGTAAGGCGCTGCCAGTCTTCCAACTCTACAGGGGAAAGGGATCGCCGGAAATCTAAAACCCAACCCTGAACCGAGAGCTCAAAGATAGAGATCTCAGGATCAGCACAATAAGAAAACAAGGCCGGGAAGGCAGCCTCAAGCGTGGTGTCCCCGACCCACCAGTCTAACCAAAAACGAGTGGACTTACCATTCCTGACAACAAATTTGACAAGGGACCGAAAAATCGGCCGAACTTTAACCAGTTGACGCCAAAATTGAGACCCGCCAGAAGCAGAGGCGAACATAGGGCTCGAGGAAGGGAAATATTTAGCTTTAAGAATCGAGAGCCAGAATGGGCGCTCCTCAAGTGTCATTATCTTCCACCACCATTTAATCAAAAGACAATTGTTCATGACTCTCGTATTAATAATGCCAAGACCCCCCTTGTCCTTAGGACGGCAAATGATGTTCCACCTGACCAATCTATATTTGCGTTTATTGTCCGCGGAGTTCCAGTAAAATGCACCCCTATGCTTGTCGAAACCAGAGTGAATCCCGTTGGACAGAAGGTAGAAACCCATCAGGTACATTGGGAGGGATGAGAGGCATGAGTTGGTAAGGGCAACCTTGCCCGCCTGCGTGTTATATCGTCCTCTCCAAGGGAGGACTCTATTGCCAACTTTAGCGACCACCGGGGCAAAATCTTTTGCCAAGAGCTTAAACGGGGAAATAGGAATTCCTAAATATTTGAGAGGATAAGACCCAAGGGAACAGTTCAGAAGGTGAGCCACCCGTTGCGCTTCCAAAACCGAAACCCCAGTCACAATGACCTCGCTCTTGGAAAAGTTAATTTTAAGACCCGAAAGAGCTTCGAAGCAAAGCAGAAGGAATTTCAGATTGATGAGACTGGTCTCATTGAGCTCAACCATAATGATGGTGTCATCCGCATACTGAAGATGAGTAATGCCATGAGGGATAAGGTGAGAGCTCACCGGGGAAATATGCCCAGCCAACGCGGCCCGAGAGGATACGAGATAAAGCATCATCAACAAAATTGAAAAGCAGAGGGGACACCGGGTCCCCTTGTCTAAGGCCCCTACCATTAGAAAAAAAATCACTAGTTTGGCCATTCACAACCACCGCCGTGTGCCCACCAGAAACAAGTTGCATCAAATGGTGCATCACCGGACCCTCAAAGCCCTTAGCCAGTAGGACTTGCCGAAGAAAATTCCAACTCACCGAGTCGTAAGCCTTCTCAAAATCAAGCTTAAGGACCACAGCCTTGGTTCCCTTAATCCGCAGATCATGGATTATCTCATGTAAGCACAGCACCCCATCCAAGATGAATCTCCCTTTAATGAAAGCAGATTGGAAAGGACTAATGACCCGATGAGCTATCGGGGACACCCTAGTGGCCATGCCCTCAGCTGGCATCTTAGCAAAGTTGTTAATTAAAGCAATGGGCCGAAATTGCGAAATCAAGTCAGCACCTTTGATTTTAGGGATAAGGGTGAGAACCGCGTAACTGAGCCTCGAAATGTCAACGGTGCCCAGCCAAAATCCTTGGATGATTGCTTTAATAAGGCCTTTTAACTGAGGCCAGAAATGCCGAAAGAAAGGAATGGTGAAGCTGACAGGGCCTGAAGCCGCATTAGAATTGGCGGTCCGAATAGTTTCGAAGATTTCCTCTTCAGAGGGGGGAATAAGCAGGAGATCATTATCAACACTCGATAACTGCTCAAGGGGAGGCCAGAAGCCCGGAGCAAGCGAAAAACCCAGCTCAGGTTTAGCTTGACCTGACGTATCTATCAACAAAAGTAGCCTTCATGTTTGCTAATTTTCTGCAAAACTGATTTAATGTGCAGTTCTTGAGGATGTAACCCAGGCAGTATCGGTAGGAGTACTAATTAGCATGCGCTATATGCTCTTCACATGTGTACAGTGCGCGCAGAGGCGGAGCCAAAATTTCTCGAAGCCTAGGGCTAAAGCTAAACCACTATAAATAGTGCCAAATATCACAACCTAAAGGAAATAAAATGCCAAATACTCTACGTACCAATGCATGTTAGAAGTACTCCACCACACATTCAGATTAAGAATAGAATATGAATTTCTTATTACCATAAGAGCAAATTTAATAAATATCTCATCAATATAACAAAGTGCGTCATTACAAACAGTCGTACCAAATTAATGAAGGCTTGTCTCATTTGAGGCCATCCTTTCTTCACAATCAATAATAGGACCCGAAGCTGTAACATAAAGTTGAGTATTTAAAATCAAGAACTAGACATAGACAAGTCATTGCTCATATGAAATTTTGTGAAGCAAGAAAATAATATAACATGATCATAAAAAACTGTCCAGGTCCTCTCCATCTTGGATTTCTATTTTCCCCCTGTTAACAAAGAACGACGGAATAAAATTGACTAAGGAATACAATTTAACATCACCAATTCATTGATTTCAGCTGATAAAAAGGAACTAGGGGGAAACATGAGATGATACGACAAACCTAGGTATTTAGCATTATCTTTTCAATCGGGTGTGGATCACAGGTGATGAGGCATGGAGAGTGCTTTATTCAAACGACGTGATAGATCCGCGGTTTCGAGCGCCGGCCGCCTGGGCGAGCGTCTGCTGGACTCAAACAATCGAGAGAGTTGGCGGCGCATCGTGAGACATTTCAGTCGATCTACCGAGACGAAGCGTGAGGATCGGAGCGATCTTGCGTCGCGGCTGCTGGCGATTTTTGGAGCGATCTGGGCAAGGCGCTAGCAATTTTTGGAGCGATCGCCCAAACTGGAGAGCTTGGTGGGCTGAGGCCTGGGGCTGGGCCTCTACAAATGTACTAATATATGGGAAAATTCCTGCTGGGTAGCCTACTACATGGGCCACGCCTGGGGCTATAGCCCCAGTTGCCCAGGCCCAGTTTCGCCCCTGAGTGCGCGGATGTTGACTACACTATGCAGGCTGCAGGTGCCTGTGCGGCCTAAGCTGACCACTGTGCGCATGCAGAGTGGACGCTGTATGGCTCTGTTAATTGCCTACGTTAATGAGCCTGACGCCGTGAAGGTGGACTCATGATGCATTCAGCCACACAGATCACGAAGTGAACAAACGGCCAGGATAGAGGGTACCGGGAAGCTCGTCCTACGCCACAACTTTCCGTATATGCAGCTATCGGTCAAGAGATTCAAGAGCAACCTCGGGTGGACTTCCAGCCGAGCTGAACTCGGTCGCTCGTAAGGCTTAGGTCATTTCGGTCAGGGACACGGCCGGGCGATGCAAAAAAATAAAAAAAATAAAAAGGACGCGCGTGTCCAAATACGATACAAGAAACAACGAAATGCAATTCTCAAAAAGAAAACAACGAAATGCATACCAGTTTAATTTCTAAAAAAGAAACACGTGCTAGTATTTTTTTGGGAAAACGATTAAATTCACCGACTGATTCAGCGTGGGAATAAACCGCCCTCACCGCTTGTCACGTGCCCTGGCCGCAGCGTCCATCGCGGCTTCCTTATCCAATGAGGAGCGTCGCTCCATCACCCATTTTCTCCATCCCAGCTCCTTCTTTGTGCTTTCTAGCTCTGTGCGTCGCGCATGGCCTCGCGACCCGCTCCGCTCCTTGCTGCTCCACGGTCGCACGTTGCAACAAGACCAATAGCTCAGTCGTATTCTCAAAAACCCGTTTTTCGTCGGTTTGGATCGAAACTGGCGTCGGCAGACCTAGACCAAACTCGGCGCGCTGGGGAAGCGATTTTGACACGAACGGGAATGGGCCCGCCGAGTCAGCGACACGCTGCTCCATCGTCCTCATCGCCTCGATTTCTGCGGGAATCAGTGCCAAGTTTGCCGCGCTGCCGCGCCGGTCAGCCTCCATTGATGCGTCACGGACGGCACAGTGAAGGCGCCGCGACGCGCGTCCTGTCCGCTCCCGCCACGTGTCGCCCGGCATGCAGGTTCTCACCGTCCTGCCTCGGTTATAAACGCCACAGTCGCCACAACTCGCCTTCTCTCGCCTTGTCTCCCCCCAGAAGCCACCTCTCCCTCCTCTTCCCTCGCCGACAAGCATGGCGGAGCGGTACCTCGGCGACTCCGCGGCAGCGAACGGCTTCGGCCGACGCCATCTCCACGAGGACGAGGCGCGCCTGCTCTACGAGGCAGACTATCTGGCACCCCCAGACTTGCAGGTGCCGGCCTCGTGGAAGTTGAGCGCCGGCGGCGTCCCGGTACCACCGGGGCTGAACGGCGGGCCGAGATCGTCCGCATCCACTCGTCACTGACGGAGGGCGTAGCCGAACGAGCCGAGGTATGCCGCTAACAGCCACACACTGTGGCCGATGTACTTCGAGCGCCGCCACGAAGACCAGATCGCCTCCGCCAACAGCATCATCCTCCGCGGCCGCCTCAACGCCGACGGGCGGCGCGAGTGGTGGGGCGTGCCCGGCCGCACCCTCGAGGCCATCCTCGACCACATCGAGACCGGCAATACGCCGTGCCTCGAGTACCCGCCGCGCCCATCATTCTCTCGCCGTTGTGGCAGCTCCTGGATGCCGCGGTGAATGGAGGCGGGGACCTCCTCATCATCAGGCTCCGGCTCGCCGGCGCTCCGCCCCGTCAAGCCGGAGCCGTAGGAGACGCCACTTGGGTGCCGCACCCGCAACGGCGCCCTCGTCATCAACGAGGGCGGCCGCCCCTCCCCGTGTTCCCTCTGCCTAGTCCGGCCGAAGCCCGAGCCGGGGCTGCTCCCCGTGAATCCGGAGCACGCGGAGATGGCCGCCGCCGACGAGACCGCCCTCAAGTGGGCGAAGGCGGACTACGTCTGCAAGCAGCTGCTCTGCCAGCGCCGGGCACACGCGGAGATCAAGGCCCGGCGTCGCGGATGCGAGGAGGGCGGCGTCGTCGTCTTCGAATGCAACGGCGAGGACGAGCCCAGGCCGTCCAACCCCCCGCACGTCGGCGACCCTGGTCAGGGGTGCAGTAGGGACGGCGGCGACGACGACGACTACATCCGGTTCTACAGGCTCCTCGGTATGTAGAAAGCGGGGCGACGACAGCAGCGTAGCAGAGCTAGGCGTAGTTTGTATGTTTCTCTATTTTTGTACAAATTTCAATGAAAAATCGCCGAGTTTGTGCCAGATTCGTATCAGATCGCCGAGTTTGCGCGATTTTGGGGGCGACCTGGGGGCAATGACTGGGAATGCAATCGCCCCCACGCCGAAAGCAAACGCCGGTTCGGCCCTAGACGGCGTTTTTTTGGCGTCCTAGGGGTCCCAACAGCTGGAGATGCTCTTACGGCCACCGGCGCTGCTTCTCATCCCGGCTGCCGACGCTGCTTCTCATCCCGGGCACCGACGCTGCAAAGCCAGAGGGCTGCATGTCCGTGGATCTCGCCAGGGCGGCCAAGCTGCAGGAGTGGCGACGAGCTGGTGCCAAGGCCGACGACGGAGCTGCATTGCAGCACGATGCTACGCCGGCACTACTGCCACGCTGATGGCAGAGCTTCGTCGTAGCAGGAGGGGCGACTGGTTGTTGCCATGGCCGGTGGCAGGGCTGCATTGCAGCACGCGACGATATGGCGGCGATGTTTCCACGCTGGCGGCGGAGCTGCATTGCAGGAGGAGAGGCGAGGAGATGCTGCCATGGTTGGTAACGGAGTTGCATTGGAGCACGCAATGCTGCGACGGCACTACTGCCATGACAGATGGAGGAGCTGCATTGGAACAAGACGAGGCGACGAGTTGCCGCCATGGCTGGCGGCGGAGCTGCGTTGCAGCACGCGAGGCCACGACAACGCAGCCATTGGTTGCTGGAAGCCGATGTGCAAGGCTTCGTCGGAGCTATGAGGTTATGCTGCCACGGGCGTCATCGAGCTGCCGTCCTGGGTGTGGGAGTACGAGGGGAGATGAGATGTGCTGCTCGAGGAGAACGAATCAGACGCCTGTAGATGGTGCGATCCGACGGCTCTGGGGAGGTTTAAAACTGGCTCAAATCATCCGATTGATTTGTAGCACTCGCCTTTTTTTGGCGGCTGCTAGGAGTCGGTCGACCAGCCCAAGTGCCCAACTCTCGGCCGGTCCTGGGACCATGCGATTGGATCCCGTCCCACTTCGTCGTCGCCTTTTTTCCTTCTCCCCTCCCTCAACCTAACCTTGATTCATACCCTCGCAGCGCTGTCCATGCTATTAATAATATAGTACTCCCTCCGTCCCAAAATTTTTGTCTTAGATTTATCTAAATATGGATGTATCAATTCACATTTTAGTATTAGATACATCTGTATCTAGACAAATCTAAGACAAGAATTTTGAGACGGGGGGAGTATTTGGTATTCAAAGATAGTCCGACATTTATATAGAAAATGTTTTTATCTTATCTGTAGAGAAGGCGTCTTGTACTACTACTTAATATAGGGCAGTGCTACGCATCCGCCAGCGGATGATCTGAAAAGATCCGCCCCTTCATCTGTCGTTAGATCTGGTCCAACTAACGCTCTAATTCCCACCTCATTATTGCGACAAAGTCAGTGTTGGAGGACCCTGTTCGCAACAGAGTTCATGTTGCAGAAACATTCAAGTGTTATAGGCTTTTTTCGCCTTCACTTTTTTGCAACATGAATGATGTTGCGAAAGAACTTCTGCAACATCAATGATGTTGCACAAATTAGAGAAAAAACGGAAGTTTGGAAGGAACACGGGAGGCAACTACGCTTGAAGGATCCAGATTCAGATCCTGCAACATACTAGTTGTTGCAGTGGGAAAATTGCAACAAGGGCTCAGTTGCAAAACCACAAAAGATGATGCTTGGTGAGCCCCGCCGGACATGCGTCGCACGGATGAGGTGGCGGACGCCCGCGTGCGATTTGCCGGTTGAAGCCAAGCTTTTCCCCTTAATATATATTTGCCCTCTAGACTGAATAATACATCCAACACATTACATCAATTATCTCCCCTCTATTCCTTCTAACATGGTATCAATCGAACCTCGATCCACAATCCTACGACGCTACCGAGGGCCGCGCCGCCCGTACTTAGGGTTCGTCCGCTAGTGTTAACCAGTTGTCCTAGAGAATCTTTTCCCCGGTCCTTTGATCTGGGTTTTTCTCTCTCCCGTCGGTCTTCTTCATAGATGTTTCTCTTTTTGGTTTTCCGATCTACGATTGATTTGCATCGGCCGGCGCCGTAACCGTACTCCGCGCCTCTACTCCGACACCGGCCTGACAACCCGGCCTCTTCTATGACCCGGCGGCCTCGCGCGACGCGGCGGTCCGTCACGGCCGCCGTTCACCCATTTGCCCACCCGTCGCTTTTCATCGGCCGTCGCCGCCCTGCTCCGTCGGGACTTCACGACCACCTCCCGCCTCCGCCACGTACGTATGGACGCCTCACGCATGGAGTTGTGTTGGCCGCTTGGGCGCCGGTGCCGTGTTGGCCGCATGGGCGCCGAGCGTTGGATGCGCTCGTCCGCACGCCATTCCCCGCAGATCGTCGTCGCCTTGGTCCTGACCACCCCACTCCACCGTCCGCGACATCGACCTCATCACCGAGCAGCATCCCCGACCCCGTGTGCGATCGGATTGATCACCCTCTTGCCCGCTACTCCATCCGCATCGTGCGACCGACCTGATCAGTCGGCTGCACGCGCATTCGCAGGTCCCATCAAGGTCGTCCCCAAGTACAACGCGCCCCTCCACTAATCGAGAAACGGGTCGCCGCTGCGTTGCCCCTTCGGGCCGTAGCGCCACGACACGTGGTCCACTCCGCCGTCCCCACGCGTCGACTTCTACGTGGTATGAGCCGCGCCGCCTGCCTAGGCGCGCGAACGTCAGCGTCCACGCCGGTCTTCGTCATGCTGTCGGGTTCCTTACCTACTTCAAGTACCGTCGTCGCGCTCCTAACCTAGTTGTCGCCGTCGCCACGCTTCTTCCGCCGCCATCCACCTCTTCGTCTTCGTCCAGCACAAGCTCATCGCCAGCGTCACGGTCATCTTTCCCAACCACCGCGGGCGACATTGGCCTCACGCCGATTGGCGCCACAACCGTCGCCGAGTCCTTCTTCGCTAGCCGCCACGACATGGCGTACAACTCATGCTAGTTCCCGTCTACGCATGCCCGGTGCCGGCAACACCGACGCGTGCCTTCGTTCATGACGTGTCTCCGGACCTGGCAAGTCTTGTGCGGTGCCTAGTCAACACCGACTTTGTTCATCTACGCATGCCTAGTGCTGGCAATACGGATGCGTGCCTCTGTCCACGACGTGTCCTCGGGCTTGGTAAACCCGGCGCGACACATCGTCAACAACGTCTTCTTCCCGGTGCACCACTACTTTGACATTACTGCGCCCATGACTAACTCGGCGTCTCCTTGAGCCTGTGGCTCCACGCGACTTCCTCGACACCGGCCACCCCGACTCGATATCGACCACGATGTTCTTCGCATAGCTACCTCGACCATGGCTACACCACCCACGCTCTCGGCTATCTCAACAACGGCACGAAGGGCTATCACCTTGCTTGAGAAACTCATTGGCTTCCTCTACAATCCACGCGTCCGCGACACGACACCATCCATGACACTCCTGCTACGACCGCGGGGGGATTTGAGCCCGTCGTTTGCTATTCTCTCCAGTCTAACCGTCCGCGGCGCTCCCGTTGTTCGCAACGCTACCGATACGACTGTGGGGGATGTGATGTTAGAAATATATTTGGTATTTAGAGATTTTTCAGGATTGGATAGGAATTGTTTCCATCTAATCTCTACGAGGCGTTTTGCGCTCCAAGTCTTGTGCACAATATATACTTGCCCATGAGGCTCAATAATACATCCAACACATTATGCAACTATCTCCTCTCTATTCCTTCTAACACACGCCGCCACTTTGTCACCAGAATAAGCCGATGTTCATGGCACAACTCGCTTCCCCCCGCTCCTACATCCGCCCTAGACTCGTATCGCTGGTGAGGCTGCTCGAAGCCTCCCGGAAAAAAAGCCCCTCACAACACATCCAACACAGCGCATGCATCCACCCCATGCTAGCCATAGGGTCATGCCTCGCCATAGCATCCGACGAGGCTGCTTGCAGCAGCAAGGCTACACGTCCTCTTCGACGCCGGTGGATGCCGGTTGCAGCACTCCGTGACCCCGCCTCCACCATCTGCATGTGCTGTATCCAACAAAAATTGCCGCTGATTGTAGCAAAAAATCCATTGTCGGTCGTGCAAAAAATGCCACACCATCATGGATCGCTAGTTGCAACACCCACGTTTGCTGGTTCATCATCCACGATCGCGGTTGTAGCAAAAATGTCGCCGTTAACAAAAAAGTCTCATTGTGGATCCAGCATCCTCCACTGCTAGATCCAGGAAAATTCAAGGACGGCTTCAGCAATTCCCTACCGATTGTAAAGGCAAGGAAGAGAGGAGTTTAGTGTCACCTTGAATTACCTCAACATCCTAACATAAACAGTTGTAGTAATATGCTCCATGGCCAATCAAGGCGATAATATTGTGTGAGCGCTCCTCACAACACTCATAAAGGCTATTAACTTGAACATAAACAAATATACTAGATCGCTTAAAGGAGTTTAATTCTAATTATAAAAGAGTTCATCCATATCCCCGAGAAATGTGCTCTGTTTATCTCTTTCTGGAAAAACATATTGGACCGTGTGGCTGTCTACCTCTTTCTGGAGTAGTATCATGCTTTATGCTTGTTTGAATTTGTCTGCTTAACCGTCTTCTGGAGAACCGGCTTGTGGACTCCGAGGATGATGGAGTCTGGGGTCTAGAAACTGTGTGGGTTATCGACTTGTGGTCTGTGTGGACAGATGAGGCTAGCTCATGATGTTCAGGCAGATCATGCCTTGTTAATTTCCCATTTGGTCCTAGTAGTTGTAAGACTATAGTTTCTTTTAATAAAATTCGGAGAGGGATTTCTTTTTACCAAAAACAAAAACTTATCCCGAAGAACCAGTACAACTACTCAAACATAAAGATGGTAAACATAAAAGAGAGGGTCAAGCTGCAAAGCATCATCAATACATGGAAGGAGAATGCCATGGCGGTGTTGGTGGATACGACACCGATGGGGATGGCGCAGTGGAGATGGCACCGATGGCGATGGCACGGTGGAGATGGCACTATTGTACTTGCCGACTATAAGCTTGATCATAGATGATATGATAATATCATATAGCTAGCAGCTGGCTATACTACTAACTATACTCTAAGTTTATAAATGAGAGTACCACTACAAATCTGCAATCGATGCAAGGTGATCATGGCTATATTACCACACGTCATAGCTCAGATTCCTAGAAAGAGCAAAACTTAGGCAGCATCCATGCAACGCCAAGGGAGAGTTGTGAAAGCTGGCGACGGCGAGGTAAGGAGATAATAGGAGTATCACAGAATACATAATAAAAAGATAAAAAAATGTAGAAAAATTATAGGAAAAGAGAAAAAAGGGTAATTTGCATGTAGCTACATTGAAAGAGAGAGAGAGAGAGATAGAGAATTCGAGAGAGAGTAGCTGCTGCACACAGACGTGCAACGACGCAACGGCCATCGTTCAAACGGCGGCGAGAGCTAGCTTCTTCCATCCGCTGGCGATTCAGTCCTAGGTCGCCTCAGCGTCATCAGGGCACCCACGGGCGCGCCACTCCTTGCTCGCCTTGAGGATGCGTTCGTTCTCGTTGTCCTGAGCATCTAGCCGGGACATGAGCGGCCCGTATCGCTGCAAGATATTGGGGTTGGCCGCCGGGTCGCCCCAGTAGTTGCTCTTGAACCGCTTCACCATGTACATTTCCACGACGTACTCAAACTTCTCCTCGTCGGGCTGCTCACGCGCCCTCTTCGTCGGGATCGCGGCGTCTGCCATCCGCCGATCCGTCTCCGTGCCGCGCGCGGTGGCCGCCATGCAGCAGTTGCCGCCGGCTACGCTGGTACGCACGTACGTAGAGTTGGCACTCGGCAGCCTTAGTTTGACTAGTAGGTAGTTCTAAACTTCTTTCTACTTTCGATGGTGCGGTGATTTGCTTTTCCTTGCGATTATATATACGTGCAGATCGGGGTTCGGGAGTCGTAGCCTCGAGTCGACTTCCAGCCGAACTCGGTGGCTCGGGGCTCGGCAACGCGGCGCGCGCGCGCTCTCTCTCTCAGTCGGACTACATCGTTTCTCGTTTCGGTCAGGGGATCGGAAGGCACGACTCCTGCGCACGGCCGACCACGCGCGTATCTACTGTCGCGGCACTGTGCAAGACCAAGACATGGTGTTTCCCAAACTGGCAGGTTGCTGCAGCTTCAGAGCCAAGACTGCAAGCCGGCTAAATATAACAGGGGCCATCAGAAACACCTTTGAGCTGCGGTGACAAGCAGGAGCAAGTTTTTTTAGCACCTTTTTGGGTACCCTTCGTGAAATATTAGTTGTTTTGATCTTGGACGTGTCTAGGGAGCAGCCGGCTGGCTGCTCCCTAGCGTTTCCTGGCGGCCCAGCCAAATAAGGTAATTTCCTGTCCCGCCGTAGTACAGAAAAGGTAAGGCCCATAGCCCATCGGCCACCAGCCACCTGTTTCTTCGTCTCGACCCAACCAACCCCCCTCCACGCGATATCTAGTGGTCCCCTCGTCACGTGCTCTTCCTCCCCCGTACCTTGCACCCGCCGATTGCTTCCAGCTCCATTGCCTACCCCACCCAGCCATCTTCTTCTCCCCCAAGTAAGGCACAAATTTCTTGCCCACGCTCCAACAAGATCCATTAGACCTTCAGATCCTTTGTAATGACGGCAAGAAAACCTTGAGATGACCTGCACTGCTGTCTTGATTAGTTGCTTCTCCTCTTAAATCTTCTCTGATCCGAGAAGGGAAAAACAAGAGAAAAAGGGCAGGGCTGCAATTTTAGAGGTCAGATCTCTCACCTCCTTTCGCTTGATTTTGCTGTTTCTCATCAGTATTTAGAAAAGCCAAATTGTCTGCAACTACATATAAGTCCCTCTGTGTACAAGAACATGTAAACACCTCTGTAAAAAAGTGGCAACTTATATGCATTGTTGAGGCAACTGCAACACAATTGGCAGGCAAGTCGTGTGTAAAAACTTGGTACTGCTGAACTAATAAGCTGTGCAGTTTTTGTTAGCAACTTATAAGTGGCAACTTATATGCATTGTTGAGGCAACTGCAACACAATTGGCAGGCAAAAAATCATGTGTAAAAACTTGGTACTGTTGAACTAATAAGCTGTGCAGTTTTTGTTAGCAACTTATAAGTGGCAACTTATATGCATTGTTCAGGCAACTGCAACACAATTGGCAGGCAAAAGTCGTGTGTAAAAACTTGGTACTGTTGAACTAATAAGCTGTGCAGTTTTTGTTAGCAACTTATAAGTGGCAACTTATATGCACTGTTCAGGCAACTGCGACACAATTGGCAGGCAAGTCGTGTGTAAAAACTTGAAAGTAACCTAAGATGCAAAAACTCCTAAATGTGGTTGCAGCATCACTACTTTATGCATTGCTTAGGCAACTGCAACACAATTGGTAGGCAAGTCATGTGTAAAAACTTGGTACTGTTGAACTAATAAGTTGTGCAGTTTTTGTTAGCAACTTATAAGTGACAACTTATATGCATTGTTTAGGCAACTGCAAACACAAAAAGGCAGGCAAGTCATGAGTAAAACTTGAAAGTAACCTAAGATGGAAAAACTCCTAAATGTGGTTGCAGCATCACTACTTTAGTAACCTAAGTTGCTTTATAAAATGTATGATGCTTTGATGTTTTAATTGTAGATCAGATTTCTCACCTCCTTTGCTCAATGTGGTAGATTCCATGTAACTGGTTTATTGAATGCTCTTGGAGATATGATGTCTGTGGGATACCTGCTTGTATGAACATAAAAAAATGTGTATGAGAAAAAAACAAAATTTGACTGTTGAAAACCTTCTGATTTGCTAGTTGCTACATTTTTAAAAGAAAACTTTATGTACTTGAACAAAAAAGCATCATAACAGACAAGCAAAAACTTCTAAAAGACATTTGGACCTTACGAAGATATTTGATCATGAAAAAATAATGATGCTACATACATGAGTCAACTTACCTATAGAAGGTTCTGTGTGCAGCAGAAATGCTTCATTGCTGGATGTTAATCGGGAGGATGGGTGGAGCTCCAACCATTATTCTCCATTGGAAAAATGGAATGTGCATCCTGGTATAAAAAAAGATATGCAAGAACAAAAAATCTGAGACAAATCTGTGCTATGCTCCAGCATTATGAAGTAAGAAAAAAAAGAGCAAAAACACACACAAAATTTAAAAACAGGTGCTAGTAGGAGGTAAATCTTGCCATAAGATACAGTAATAAAAAGTGATACTAGTGAACATGACAGACCATGTCACTCAACTAAAGTAGTGATGCTGCTCCTATTCCTAGATTACTTTCAACTAAAGTAGAAGTATCCCATTGCATTCTTCATGATATTTGCTGATATTTGCATGATGAATACACTCTTTGAATAAGAAGCTGCCCGATGCAACCGATAACTTGTGCTTCATCTATTTGCTTCAACCTGGTGATTTGATGTCTGCCAATGATTAAAAAAAGATTAGACAAAAATGTTGTAGCACAAAACTTTCATGCAAAAGATTATATAGTGCTTGTCCCCATTTAAAAAAAAGTATTAACTGCTTGCCTCTTCTTAGATATCTTTTCATGGTGTTAAAAAATGCAGGTTTGGAAATATGATTGACCTAAATGAAGTACCAGAGGAAAATATGCCAGAGTTTGCCTTTGTTCATGACATGAATATACTTGATCCTTTATATTGCACACAACAGAGCATCCCACTTGGTGGAGCTGACAATGCTGAGTTTGTGGCTGAATCTCCCAACCCTGTCGCTGCACACAATGCTTCGACACATGTGGTGCAAACTATGCCTACAGATATGGGTGCAACAAGCGAAGCAACTACACATCCAGCGGCAGCAACAGAGACAGATGAACACACGCTTGTTGACACTAACACCGCAGGTGGAACAGGTGGGACTGTTGGAAACAGTTTGGCAGGCTTGGTTGGTGAGAACGATGACGAGGCATGGTCATAGCCCAAGGAACCTTACGTGGGGATGAGGTTTGACACTTTGGAAGGTGCAAAGGAGCACTACAATGTGCATGCTCCGCAGCTTGGGTTTTCCATCAAAATGAATACAACAAGGAGCTGGCAACACTCGTATGTTGGTAAAGCAGCAATTTGTTTGCAACAAGTTTCGAAAACCTACAGAGGACGATGGAGGTGCAGAAAAGCCCCCTGTCCTAGACAAAATTATTGATAAGGCAGAACATGTTGACGAAGATGATGATATTGTCTTTCTTGATGATGAAAGTAAGTTAAAAAAGAAAAGCAAGAAACGAAAGCGAGATAAAATAATTCAAACTGGTTGCAAGGCCAAGATGGTGGTGAAACTAGTAGATGGTCGTTGGGAGGTGGTGTACTATGTTGGTGAGCATAACCATAAGTTAGTAGACAAGCCATCTTTGAAGAAGTACTTGCGATCGCACCAAGGGATACCTCCAGAAGAAAGGGCATTCCTAACACATCTTCACAACTGGAATTTAACAACAGGTGAAAAAATGATCACTAGCTTGCCTGTGTTTTTTGTCTAAGTTGCTGAACACCTATTTTATGCTTGCCTGCTGGTCTTTTTAAGCGTGGTATTTGGCTCGTGCCCTAAAACATGTTAAGTGATTCAAGTCTCTGCTCCTTTATTGTTTTTTGATGTTTCCGTTGTTACTGCTCGGGGTTGATTAGGTTAGTTTTGTTGAGCAATTTGCTTGACCATGAGTTTGGTAGTTGCTCGAAAACATGGTCCTAAACTAGATTAGTTTTGCTGAGCAAAGTTGGAGGTTTACTGTTAGTACTTGCTCAAAGTGAAGGGCACAACTTGCCTGTGCTTGTAAGAACTCAGTCCCCTTGACGCTAAAATGATATGTTAGTAGGAACTAATTAGTCTTGTTGTGCTAGTTGCTTGCCCAGGTGTTAGCAGTTGCTCAAAACATGTCCTCAACTTGCCTGCACTTGTTGCACACTTTTCATGTATTAGGTTGTGTGAAAAAAAAACAAGTAGGACTTTCCCTGAACAATCAAAATGGTTTGTGTGTGCACATATATTAGTCTAGTTGTACTACTTGCTTGACCATAAGTTAGTACTTGCTCAAACCATGTCCTGGGCTTGCCTGCGCATTTTCACATGTTTTTGTGTGTCTGAATTGCTGCCTATAAACTACTTCTCAGTGCCATGCATAAAAATCTGTTACTTTATGAAAATGATTTTTTATAAACTACTTTTCAGGGCGTATGATGCATATTATGTCAGACTTCTATGGCACAGAGCTGATCGTCCCCTATGGTACTAAGCACATTACAAACCTGAAGACAATGTTAAACAAAGATGCCACCAAAGAAGGAGATATGATTGAGACAATTGCCTACTTCAAAGATGAACAAAAAGATGATCCAGACTTCTTTTATAAGATAAAGTACGATGAGGAGGACAGGGTGGAGAACATTTTCTGGGTTGACGGTGCAGCTAGGAAAGCTTATGTCGAGGCTTACCACGATTGCATCTCGTTCGACACTACATACATGACTAACATGTACAACATGCCCTTTTCCCCATTTATTGGAATTAATAGACACGGGCACTCGTTCATGTTGGGCTGCGGCTTTGTTAGGCAAGAAATGGCATCGAGCTTTGATTGGTTGTTTGAGACGTTCCTTAAGGCAATGAATGGTATAGCACCAACCAACATCATAACTGATCAAGACATTGCGATGGCACAATCAATTAAAAAGATGTTTCCTACAAGTGTGCATCGTTGTTGCCGTTGGCATATAATGAAGAAGGCACAAGAGAAGCTTGGAACAATGTTGGCGCGAAACCCTGGTTTGTCACGTGATTTCAATGAATGTGTTGACTTCAGCATGACACCAGAGGAGTTTGAGACAGGATGGAATGCTCTGTTGTTGAAGTATGAGGGTATGCTTGACACCCACTTTGAGAATCTATATAACTAACGGGCAACGTGGGTTCGTTGTTACTTCAAGCACCAGTTCTTCCCTTTCTTGCAATCAACCCAGCGCAGTGAGGGGTTCAACGCTGTCCTTAAGCGATATGTGAACCCACATAAATCCATCTTGAACTTCGTGAAGCAGTACCAAAAATTCAAACCCACATACTAGTCCGAGAAGGTGCCAAAGACTATAGAACAGAGCATTTGCAGACTGAACTGTGGTCGTCTTACCCCATTGAGAAGCAAGCTTATGAGGCCTACACCAGGGACTTGTATGTTAAGTTTCGAACAGAGTTTGCATTGATTGCGAGGTACAATGTACGACCTCATGGTTCTAACTTGTATGAAGTTTACCCCAACCAGGAGTGGGTTGCGAAGTATGGATCTAGAAGCTACTACGTGACATGTGAACCAAGAGCTGAAGACTATAGATGTGAATGTTGCAAATGGACAGGGATGGCATGCTTTGTTGCCATATTTTGAAAGTTTTCACACAACTGGGTGTCAATAAAATCCCTGAGAAGTACATCATTCGCAGATGGACTCCACTGGCAATACCTGATGCACCACCTGCTCCTGATCATGAGCCCGATGAGTTGCCAGAACAGTCAAAGAAAGAGATACGGCTTGCAAACATGCAAATGGATTTTGCCAATCTTGCCCGCGGAGCTAGCGCATCTGATGCTGCTACAGACATTGTAAAGAAACATATGCGTGCAGCACGACAAGAGATTAAAAACCTGAAGTTGTCAAGGAAAAAAAGACAGCTACATCATCTAGTATCAACCCTGGTGGGCCTCCACCGCCGCCTAGTTCTTCAGTACTGCCAGGAAGTGGTAATCCTGCTACGTCAAGTAGTCACAAGGCTAATCGACCTGCACCACCACCTAATGGGCCTGTGCAAGCACCACCTGGTCCAAGAACTCAACATCCTACTTCTGCACCGCATCAAAAAAGTACCATGATGAAAGTTCCTAGCCCTAACACTTCTCTGCATGAGCAAGCATCTTCAACAACTGCGCCATTTCAAAAAGGCCCCACTCCAGTACACTACGGCCCTGTGCCAGCAAGTTGGCGCCCTCCACCTCCACCGAGAATGCCTGCACCCAGGATGCCTGCACAAGCAACAAGGATGTGTGTTCCTCAACCCCGGGGGCCCATACAACAACCTAGAGATCCTACTATGCAAAACAGAGACCTTGCTCCAGAAGCCCTGTCTCCTGCCACACATCCTGCCCGAACTGAACAACGGCCCAGGGATCCCAGAGGGTATGCACAACAACACAAGCCACCAGCAATTGTGTATCTGCCGCCAAACACAAGTACTACTACTGGTGGGCTAATGGCATGGACCGCCCCGCAAACATTGAACTCACTTAGTGGTTCTGGACAATATGCCATACGCCCAACATTTTCCCGACAAAATGCAGACCCACTGTTGGTTCCTTCTCCACAAACTACCAGTGATGAACGCGTGCAGCTAGGGGTTGCGTCACGGGGCAAAGAACCTGCCATTCCTGAAGGTGCTCCTGTACTTGATCCTGATCTTATTTATCCTACTCCCATGGCAGACCCTACCATTCCTAGAGACCCTCCAAAATCGACAACAAAAGGAAGAGCGAAGCAACGGAGAATTCAATCAGCTCTAGAGCTGCACCCCAAGAGGAAAAACAAGTGCAGTTATTGTAGTTCTACAGAGCACAATTCAGCACTATGCAAGACGAGATTGGTTTGATGGACATCGGGCAATTTTGGCAAGTATTTGGGTATAAGATTCTGCAAAGAAAGAATGCTGGTAGAACGCGTGTGGGAACGAATTTTTTGTTTATGAATGGGATGTTGCTACTTTTTATGTCTATGACTTACCTTAGCCTACCTGTTATCTATCTAAGATTTTATGGTTATGATGTCTTAATGGGAGAAAGGTTCTTTTTGAAGTTCAACCTCTGCTTTTTATTTTGGCAATCAGGGGCTTGTCTCCTTTAACTACAAGCAAGTCCTATGCGAGTTATTTTTGTATCATTTGATCTGTGTGCAGGAAACTCCTAAAACCTATTTTTGCAAGTTGCATGATAAAACTATGCAACTAACTCATGTTGTGTCGCTTTGTGCAACTAAGCCATGTTTCTGTCTAAATAAACTACCCGAAGATACCCGAAGTGCCTTAACATAAGAATAAAGGATAAATTCCAATTTTTCATTTTTTTGGCAGAAAAATCAGTTTCAAAAAGCGACCACCCTATGGTTTTGTTGCAAGTTAATACAAGGTAACTTAATACTTCTTAAGGCTATTAAAAAACCACAGAGAAATTGAGGAGTTCATGCAAATTAAAAAAAGATTTAAATAGCAAAAACATTGAGGTAAAAACTAACCTATGTTAATTTGAGGACGTCTTTCCATGGTGCCTTGTTGTGAATGCTGTCAACCCATTGAATAGTCAGCTGCTTCCTGATGTTTGGGATATCATCAGGTGTAAAACTTGGAACGTTCCTTGCCTCCCATCCATTGGCAATTGTAAGAGCATAAACCCCGCAGTCAACACTATACAAACAAAATGTTTCACAGAAACACGAGCCGTAAGTTAAACATTTTTATTGACTTATTGGCATGTTCATACTTGTAGGAAAAAAGATCTAGGGGCTTATGGACACTTACTCATTATTTTGCTTTGGAACATCAATGTTGACAAGCCCGAAGTTGTCCAGGACAACATGTGACTTGGGGTAGTGCAGTTCCCATAGACTGCGGAAGCATGCAACTATGGCCCTTGCACACCTATCAAGTGATGGGGATTCAAGAGTCCTCCATGAATCAAGTACCTCGAACCTTCGGTCTCTTATATTGACATTGAAAACCCAATAATTGTTCCCTGTAACTGGCTTTGAAGGCTCAATGTTCTCTAAAACAGGAAACATGATCTGCGTAAATGATGACCAGACAAAAAAGGCTGTTAGATAGTTGAAGAAAAATGTGTTGGTTCTCGTTACTAGAGTTACGATTCTGGTTTGTATGTGTGCAACTGCTATCATGCATGAAGGCAACTTAAAAAAGATGTTATGCAAGCAACTTGGGGGGGGGGAGTGAAAAAATAATTATGATGAGGGGATGTGTTCTGCAAGCAACTTAAAAAGGGTGTTGTGCAGGCAACTTACTCATGTTATGCAAGCAACTTTGGGGGATAAAAAACAATTATGGAACATGTTCACTCAAAAAAATCAGCTTCCATATGCATATCTGTAACATGATGTATGAGACTTGGTGAAACATAGTAACATGCTTGCTCAAAAACAGTAAGAGACTTGCTCAAAACATATGAACAGTCTTGCTCAAAATACAGTAGCAGAGTTGCTCAAAGACAGTAAGAGACTTCCTCAAAAACAGTAAGAGACTTGCTCAAAAAAGTAATTATGATGAGGGGATGTGCTATGCAAGCAACTTAAGTTTGTTGTGCAGGCAACTTAATGATGTTGTGCAAGCAACTTTGGGGGATAAAAAAACAATAATGTAACATGTTCACTCAAAATCAGCTTCCATATGCATATCTGTAACTTCTATCATTGTGCACGGAGAAAAAAAGGCTAATGATTTCTGATGGACACAATTGTTTCTGAAAAAAAGTTGTAAGATGTCGAACAAACTATGACATTCCTATAAGGCAACTACTAGAAAATAATAATTGTGTAAGAAGTGCAATTAATGTGCGCACACCCAATAGAGATGTAGTGAGAGAAACTTACCATGTCTTTGCGGTCCAAACGGTTGGATTTGTTGAATTTCGATGCAATCTCTTTACTACCAAAGCAGTCCATCTGTTGCATCCATATCTGAAAAAAAAGATTTCAACAGAAGTGTATGAAAAAATGAATGATCCAAGTAACGAATGGCATGTGTGCAATGAAAAGAAAATGTACATTGGTAAGGTGATGGTACATTTTTCCTTTTCTTACCGAGAACTTAAGGGGCATAAGCACCTTCTTTGAGTCTGGTAACAAGTTCATTATAATCGACAAAATGCCAATTTGAACAATGTGAGACAATAGGAATCCTTCTTTTCTCATTGAATTTGCAAGCTCCCTGACAGTAACATGGTAACCGTGGTAGTTGATGACAATGGGGCTGCAAAATAAAACAAAGAACATAAAAAAGGAATTAAAAAGATAAGATTGACAATGCATTATGTTCTTTGTGATCAAGACCTCCCCACCAAAATCCAAAAACACACCACCCCACCCCCACCCTTCCCCACCCCTACCTCCTCCTACTGGTAGCATATTTTATATATTTTTGATTCAGTTGCCTGTACTACAAATTAAAATTGCCATTGTACATTTGGGTGACTTGCCTAATGACTACACAGCAGGAAAAATAAAAACTGTTTGAAACATAAACAAAGTTTCGTCATACCTTGTATCTTTGTCTGGTGATTCCTCTTCATTTAATCTGCCATGTAAAATAACAGATGAATATAACCTATTGCCTTCAGCTTTGCAGTGAAATACTTTCTTCTCATCGAAGTCCATGAATGGAGATCGCTTGCATGGTCCAGGCTTGATGATCCTTTTCTCATGTTTATGTAAGACTGGCTCTCCTGAGCTACTGCTACTATAGTGCTTGCTGTTTGATCCCTCTTCTTCTAGCTTGTGCACTTTTTCTGGTGTGTTGTACATAAAATGATCAGCTCATGCTTCTGCACAACCTGCACTAACTCCCTTGCCTTTGGTTCAGCTTGTGCGCAAACTTCATCGATGGCTCCAAGGTCCCAATCAAAGTCATCATCATCAACTTCTATGATATTCTGCCATGCTCCTGAAGTTTCTTGTGCATTGCGGGGTTCAGCTTGTGCATTGCAATTCTCCCCTTCTCCTACTTTCCTTGGTGGATTATCTATGCCAAGATCAAATGAAGGGGCTGGACAGTATTCTTCAGAAAAGTTTTCTCTTCGTGACCCTTCAAATTTTGATGCATCCTACACTAGTAGCTCCCTATCACTATGCCTGCTTTGTAAACTCTGCTTTGCTGGATCAGTGCACATTGCAAAAAACTCATTTATGTCTAACACATTAACTTCCAATGCAGCTACAGAATTCCCGTAGAGTTGAAATGGTAGACGGTTCTCCTTCATTTCATCAAATAACTTGAAGGGCTCGGCATGAGTGCTAGTGACTTGAGCAACTTCTGTAGCATATACAGGAAATTTACCCTTAGCTATTAGCAGTTTTGTCTCTGGACTTGCTTCCCCCCTCTTTCTTATTCTAACATCATTTTGAACTGCATTGCTATTAAACTGCGTGATCGATGGGCGATTGATTACATCTTCATTCTTGTTTACTCCAACATACTGTGACGATACCTTCACAGGCTGAGTCAATCAAAAACATGATTTCTGTCGCCCATTCAAATCACCTAGTGGTTGCCTCGAAACCTCCTGGTTTGTTGTGCTTCTGGGTGGTTGGGCAACTTCTTTCATATTTACTGGCGGTTGTACTAAGACGGATTCCTTAGGAACTGTTTGAGTTTCCTCAGATTCACTTGAACTTCCTTCATTTTTGTCTTTTTATCCAAAAAACACTTAACATTTTCAGACCCATCACCTTCCTTTGCGGTCCTAACAACATTTTCCTCCTGAACTTGACCAATATCCATTGAAGCTGACTGCCTCTCCATGATTGCATGTCCTGCTTGCTCCTCAGTTGCTTGGCCCTGCTTGATGTTACTTGCCTTCTTATCAAGTGTTGCCTGACATCTTGAATCAACCGCGAAAGACTGCTGCAACACTACACATGCTGACGCAACTATTGTTGCCTTGGTTGGTTCACAACTTGCGTGGTTTTTGTTGGTACTTGCCTTTTCTTGCTCAGGGGCTTGCTCCTCAACTATTTGACTCTGTTTGCTGTTACTTGCCTTGGGGACTACATGACTTGCCACATTTTTGTCTTGGGTTGCATGATTTTGAACAATGGTTGCCTGGCATCTTGGATCAACACCAACAGACTGCTGCAACACTACCCTTGCTGACACAACTGCTCCTCCTATGATTGGTTCACATGTTGGCTGCTGCTTTGGGGCAAATGCCTCCTGTTGCACGGGAACTTGCCCGATCTTCTTCATAGATGACTTATTTTTTATGGCTCCCATCCCTTGCTGTTTTTCTTTGCACGCAATTCTTGCAACTCCTCTACTGTTGCTATGACCACCATTGGCTCCAAGATGAAACTTACATTCTTTTTCTTGTTTGCTGGCAGCGGTGGAAGCTGCATGCGCCTAGTTCTGACTTTCTTTGCACCAACCTGGACATGTAGTCCAGTTATTTCCTCCATCATTTTCGAATGAATAGGCTCTGGACACACATCCTGAAAGTCTGATGTGTAAACCTCTTTCATTTCCAGACCACTGACCAGCTCTCGAAAAAGTTTACTTGCTTCCCAAGCAAGTGATGGCTCGTCATGAAATGTTTTCACTTCAAACTTGGGGATGCGTGGCGTTGGTGATTCTTTTTTAAACTCCATCATCACAAAATCTCTCATAGACATGCCACAATGCTCATCTAGACCTTTGCCTTCCTTGTCCCTCTTCTTCTGAACAATGTACTGCAGTGGAGTCCCGTCATCATCTTCGCTGTCTGTACTATCTACTATTGCATCCTCGTTACCCCCGTTGCCACCACCGGAGTCACTATTCTGACCTCCGTTCCTATCCTCATCGTCCTTGCCATCACCCTTCCCATCATCCTTGCTATCTTTGTCATCCTCGTTGTCTTCATCGTCCTCATCATCTTCATCATCTTCCTTCTCTTCATCGTCTTCCTTCTCTTCTTCCTCCTTATCTTCATCCTCCTCCTCACACTCCTTCTTTTCTTTTTCAATCTGATTTGCCTCCTCTGTTTCTCCTTCTGTTCCATCAGTTCCCAGTTCTGACTCCTTGTCAGCAGTTGCTACTTCCGCACTATCTTCAATAATTTCATCCTCATTCACATTGAACCCACTATCTACCCGTACAGTTTCATCTTCATCACCATCGTTTGAGTCGTCATCACTATCACTGTCTCCATCACCCTCGTCGCCTCCATCATCAGTTCCCTCGTTTGAGCTTCCATCTTCATCACTGTCTTCATCATCTGATGGGTATGATTCTTCGACACTTGGCAGGGAATCGGCTTCAGGGGAAGATTGTCTCCATCTTTTCCTGGATTGTTGCTTACTTGTTTCCATCCCAGATGGTTCAGTAGTCCTTGCCCCAGCTTTATCTTCGTCAATCCTTCCGCTGCCTTGAACAAACTTTCCCACTAGGTGCGACATTTCAGAGCACATTTCATGTACCAATGCAGTCAACTTCACTTGTTTCTGCAAAAAAATGAAAAAAGAAAAACACAAAAAATAAAGGACATATCAGAAAATATATAAAATGCACTTGCCCCAATTTATATGTCTTAGATATAGACATAACAGGCAACTAAGTAGACACATTAAAACAACTGTGTCCAACAGAAAAATAGTGAATTAGGCAAGTCTTGTGTAAAAATGCCTATAGATGAAAAAGTAGTGATCAAAGTGATTTGACTTACTGTTTTATTATATGACTCAGGGAGTCTTGCTGCAACAAATTTCGTGACGTGGTCCATGCTGCCAAAGATGCTTTCATCCGCACAGCGTGAAAACTCTGTCTTCAACTGATTACATTAAAAAACAATGATGAGAAAACGCTCAAAAATGTATTCACACCTAGGAAAAATACAAAAAAACGGATGATAAAACATGATGTATGAGACTTGCTGAAACATAGTAACAGGCTTGGTCAAAGACAGTAAGAGACTTGCTCAAACATAGTAACAGGTTTGCTCAAAAAACATTAACATTCTTGCTCAATACACAGTAACAGACTTGCTTAAAAATAGTAAGAGACTTGCTCAAGCACATTTAGAACTTTCTCAAACACAGTAAGAGAATTGCTACAAAAAATTGAGATAGGACACTTATCTGTAAACCCAAACACCACAAGCCCCAACAGAAACTCCCCAAACCACATAACCACATTGCCTCCAAAAATAAATGCATCTGCTAGCCAACACACCATATTCTAGGCAAAAACATGTGTAGTACTACTATATGTGGTTAGGCATTAAATACCCATGTAAGATTATTTGTTGTCTACGATTGGGGATGAACTAGGAATACACTGCAAAAATTAGTTCCTAAAAAATTATATGTGTGACTTACAAAATGTTCACTATTTGAGTTGCCTACAAAAACACTTTGCGGTTCATGTTTAAAAAAATCTAAGTTGCTTGGATGGTGACAGAAAATTGCTAGTATTTTATATATAGTTTCCTGACCATAAAAATGCAAAAAGTGTACACATTAACACAAAAAAGAACAAAAAGGTTTACCCGCAGCCTGCCGTATTCACCCGGGCCCTTCCTGTCCTTCTTCAAAACTTTGCCAATAAGATCTGAATTCCAAACTGATACTCTTGGAACTAAGCTAGGGATAGGTTCGTCAACATCCAATGAGTCCAGATACAAGAGCTGCATGCAAAAAAAAGAAGAAAAAAAGAAGAAATTCAGTTGTCGTTCATATAGTAAAAAATGTGAAAAAAATGATTACAAAATGCTAGCTTCTGGTTCAACTTACTACAAGGTGAAACACACAGGAGCAAACATCATTTTTCTTGCCGCGGGACGATGGGAACGCAGCCTTCAGTTGGTCGACCACGAACTGACAAATGTTTGTGTCTTGAATACCATTGACATCCATCACAGCCGGGAAGCTCTTTGGTGAGATGCTAAGACTGGTTGATGGTGCAAGGAAGCAAGAAAAAGCAGCGGCTAACCAAGCACGTAGGAAGTCATCATCATAGGCTCCATCCATTCCATGGATCATTTTACACCATGCAGTGAGAGTTGGCGCATTCTTGCCTTGGATATTGAAGATCCTGTAGAACTCCTTTGTGATTTCAGGCCGAATCTCGTAGCACACCTTCCTCCCCCTGTTAGGCAGCCCCCATATCCTATGTACACTAGCTGCATCTACCGGGATCTTCCCCCTTTCTGGTATAACAATCTGTGACTTCTCCGGATCATAGTGCTTCATTATCCATTGGCTGAGGTCTCCCGGCATGCTGCTCGCTGCAATGTCCAATAAATCTCCAAACTATCTATCAATGATAACCCCCTTCTGGAGAGGTACGAGAAGTTTATTTAGCTTGAAAAGCCTGGCGGGTGATACCCTGTTTCTCTTATCCTAGGAGAAACAAAACAACGGATTATACATGGACACTTAGACAACTTGACAGCTCAACTTGGACAAGTGTTGATCAAAAGTTGAGCAACTGTGTGTTACCTGGCTAGATCCGGTCTTTTGACGTTTTGCTTTCGGTGGTTGTTCCACACCAGTATATTTTTCGGCATTTTCATCGCCATCTGCAGAAACACTGGGATTGCTATTGATGTCCAGCGGACGTTTGCCACGGACAGCTATCTCCTTTCTTCCCCGACAGCGGTACGAAAGAAAGGGTGTGCTTCTCTGGCCCTGCAAAAAGAAGACGCAAAAAACAAGTTAAAAAAGATATTAAAAAAGCAAAAATCTAAACTGAATTTTTTGAAAAAAAATTCGGACACACCTCTTGATGATCTTCAGTCGCAACCGATGGACTGGCATCAGGATTAACTGCATGCTGATCTCCTTCACTGCCCTTTTTGCTTGGTGCATCCATTAGTTCGTACTACGCTGATAGATTTTTTTTGCATAAAAATGACTTTTGAATATCGTCACACAAAATATTAGCAAAATCACATTAAAACTGGGCAAAAATTACCTTCAAAAATTGTGCGCATACAAAAGTAACAAAAAACAGCAATCATATAAGGGGTGTGTTGTTGCTGTTTACATACCAACAAATCATATAAGGCAAAAACTGAGGCATGTGTTGTCGTTAAAACAACAAATCTAGATGACTTTTTGGATATAATGTCAAAACTCAGACACAAAATCCAGGCACAGCGCAGGCAAAAATGCCTTCCAATACACACCAAACAAATACGTTACTAATGATGCAACAACATATCTAGATGCCCTACATAATGGTTCACATATTTCAGAAGGATGCAGAAACTAAAAACATGGATGAAAAAGCAGTTTCGGCTTGAAAAACTGGCAACTACGATACAGCCTACAGGCAAAAAAGGCCTGTAAAATCCTGGCAACTCAACCTTAGTTGGGGGAAACTATGCAACGGGGTATTAGCCTCATCAACCTCTCATACATCGGCCTCGCCGTCATCTTTCTCGCAAGCAGAAGATGCTAGATCCACAGATCCCCAACCCTAGCGACGTCACAAACTGAGAAAACGACGAACCAGAACATCTTGCCGCATCACTCGCTTAGGAGGGGAAAAATCAACGACGAGCGCATCTAGCAATTCCTACCTCATATATGAACAAGCAAAATCGAGAGAAGCGGGGCGTGCTTACCGCGTCATGACCTGGACAGACGAGCGGCGGTTGCTGAAGGTCGCGTTGCTGCTACAGCGAACCCACCACGGGCGTTCCTCGCATTCTCTTCCCTCCACAGCTAACCACGCCGCCGATGGCAACCCCTGCATCTGCTACCCCTGCAGCCGTAGATGAGCCGTAGATTCTGCCCCCCCCCCCCCCCGACGCCTCCGTCGCCTCCCCGTACCTCAAAAACTGCCGCGCCGCAAATTCGCAACAGAGAATCGCACCAAAATCACCAACGAGAAGTGGATTTGTTGCGAGAAATCGGCGAGAGAGGAATTAAGAAACGGAAGCGAGAGATGGGGATTTCCAGCATGTGGAGGGGAGAGTGCGAGCAGTTTTCAAAATGCGAGCCGTTCGGTGGGATAGGGGAGGGGTGCGGCGGAGTGGGCTAGTGGTAGGACCGGGAGGAGAGGGAGGCACCTGTGCGGCGGTTCGGACAATGGAACACCTGGACACGACGGCGAGCGCACGATTTGGATCCGACGGTTCACGATGCCGTTTGCTCGGGACATCTAACGAGCAAAGCTTTGCTTTTAAGAATTTGGGTTTGATCTTTGCCCAAGGGATTTTCCCCTTGGGCGATGATAGGTGCCTGTACGCCGGCCTAAATTTGGGCCGGTCGCATGCGGAGCTTCTGATACACGCACGTACGCTCCAGATCAAGGGCTCGTCCCGTGCTAAGAAAGGAGAAAAAAGAAATCCTTCACACACTTTGATCTGATTTGATTTCCCCATGAACGTCTACATCAGTGCCGCCACCGATTGTAGAAAAAAGGACGCCGGTTGTAGCAAAAATGCGACGCCGGCGATGTGTTGTAGCAAAAATGAGCCCCCGGTTGTAGCAGGGTGCTATGCCAGTTCCAGCAAAATAAGATGTCAGTTGTAGCACGGTGCTATGCCAGTTCCAGCTTCACATCGGCATGGTGGCGGCAGTGGGCGTCGCCGGTTCCAGCACTCGTCAGCGGCGGTTCGTACAAGCAGCATGAGGCGTGGTGCATCACAACTGTCATTGGAAGGACGCGACATCCAGGTATTCCAACAACAACAGGTGGAGTCCCATCCATGAGGTCGGATCATCCACGATGAGCTCCCCGTCGATGCAACAGCGAACACCATGGTGGTACCAAAAAAGCGTACCGGTTGTAGCAATCCTGGTCGCCATGGTCACTGATACGTTTATGAAGTATTCATGTTGTTTTATTATCATTTCTGGATGTTTTACAATCATTTTATAGCAATTTTATATCATCTTTTAGGACTAATCTATTGACCCAGTGCCCAATGCCAGTTGCTATTTTTTGCTTGTTTTTCACATCGCAAGAAATCAATATCAAACGGAGTCCAAACACAGCGAAACTTTTTGTGATTTTTTTATGGACCAGAAGACCACTAATGGGCCAGAGCAGCACCTAGGGGGTGCCTCGAGGGGGGCACAACTCACTAGGGCGCGCCTAGGGGCCCAGACGCGCCCAGGTGGGTTGTGCCCACCTCGGTGGCCTCCCGCGCCCCCTCTTTACCCTATAAATTCACAAATATTCGGAAAACCCTCGGGGTTAACCTATGTCAGAAGTTCCGCCGCCGCAAGGCTCTGTAGTCACCGAAAACCAATCTAGACCTCGGTCCGGCACCCTGTCGGAGGGGGGAATCATCTTCGGTGGCTATCTTCATCATCCCGGCGGCCACCATGATGAGGAGAGAGTAGTTCACCCTCGGGGCTGAGGGTTTGTACCAGTAGCTATGTGTTTAATCTCTCTCTCTCTCTCTCTCTCTCTCTCTCGTGTTCTTGAGATGTCACGATCTTGATGTATCACGGGCTTTGTTAATATAGTCGGATCATATGGTGTTTTCCCCTCTCTGTCTTATTGTGATGAATTGAGTTTTCCCTTTGAGATTTCGTTGTTATCGGATTGAATATTTTATAGATTTGAGAACACTTGATATATGTCTTGCAATTGAATACTCGTGCTGGCACTCAACTCACGGATTCCCGGGGTGACATTGGGATAATCTATGCATAGGGGTTGATGCACGTTCTTGTCTTTTTTCTCCGGTAGAAATCTTGGGGCACTCTTTGAAGTTCTTTGTGTCAGATTGAGTATTACGAATATGAATTTGCTTTGGTGTTATTTTAGTATGAATTATTGGTTAGATCGATACGAAAGAATAGCTTGTTGTTATTTTAGTACGAACTCTAGGATAGATCGATCGGAAAGAATAGCTTTGAGGTGGTTTCGTACCCTACAAATAATTTCTTCGTATGTTCTCCGCTAGATAGGAACTTTGGAGTGATTCTTCGTTGCACATTGAGGGGGTGGTTATATGATCCAATTATATTAGCATTGTTCAGAGATTGCACTAGTGAAAGTATGGACCCTAGGCCTCATTTTCAAGCATTGCAATATCATTTTTGTGCCCGTTTACTATTCGCTACCTTACTGTTTTTATTTATCTAGATTATAAAAATATATTTCTACCATCAATATTTCACTTTTATCACCATCTCTTCGCCGAACTAGTGCACCTATACAATTTGCCATTGTATTGGGTGTGTTGGGGACACAAGAGATTTCTGGTATTTGGTTGCAGGGTCATTTCAGAGAGACCATCTTCATCCTACACTTCTCACGGATTAATAAACCTTAGGTCATCCACTTGAGGGGAAATTGCTACTGTCCTACAAAACTCAGTGCTTGGAGGCCCAACTGTTGGGGAACGCAGTAATTTCAAAAAAATTCCACGCACACGCAAGATCTATCATGGTGATGCATAGCAACGAGAGGGGAAGAGTGTTGTCCATGTACCCTCGTAGACCGTAAGCGGAAGCGTTATGACAACGCGGTTGATGTAGTCGTACGTCTTCACGATCCGATTGATCCTAGCACCGAAAGTACGACACCTCTGCGATCTGCACACATTCGGCTTGGTGACGTCCCATGAACTCTCGATCCAGCTGGGTGTCGAAGGAGAGCTTCGTTAGCACGACGGCGTGATGACAGTGATGATGAAGCTACCATCGCAGGGCTTCGCCTAAGCACTACGATGATATGACCGAGGTGGATTATGATGGAGGGGGGCACCGCACACGGCTAAGGGATCAATGATCAACTTGTGTGTTCTAGGGTGCCCCCTGCCCTCGTATATAAACGAGCAAGGGGGGAGGCCGGCCAGCCCTTGGGGCGCGTCAGGAGAGGAGGAGTCCTCCTCCTAGTAGGAGTAGGACTCCCCTTTCCTAGTCCTACTAGGAGGAGGAAGGGGGAAGGAAGGAGAGGGGGAGAAGAGAAGGAAAGGGGGGCGCCGCCGCCCCTTCCTTAGTCCAATTCGGACTAGAGGGGAGGGGGCGCGTGGCCCTGCCTTGGCCGTCCCTCTCTCTCTCTCTCCACTTAAAGCCCATGTGGCCCATTAGTTCCCCCGGGGGTTCTGATAACCCCCGGCACTCCGATAATTATCCGATGACCCCCGGAACTCATCCGGTGTCTGAATATAGTCATCCAATATATCAATCTTTATGTCTCGACCATTTCGAGACTCCTCATCATGTCCGTGATCACATCCAGGACTCCGAACTTTCTTCGGTACATCAAAACACATAAACTCATAATACCGATCATCACCGAACGTTAAGCGTGCGGACCCTACGGGTTCGAGAACTATGTAGACATGACCGAGACACGTCTCCGGTCAATAACCAATAGCGGAACCTGGATGTTCATACTGGCTCCCACATATTCTACGAAGATCTTTATCGGTCAAACCGCATAACGATATACGTTGTTCCCTTTGTTATCGGTATGTTACTTGCCCGAGATTCGATCGTCGGTATCTCAATACCTAGTTCAATCTCGTTACCGACAAGTCTCTTTACTCGTTCCGTAATGCATCATCCCATAACTAACTCATTAGTCACATTGCTTGCAAGGCTTATTGTGATGTGCATTACCGAGAGGGCCCAGAGATACCTCTCCGATACTCGGAGTGACAAATCCTAATCTCGATCTATGCCAACTCAACAAACACCATCGGAGAGACCTATAGAGCATCTTTATAGTCACCCAGTTACGTTGTGACGTTTGATAGAACACTAAGTGTTCCTTCGGTATTCGGGATTCGCATGATCTCATAGTCATAGGAACATCTATTAGTTATGGAGAAAGCAATAGCAACAAACTAAATGATCATCATGCTAAGCTAACGGATGGGTCAAGTCAATCACATCATTCTCTAATGATGTGATCCCGTTAATCAAATGACAACTCATGTCTATGGTTAGGAAACATAACCATCATTGATTCAACGAGCTAGTCAAGTAGAGGCATACTAGTGACACTCTGTTTGTCTATGTATTCACACATGTACTATGTTTCTGATAATACAATTCTAGCATGAATAATAAACATTTATCATGATATAATGAAATATAAATAACAACTTTATTATTGCCTCTAGGGCATATTTCCTTCAGTCTCCCACTTGCACTAGAGTCAATAATCTAGATTACATTGTAATGATTCTAACACCCATGGAGTCTTGGTGTTGATCTTGTTTTGCTCATGAGAGAGGCTTAGTCAACAGGTCTGCAACATTCAGATCCGTATGTATCTTGCAAATCTCCATGTCTCCCTCCTTGACTTGATCGCGGATGGAATTGAAGCGTCTCTTGATGTGCTTGGTTCTCTTGTGAAATCTGGATTCCTTTGCCAATGCAATTGCACCAGTATTGTCACAAAAGATTTTCATTGGACCCGATGCACTAGGTATTACACCTAGATCGGATATGAACTCCTTCATCCAGATTCCTTCATTTTCATTGGACCCGATGCACTAGGTATTACACCTAGATCGGATATGAACTCCTTCATCCAGACTCCTTCATTTGCTTAGAACTGCACCAACTGATAGCTCCATCGTTTAATAAAAACATGTATCCGGTTTGTCACTTAGAGTCATCCGGATCAGTTTCAAAGCTTGCATCGACATAACCGTTTACGACGAGCTCTTTGTCACCTCCATATACGAGAAACATATCCTTGGTACTTTTCAGGTATTTCAGGATGTTCTTGACCGCTGTCTAGTGATCCACTCCTGGATTACTTTGGTACCTCCCTGCTAAACTAATAGCAAGGCACACATCATGTCTGGTACACAACATTGCATACATGATAGAACCTATGGCTGAAGCATAGGGAATGACTTTCATTTTCTCTCTATCTTCTGCAGTGGTCGGGCATTGAGTCTGACTCAACTTCACACCTTGTAACACAGGCAAGAACCCTTTCTTTGCCTGATCCATTTTGAACTTCTTCAAAATTTTATCAAGGTATGTGCTTTGTAAAAGTCCAATTAGGCGTCTTGATCTATCTCTATAGATCTTGATGCCCAATATATAAGTAGCTTCACCGAGGTCTTTCATTGAAAAATCCTTATTCAAGTATCCTTTTATGCTATTCAGAAATTCAGTATCATTTCCAATCAACAATATGTCATCTACATATAATATCAGAAATGCTACAGAGCTCCCACTCACTTTCTTGTAAATACAGGCTTCTCCGAAAGTCTTTATAAAACCATATGCTTTGAACACACTATCAAAGCGTATATTCCAACTCCGAGAGGCTTGCACCAGTCCATAAATGGATCGCTGGAGCTTGCACACTTTGTTAGCAGCTTTTGGATCGACAAACCTTCTGTTTGCATTATATACAACTCTTGTTTAAGATATCCATTAAGGAATGCAGTTTTTACATCCATTTGCCAAATTTCATAATCATAAAATGCGGCAATTACTAACATGATTCGTACGGACTTAAGCATCGCTACGGGTGAGAAGGTCTCATCATAGTCAACTCCTTGAACTTGTCGAAAACCTTTTGCAACAAGTCGAGCTTTGTAGACAGTAACATTACCTTCAGTGTCAGTCTTCTTCTTGAAGATCCATTTATTCTCCATGGCCTGCCGATCATCGGGCAAGTCAACCAAAGTCCACACTTTGTTCTCATACATGGATCCCATCTCAGATTTCATGGCCTCAAGCCATTTTGCGGAATATGGGCTCATCATTGCTTCCTCATAGTTCGTAGGTTCGTCATGGTCAAGTAACATGACCTCCAGAACAGGATTACCGTACCACTCTGGTGCGGATCTCACTTTGGTTGACCTACGAGGTTCGGTAGTAACTTGATCAGAAGTTTCATGATCATCATCATTAACTTCCTCAACTACTGGTGTAGGAATCACCGGAACTGATTTCAAGGATGAACTACTTTCAATAAGGGAGCAGGTACAATTACCTCATCAAGTTCTACTTTCCCCCCACTCACTTCTTTCAAGAGAAACTCCTTCTCTAGAAAGGATCCATTCTTAGCAATTAATATCTTGCGTTCGGATCTGTGATAGATGGTGTACCCAACAGTCTCCTTTGGGTATCCTATGAAGACACATTTCTTTGATTTGGGTTCGAGCTTATCAGGTTAAAGCTTTTTCACATAAGCATCGCAGCCCCAAACTTTAAGAAACGACAACTTGGGTTTCTTGCCAAACCACAGTTCATAACGTGTCGTCTCAACAGATTTAGATGGTGCCCTATTTAACGTGAATGCAGCTGTCTCTAAAGCATAACCCCAAAACGATAGCGGTAAATCAGTAAGAGACATCATAGATCGCACCATATCTAGTAAAGTACGATTACGACGTTCAGACACACCATTATGCTGTGGTGTTCTGGGTGGCGTGATTTGCGAAACTATTCCACTTTGTTTCAAATGAAGACCAAACTCGTAACTCAAATATTCTCCTCCACGATCAAATCGTAGAAACTTTATTTTCTTGTTACGATGATTTTCCACTTCACTCTGAAATTCTTTGAACTTTTCAAATGTTTCAGACTTATGTTTCATTAAGTACATATACCCATATCTGCTCAAATCATCTGTGAAGGTGAGAAAATAATGGTATCCGCCACGAGCCTCAATGTTCATTGGACCACATTCATCAGTATGTATTATTTCCAATAACTCTGTTGCTCGCTCCATTGTTCCGGAGAATGGAGTTTTAGTCATCTTACCCATGAGGCATGGTTCGCAAGTACCAAGTGATTCATAATCAAGTGATTCCAGAAGTCCATCATAATGGAGTTTCTTCATGAGCTTTACACCAATGTGACCCAAGCAGCAGTGCCATGCTACGTCTTGAGCTTGCGTTGGTTTTCCCCGAAGAGGAAGGGATGATGCAGAAGAGTAGCGTAAGTATTTCCCTCAGTTTTTGAGAACCAAGGTATCAATCCAGTAAGAGGCCACGCTCAAGTCCCTCGTACCTGCACAAAGTGATAGCTACTCGCAACCAACGCGATTAGGGGTTGTCAATCCCTTCACGGTCACTTACGAGAGTGAGATTTGATAGATATAATATTTTTGGTATTTTTGGTATAGAGATGCAAAGTAAAAAGTAAAAATCAAAGTAAAAAGAAAAGCAAGATTAAAGTGATGGAGATTAATATGATGAGAATAGACCCGGGGGCCATAGGTTTCACTAGTGGCTTCTCTCAAGAGCATAAGTATTCTACGGTGGGTGAACAAATTACTGTTGAGCAATTGACAGAATTGAGCATAGTTATGAGAATATCTAGGCATGATCATGTATATAGGCATCACGTCCGTGACAAGTAGACCGATACGATTCTGCATCTACTACTATTACTCCACTCATCGACCGCTATCCAACATGCATCTAGAGTATTAAGTTAAAAACAGAGTAATGCCTTAAGCAAGATGACATGATGTAGAGAGATAAATTCATGCAATATGAATAAACCCCATCTTGTTATCCTCAATGGAAACGATGCAATACGTGCCTTGCTGCCCCTTTTGTCACTGGGAAAGGACACCGCAAGATCGAACCCAAAGCTAAGCATTTCTCCCATGGCAAGAACTACCAATCTAGTTGGCCAAACCAAACGGATAATTCGAAGAGACTTGCAAAGATATCCAATCATACATAAAAGAATTCAGAGAAGATTCAAATATTATTCATAGATAGACTTGATCATAAACCCACAATTCATCGGTCTCAACAAACACACCGCAAAAAGAAGATTACATCGACTAGATCTCCACAAGAGAGGGGGAGAACTTTGTATTGAGATCCAAAAAGAGAGAAGAAGCCATCTAGCTACTAACTATGGACCCGAAGGTCTGAGGTAAACTACTCACACTTCATCAGAGAGGCTATGGTGATGTAGAAGCCCTCTGTGATGACGGCCCTCTCCGGCGGAGCTCCGGAACAGGCCCCAAGATGGGATCTCGTGGATATAGGAAGTTGCGGTGCTGGAATTAGGTTTTTGGCTCCTGTTCTGTTCGTTTGGGGTACATAGGTATATATAGGAGGAAGAAGTACGTCGGTGGAGCTCCGAGGGGCCCATGAGGCAGGGGGCGTGCCCTAGGGGGGCACGCCCCCACCCTCGTGATCGCCTCTCTGATTCCTTGGCGTAGGGTCCAAGTCTCCTGGATCACGTTCGGTGAGAAAATCACGTTCCCGAAGGTTTCATTCCGTTTGGACTCCGTTTGATATTCTGCTTCTTCGAAACACCGAAATAGGCAAAAAACAGCAATTCTAGGCTGGGCCTCCGGTTAATAGGTTAGTCCCAAAAATAATATAAAAGTGGAAAATAAAGCCCAATATAGTCCAAAACAGTAGATAATATAGCATGGAGCAATCAAAAATTATAGATACGTTGGAGACGTATCAGGCATCCCCAAGCTTATTTCTTGCTTGTCCTCGAGTAGGTAAATGATAAAAAGAGAATTTTTGATGTGGAGTTCTACTTGGCATAATTTCGATTGAAATCTTCTTAATTGTGGTATGAATATTCAGATTAGGAAGATTCAAGACAAAAGTTCATATTGACATAGAGAATAATAATACTTCAAGCAAACCAACAAAGCAATTATGTTTTCTCAAAGTAACATGGCCAAAGAAAGTTTATCCCTACAAAATCATATAGTTTATTCATGCTCCATTTTCGTCACACAAGAATGCTCTTATCATGCACAACCCCGATGACAAGCCAAGCAATTGTTTCATACCTTAATAATTTCAAACTCATTAACTTTCACGCAATACATGAGCGTGAGCCATGGATATAGCACTATGGGTGGAATAGAATGATGGGGTTTATGTGGAGAAGACAAAAAAGGAGAAAGTCTCACATCAACGAGGCTAATCAACGGGCTATGGAGATGCCCATCAATTGATGTTAATGCAAGGAGTAGGGATTGCCATGCAACGGATGCACTAGAGCTATAAATGTATGAAAGCTCAACAAAAGAAACTAAGTGGGTGTGCATCCAACTCACTTGCTCACGAAGACCTAGGGCACTTGAGGAGGCCCATTGTTGGAATATACAAGCCAATTTCTATAATGAAAATTCCCACTAGTATATGAAAGTGATAACTCAAGAGACTCTCTATATGAAGAACATGGTGCTACTTTGAAGCACAAGTGTGGAAAAAAAGGAATAGTAGCATTGCCCCTTTTTTGGGGCCTTCTTTTTTTCTTTGGCCTTTCTCCATTTTTGGGACAATGCTCTATTGAATGATGATCATCACACTATTATTTATTTACAACTCAATGATTACAACTCGATACTAGAACAAAGGATGACTCTATATGGATGCCTCCGGCGGTGTACCGGGATATGCAATGAATCAAGAGTGACAAGTATGAAAAAATTATGAACGGTGGCCTTGCCACAAATACTATGTCAACTACATGATCATGCTAAGCAATATGACAATGATGAATGTGTCATGATAAACTGGATGGTGGAAAATTGCATGGCAATATATCTCCGAATGGCTATGGAAATGCCATAATAGGTAGGTATGGTGGCTGTTTTGAGGAAGATATAAGGAGGTTTATGTGTGAAAGAGCGTATCATATCACGGGGTTTGGATGCACCGGCGAAGTTTGCACCAACTCTCGATGTGAGAAAGGGCAATGCACGGTACCGTAGAGGCTAGCAATGATGGAAGGGTGAGAGTGCGTATAATCCATGGACTCAACATTAGTCATAAAGAACTCATATACTTATTGCAAAAATCTACAAGCCATCAAAAACCAAAGTATTGCTTGCATGCTCCTAGGGGGGTAGATTGGTAGGAAAAGACCATCGCTCGTCCCCGACCGCCACTCATAAGGAGGACAATCAAATAACACCTCATGTTTCAAATTTGTTGCATAACGTTTACCATACGTGCATGCTACGGGACTTGAATACTTCAACACAAGCACTTCTCAAATTCACAACTACTCAACTAGCATGACTTTGATATTATTACCTCCATATATCAAAACAATTATCAAGCATGCAACTTTTCTTAGTATTCAACACACTCAAAAGAAAGTTTCACAAATCTTGAATACCAAGCATGTTATTATTAAGCAAATTACCATGCTATTAAGACTCTCAAAATAATTTAAGTGAAGCATAAGAGATCGATAGTTTCTTTAAAACAAATCCACCACTGTGCTCTAAAATATCTAAGTGAAGCACATAGAGCAAAATTATAACGCTCAAAAGATATAAGTGAAGCACATAGAGCAAAACTACCTAGCTCAAAAGATATAAGTGAAGCACATAGAGTATTCTATCAAATTTTAATTCATGTATGGCTCTCTCAAAAGGTGTGTACAGCAAGGATGATTGTGGCATACTAAAACACAAAGACACAAATAATACAAGACGCTCCAAGCAAAACACATATCATGTTGGTGAATAAAAATATAGCTCCAAGTAAATTACCGATGGAAGTGGACGAAAGAGGGGATGCCTTCTGGGGCATCCCCAAGCTTTGACTTTTGGTGTCCTTGGATTATCTTGGGGGTGCCATGGGCATCCCCAAGCTTAGGTTCTTGCCACTCCTTGTTCCATAATCCATCACAAGAATTCACCCAAAACTTGAAAACTTCACAACACAAAACTTAAAGTAGAAAACTCGTGAACTCCGTTAGCGAAAGAAAACAAAAGACCACTTAAAGGTACTGTAATGAACTATTTCTTTATTTATATTGGTGTTAAACCTACTGTATTCCAACTTATCTATGGATTATAAACTATTTTACTAACCATAGATTCATCAAAATAAGCAAACAACACATGAAAAACAGAATCTGTCAAAAACAGAACAGTCTGTAGTAATCTGTAGCTAGCGCAAGATCTGGAACCCCAAAAATTCTAAAATAAATTGTTGGACGTGAGGAACTTATCTATTAATCATCTTCAAAAAGAATTAACTAAATAGCACTCCTAAAATAAAAATGACAGCAGTTCTCGTGAGCACTAAAGTTTCTGTTTTTTACAGCAAGTTCAACAAGACTTTCCCCAAGTCTTCCCAACGGTTCTACTTGGCACAAACACTAATTAAACACAAAAAAACACAACCAAAACAGAGGCTAGATAATTTATTTATTACTAAACAGGAGCTAAAAGCAAGGAATAAAAATAAAATTGGGTTGCCTCCCAACAAGCGCTATCGTTTAACGCCCCTAGCTAGGCATAAAAGCGAGGATAGATCTAAGTATTGCCATCTTTGGTAGGCAATTCTTCGATGAGACATCTATTTCCCTTAGGAATTTATTTCTTTCTAGGTATTATCAAACTTTTAGGCACAAGATCGAAAAATTCATTTGTAGCAATTGGTTCCTTAATGATAGCAAAAAGATTGGGATGGATACTTATAGATTTAAGATCCGCAGTTTCCTTACTAGATGATTCACCCTTATTTTTAGGAACATACATAAGCTTGGCAATTTTAGTAGGAGGACTTGGAGTATTCTTTATGGAAGAAAAAGCGGTTCCCAAGTTTGTAATGATACCCTCAAGTTTATCAATTCTAGTAGAATCTAAGTTTATCTTCTCATTAACTATGGGTTCCTTTTCCTTAATATTTTTCGAAGTCATTCCTACCTTAGATCCATATTGAGTAATTTGATTGTGGATCTTTTTATCTATATTTTCAATTAATTCAATAGTAGCAACTTTATTTTCAATAAGTTCAAGTCTTTGCATGACATGCTCCAAAGTTAACATGGTTCCATTAACCAAAAGAGGTGGTGAGCCAAATAGATCTAACATAGCATTATAAGAATCAAAAGTATGGCTACCCAAGAAGTTCCCTCCAGTAATGGTATCGAGGATATATCTATACCAAGGATTAACACCTACATAAAAATTGCGGAGAAGAACTAAGGTAGATTGCTTCCTGGTAGATCTATTTTGAGCATTGCAAATTCTATACCAAGCATCTTTTAGATTTTCTCCCTCCCTTTGTTTAAAATTTAGAACTTCACTCTCGGGGGACAACGGAGAAGATATGAGACTAGCCATGACGACAAGCAAACAAACTAGCACACAAGCAAACGAAAAGGCAAGCGGGCAAAAGAGGCAAATAGAGAGGGAGGATAGAGAGAGAGGGCGAATAAAACGACAAGGGTGAAGTGGGGGAGAGGAAAACGAGAGGCAAATGGCAAATAATGTAATGCGAGAGATATGGATTGTGATGGGTACTTGGTATGTTGACTATTTGCGTAGACTCCCCGGCAACGGCGCCAGAAATCCTTCTTGCTACATCTTGAGCTTGCGTTGGTTTTCCCCGAAGAGGAAGGGATGATGCAGCAGAGTAGCGTAAGTATTTCCCTCAGTTTTTGAGAACCAAGGTATCAATCAAGTAGGAGGCCACACTAAAGCCCTCGTACCTGCACAAAGCGATAGCTACTCGCAACCAACGCGATTAGGGGTTGTCAATCCCTTCACGGTCACTTACGAGAGTGAGATCTGATAGATATAATATTTTTGGTATTTTTGGTATAGAGATGCAAAGTAAAAAGTAAAAGCAAAGTAAAAAAGCAAAGTAAAAGTAAAACATACCAAGTACCCATCACAAACTCTTATCCATCGCATTACATTATTTGCCGTTTGCCTCTCGTTTTCCTCTCCCCCACTTCACCCTTGCCGTTTTATTCGCCCTCTCTCTCCATTCCCATTCTCTTCCCTATTTGCCTCTTTTGCCCATTTCTTGTTTGCTTGTGTTGGATTGCTTGGCTTGTCATTATGGCTAGTCCTCTATCTTCTCCTTTGTCTCCTGAGAATGAAGTTCTTAATTTTAAACAAAGGGAGGGAGAAAATCTAAAATATGCTTGGTATAGAATTCGCAATGCTCAAAATATATCTATCAGGAAGCAATCTACTTCCGTTCTTCTCCGCAATTTTTATGTAGGCACTACTCCTTGGTACAGATATATTCTTGATACCATTACCAGAGGGAATTTCTTGGGTAGCCATACTTTTGATTCTTATAACTCTATGATAGAGTTGTTTGGCTCACCACCTCTTTTGGTTAACGGAACTATGTTAACTTTGGAACATGTGATGCAAAGGCTTGAAATTATTGAGAATAAAGTTGCTACTGTAGAGTTGATTGAGAATTTGGATAAAAAGATCCACAACCAAATGATGCAATATGGATCTAAGGTGGGAGTTGCTCTGAATTTTTTTAAGGAAAAAACCCATAGTTAATGAAAGAATAGATCAAGATTCTACTAGAATCGATAAACCTGAGGAAATTATCACCAATTTGGGGTCCGCTTTTTATTCCGTTAAAAATACTCCAATCCTCCCAGTAAAATTGCCAAGCTTATTTATGTTCCTAAAAATAAGGGTGAATCCTCTAGTAAGGAAACTGCGGATTTAAAATCAATAAGTGTTCATCCCAATCTTTTTGCTATCATTAAGGAACCGTTTGCTACAACTGATTTTATTAATTTTGTGCCTAGGAGTTTGATAATTAATAAAAAGAAAGAAACTCCTAAGAATTTTAGGTGTCTCATTGAAGAATTACCTACCAAAGATGGCAATACCTAGATCTATCTTCGCTTTTTTTGCCTAGCTAGGGGCGTTAAATGATAGCGCTTGTTGGGAGGCAACCCAATTTTATTTTTTCCTTGATTTTTGTTCCTGTTTAGTAATAAATAATTTATCTAGACTCTGTATTGGTTGTGTTTTTTATGATTTATTACTGTTCGTGCCAAGTAGAACCGTTGGGAAGACTTGGGGAAAGTCTTGTTGATCTTGCTGTACAAAACAGAAACTTTAGCACTCACGAGAATCGCTGCCATTTTATTTGGAAGGTGCTATTTAGTTAATTATTTTTTCAAATGATTAATAGATAAATTCCTCACGTTCAGCAATTTATTTTAGAATTTTTTGGGTTCCAGAACTTGCGTTAGCTACAGATTACTACAGACTGTTATGTTTTTGACAGATTCTGTTTTTCTTGTGTTGTTTGCTTATTTTGATGAATCTATGGCTAGTAAAAGAGTTTATAAACCATAGAGAAGTTGGAATACAGTAGGTTTAATACCAATATAAATAAAGAATGAGTTCATTACAGTACCTTCAAGTGGTGTTTTGTTTTCTTTCGCTAACGGAGCTCACGAGATTTTCTATCTTGAGTTTTGTGTTGTGAAGTTTTCAAGTTTTGGGTAAAGATTTGATGGATTATGGAACAAAGAGTGGCAAGAGCCTAAGATTGGGGATGCCCATGGCAGCCCAAGGTAAAATTCAAGGTCACCAAAAAGCCTAAGCTTGGGGATGCCCCAGAAGGCATCCCCTCTTTCGTCTTCGTCTATCGGTAACTTTACTTGGAGCTATATTTTTATTTACCACATGATATGTGTTTTGCTTGGAGCGTCTTGTATGATTTGAGTATTTTCTTTTTAGTTTACCACAATCATCCTTGCTGTACACACCTTTTGAGAGAGATTCACATGATTTGAAATTTATTAGAATACTCTATGTGCTTCACTTATATCTTTTCAGCTATATAGTTTTTGCTCTAGTGCTTCACTTATATCTTTTAGAGCACGGTGGTGGATTTGTTTTATAGAAACTATTGATCTCTCATGCTTCACTTATATTATTTTGAGATTCCTCTAGAACAACATGGAAATTTTCTATAATATAAAAACTTTCATATAAGTGCATTGAATACTATGAGAATTTTGATACTTGATAATTGTTTTGAGATATGGAGATGGTGATATTAGAGTCATGCTAGTTGAGTAGTTGTGAATATGAGAAATACTTGTGTTGAAGTTTGTGATTCCTGTAACATGCACGTATGGTGAACCTTTATGTGATGAAGTCGGAGCATGATTTATTTATTGATTGTCTTCCTTATTGGTGGCAGTCAGGGACGAGCGATGGTCTTTTCCTACCAATCTATCCCCCTAGGAGCATGCGCGTAATACTTTGTTTTGATAACTAATAGATTTTTGCAATAAGTATGTGAGTTCTTTATGACTAATGTTGAGTCCATGGATTATACGCACTCTCACCCTTCCACCATTGCTAGCCTCTCTAGTATCGTGCAACTTTCGCCGGTAACATAAACCCACCATATACCTTCCTCAAAATAGCCACCATACCTACCTATTATGGCATTTCCATAGCCATTCTGAGATATATTGCCATGACACTTTTCACCGTTCCGTCATTATGACACGCTTTATCATTGTCATATTGCTTGCATGATCATGTAGTTGACATCGTATTTGTGGCAAAGCCATCATTCATAATTCTTCATACATGTCACTCATGCATCATTGCACATCCCGGTACACCGCCGGAGGCATTCACATAGAGTCATATTTTGTTCTAAGTATTGAGTTGTAATTCTTGAGTTGTAAGTAAATAAAGTGTGATGATCATCATTATTAGAGCATTGTCCCAAGTGAGGAAAGGATGATGGAGACTATGATTCCCCCACAAGTCGGGATGAGACTCCGTATGAAAAATTAAAAAAAAAGGAGAAAAGAGGCCAAAAAAGAAGGCCCAAATAAAAAAATGAGAGAAAAGGAGAGAAGGGACAATGCTACTATCCCTTTTCCAAACTTGTGCCTCAAATTAGCACCATGTTCTTCATATAGAGAGTCTCATATGATATCACTTTCATATACTAGTGGGAATTTTTCATTATAGAACTTGGCTTGTATATTCCAATGATGGGCTTCCTCAAAATGCCCTAGGTCTTCGTGAGCAAGCAAGTTGGATGCACACCCACTTAGTTTCTTTTGTTGAGCTTTGATATACTTATAGCTCTAGTGCATCCGTTGCATGGCAATCCATACTCACTCACATTGACATCTATTGATGGGCATCTCCATAGCCCATTGATACGCCTAGTTGATGTGAGACTATCTTCTCCCTTTTGTCTTCTCCACAACCACCATTCTATTCCACCATAGTGCTATATCCATGGCTCACACTCATATATTGCGCGAAGATTGAAAAAGTTTGAGAACATCAAAAGTATGAAACAATTGATTGGCTTGTCATCGGGGTTGTGCATGATTTAAATATTTTGTGTGGTGAAGATAGAGCATAGCCAGACTATATGATTTTGTAGGGATAACTTTCTTTGGCCATGTTATTTTGAGAAGACATGATTTCTTAGTTAGTATGCTTGAAGTATTATTATTTTTATGTCAATATTAAACTTTTATCTTGAATCTTTCAGATCTGAACATTCATGCCACAATAAAGAAAAAATTATATTGAGAAATATGTTGGAAAGCATCCGACATCAAAAATTCTTCTTTTATCATTTCTACTCGAGGACGAGCAGGAATTAAGCTTGTGGATGCTTGATACAATTATATTATCATTTTTTATCATTTATCTTTTATCTTTTATCATTTTTTATTTTATCTTTTATCTTTTATCCCACATCAGAAAGCATCCCACATCAAAAATTCTTCTTTTATCTTTTATCATTTTTTATTGTTCCATGCTATTATATTATCTATTTTGGATGTTAATGGGCTTTATTTTACACTTTTATATCATTTTTGGGACTAACCTACTAATCGGAGGCCCAGCCCAAATTGCTGTTTTTTTGCCTATTTTAGGGTTTTGAAGAAAAGGAATATCAAACGGAGTCCAAACGGAATGAAACCTTTGGGAACGTGATTTTCTCAACAAACGTGATCCAGGAGACTTGGAGTGGGCATCAAGAAACAACGGAGGAAGCCACGAGGTAGGGGGTGCGCCTACCCCCCTGGGCGCGCCCTCCATCCTCGTGGGCCCTCCGCTGCTCCACCGACGTACTTCTTCCTCCTATATATATCCATGTACCCCCCCAAACATCTAGGAGCACCACGAAAATGTAATTCCACCGCCGCAACCTTCTGTACCCGAGAGATCCCATCTTGGTGCCTTTTCCGGAGCTCCGCCGGAGGGGGCATTGATCACGGAGGGCCTCTACATCAACTCCATGGCCTCTCTGGTGATGTGTGAGTAGTTTACTTCAGGCCTACGGGTCCATAGTTATTAGCTAGATGTCTTCTTCTTTCTCTTTGGATCTCAATAGAAAGTTCTCCTCGATCTTCTTGGAGATCTATTCTATGTAATCTTCTTTTGCGGTGTGTTTGTCGAGATCCGATGAATTGTGGGTTTATGAACCAGATTATCTATGAACAATATTTGATTCTCCTATGAATTCTTTTATCTATGATTGGTTTATCTTTGCAAGTCTCTTCGAATTATCAGTTTGGTTTGGCCTACTAGATTGATCTTTCTTGCAATGGGAGAAGTGCTTAGCTTTGGGTTCAATCTTGCGGTGTCCTTTCCCAGTGACAGCAGGTGCAGCAAGGCACGTATTGTATTGTTTCCATCGAGGATAAAAAGATGGGGTTTTATCATATTGCATGAGTTTATCGGTCTACATCATGTCATCTTCCTTAAAGAATTACTCTGTTCTTATGAACTTAATACTCTAGATGCATGCTGGATAGCGGTCGATGTGTGGAGTAATAGTAGTAGATGCAGAATCGTTTTGGTCTACTTGTCTCGGACGTGATGCCTATATACATGATCATACCTAGATATTCTCATAACTATGCTTAGTTCTATCAATTGCTCGATAGTAATTCGTTTACCCACCATAATACTTATGCTCTTGAGAGAAGCCACTAGTGAAACCTATGGCCCCCGGGTCTATCTTTCATCATATTAATCTTCCAACACTTAGTTATTTTCTTTGCCGTTTATTTTACTTTGCGTCTTTATTTCTCTTTATCATAAAAATACCAAAAATATTATCTTATCATATCTATCAGATCTCACTCTCGTAAGTGACCTTGAAGGGCTTGACAACCCCTTTATCGCGTTGGTTGCGAGGTTCTTATTTGTTTTGTAGGTGTGTGGGACTTGAGCGTGATCTCCTACTGGATTGATACCTTGGCTCTCAAAAACTAAGGGAAATACTTACGCTACTTTGTTGCATCACCCTTTCCTCTTCAAGGGAAAACCAATGCAGCGCTCAAGAGGTAGCAGCAAGTAATATGTATATACCCACACCCACAACTTCTTTGTGTTTTTCTCGTGCATATAACATCTACGCATAGACCTGGCTCGGATGCCACTGTTGGGGAACGTAGTAATTCCAAAAAAATCCTACGCACATGCAAGATCTATCATGGTGATGCATAGCAACGAGAGGGGAAGATTGTTGTCCATGTACCCTCGTAGACTGTAAGCGGAAGCATTATGACAACCCGGTTGATGCAGTCATACGTCTTCACGATCTGACCGATCCTAGTACCAAAAGTACGGCACCTCCGCGATCTGCACACGTTCGGCTCGGTGACGTCCCACGAACTCTCGATCTAGCTGAGTGTCGAGGGAGAGCTTCGTCAACACGACGGTGTGATGACGGTGATGATGAAGCTACCGTTGCAGGGCTTCGCCTAAGCACTACGATGATATGGCCGAGGAAGATTATGGTGGAGGGGGGCACCGCACACGGCTAAGGGATCAATGGTCAACTTGTGTGTTCTAGGGTGCCCCCTGCCCTCATATATAAACGAGCAAGGGGGGAGGCCGGCCGGCCCTTGGGGCACGTCAGGAGAGGAGGAGTCCTCCTCCTAGTAGGAGTAGGACTCCCCTTTCCTAGTCCTACTAGGAGGAGGAAGGGGGAAGGAAGGAGAGGGGGAGAAGAGAAGGAAAGGGGGGCACCGCCGCCCCTTCCTCAGTCCAATTCGGACTAGAGGGGAGGGGGCGCGTGGCCCTGCCTTGGCCGTCCCTCTCTCTCTCTCTCTCCACTTAAAGCCCATGTGGCCCATTAGTTCCCCCGGGGGTTCTGATAACCCCCAGCACTCCGATAATTATCCGATGACCCCCGGAACTCATCCGGTGTCTGAATATAGTCATCCAATATATCAATCTTTATGTCTCGACCATTTTGAGACTCCTCGTCATGTCCGTGATCACATCCAGGACTCCGAACTTTCTTCGGTACATCAAAACACATAAACTCATAATACCGATCATCACCGAATGTTAAGTGTGCGGACCCTACGGGTTCGAGAACTATGTAGACATGACCGAGACACGTCTCCGGTCAATAACCAATAGCGGAACCTGGATGTTCATACTGGCTCCCACATATTCTACGAAGATCTTTATCGATCAAACCGCATAAAGATACACGTTGTTCCCTTTGTCATCGGTATGTTACTTGCCCGAGATTCGATCGTCGGTATCTCAATACCTAGTTCAATCTCATTACCGGCAAGTCTCTTTACTCGTTCCATAATGCATCATCCCGTAACTAACTCATTAGTCACATTGCTTGCAAGGATTATTGTGACGTGCATTACCGAGAGGGCCCAGAGATACCTCTCCGATACTCGGAGTGACAAATCCTAATCTCGATCTATGCCAACTCAACAAACACCATCGGAGAGACCTGTAGAGCATCTTTATAGTCACCCAGTTACGTTGTGACGTTTGATAGCACACTAAGTGTTCCTCCAGTATTCGGGAGTCGCATGATCTCATAGACATAGGAACATCTATTAGTTATGGAGAAAGCAATAGCAACAAACTAAACGATCATCATGCTAAGCTAACGGAGGGGTCAAGTCAATCACATCATTCTCTAATGATTTGATCCCGTTAATCAAATGACAACTCATGTCTATGGTTAGGAAACATAACCATCATTGATTCAACGAGCTAGTCAAGTAAAGGCATACTAGTGACACTCTGTTTGTCTATGTATTCACACATGTACTATGTTTCTGATTAATACAATTCTAGCATGAATAATAAACATTTATCATGATATAAGGAAATATAAATAACTACTTTATTATTGTCTCTAGGGCATATTTCCTTCAGTCTCCCACTTGCAGTATAGTCAATAATCTAGATTACATTGTAATGATTCTAACACCCATGGAGTCTTGGTGTTGATCATGTTTTGCTCATGAGAGAGGCTTAGTCAACGGGTCTGCAACATTCAGATCCGTATGTATCTTGCAAATCTCTATGTCTCCCTCCTTGACTTGATCGCGGATGGAATTGAAGCGTCTCTTGATGTGCTTGGTTCTCTTGTGAAATCTGGATTCCTTTGCCAAGGCAATTACACCAGTATTGTCACAAAAGATTTTCATTGGACCCGATGCACTAGGTATTACTCCTAGATCGGATATGAACTCCTTCATCCAGACTCCTTCATTTTCATTGGACCCGATGCACTAGGTATTACACCTAGATCGGATATGAACTCCTTCATCCATACTCCTTCATTTGCTTAGAACTGCACCAACTGACAGCTCCATCGTTTAATAAAAACACGTATCCGGTTTGTTACTTAGAGTCATCTGGATCAGTGTCAAAGCTTGCATCGACGTAACCGTTTACGATGAGCTCTTTGTCACCTCCATATACGAGAAACATATCCTTGGTACTTTTCAGGTATTTCAGGATGTTCTTGACCGCTGTCTAGTGATCCACTCCTGGATTACTTTAGTACCTCCCTGCTAAACTAATAACAAGGCACACATCATGTCTGGTACACAACATTGCATACATGATAGAACCTATGGCTGAAGCATAGGGAATGACTTTCATTTTCTCTCTATCTTTTGCAGTGGTCGGGTATTGAGTCTGAATCAACTTTACACCTTGTAACACAGGCAAGAACCCTTTCTTTGCCTAATCCATTTTGAAATTCTTCAAAACTTTATCAAGGTATGTGCTTTGTGAAAGTCCAATTAAGCGTCTTGATCTATCTCTATAGATCTTGATGCCCAATATATAAGCAGCTTCACCGAGGTCTTTCATTGAAAAATTCTTATTCAAGTATCCTTTTATGCTATTCAGAAATTCAGTATCATTTCCGATCAACAATATGTCATGTACATATAATATCAGAAATGCTACGGAGCTCCCACTCACTTTCTTGTAAATACAGGCTTCTCCAAAAGTCTGTATAAAACCATATGCTTTCATCACACTATCAAAGCGTATATTCCAACTCTAAGAGGTTTGCACCAGTCCATAAATGGATCACTGGAGCTTGCACACTTTGTTAGCACCTTTTGGATCGACAAAACCTTCTGGTTGCATCATATACAACTCTTCTTTAAGATATCCATTAACTAATGCAGTTTTTACATCCATTTGCCAAATTTCATAATCATAAAATGCGGCAATTGCTAACATGATTTAGACGGACTTAAGCATCGCTACGGGTAAGAAGGTCTCATCGTAGTCAACTCCTTGAACTTGTCGAAAACCTTTTGCAACAAGTCGAGCTTTGTAGACAGTAACATTACCGTCAGCGTCAGTCTTCTTATTGAAGATCCATTTATTCTCTATGGCCTGCCGATCATCGGGCAAGTCAACCAAAGTCCACACTTTGTTCTCATACATGGATCCCATCTCAGATTTCCTGGCCTCAAGCCATTTTGCGGAATCTGGGCTCATCATCGCTTCCTCATAGTTCATAGGTTCATCATGGTCAAGTAGCATGACCTCCAGAACAGGATTGCCGTACCACTCTGGTGTGGATCTCACTCTGGTTGACCTACGAGGTTCGGTAGTAACTTGATCAGAAGTTTCATGATCATCATCATTAGCTTCCTCACTTACTGGTGTAGGAATCACTGGAACTGATTTCAGTGATGAACTACTTTCCAATAAGGGAGCAGGTACAATTACCTCATCAAGTTCTACTTTCCTCCCACTCACTTCTTTTGAGAGAAACTTCTTCTCTAGAAAGGATCCATTCTTAGCAATTAATATCTTGCGTTTGGATCTGTGATAGAAGGTGTACCCAACAGTCTCCTTTGGGTATCCTATGGAGACACATTTCTTTGATTTGGGTTCGAGCTTATCAGGTTAAAGCTTTTTCACATAAGTATCGCAACCCCAAACTTTAAGAAACGACAACTTGGGTTTCTTGCCAAACCACAGTTCATAACGTGTCGTCTCAACGGATTTAGATGGTGCCCTATTTAACGTGAATGCAACTGTCTCTAAAGCATAACCCCAAAACGATAGCGGTAAATTAGTAAGAGATATCATAGATCGCACCATATCTAGTAAAGTATGATTACAACGTTCAGACACACCATTATGCTGTGGTGTTCCGGGTGGCGTGAGTTGTGAAACTATTCCACTTTGTTTCAAATGAAGACCAAACTCGTAACTCAAATATTCTCCTCCATGATCAAATTGTAGAAACTTTATTTTCTTGTTACGATGATTTTCCACTTCACTCTAAAATTCTTTGAACTTTTCAAATGTTTCAGACTTATGTTTCATTAAGTACATATACCCATATCTGCTCAAATCATCTGTGAAGGTGAGAAAATAATGGTATCCGCCACGAGCCTCAATGTTCATTGGACCACATTCATCAGTGTGTATTATTTCTGATAACTCTGTTGCTCGCTCCATTGTTTCGGAGAATGGAGTTTTAGTCATCTTACCCATGAGGCATGGTTCGCAAGTACCAAGTGATTCATAATCAAGTGATTCCAAAAGTCCATCAGAATGGAGTTTCTTCATGCGCTTTACACCAATGTGACCCAAACAGCAGTGCCATGCTACGTCTTGAGCTTGCGTTGGTTTTCCCCGAAGAGGAAGGGATGATGCAGCAGAGTAGCGTAAGTATTTCCCTCAGGTTTTGAGAACCAAGGTATCAATCCATTAAGAGGCCACGCTCAAGTCCCTCGTACCTGCACAAAGCGATAGCTACTCGCAACCAATGCGATTAGGGGTTGTCAATCCCTTCACGGTCAATTACGAGAGTGAGATCTGATAGATATAATATTTTTGGTATAGAGATGCAAAGTAAAAAGTAAAAGCAAAGTAAAAAGCAAAGCAAGATTAAAGTGATGGAGATTAATATGATGAGAATAGACCCGGGGGCCATAGGTTTCACTAGTGGCTTCTCTCAAGAGCATAAGTATTCTACGGTGGGAGAACAAATTACTGTTGAGCAATTGACAGAATTGAGCATAGTTATGAGAATATCTAGGCATGATCATGTATATAGGCATCACGTCCGTGACAAGTAGACCGATACGATTCTGCATCTACTACTATTACTCCACTCATCGACCGCTATCCAGCATGCATCTAGAGTATTAAGTTAAAAACAGAGTAACGCCTTAAGCAAGATGACATGATGTAGAGAGATAAATTCATGCAATATGAATAAACCCCATCTTGTTATCCTCGATGGCAACGATGCAATACGTGCCTTGTTGCCCCTTCTGTCACTGGGAAAGGACACCGCAAGATCGAAGCCAAAGCTAAGCACTTCTCCCATGGAAAGAACTACCAATCTAGTTGGCCAAACCAAACGGATAATTCGAAGAGACTTGCAAAGATAACCAATCATATATAAAAGAATTCAGAGAAGATTCAAATATTATTCATAGATAGACTTGATCATAAACCCACAATTCATCGGTCTCAACAAACACACCGCAAAAAGAAGATTACATCGAATAGATCTCCACAAGAGAGGGGGAGAACTTTGTATTGAGATCCAAAAAGAGAGAAGAAGCCATCTAGCTACTAACTATGGACCCGAAGGTCTAAGGTAAACTACTCACACTTCATCGGAGAGGCTATGGTGATGTAGAAGCCCTCTGTGATGACGGCCCTCTCCGGCGGAGATCCGGAACAGGCCCCAAGATGGGATCTCGTGGATACAGAAAGTTGCGGCGGTGGAATTAGGTTTTTGGCTCCTGTTCTGTTCATTTGGGGGTACATAGGTATATATAGGAGGAAGAAGTACGCCGGTGGAGCTCTGAGGGGCACACGAGGCAGGGGGCGCGCCCTAGGGGGGGCACGCCCCCCACCCTTGTGATCGCCTCTCTGATGCATTGGCGTACGGTCCAAGTCTCCTGGATCACGTTCGGTGAGAAAATCACGTTCCCGAAGGTTTCATTCCGTTTGGACTCCGTTTGATATTCCGTTTCTTCGAAACACTAAAATAGGCAAAAACAGCAATTCTAGGCTGGGCCTCCGGTTAATAGGTTAGTCCCAAAAATAATATAAAAGTGGAAAATAAAGCCCAATATAGTCCAAAATAGTAGATAATATAGAACGGAGCAATCAAAAAATATAGATACGTTGGAGACGTATCAGGCATCCCCAAGCTTAATTCTTGCTCGTCCTCGAGTAGGTAAATGATAAAAAGAGAATTTTTGATGTGGAGTGCTACTTGGCATAATTTGTAGCGACCAGACCTCAAACAGTCTGATCTCTGTGCTCCGGTGTCATCCCTGGATCAGTAATGCTGACACCACACAGTACTCGAAGGATTTATAGCAGAGTAGCAATCACACACTTATTACATCGAGTGTCTCATAAGAGAACTTATTACAATAAATATGGCTTAAGGCCATCTAATAACGATAACAGCGGAAGGCCTGGAAGATAAGTGAGTCCATCAACTCCAACGGCATCACTGAGTATAGGACCACGACCTAAAAGCTCCTTGATCATCGTCTGAAAAGTCTGCAACATTAACGTTGCAGCCCGAAACGGGTCAGCACATGGAATATGCTGGCAATGTAACACATAGAGAGTAATGGAATGAAACAGCTATACTATATGCATATTTGGCTGGTGGAAAGCTCTATGGTTACAGTTTTGCGTAAAGCCAAATTTTCCCTACTTCAAAGGAATAATTTTATTTAACTATCATGGTAGTGGTTAAACATTGAGAATGGTTGTCACCATTCTCAATCCCAATTAAGCATCATCATTAAACATAACCCAACAAAATTAATTTAGAGTAACATGTTGAGATTCACATGAAAATCCAGGTACTAGATACTCAAGATGTCCATAACCGGGGACATGGCTAACCATGATTAGTTTATTACACTCTACAGAGGTTTGCGCACTTTTCCCCACAAGACTCGATCGCCTCCGTTTGGTTTCTCGCACTACAAGGTGTTTGAGAAGACGGATGACCGAGACATAGACTTTCAGAAGCGCTAGCACCTTACGAACGGGTAGACCGTACCACCTACATCCCCTACATCTGCTAGTCTACCACTATAAGAGTTCGCACAACTTAGTCAACTATGCTAGAGCCCATAATAGCTTGTGGCTGCACACAGAAGTTTCTAGTATGAATAGTCTCATGATCCCTTTGAGCCTAGGTGGCGGTCCAAAAGAGAACATGCAAGTCCTAGAATACCCAGGTGCCTCAATCCACCCAGATGTGTGTTTAAGTTGCCACCTTAGATAAACCATTAATTAATAATCTCACATCTGTCATGGATATCACTCACCCAATCCACATCTACTAGCATAGCATGGCAAAATAAGCAAACGTAGAAGTAACTCCCAAAGGTTTGATAATAACAGGTAATAGGTACTACCTCATCTACTTCCCATCCCACAATTTAATTAGATCCTAATCATGCAATGTGTGAGGATTGATCTAATGCAATAAAACTGGGTAGTAGAAAATGTATGATCAAAGTGTTACTTGCCTTGCTGATGATCCGCGAAACCTAGCGATTCGAAGTAACAAGCGGCGCACTCCGGGTATTCTATCACAGACAAACAAACAAGCATACAATAAATACTCATCTAATGCACAGGTAAAACTCAAATAAGAGATCTAACCAGAAGGTTCAACTTAAGAACTCCGGTTTGCAAAAATAATCAAATCGAATGAAGCAACGAAAGTCAAACGGCTAAAGAAAACAACTTCATTCTAGTAATCTGGATCTAGGGCAAATTTTATAGTAGAAAAAGCTTGTTTAAGTTGGTTAAACGAATAGAGGGTTTCGAGACGAAACTTTAGGCGCTTGAATCGCCTGATTCCGATAAACGAGCGAAAAGTTATACTAAAACGAAAATCGGATCAGGAATCGCGATCAGAAAAATCGCGGATTTAATCCGAGAAAAAGAAAAACGATGAACGCTCGCTAGAACGAACGAACGGACGAAAGCTCACTATTTAAAAAAACCGAAAAACCGATCTATTTAAAAAACTGAAACTAAAAAAACCGATGAAAACCGATCTTTTTTTAAATGACGGCACGGAAAACGAGGCGCGGCGAACCTCAGCGGCGGGATCCAGCGACGTTGGCGGCGGACGGCGGCGGCGCAGCGGCGGCAGCGGCTTGGGCGGCTTGGGTCGGATTAGGGTTTCCCCCCGGGGCTGGGCCTCGGCTTATAAAGCCCTCCCGGGCCAGTGTCCAGGTCGGACATGGCCCGTTAAGTCGGTTCGCATTTTTTTATATATTCCGCTCGAAAAAAATATAAAAATAAATACTAAACAGACTCCAAAAATTCCTAAATAAATTTTCACGGGCTTCTAAAATCAAGCCGCACAAGGTGAACATTTATTTGGGACTTAAATGCAATTTTGAAAAACGCACATTTTTCCTAAATTCAAATAAAACACCGAAAAACTCCGAAATAAAAATCTTATTTGATTTTATTATTAAATCCTCAATATTTCTTTATTTTGGGAAAGTCATTTTATTCCCTCTCTCATATTTTTGTAATAGAAATAATTGATGATAAAATAAATAAAATCAAATGATCCTATTCTCAAAATTTGAGAAAACTCAAATATGAAAATAACGAAATCCCCAACTCTCTCCGTGGGTCATTGAGTTGCGTAGAATTTCTAGGATCAACAAAATGCAAAATAAAATATGATATTCATGATGATCTAATGTATAACATTCCAAATTGAAAATTTGGGATGTTACAAACCTACCCCCCTTAAGATGAATCTCGCCCTCGAGATTCGGGTTGGCTAGAAAATAGGTGAGGGTGGTCCTTGAGTAAATCTTCCTCTCGTTCCCAAGTGGCTTAGTCCTCCGTGTGGTGGCTCCACTGAACTTTGCAAAACTTGATAACCTTGCTGCGAGTGACTCGACTGGCAAACTCGAGGATCTTAATTGGTTTCTCCTCGTACGTCAAATCTATCCAACTAAATAGTTTCCAAAGGCACTGTGTCTCTCAACGGTATATCAGCCATCTCCGCGTGACATCTCTTCAACTGGGAAACGTGGAATACATCATGAACTCCTGACAATCCTTTGGGCAATTCCAACTTGTAGGCCACTTCTCCCATACGCTCCAAAACTCGATATGGTCCTACAAATTGTGGCGCTAACTTCCCTTTAACTCCAAAACGCTTTGTTCCTCGAAGTGGAGATACTCGAAGATAAGCTCTATCTCCAACTTCGTAAACTGTCTCCTTACATTTTGAATCTACATAACTTTTCTGTCTGGACTGGGCTACCTTGAGCCTATCGCGAATCAACTTCACCTTCTGTTTAGACTCTTTAATCAAGTCAGGTCCAAACAACTGGCGGTCTCCAACTTCGTCCCATGACAATGGTGTCCTGCACCTCCTTCCGTACAAAGCTTCGATAGGGGCCATCTTTAAACTGGTTTGATAACTGTTGTTGTAAGAAAACTCTGCATATGGCAAATTATCGTCCCAACTAGATCCATAATCTAGCGCACAAGCTCTCAGCATATCCTCCAAAATCTGATTGACTCTCTCGGTCTGTCCATCTGTCTGTGGATGAAAAGCTATACTGAATTCTAGCCTGGTACCCAAAGTTTCGTGCAACTGCTTCCAGAACTTTGAGGTAAACTGGGTTCCTCTATCTGATACGATACTCCTTGGAACTCCATGCAGACATACGATCCTGGTCATGTATATCTTTGCCAACTTAGCACTGGTGTAAGTGGTCTTTACTGGGATGAAATGAGCTACTTTCGTCAATCGATCGACTACAACCCAAATTGAGTCATAGCCTGAACGAGTCCTGGGCAATCCCGTGATAAAATCCATGCCTAGATTATCCCACTTCCATTCGGGTATCGGCAATGGTTGTAACAATCTTGCTGGCTTCTGATGCTCTGCCTTTACTCTCTGACATACATCACAAACTGCTACATACTCCGCAATATCCTTCTTCATTCCGGTCCACCAGAAAATATCCTTCAAATCCAGATACATCTTGGTATTTCCTGGGTGAATTGAATACGGTGAGTCATGTGCCTCTTGCAAAATCAACTTCCTAATCTCCGGGTCATTGGGCACGTAAACACGGTCTTCAAACCATAGGGTGTCGTGCTCATCCTCACGAAATCCTTTAGCTTTTCCTTTGCTCAGTTTCTTCTTTATAGCGGCAATCTCTTTGTCAGCTTTCTGAGCTTCCCTGATTTTATCCATCAAGGTTGACTGAATCTCCAATGCTGCTACATAGCCTGTCGGAACTATTTCCAAACATAGTTCACGAAGATTTTCGGCTAACTCCCTTGGTATTTCTCCCATCATTAATGTATTGACATGGCTCTTACGGCTTAATGTGTCTGATACTACATTAGCCTTTCCAGGATGATAATGCAATTTCATATCATAATCCTTGATAAGCTCCAACCATCTCCTTTGTCTGAGGTTTAACTCCTTCTGTGTGAAAATGTACTTCAAACTCTTATGATCCGTATACACCTCACAATGATTTCCAATGAGAAAATGTCTCCATGTTTTCAAAGCATGCACTACGGCTGCTAACTCCAAATCATGCATGGCATAATTCAACTCATGAGGCTTCAGTTGTCTTGAGGCATATGAAACAACTCTCCCTTCCTGCATAAGCACTGCTCCAAGTCCTCAACGTGAAGTGTCGCAATACACCTCATAATCCTTGGTTTGGTCTGGCAAAATCAACACTGGTGAGGTAACCAAACATTTCTTCAACTCTTGGAAACTAGCCTCACATTCCTCTGTCCATATGAACTTGGTATCCTTTTTTAACAACTCTGTCATAGGCTTCGCAATCTTTGAGAAATTCTCAATAAATCTCCGGTAGTATCCTGCAAGTCCAAGAAAACTCCGGATCTCTCCAACTGTTGTTGGTGCTTCCCACTTGGTCACGGTTTCAACTTTAGCGGGATCTACTGCTATTCCTTCTCTGGATATAACGTGTCCGAGGAATCCTACTTCCTTCAACCAAAACTCACATTTGCTGAACTTGGCATACAATTGATGTTCTCTGAGCTTTCCAAGTACCAAACGCAAATGCTCCTTATGCTCCTCTTCATTCTTCGAATAAACCAGGATATCATCAATGAACACTATGGCGAACTTATCCAAGAACTCCATAAACACTTTGTTCATCATGTTCATAAAATAGGCAGGTGCGTTAGTCAGACCAAATGACATAACGGTATACTCATACAGCCCATACCTGGTGGTAAAAGCTGTCTTAGGTATATCCTGTTCATGAATCTTCAATTGGTGGTATCCTGATCGCAGATCGATCTTGGAAAATACCTTAGCTCCTTGCAATCGATCAAATAGATCATTGATCATTGGTAGTGGGTACTTGTTCTTGATCGTTACTTCATTCAATCCTCGATAGTCAACAACCATCCTTAATGATCCATCCTTCTTCTCCACTAGAAGTACTGGCGATCCCCAAGGCGAAGAATTTGGGCGAATATATCCTTTATCCAGTAAATACTTAATCTGTTTCTTAATTTCCACCAAATCCTTTGCTGGCATCCTATATGGTCTCTTTGATATTGGCCCTGTGCCTGGCAATAGCTCAATCAAAAACTCAATATCTCTATCCGGTGGCATGCCTGGCAACTCCTCTAGAAATACATCAGGGAAATCCCTTACCACTGGTACTTCCTCCTGCACAACTCCTGTTAAGCAATTTACTTGAGTCCTCTTTGGCACATGCCGGGATACATACTTGATCCTTCTCCCTTCTGGGGTGGTAAGCAAAATTGACTTACTAGCACATTCAATATTCCCTTCATACTTTGATAACCAATCCATGCCTAATATTACATCCAATCCTTGAGATTCCAATACTATTAGGTCTGAGGGAAAAACACAGTTACCAATCCTTAATGGTAACCGATCACACCATAGACTAGCCACATACTCTGCTCCAAGCGAGGTTACTAACATGGGTGACCTAAGGGCTTGGGTTGGTAGGTTATACTTATCCACAAATCCCCTTGAGATGTATGAATGCGATGCACCAGTATCAAAAAGAACGAGTGCAGTAAATGACTTAACCAAAAACTTACCTATTACTGCATCGGGCTGAGCTTTAACCTCCTCCACGCTAACGTGGTCCACCTGTCCCCTGTTGAAAGGGTTCGGCTTCTTTCCAGAACTTCCATTGCCATTTTGGCCTTCAGGACATTCATTGGCATAATGTCCGGTCTTCTGGCACTTAAAACAAGTGACTTGGCTTAGGTCCTTCTTGGCTGGGGTTGAGGGGTTGGTGCGGTTCTGGTTGTTGCTTCCTCCATTGCCATTACCATTCTTGGTGCCATTGTGATTGTGCAAGCTACCTCCTCCATGGGTATGCTGAAAATGTCCTCCTGGTCTAGGGGTAAAACGTGGCTTCTGCTGAGCTCCTGAATTGTACTTTCCTTGTCCATACTTCCTCTTGCGGTTCTCAATCTGCTGTTGCTTCCCTTCAATCATAAGAGCACGATCTACCAATTCCTGGTAGTTGTTGAAGGTGGCTACCATCAATTGCATGCTCAACTCATCATTCAGTCCTTCCAGAAACTTCTCCTGCTTAGCTGCATCCGTAGCGACATCATCTGATGCATAACATGCTAACTTACTAAATTCTCCACATACTGGCCAACTGTCCGTCCTCCTTGGTGCAAGTTGCGAAACTCACGCTTCTTCATGGCCATAGCTCCTGCTGAAACATGTGCAGTACGAAAAGCCTGCTGAAACTGGTCCCATGTGACAGTGTCGACTGGGAAAGTGGCTGTGAAATTCTCCCACCATGATGCTGCTGGTCCTTCTAGCTGATGTGCGGCAAACTTCACCTTCTCCGCATCTGTGCATCCTGCTCTGGTCAACTCCCTAGCTGTCTTGCGGAGCCAATCATCTGCTACTATCGGCTCGGTGCTACTGGAAAACACCGGCGGATTTAGCCTAAGAAAACGGGCTAAGTGATCAATAGGTGGTGGTGGTGGTGGTGGGTTGTTGTTGTTGTTCCCCTGATTCTGATTCTGGACTAGCAACTGCATCAATGTGTTCTGCTGCTGGATCAACTGGATGAGCTCCGGTGGAAAGGCAAATCCGGGGTCACGTCTCAGAGGCATCTGAGGGTTTAGAAAAGATGAGATATAAGAATAGAGGGGGTCTAAAGAGAAAACACTACCCATATGCACATGAGGCAAAAGCAAACAATTCACTTCAATCAATCAAACAAGGGCATACAATAGATCTAACTATCGCAGAAGTGCTCGGACTACTATATTTACATGGTGGACTACTACTACTGATGAGGTGGTCTACTAGAAATATTCTTTGGTTGTTGACTCCATAATATCTACTCCAGCTTCATCAACATAGTCATCATCGCTACTATCTGGTTCTGAGTCGGTGCCGTCGATGATGATGTAGTCTTCCGGGCTAATCTCCTGGGTTCTTTGTCTTCATCTACTGGCGTAGGGCCTCCCATAAATATTCCAATCTTCTTGATCAGATCGTCATTCTTCTCCACCAATACTTCAAATTCCTCTTCATAATCTTCACGTGTAGCCTTGAGTTCTTCCTCCAGTTCCTTGATTCTAGTCTTTGCCTTCTTCAGGTCTATCATGTCGGCGCACATCTGGTTCTCCTGTCGTCGAATGTGCTGGTTTAACTCCTGGATAAAAGCTGCAATTGATCTATCCTTCCTGGTGCTGATCATCTCCCAGTGCTCATCTCGGCGCCCACAAATCTGGTAGATAGTATCCTTGAGATCCTTGCGGTAGACTTCTCCAATGCGTCCCATGGCGATGTGTGCTGCCATGCTCTTTCCTAGACTCTAAGTTGGTGCATCAAAAGAAAACACTATGGGCTCAGTGACTGGCATGAACGTCCTTCCTGGAACTTGAACTTGAATCATCCAGCGCTCTTCTTCAGGTAAAGTGGCGTTGTAGGTTCCCGTGAAGCTTGGTACTCCTATGTTCAGGTATCTAGTGACTTCCTTCAAGTGTCGTCCAAAGGGTGTATCTTCATCCGGTTGTGTGAACTTGTTCCTTGCATCCGCCATCCTAAAGAGTAGAAAAGATGAGAGGTCAGAAGAGAAGAGTGGATAGTGATCTAGGTCTTTTGCTTAGTGGTCGTGTCCTACAGTCAGCGTGTGCTCTGATACCATCTCTGTAGCGACCAGACCTCAAACAGTCTGATCTCTGTGCTCCGGTGTCATCCCTGGATCAATAATGCTGACACCACACAGTACTCGGAGGATTTATAGCAGAGTAGCAATCACACACTTATTACATCGAGTGTCTCATAAGAGAACTTATTACAATAAATACAGCTTAAGGCCATCTAATAACGATAACAGCGGAAGGCTTGGAAGATAAGTGAGTCCATCAACTCCAACGGCATCACTGAGTATAGGACCACGACCTAAAAACTCCTTAATCATCGTCTTAAAAGTCTGCAACATTAACATTGCAGCCCGAAATGGGTCAGCACATGGAATATGCTGGCAATGTAACACATAGAGAGAAATGGAATGAAACAGCTATACTATATGCATATTTGGCTGGTGGAAAGCTCTATGGTTACAGTTTTGCGTAAAGCCAATTTTTCCCTACTTCAAAGGAATAATTTTATTTAACTATCATGGTAGTGGTTAAACATTGAGAATGGTTGACAGCATTCTCAATCCCAATTAAGCATCATCATTAAACATAACCCAACAAAATTAATTTAGAGTAACATGTTGAGATTCACATGAAAATCCAGGTACTAGATACTCAAGATGTCCATAATCGGGGACACGGCTAACCATGATTAGTTTATTACACTCTGCAGAGGTTTACGCACTTTTCCCCACAAGACTCGATCGCCTCCGTTTGGTTTCTCGCACTACAAGGTGTTTGAGAAGACGGATGACCGAGACATAGACTTTCAGAAGCGCTAGGGTAGACCGTACCACCTACATCCCCTACATCTGCTAGTCTACCACTGTAAGAGTTCGCACAACTTAGTCAACTATGTTAGAGCCCATAATAGCTTGTGGCTGCACACAGAAGTTTCTAGTATGAATAGTCTCATGATCCCTTTGAGCCTGGGTGGCGGTCCAAAAGAGAACAGGCAAGTCCTGGAATACCCAGTGCCTCAATCCACCCAGATGTGTGTTTAAGTTGCCACCTTAGATAAACCATTAATGAACAATCTCACATCTGTCTTGGATATCACTCACCCAATCCACGTCTACTAGCATAGCATGGCAAAATAAGCAAACGTAGAAGTAACTCCCAAAGGTTTGATAATAACAGGTAATAGGTACTACCTCATCTACTTCCCATCCCACAATTTAATTAGATCCTAATCATGCAATGTGTGAGGATTGATCTAATGCAATAAAACTGGGTAGTAGAAAATGTATGATCAAAGTGTTACTTGCCTTGCTGATGATCCGCGAAACCTAGCGATTCGAAGTAACAAGCGGCGCACTCCGGGTATTCTATCACAGACAAACAAACAATCATACAATAAGTACTCATCTAATGCACAGGTAAAACTCAAATAAGAGATCTAACCAGAAGGTTCAACTTAAGAACTCCGGTTTGCAAAAAGAATCAAATCGAACGAAGCAACGAAAGTCAAACGGCGAAAGAAAACAACTTCGTTCTAGTAATCTGGATCTAGGGTAAATTTTACAGTAGGAAAACCTTGTTTAAGTTGGTTAAACGAATAGAGGGTTTCGAGACAAAACTTTAGGCGCTTGAATCGCCTGATTCCGATAAACGAGCGAAAAGTTATACTAAAACGAAAATCGGATCAGGAATCGCGATCAGAAAAATCGCGGATTTAATCCGAGAAAAAGAAAAACGACGAACGCTCGCTAGAACGAACGAACGGACAAACGCTCACTATTTAAATAAACCGGAAAAACCGATCTATTTAAAAAACCGAAACTAAAAAAACCAATGAAAACCGATCTTTTTTTAAACGACGACACGGAAAACGAGGCGCGGCGAACCACGGCGGCGGGATCCGGCGACGGCGGCGGCTTGGGGCGGCTTGGGGCGGATTAGGGTTTCCCCCCGGGGCTGGGCCTCGGCTTATAAAGCCCTCCCGGGCCAGTGTCCAGGTCGGACACGGCCCGTTAAGTCGGTTCACATTTTTTTATATATTCCGCTCGGAATAAAAATAAAAAGAAATACTAAACGGACTCCAAAAATTCTGAAATAAATTTTCACGGGCTTCTAAAATCAAGCCGCGCAAGGTGAACATTTATTTGGGACCTAAATGAAATTTTGAAAAACGCACATTTTTCCTAAATTCAAATAAAACACTGAAAAACTCCGAAATAAAAATCTTATTTGATTTTATTATTAAATCCTCAATATTTCTTTATTTTGGGAAAGTCATTTTATTCAATCTCTCATATTTTTGTAATAGGAATAATTGATGATAAAATAAATAAAATCAAATGATCCTATTCTCAAAATTTGAGAAAACTCAAATATGAAAATAACGAAATCCCCAACTCTCTCCGTGGGTCATTGAGTTGCGTAGAATTTCTAGGATCAACCAAAATGCAAAATAAAATATGATATGCATGATGATCTAATGTATAACATTCCAAATTGAAAATTTGGGATGTCACATAATTTCAATGCAAATCTTCTTAATTGTGGTATGAATATTCAGATTAGGAAGATTTAAGACAAAAGTTCATATTGAAATAGAGAATAATAATACTTCAAGCAAACCAACAAAGAAATTATGTTTTCTCAAAGTAACATGGCCATAGAAAGTTTATCCCTTCAAAATCATATAGTTTAGTCATGCTTTATTTTCGTCACACAAGAATGCTCTCATCATGCACAACCCCGATGACAAGCCAAGCAATTGTTTCATACCTTAATAATTTCAAACTCATAAACTTTCACGCAATACATGAGCGTGAGCCATGGATATAGCACTATGGGTGGAATAGAATGATGGGGGTTATGTGGAGAAGACAAAAAAGGAGAAAGTCTCACATCAACGAGGCTAATCAACGGGCTATGGAGATGCCCATCGATTGATGTTAATGCAAGGATTAGGGATTGCCATGCAACGGATGCACTAGAGCTATAAATGTATGAAAGCTCAACAAAAGAAACTAAGTGGGTGTGCATCCAACTCGCTTGCTCACGAAGACCTAGGGCACTTTAGGAGGCCCATTGTTGGAATATACAAGCCAAGTTATATAATGAAAATTCCCACTAGTATATGAAAGTGATAACTCAAGAGACTCTCTATATGAAGAACATGGTGCTACTTTGAAGCACAAGTGTGGAAAAAAGGAATAGTAGCATTGCTCCTTTTTTGGGGCCTTCTTTTTTTCTTTGGCCTTTCTCCCTTTTTTGGGACAATGCTCTATTGAATGATGATCATCACACTTTTATTTATTTACAACTCAATGATTACAACTCGATACTAGAACAAAGGATGACTCTATATGGATGCCTCCGGCGGTGTACCGGGATATGCAATGAATCAAGAGTGACAAGTATGAAAAAATTATGAATGGTGGCTTTGCCACAAATACTATGTCAACTACATGATCATGCTAAGCAATATGACAATGATGAATGTGTCATGATAAACTGGATGGTGGAAAATTGCATGGCAATATATCTCGGAATGGCTATGGAAATGCCATAATAGGTAGGTATGGTGGCTGTTTTGAGGAAGATATAAGGAGGTTTATGTGTGAAAGAGCGTATCATATCACGGGGTTTGGATGCACCGGCGAAGTTTGCACCAACTCTCGATGTGAGAAAGGGCAATGCACGGTACCGTAGAGGCTAGCAATGATGGAAGGGTGAGAGTGCGTATAATCCATGGACTCAACATTAGTCATAAAGAACTCATATACTTATTGCAAAAATCTACAAGCCATCAAAAACCAAAGTATTGCGTGCATGCTCCTAGGGGGGTAGATTGGTAGGAAAAGACCATCGCTCGTCCCCGACCGCCACTCATAAGGAGGACAATCAAATAAGACCTCATGTTTCAAATTTGTTGCATAACGTTTACCATACGTGCATGCTACGGGACTTGCAAACTTCAACACAAGCACTTCTCAAATTCACAAATACTCAACTAGCATGACTTTGATATTATTACCTCCATATCTCAAATCAATTATCAAGCATGCAACTTTTCTTAGTATTCAACACACTCAAAAGAAAGTTTCACAAATCTTGAATACCAATCATGTTATTATTAAGCAAATTACCATGCTATTAAGACTCTCAAAATAATTTAAGTGAAGCATGAGAGATCAATAGTTTCTTTAAAAAAATCCACCACCCTACTCTAAAAGATCTAATGAAGGACACAGAGCAAAATTATAACGCTCAAAAGATATAAGTGAAGCACATAGAGCAAAACTACCTAGCTCAAAAGATATAAGTGAAGCACATAGAGTATTCTATCAAATTTTAATTCATTTATGGCTCTCTCAAAAGGTGTGTACAGCAAGGATGATTGTGGCATACTAAAACACAAAGACACAAATAATACAAGACGCTCCAAGCAAAACACATATCATGTTGGTGAACAAAAATATAGCTCCAAGTAAATTACCGATGGAAGTGGACGAAAGAGGGGATACCTTCTGGGGCATCCCCAAGATTTGACTTTTGGTGTCCTTCCATTATCTTGGGGGTGCCATGGGCATCCCCAAGCTTAGGCTCTTGCCACTCCTTGTTCCATAATCCATCACAAGAATTCACGCAAAACTTGAAAACTTCACAACACAAAACTTAAAGTAGAAAACTCGTGAGCTCCGTTAGCGAAAGAAAACAAAAGACCACTTAAAGGTAATGTAATGAACTCATTATTTATTTATATCGGTGTTAAACCTACTGAATTCCAACTTCTCTATGGATTATAAACTATTTTACTAACCATAGATTCATCAAAATAAGCAAACAACACATGAAAAACAGAATCTGTCAAAAATAGAACAGTCTGTAGTAATCTGTAGCTAGCGCCAGATCTGGAACCCCAAAAATTCTAAAATAAATTGTTGGACGTGAGGAATTTATCTATTAATCATCTTCAAAAATAATTAACTAAATATCTCTCTTAAAATAAAAATGACAGCAGTTCTCGTGAGTGCTAAAGTTTCTGTTTTTTACAGCAAGTTCAACAAGACTTTCCCCAAGTCTTCCCAATGGTTCTACTTGGCACAAACACTAATTAAACACAAAAAAACACAACCAAAACAGAGGCTAGATAATTTATTTATTACTAAACAGGATCTAAAAGCAAGGAATACAAATAAAATTGGGTTGCCTCCCAACAAGCGCTAACGTTTAACGCCCCTAGCTAGGCATAAAAGCGAGGATAGATCTAAGTATTGCCATCTTTGGTAGGCAATTCTTCGATGAGGCATCTATTTCCCTTAGGAATTTCTTTATTTCTAGGTATTATCAAACTTTTAGGCACAAGATCAAAAAATTCATTTGTAGCAATTGGTTCCTTAATGATAGCAAAAAGATTGGGCTGAATACTTATAGATTTAAGATCCGCAGTTTCCTTACTAGATGATTCACCCTTATTTTTAGGAACATACATAAGCTTGGAAATTTTAGTAGGAGGACTTGGAGTATTCTTTATGGAAGAAAAAGCGGTTCCCAAGTTTGTAATGATACCCTCAAGTTTATCAATTCTAGTAGAATCTAAGTTTATCTTCTCATTAACTATGGGTTCCTTTTCCTTAATATTTTTCGAAGTCATTCCAACCTTAGATCCATATTGAGTAATTTGATTGTGGATCTTTTTATCTAGATTTTCAATTAATTCAATAGTAGCAACTTTATTTTCAATAAGTTCAAGTCTTTGCATGACATGCTCCAAAGTTAACATGGTTCCATTAACCAAAAGAGGTGGTGAGCCAAATAAATCTAACATAGCATTATAAGAATCAAAAGTATGGCTACCCAAGAAGTTCCCTCTGGTAATGGTATCGAGGATATATCTATACCAAGGATTAACACCTACATAAAAATTGCGGAGAAGAACTAAGGTAGATTGCTTCCTGGTAGATCTATTTTGAGCATTGCAAATTCTATACCAAGCATCTTTTAGATTTTCTCCCTCCCTTTGTTTAAAATTTAGAACTTCACTCTCGGGGGACAACAGAGAAGATATGAGACTAGCCATGACGACAAGCAAACAAACTAGCACACAAGCAAACGAAAAGGCAAGCGGGCAAAAGAGGCAAATAGAGAGGGAGGATAGAGAGAGAGGGCGAATAAAACGACAAGGGTGAAGTGGGGGAGAAGAAAACGAGAGGCAAATGGCAAATAATGTAATGCGAGAGATATGGATTGTGATGGGTACTTGGTATGTTGACTTTTTGCGTAGACTCCCCGGCAACGGCGCCAGAAATCCTTCTTGCTACGTCTTGAGCTTGCGTTGGTTTTCCCCGAAGAGGAAGGGATGATGCAGCAGAGTAGCGTAAGTATTTCCCTCAGTTTTTGAGAACCAAGGTATCAATCCAGTAGGAGACCACACTCAAGTCCCTCGTACCTGCACAAAGCGATAGCTACTCACAACCAACGCGATTAGGGGTTGTCAATCCCTTCACGGTCACTTACGAGAGTGAGATCTGATAGATATAATATTTTTGGTATTTTTGGTATAGAGATGCAAAGTAAAAAGTAAAAGCAAAGTAAAAAAGCAAAGCAAGATTAAAGTGATGGAGATTAATATGATGAGAATAGACCCGGGGGCCATAGGTTTCACTAGTGGCTTCTCTCAAGAGCATAAGTATTCCACGGTGGGTGAACAAATTACTGTTGAGCAATTGACATAATTGAGCATAGTTATGAGAATATCTAGGCACGATCATGTATATAGGCATCACGTCCGTGACAAGTAGACCGAAACGATTCTGCATCTACTACTATTACTCCACTCATCGACCGCTATCCAGCATGCATCTAGAGTATTAAGTTAAAAACAAACTAACGCCTTAAGCAAGATGACATGATGTACAGAGATAAATTCATGCAATATGAAATAAACCCCATCTTGTTATCCTCGATGGCAACGATGCAATACGTGCCTTGCTGCCCCTTCTGTCACTGGGAAAGGACACCGCAAGATCGAACCCAAAGCTAAGCACTTCTCCCCATGGCAAGAACTACCAATCTAGTTGGCCAAACCAAACGGATAATTCGAAGAGACTTGCAAAGATAACCAATCATACATCAAAGAATTCAGAGAAGATTCAAATATTATTCATAGATAGACTTGATCATAAACCCACAATTCATCGGTCTCAACAAACACACCGCAAAAAGAAGATTACATCGAATAGATCTCCACAAGAGAGGGGGAGAACTTTGTATTGAGATCCAAAAAGAGAGAAGAAGACATCTAGCTACTAACTATGGACCCGAAGGTCTGAGGTAAACTACTCACACTTCATCGGAGAGGTTATGGTGATGTAGAAGCCCTCCGTGATGACGGCCCTCTTCGGCGGAGCTCCGGAACAGGCCCCAAGATGGGATCTCGCGGATACAGAAAGTTGCAGCGATGGAAAGAGGTTATGGGTACGTAGGTATATATAGGAGGAAGAAGTACGTTGGTGGAGCTCCGAGGGGCCCACGAGGCAGGCGCGCACTCTAGGGGGGGCGCCCCCACCCTCGTGACCGCCTCTCTGATGCCTTGGCATAGGGTCCAAGTCTCCTGGATCACGTTTGGTGAGAAAATCACGTTCCCGAAGGTTTGATTCCGTTTGGACTCTGTTTGATATTCCGTTTCTTCGAAACACTAAAATAGGCAAAAAAAAACAGCAATTCTGGGCTGGGCCTCCGGTTAATAGGTTAGTCCCAAAAATAATATAAAAGTGGAAAATAAAGCCCAATATAGTCCAAAACAGTAGATAATATAGCATGGAGCAATCAAAAATTATAGATACGTTGGAGACGTATCATGCCACAAATAAGTTGCTCTATCATTATCAACTCTGCATCTTTTGGCTTCAATACTATGAACATGTGTATCAGTACTATCAAGATTTAGTAAAAATAGACCACTCATCAAGGGTGCATGACCATAAAAGATATTACTTATATAAAAAGAAAACCATTATTCTCTGATTTGAATGAATAACCATCTTACATCAAACAAGATTCAGATATAATGTTCATGCTCAACGCTGGCACCAAATAACAATTATTTCGGTATAAAACTAATCCCGAAGGTAGATGTAGAGGTAGCGTGCCGACGGCGATCACATCGACTTTGGAACCATTTCCCACGTGCATCGTCACCTCATCCTTAGCCAATCTTCACTTAATCCGTAGCCCCTGTTTCGAGTAGCAAATGTTAGCAACGGAACCAGTATCAAATACCCAGGCACTACTGCAAGCATTAGTAAGGTACACATCAATAACATGTATATCAAATATACCTTTCACTTCGCCATCCTTCTTCTCCGCCAAATACTTGGGGCAGTTCCACTTCCAGTGACCAGTCCCTTTGCAGTAGAAGCACTCAGTCTCAGGCTTAGGTCCACACTTGGGTTTCTTCACTTGAGCAGCAACTGGCTTGCTGTTCTTCTTGAAGTTCCCCTTCTGCCCTTTACCCTTTTTATTGAAACTGGTGGTCTTGTTGACCATCAACACTTGATGCTCCTTCTTGATTTCTACCTTCGTAGCCTTTAGCATTGTGAAGAGCTCAGGAATCGTCTTATCCATCCCTTGCATATTATAGTTCATCACGAAGCTCTTGTAGCTTGGTGGCAGTGATTGAAGAACTCTGTCAATGACACTATCATCAGGAAGATTAACTCCCAGCTGAGTCAAGTGGTTGTGGTACCCAGACACTCTGAGTATATGTTCACTGACAAAACTATTCTCCTCCATTTTGCAGCTGTAGAACTTATTGGAGACTTCATATCTCTCAATCTGGGCATTTGCTTGAAATATTAACTTCAACTCCTGGAACATCTCATATTTTCCATGACGTTCAAAACATCATTGAAGCCCTGGTTCTAAGCCGTAAAGCATGGCACACTGAACTATCGAGTAGTCATCAGTTTTGCTCTGCCAGGTGTTCACAACATCTGGCGTTGCTCCCGCAGCGGGTTTGTCACCTAGCGGTGCTTCCAGGGCGTAATTCTTCTGTGCAGCAATGAGGATAATCCTCAAGTTACGGACCCAGTCCGTGTAGTTGCTACCATCATCTTTCAACTTAGCTTTCTCTAGGAACGCATTAAAATTCAATGGAACAACAGCACGAGCCATCTATCTATAACAACATAGACATGCAAAATACTATCAGGTACTAAGTTAATGATAAATTAAAGTTCAATTAATCAAATTACTTAAGGACTCCCACTTAGATAGACATCTCTCCAATCATCTAAGTGATCACGTGATCCATATCAACTAAACCATGTCCGATCATCACGTGAGATGGAGTAGTTTTCAATGGTGAACATCACTATGTTGATCATATCTACTATATGTTTCACGCTCGACCTTTCGGTCTCAGTGTTCCGAGGCCATATCTGCATATGCTAGGCTCATCAAGTTTAACCCGAGTATTCTGCGTGTGCAAAACTGGCTTGCACCTGTTGTATGTGAACGTAGAGCTTATCACACCCGATCATCACGTGGTGTCTCGGCACGACGAACTGTAGCAATGGTGCATACTCAGGGAGAACACTTATACTTTGAAATTTAGTGAGAGATCATCTTATAATGCTACCGCCAAACTAAGCAAAATAAGAGCATAAAGGATAAACATCACATGCAATCAATATAAGTGATATGATATGGCCATCAGCATCTTGTGCCTTTGATCTCCATCTCCAAAGCACCGTCATGATAACCATCATCACCGGCTTGACACCTTGATCTCCATCGAAGCATCGTTGTCGTCTCGCCAACTATTGCTTCTATGACTATCGCTACCGCTCAGTGAGAAAGTAAAGCAATTACATGGCGATTGCATTTCATACAATAAAGCGACAACCATATGGCTCCTGCCAGTTGCCGATAACTGTGTTAGAAAACATGATCATCTCATACAATAAAATTTAGCATCATGTCTTGACCATATCACATCACAACATGCCCTACAAAAACAAGTTAGACGTCCTCTAATTTGTTGTTGCAAGTTTTACGTAGCTGCTACGGGCTGAATAAGAACCGTTCTTACCTACGCATCAAAAACCACAACGCGGTATAGTGATTGCTTTTTGATCTTCAGAAAGAACCATGTTCATTGAATCCGACTCAACTAAAGTTGGGGAAGCTGACACCCACCAGCCACCTGTGTGCAAAGCACGTCGGTAGAACCAGTCCCGCGTAAGCGTACGCGTAATGTCGGTCTGGGCCACTTCATCCAACAATACCGCCGAATCAAGAAACAACTAGTGACGGCAAGTGATACGTCTCCAACGTATCTATAATTTTTGATTGCTCCAAGCTATTATATTATCTAATTTGAATGTCAATGGGCTTTATTTTACACTTTTATATCATTTTTGGGGCTAACCTACTAATCGGATGCCCAGCCCAAATTGTTGTTTTTTTGCCTATTTTAGGGTTTCGAAGAAAAGGAATATCAAACGGAGTCCAAACGGAATGAAACCTTCGGTAACGTGATTTTCTCAACAAACGTGATCCAGAAGACTTGGAGTGGGCATCAAGAAACAACAGAGGAAGCCACGAGGTAGGGGGCGCGCCTACCCCCTTCGGCGCGCCCTCCACCCTCGTGGGCCCTCCGTTGCTCCACCGACGTACTTCTTCCTCCTATATATATATCCACATACCCCCAAACATCCAGGAGCTCCACGAAAACCTAATTCCACTGCTGCAACCTTCTATACTCGAGAGATCCCATCTTGGGGCCTTTTCTGGAGCTCCACCAGGGGGGCATTGATCACGGAGGGCCTCTACATCAACTCCATGGCCTCTCCGGTGATGTGTGAGTAGTTTACTTCAGACCTACGGGTCCATAGTTATTAGCTAGATGACTTCTTCTCTCTCTTTGGATCTCAATAGAAAGTTCTCCTCGATCTTCTTGGAGATCTATTCGATGTAATCTTCTTTTGCGGTGTGTTTATCGAGATCCGATGAATTGCGGGTTTATGATCCAGATTATCTATGAACAATATTTCATTCTCCTCTGAATTCTTTTATGTATGATTGGTTTATCTTTGCAAGTCTCTTCAAATTATCAGTTTGGTTTGGCCTACTAGATTGATCTTTCTTGCAATGGGAGAAGTGCTTAACTTTGGGTTCAATCTTGCGGTGTCCTTTCCCAGTGACAGCAGGAGCAGCAAGGCACGTATTGTATTGTTTCCATCGAGGATAAAAATATGGGGTTTTATCATATTGCATGAGTTTATCCCTCTACATCATGTCATCTTCCTTAAAGCATTACTCTGTTCTTACGAACTTAATACTCTAGATGCATGCTGGATGGCGGTCAATGTGTGGAGTAATAGTAGTAGATGCAGAATCGTTTCGGTCTACTTGTCTCGGACGTGATGCCTATATACATGATCATACCTAGATATTCTCATAACTATGCTCAGTTCTATCAATTGCTCGACAATAATTCGTTTACCCACCGAAATACTTATGCTCTTGAGAGAAGCCACTAGTGAAACCTATGCCCCCCGGGTCTATCTTTCATCATATTAATCTTCCAACACTTAGTTATTTTCTTTGCCGTTTATTTTACTTTGCGTCTTTATTTCTCTTTATCATAAAAATACCAAAAATATTATCTTATCATATCTATCAGATCTCACTCTCGTAAGTGACCGTGAAGGGCTTGACAACCCCTTTATCGCGTTGGTTGCGAGGTTCTTATTTGTTTGTGTAGGTGCGTGGGACTTGAGCGTGATCTCCTACTGGATTGATACCTTGGTTCTCAAAAACTGAGGGAAATACTTACGCTACTTTGCTGCATCACCCTTTCCTCTTCAAGGGAAAACCAACGCAGTGCTCAAGAGGTAGCAAGAAGGATTTCTGGCGCCGTTGCTGGGGAGATTCGCGCCAAGTCAAGTCAAGATTTGACTCCCAACAACGAGTCATTTCTGGCATCATTACCAAGTCAAAACATACCAAGTACCCATCACAAACTCTTATCCCTCGCATTACATTATTTGCCATTTGCCTCTCGTTTTCCTCTCCCCCACTTCACCCTTGCCGTTTTATTCGCCCTCTCTCTCCATTCCCCTTCTCTTCCCTATTTGCCTCTTTTACCTGTTTCTTGTTTGCTTGTGTTGGATTGCTTGGCTTGTCATTATGTCTAGTCCTCTATCTTCTCCGTTGTCTCCCGAGAATGAAGTTCTTAATTTTAAATAAAGGGAGGGAGAAAATCTAAAATATGCTTGGTATAGAATTTGCAATGCTCAAAATATATCTATCAGGAAGCAATCTACTTCCGTTCTTCTTCGCAGTTTTTATGTAGGCACTAATCCTTGGTACAGATATATTCTTGATACCATTACCAGAGGGAATTTCTTGGGTAGCCATACTTTTGATTCTTATAACTCTATGATAGATTTGTTTGGCTCACCACCTCTTTTGGTTAACGGAACTATGTTAACTTTGGAACATGTGATGCAAAGGCTTGAAATTATTGAGAATAAAGTTGCTACTGTAGAGTTGATTGAGAATTTGGATAAAAAGATCCACAACCAAATTACCCAATATGGATCTAAGGTGGGAGTTACTCTGAAATTTTTTAAGGAAAAGAACCCATAGTTAATGAAAGAATAGATCAAGATTCTACTAGAATCGATAAACTTGAGGAAATTATCACCAACTTGGAGTCCGCTTTTTATTCCGTTAAAAATACTCCAATCCTCCCACTAAAATTTCCAAGCTTGTTTATGTTCCTAAAAATAAGGGTGAATCCTCTAGTAAGGAAACTGCGGATTTAAAATCAATAAGTGTTCATCCCAATCTTTTTGCTATCATTAAGGAACCGTTTGCTACAAATGATTTTATTAATTTTGTGCCTAGGAGTTTGATAATTAATAAAAAGAAAGAAACTCCTAAGAATTTTAGGTGTCTCATTGAAGAATTACCTACCAAAGATGGCAATACCTAGATCTATCTTCGCTTTTTTTTGCCTAGCTAGGGGCGTTAAATGATAGCGCTTGTTGGGAGGCAACCAAATTTTATTTTTTCCTTGCTTTTTGTTCCTGTTTAGTAAAAAATAATTTATCTAGACTCTGTATTGGTTGTGTTTTTTGTGCTTTATTAGTGTTTGTGCCAAGTAGAACCCTTGGGAAGACTTGGGGAAAGTCTTTTTGATCTTGCTGTAAAAAACAGAAACTTTAGCGCTCACGAGAATCGCTGCCATTTTATTTGGAAGGTGCTATTTAGTTAATTATTTTTTCAGATGATTAATAGATAAATTCCTCACGTTCAGCAATTTATTTTAGAATTTTTTGGGTTCCAGAACTTGCGTTAGTTACAGATTACTACAGACTGTTATGTTTTTGACAGATTCTGTTTTCTTGTGTTGTTTGCTTATTTTGATGAATCTATGGCTAGTAAAAGAGTTTATAAACTATAGAGAAGTTGGAATACAGTAGGTTTAACACCAATATAAATAAAGAATGAGTTCATTACAGTACCTTGAAGTGGTGTTTTGTTTTTTCTTTCGCTAACGGAGCTCACGAGATTTTCTATCTTGAGTTTTGTGTTGTGAAGTTTTCAAGTTTTGCGTAAAGATTTGATGGATTATGGAACAAATAGTGGCAAGAGCCTAAGCTTGGGGATGCCCATGGCAACCCAAGGTAAAATTCAAGGTCACCAAAAAGCCTAAGCTTGGGGATGACCCAGAAGGCATCCCCTCTTTCGTCTTCGTCTATCGGTAACTTTACTTGGAGCTATATTTTTATTCACCACATGATATGTGTTTTGCTTGGAGCGTCTTGTATGATTTGAGTCTTTGCTTTTTAGTTTACCACAATCATCCTTGCTGTACACACCTTTTGAGAGAGACTCACATGATTTGAAATTTATTAGAATACTCTATGTGCTTCACTTATATCTTTTGAGCTATATAGTTTTTGCTCTAGTGCTTCACTTATATCTTTTAGAGCATGGTGGTGGATTTGTTTTATAGAAACTATTGATCTCTCATGCTTCACTTATATTATTTTGAGAGTCCTTTAGAACAACATGGAAATTTTCTATAATATAAAACTTTCATATAAGTGCATTGAATACTATGAGAAGTTTGATACTTGATAATTGTTTTGAGATATGGAGATGGTGATATTAGAGTCATGCTAGTTGAGTAGTTGTGAATTTGAGAAATACTTGTGTTGAAGTTTGTGATTCCCGTAGCATGCACGTATGGTGAACCGTTATGTGATGAAGTCGGAGCATGATTTATTTATTGATTGTCTTCCTTATGAGTGGCGGTCAGGGACGAGCGATGGTCTTTTCCTACCAATCTATCCCCCTAGGAGCATGCGCGTAATACTTTGTTTTGATAACTAATAGATTTTTGCAATAAGTATGTGAGTTCTTTATGACTAATGTTGAGTCCATGGATTATACACACTCTCACCCTTCCACCATTGCTAGCCTCTCTAGTATCGTGCAACTTTCGCCGGTACCATAAACCCACCACATACCTTCCTCAAAAGAGTAACCATACCTACCTATTATGGCATTTCCATAGCCATTCCGAGATATATTGCCATGCCACTTTTCACCGTTCCGTCATTATGACACGCTTCATCATTGTCATATTGCTTGCATGATCATGTAGTTGACATCGTATTTGTGGCAAAGCCATCGTTCATAATTCTTCATACATGTCACTCATGCATCATTGCACATCCCGGTACACCACCGGAGGCATTCACATAGAGTCATATTTTGTTCTAAGTATTGAGTTGTAAGTAAATAAAGTGTGATGATCATCATTATTAGATCATTGTCCCAAGTGAGGAAAGGATGATGGAGACTATGATTCCCCCACAAGTCGGGATGTGACTCCGTATGAAAAATTAAAAAAAGGAGAAAAGAGGCCAAAAAAAGAAGGCCCAAATAAAAAATGAGAGAAAAGGAGAGAAGGGACAATGCTACTATCCCTTTTCCAAACTTGTGCCTCAAATTAGCACCATGTTCTTCATATAGAGAGTCTCATATGATATCACTTTCATATACTAGTGGGAATTTTTCATTATAGAACTTGGCTTGTATATTCCAATGATGGGCTTCCTCAAAATGCCCTAGGTCTTCGTGAGCAAGCAAGTTGGATGCACACCCACTTAGTTTCTTTTGTTGAGCTTTGATATACTTATAGCTCTAGTGCATCCGTTGCATGGCAATCCCTACTCACTCACATTGATATCTATTGATGGGCATCTCCATAGCCTGTTGATACGCCTAGTTGATGTGAGACTATCTTCTCCTTTTTGTCTTCTCCACAACCACCATTCTATTCCACCATAGTGCTATATCCATGGCTCACACTCATATATTGCGCGAAGATTGAAAAAGTTTGAAAACATCAAAAGTATGAAACAATTGATTGGCTTGTCATCGGGGTTGTGCATGATTTAAATATTTTGTGTGGTGAAGATAGAGCATAGCCAGACCATATGATTTTGTAGGGATAACTTTCTTTGGCCATGTTATTTTGAGAAGACATGATTGCTTAGTTAGTATGCTTGAAGTATTATTATTTTTATGTCAATATTAAACTTTTAACTTGAATCTTTCAGATCTGAACATTCATGCCACAATAAAGAAAAAATTACATTGAGAAATATGTTAGAAAGCATCCCACATCCAAAATTCTTCTTTTATCATTTCTACTCGAGGACAAGCAGGAATTAAGCTTGTGGATGCTTGATACGTCTCCAACGTATCTATAATTTTTGATTGCTCCATGCTATTATATTATCTATTTCGGATGTCAATGGACTTTATTTTACACTTTTATATCATTTTGGGACTAACCTACTAATCGGAGGCCCAGCCCAAATTGTTGTTTTTTTTGCCTATTTTAGGGTTTCGAAGAAAAGGAATATCAAACGGAGTCCAAACAGAATGAAACCTTTGGGAATGTGATTTTCTCAACAAACGTGATCCAGGAGACTTGGAGTGGGCGTCAAGAAACAACGGAGGAAGCCACGAGGCAGGGGGTGCGCCTACCCCCATGGGCGCGCCCTCCATCCTCGCGGGCCCTCCGTTGCTCCACCGACGTACTTTTTACTCCTATATATATCCATGTACCCCCCCCCAAACATCTAGGACCAACACGAAAACATAATTCCACCGCCGCAACCTTCTGTACCCGAGAGATCCCATCTTGGGGCCTTTTCCGGAGCTCCGCAGGAGGGGGCATTGATCATGGAGGGCCTCTACATCAACTCCATGGCCTCTCTGGTGATGTGTGAGTAGTTTACTTCAGACGTACGGGTCCATAGTTATTAGCTAGATGTCTTCTTCTATCTCTTCGGATCTCAATAGAAAGTTCTCCTCGATCTTCTTGGAGATCTATTCTATGTAATCTTCTTTTGCGGTATGTTTGTCGAGATCCGATGAATTGTGGGTTTATGAACCAGATTATCTATGAACAATATTTGATTCTCCTCTGAATTCTTTTATGTATGATTGGTTTATCTTTGCAAGTCTCTTTGAATTATCAGTTTGGTTTGGCCTACTAGATTGATCTTTCTTGCAATGGGAGAAGTGCTTAGCTTTGGGTTCAATCTTGCGGTGTCCTTTCCCAGTGACAGCAGGTGCAGCAAGGCACGTATTGTATTGTTTCCATCGAGGATAAAAAGATGGGGTTTTATCATATTGCATGAGTTTATCCCTCTACATCATGTCATCTTCCTTAAAGCATTACTCTGTTCTTATGAACTTAATACTCTAGATGCATGCTGGATAGCGGTCGATGTGTGGAGTAATAGTAGTAGATGCAAAATCGTTTTGGTCTACTTGTCTCGGACGTGATGCCTATATACATGATCATACCTAGATATTCTCATAACTATGCTCAGTTCTATCAATTGCTCGACAGTAATTCGTTTACCCACCGTAATACTTATGCTCTTGAGAGAAGCCACTAGTGAAACCTATGGCCCCCGGGTCTATCTTTCATCATATTAATCTTCCAACACTTAGTTATTTTCTTTGTCATTTATTTTACTTTGCGTCTTTATTTCTCTTTATCATAAAAATACCAAAAATCTTATCTTATCATATCTATCAGATCTCACTCTCGTAAGTGACCGTGAAGGGCTTGATAACCCCTTTATCGCATTGGTTGCGAGGTTCTTATTTGTTTGTGTAGGTGTGTGGGACTTGAGCGTGATCTCCTACTGGATTGATACCTTGGCTCTCAAAAACTAAGGAAAATACTTACGCTACTTTGCTGCATCACCCTTTCCTCTTCAAGGGAAAACCAACGCAGTGCTCAAGAGGTAGCAGCAAGCAATATGTATATACCCACACCCACAACTTCTTTGTGTTTTTCTCGTGCATATAACATCTACGCATAGATCTGGCTCGGATGCCACTGTTGGGGAACGTAGTAATTCCAAAAAATCCTACGCACATGGAAGATCTATCATGGTGATGCATAGCAACGATAGGGGAAGATTGTTGTCCACGTAACCTCATAGACTGTAAGCGGAAGCGTTATGACAATGCGGTTGATGCAGTCGTACGTCTTCACGATCTGACCGATCCTAGTACCAAAAGTACGGTACCTCCGTGATCTGCACACGTTCGGCTCGGTGACGTCCCATGAACTCTCGATCCAGCTGAGTGTCGAGGGAGAGCTTCGTCAGCATGACGGTGTGATGACGGTGATGATGAAGCTATCGTTGCAGGGCTTTGTCTAAGCACTACGATGATATGGCCGAGGTAGATTATGGAGGAGGGGGGCACCGCACACGGCTAAGGGATCAATGGTCAACTTGTGTGTTCTAGGGTGCCCCCTGCCCCCGTATATAAAGGAGCAAGGGGGGAGGCCGACCGGCCCTTGGGGTGCGTCAGGAGAGGAGGAGTCCTCCTCCTAGTAGGAGTAGGACTCCCCTTTCCTAGTCCTACTAGGAGGAGGAAGGGGGAAGGAAGGAGAGGGAGAGAAGAGAAGGAAAGGGAGGTTCCCCCCTTCCCTAGTCCAACTCGGACTTCGGTACCGTCCCTTGGCCGGCCCTCTCTCTCTCGACTTAAGGCCCATGTGGCCCATTAGTTCCCCCGGGGGTTCTGATAACCCCCCAGCACTTCGATAATTATCGAGTGACCCCCGGGACTCATCCAGTGTGCGGATATAGTCATCCAATATATCAATCTTTATGTCTCGACCATTTCGAGACTCCTCGTCATGTCCGTGATCACATCCGGGACTCCGAAATATCTTCGGTACATCAAAACACATAAACTCATAATACTGATCGTCACCGAACGTTAAGCGTGCGGACCCTACGGGTTCGAGAACTATGTAGACATGACCGAGATACGTCTCTGGTCAATAACAAATAGCAGAACCTGGATGTTCATATGGGCTCCAACATATTCTATGAAGATCTTTATCAGTCAAACCGCATAACGATATACGTTGTTCCCTTTGTCATCGGTATGTTACTTGCCCGAGATTCGATCGTCGGTATCTCAATACCTAGTTCAATCTCGTTACCGGAAAGTCTCTTTACTCGTTCCGTAATGCATCATCCCGTAACTAACTCATTAGTCACATTGCTTGCAAGGCTTATAGTGATGTGCATTACCGAGAGGGCCCAGAGATACCTCTTCGATACTCGGAGTGACACATCCTAATCTCGATCTATGCCGACTCAACAAACACCATCGGAGACACCTGTATAGCATCTTTATAGTCACCCACTTACGTTGTGACGTTTGATAGCACACTAAGTGTTCCTCCGGTATTCGGGAGTTGCATGATCTCATAATCATAGGAACATGTATAAGTTATGGAGAAAGCAATAGTAACAAACTAAATGATCATCGTGCTAAGCTAACGGATGGGTCAAGTCAATCACATCATTCTCTAATGATGTGATCCCGTTAATCAAATGGTAACTCATGTCTATGGTTAGGAAACATAGCCATCATTGATTCAACGAGCTAGTCAAGTAGAGGCATACTAGTGACACTCTGTTTGTCTGTGTATTCACACATGTACTAAGTTTCCGGTTAGTACAATTCTAGCATGAATAATAAACATTTATCATGATATAAGGAAATATAAATAACAACTTTATTACTGCCTCTAGGGCATATTTCCTTCACCAACACGTGTCTACAAGAATAAAGTTGCGTAGTAGACATCAGTCACCCCATGTTACCGCTCATCGCACCAGCACATGTGGCTTGCACCACCGCACGCCAGTTGCAACAAAAAATCGGTCGCTAGTAGTAACTTTCCCACTGTCAGTTGCAACAAAATTTGCAGCCCGCCAACACCAGCCACACTTCATCGTTCCCTGGGTGTAGCAAAACCAGGTGTCGGTGGTAGCTTTCCCTGTTACCCGTTGCAGCAAAAAAAGTGCACCGTCGTCACCTGGTTGCAGCAAACCCGGGTGCTAGTGGTAGCTTTCTGGTTGCCGATTGAAGCAAATCGCAGAACCGGTTGCAGCTTCAACGTCGGTGGCCGTCACCTCTAGTCCACGCCAGTTGCAAAACTTTCCGATCTCGCCGAGGAGATGCGCGGACATGGCTTTCTTGGGTTGCAAGTAGCCCATGGCCTCCCTTTGCAACAACTTTCTTTGATCCGGAAAACAAAATGGAGGGAAAAGGGCTCGCAGAAGCTCACCGACAGCCTAGGAGAAGGATACAACCGTATCATGGGAGGAAGAGAGGAGAGTGGCACGTCTGGAGGAAGGGAAGAGAGAAGGAGAGGGGATCTGAACGAGTGATTGGAAGAGATAATCATCTATAGGTGGATGGGATGGCCCCCCTTATGACATGGCCATGTTGGGGACTAACACGGGACGATGGACCTGGGCGGATCGTATGACTCGCGCGTGACCGGCCCAAGCTTCGGCCTTTTCGCCGGTCACAAACGCTTCCTGTTTCCCTTCTTCCTTTTATCTCCTTAATCTTCTGATCACTCCCCAGTCCCCGCCCGATTTGTATTCCCATTTTACTCTCTGCTGTCAATCAATGCAAGCCAGCCATCAGTTGGATCGTTCAAAAAAAACTGTAACCAAGGATTAAGATATTCTCCTGGTTGCTGTCTAAACCTAGTGTTTAACCAGGGATGTGCTACTTCGTCGTGGGTGGCTTGGGGAGAAAAAATAAGTTTATCTTGTCATCAAGATGAATCCATTTATCACTCAGTTTTGTTTTTGCTACAAGTACATATATGAATGGAATGTCATTCAATGTATGTTTCCTTCCCTTTGGCCCCCTTTCCAACTTGCAACACTGCACTGCATTGTTGGAATATTTCTCTTAGAGCATCTACAGCCATATTGCACAAACTTTACCCCCTAAACACTCACGGACACGCTCGGCCAGTATCCGTTCATGTCCACTTTAACCGTTCATTGTTTTCTACCGCCCACCACACCTCTCAAATTAGCATCCTCATTTTGAGGCACTTCAATGAACATGTTATATGTGACATGGCTAGAGCACGCAGCTGCGAGGAACATACCTGCGGCCGGCCCTCCAGGGTGCAACCAACCGCGGCGAGCTCCGCACACGCGAATGCGAGGGCCTCTGCGAGCACACTACGCCGCTCGGCACGCACGCACACGCATCAGCACGCGGTTGCGGCGCCCAGCACGCGTCGGCGGCTCTGCAACACATGTTGCTACACACACGCATGGGCGGTAGCACACGGCGGCAGCACCTAGTGCGTACGGCAGCACGCAAACGCAGCAGCGGCTTCACGCAATTGCAGCAGCACGAGGTGGAGTAATCCATTTTCAAACAAGCATACATGCAAGAAGTTTTTTCTCTCGAATATGTACGAGTGTGTGTATTATGTATTATAGGGTGAAGTGGGGAAGACACCCACGACAAGCGTTGTGTTACAAGTTACATGAACTGCAACACAAAGCTAACTTGTCTCTGCTACTCACCGTGTTACTCTACGAAAGAAGGCATCGAGATCTCCCTTGAGGCCCCGACTGGAATTGGTGTAAAGTAACACACCGTAAAAAAATATAGGTGTACTTTACTGGTCTAATAAAATAACCATTATTTTACACGTGGTTGTGAACAAGCGCCTAGGTACGAATCTTCAAAGAGCTCCCCGAGCAGTGCCGATTCATCGCCACTAGCGCAAAGGCCATAGAGGATGGAGATATTGGAGGCACTGTAGAGGGTGGAGATGTTGGAGGCGATGTACACGGGCACCACACTGGGGTTGGTGGCATTGATGGTGAGGATGACGCCGATGTCCAGCACTGGCGGCGGCCGGAAGTGGAAGCAGCAACGCGGTCACACTCATCTTCGCCCAGACATGGCTCACAAGTCGTTGTTCGCAGACACAACATCATGCCGCACCCCGTCACTTTGTCGCAATACGATGGCATTGCGGGGGTTGTAGCAAGGCGCCATCGCTGCAGCATCGCTTGCAGCACGAGCGGTGTTGCGACAGGGCGGTTGCACCAGCAGTGCTGCTTGTTGTTGCATAGTCACGTCCAGGTTGCACCCGCGTTGTGGTTGCTGAAGCAGCGAGGGATGTTCCAGGGCGAAGTGCGTCAAAGTATGGTCCAAGTTGTAGCAACGGCGATCCTCGTCGTTGTGCGGTTTGACTTGCAGCCCCACCATGGTTGCTGAAGTGCGAGGGATGTTATTGAAGTAGTGACGATGTTTTAGGTTGGAGCACGTTGAAGCCAAGTCATCGAGATTGCAGCAGTGGCAATGCTACAACCCACTCACATTACAACAAGCCGCCATTGCTGCATGGCTGGTGGCTAGTTGCACTGCTGCAACATGGGGGTTGCAGCAGCCGGTGTGGTGGCGCCACAACCTCGCGGTGTGGTGGTCAGAGCAAAACAACATCAGTGCCCGAGGAGCTGCAACCGGTGCTTCAATGGATCACCACGTTGTGTTTAGGATGGCGACGCTCACATGGTGCTACAGAGGATAGTGGCGAGTGCATCGTCGTCAGCATCGGCGGCCGGTGCGGGTCATGTGGTACTACAAACAGAGACAAATCATCGTTGGGAAAATAGGTGGGAGAAGGAGACGAGCGGCTCTTGAGAGATAAGGTAGATAAGGCAGGAGACGAGTGGCCCTAGAGGGAAGAGCGGTGCATGGTCGCAACTAGGATATGTTCTGTTCACGCGACACAATTGATTTCTTCCAGAAATCAGTCGATTGTTTTAAAGTGTTTTCCTTTGTCATTACATTTACAAATGGGATCCTAGAGCATTTGGAAGGAAAGAAACGACAAGCAGCAAAGGGATTGCACCAAGCTTTACCTTCTGGAAAAAAGATTAATTGAAGATTTCTTTCTCCTTGCCCATAGGTTAAGAAAAATCAAAACCCCGTCTCTCTCGCTTTGTAATTCCCCTACAATAAGAACACGGCTCTACTTCGGCCCAAAGTGGCTAGGCATTTGTAAAGTATGTTCAACAGTTATAACTTTATTTAATTGGAAAGCACGGTGAGATACTCTCTCGCTATTTCAGGGGTAAAAAGATATATTTACGAGTGGGATGGATTGCAAATGGGAAAGATGATGGATGATCTTCGGTAAGAATTCAGAATACTCGCAGTGGTGGCGAGCGAAGTGTTTAAACATGCTCAAGGATGGGATCCAGCTAGGTGACACATTATTGCCTAATAGCGTGTGATTGTTTAGTCCGTGTTGCTGTTCAAGCAACTCAGTAAGATGCCATTAGTCATTTGCTCGTGTGTGCTAATGCTCTTGTGGTAATTTTGTAGCCTTTTCTTAGTGTCAAAATTGTGCCCTCTGAGGTGTGGTCTAATGTTTGGGTTGCTTTTGTTTTGTTTTGTACTTGGTCTCTATGGTTCCATCAATTAAACGGGGAGTTACATCGTCCTTTACTTAAAAAAACATGTAGTAGTCTTATTCGTTAGAAAAATGATTTGGATCACCTGACCGTCCATCGGATCGGATCGCTTTATAGTGTATGGATCACTTAGCATTGCTTTCATCCGTCTCATGTTGCTTTAAATTTTTGCATCATTCCATGATGTTGATCACTTGACCCACTCGTGCACTCATTCTAGCTATATGCTGCTTCTCCTCTATCACCACAACAGGGTGTTTCTCCCTTAATAACCCTCTTCCATTTTAACACAAGCGTCGAGCTCACTGCCATGGATGACCTCCTGGTGACTACAACCCGCAACCAAAGTTCTTTGCGGTGTATGATCGAGGGAGGCCGTGTTTGGCGGCGAAGTCAGTGCTCCATATTGAGGTTGGCGGTTTGAGGATTTTGATGTGGTGATCGCTTGGCATGCTAGAAAGCTCATGTTTTTTTTGCTTCCAACACATTATGTGACATGCTGCGATGATTCTAGGTGTCTGCTATGAACTATGTTTTCATACTACCAATTGATTTTCTTGTTATTGCATATGTTGGCTTACATCCTTGAATACATTGCAACCACTTCTCTTATGGAGTTTGTTGCTACCACCGAGAATTTATTGCATACATAAATAAAATTTGTTGCTTGTATTTGCTTGAATTGTTGCAATGTTTTCTGCAATGTTTTGACATACACCAAGAAGAAATGATGTGATGACATTGCAAACAAAAAGATAACTCGGATTAGGGCTGAGGAGAGGGACGATTTGTTGGCCCGCTGTCCCACGGACGCCTAGCGCTCTTCTATTCATTAGCAACCCGATGTAAATAATTCCAATCCAATGGGCTCGTGAGTCTTCGATTCCTCCACACACATGCATGTGCCACTATCACAAAAAAGCTAGACAGCGGGCGTGAATCTGTCGATCTTGGCGCACTCCTGCGAGACGACCGCGGCGGTGGTGGGGCTGCGCTCGAACACGACGTCATAGCCGTCCGTCCAGCTCTCCATCCCGGGCGCCATGACATGCCAGAAGAGCCCCCCGGCGCACGGCCCGTTCCCCTTCACGGAAGCGTAGATGGCGTCGTATACCATGCGGAAGTAGCCGTCCCGCGCCGCCACCGTGTAGCCGCCGGAGCGCGCGGACCAGCCGAACTCCGCCACCAGCAGCGGCTTCCGCAGCGCCTTCCCCGCGTCCTCGATGTGGGACGCCATCCACCTCTTGGTGAACTCCACCTGCGCCTGGCTGCTCGACCCCGGCATCCTGCCACACACACGCGCGAGTGACACGTTTAATCATCGATTGTTCGGGCTAGGAGAAGATGAACTTATTTTGCGTACCACTGGTCGGGGTAGACGTGGATGGTGGCGAAGTCGACGGTGGGGATGCGATTGTTGGAGACGAAGTCGGTGCCGGCGGTGTACCCCTGCCCCGGGTTGAACCGCTTGCGCTCCGGCGTGGACTCGCCGTAGAACCCTTCCATGCCAATCTCCACCATGTGCTTGGGGTCGACGTACTTGACGTACGCGGACATCGACGCCACCCAGCGCTGGATGCAAAGTTGCAAATCCATCAAATCAAACTAATGAACGGAATGGCCAAAATAAACAGGCGTGATATATAGGAAGTGAACTGAGGCCATAGATTTTTTTGTTTTGTTTTGTGTGAGTGACCGACCTCCATTGTCTTTCCGGAGAGGTCGCTTGGGACGCGAGGCTCGTTCATCAGCTCCCACGCGAAGATGGTCGGCTCGTCCTTGTACGCCACCCTCGTGAAGGTGTTTACTCGCGTGATCATCCTCTGTTCCACAAACACATATAACCACAATGATATGACGTATATACGGTGCATATCTCGCAAAAAGAAAAACTATACAGTGCAGCAACACTTCCATAAGAGGGAGAGACCTTAATGTGGTTCTTGTAGAACTGTTGGGTGAGCGCGTCAGAGAAGAAGTCGTCGTTGGACCCAAGGTAGTGGCCCCGGTCTCGCGCCCACTTCACGTACTGCTTCTTCCCGCCAAAGCTGTCCATGTTGTTCACCAAGCTCAGGATCAAGTAGATCCCTCGTTTCTTCGCTTCCGCTATTACGAAGTCTAGTCCCTGCACAAATATATTCCAAGGGGAAAAACATATACTTAGTAAATGCAGCATATATACGTGTATGTCACTGTATCTTGCTCTTCAATGGTGAATCGGTACGTTTTCGTGTGAGATCTTTACAGCTCACTTGGAATATACAGTACAATGAAACCTTTTTGCTACCATAGAATATATACAATATAAACTTTTTAATGAACAATTATAAATGAGTAAAAACATTTTAATGAGTAGTAGTAGTAAGATTTTGAAACGCCTGGCCATTGATTAAGATCTTTGGGGCCAGAGCATAGGAGCGTTTGACTTTTGAAAGAACAAATACACATTATTATGTTTTAAAACGGAGGGAGGAGTAAAGTAGTACAATGAAACCCTTTTACTGCCGGGATATATACGATGAAAACTTTTTGATGGACAATAACAATAATAACAAGTAAAAGATTTTAACGAGCAATAGTAGCATTAAGATTTAGTGAGCAGTAAGATTTTAACGAGTATACAATGAAATCTTTTTAATGGGCAAACGAGTAAAACATTTTAATGAGCAATAGTAGCAGTAAGATTTTAAGACGTCTGGCCATTGATTAAGAAGATCTTTGGCGTGACAGACATTATTCGTGTCCATCTGTCTAAATCGTTGCTACTACCACATGATTTTAGCGACGGAAACGAACCTGCATGCAGGACTACTAGGGTAAACGGTATTATGGCTATCTTTGGCGTACGTGTAATTAATCTGCTCAAGTGAAACGGAAATCTCTAGCGTAGCTTTGGCCGCGCCGTTCAACGTGAGACAGACACACACATACCACGAACACTTGCTCATTGTACACGCCGGGGGTGATCTGCAGCGGCCGGTCGCTGCCCTGGCCGTCACTGAAGGCCCAGGTCCTGACGACCGTCGCGCCGAGGCGGGACGCCTGCTCCAGCACGTCCACCACCTTGCTCCGGTCCGCGGGGTTCGACGCCATGTACATGAGCCAGTACGCGTTGAACCCGTCGGCGTAGAACCGCCGCCCGCCCGCCATGAACCGCGCCCCGCTCACCGTCACAAACCCGCGGGCCTTTGGCCTACCATCCACTTCCCCGGCGCCGGCGGCGACGGCAAGGGCGGCTAAACACGACACGAGCATCACGAGCTGCGGGCTGCTGGTGGCCATGCCTATGTATGTGTGCGGAGCCGAAGCTGCCGTGTCTACGTGCAAGTGATTGGCAAAGGTGCAATCTCTCCGGTGATCGGTCGATCACCTGTGTGGATGGGGATGATATGTCGTCCGCGGAGTGCTCGCGTTATATAGGCACGGCGAGACGAAATAGGCACGGGCCTGTTACGGAGGGTTTACGGAGTGCCTCCGACATGGCAAGGTTTTATTGGATTATAAGGAAGGAGATTGGCCCCATCCACCTGAAAATCACGGCGCGGTGGAGAGATTTTATAGTAAACCCGGTAACAGCCCCGTAATAGGCCCGTGTGTTTAGCATTTTTGCCGCGAGCATAGTGCCGTGCTGACGCTCGCGTTGCCTTGCATTGTGCACGTGCGTCGCTAGGTTCACTGCATGCAGCAGTAATAATGGAGTAGTAAGCGCATCTACGACCCTTAAACCGTCCGCATCTCGGATCACGTAAATCATTCAACGCGGTCCTGTATCGGTCCGTAGCACTGTCCGGGTGTACTCTTTTTTCTTTTTCTTTTTTCACTTCTGCTACAGTACAACCTCCTAAACACATCAAGGGTGAAGATTTCTCCACACCTCTTCATAATAAAGAGTATGATGGTCTTTTCTAAAAAAATACGTCGCGCCGCCTGACATGCTTTTTTTAGTGGCTGCGCTGCTAAGACATGCCTTGGTGCGAATAAAGGGTGCTTGTTGAAGAGAGTTCAAAGCCAGTGGAGCTAGCGAGTCCGAGTGATTAGTGAATTAGACGAACTTATAAGAACAAGTGGCAGATCCGATTTATTAAAATGATTTCTGGATTGTTTTCGAACTTGAAAGACTTTTTAAATTTTGCAAAAACGCCAACATTGGGAATCTCGAAACAGTTTTGTAAAAAAGGCACACAATTGGAAACGTTAGCATCTTTCAAAGCAATTTTTTGTAAATTTGAACATTATTTGAAAAACATGAAAAATACGAACATTGTCAATATTATGAACACATCTTTGCAAACGAGAACATTTTGTGAAATTCCCTTACATAGTTTTTGAACTTGAGAACAATTGTGAAAATTGGAACATTTTTTGAATTTGTTAACAAAATTTTCTTCACACTTTTAATTTTTTCGCATCAACAAATGTTCAGAATTTCAGAATTTGTTCGTATTTAAAAAAATTAGAGTTTCAAAATTTGCTCGTGTGATTTTTTTTAAATAATTCAGAATTTCTAAAAAAACTTTCTTATTTTTTAAATGTGTTCATAATTTCAAAGTGCGCTTCAAGTTTTCAAAGATTATTCGTGTTTTCAACAAAAAATATCATTTCAAAACATTGTTCACAAATTAAAAAATATTTGCATATTAAAAAAAGTTCATGGACTTAAAAAATATAAGCATTTCCACATTTTGTTTTAAAAATTCGAAAAAGTTTCTATTTAAAAAAATTGTTCATGGACTTTAAAATATATCGGTATTTAAAAAATGTTCTCAAGTTTCAGTGAACGTTCCAAATTTTGCAAACGTTCTGTGCCGCTTCTGTGTGTTCATAAAAGACTCGCGCTAGGTTTAATCTAAGGCAACTAGCAGATGGAGAGGCTATCAACACTTAATCATAGCTCCAGGGTCACGAGATTGAATCCCGATAGCTTGTCATATGTTTTCTTGAATTTTTACGCCCTGCACTATTTCGGTTCCTATTAGTGGGTCGGCCCAGTAGGAGTGGATTTGTCAAATGTCCATATTACTCTTTATACGTTTAGGGAGGCGGTTGTACTGAAGAGGGAGTCTTTTCACTTCTTGAGAAAACGTCCTCGAGGCTATTTAATAGTTAGTGGCGACTTTATACCTGATTGAACATGCTCAATTTTGAAAACTAGGAATTGCATTCTAAATGGTGAAGCACGCGGGGGGGGGGGGGGGGGGGGGCTCTCCCCCTCTCTCCCGGTGGCGCTGGAGCACCGCCGGGGGAACCATCGTGACAACAATCTACTCCAACAACTTTGTCGCCGTCATCACCAACTTACTCGCCCTCTATGCAGCAGTGTAATCTCTCTCTTCCGCTGTAATCTCTACTTAAACATGGTTCTTTATGCTAAATATTATTATCCAGTTATGTGTTGCACCTCTATGATGTTTAGTAGATTCTTTTTGTCCTATGGGTTAATTTTGGTATGGTGTGGTTGATATGAATTATATATTATTATGGTGTTGTCGTATGGTGCCTTCTGTGTCGCGCAAGCGTATGGGATTCACTGTTGTAGGGTGTTGCAGTTGTTGGAAATATGCCCTAGAGGCAATAATAAATTAGTTATTATTATATCATATTTCATTGTTCATGATAATCACTTATTATCCATGCTAGAATTGTATTGATAGGAAACTCAGATACACGTGTGGATACATAGACAACACCATGTCCCTAGTAAGCCTCTAGTTGACTAGCTCGTTGATCAATAGATGGTTACGGTTTCCTGACCATGGACATTGGATGTCGTTGATAACGGGATCACATCATTAGGAGAATGATGTGATGGACAAGACCCAATCCTAAGCCTAGCACAAAAGATCGTGTAGTTCGTATGCTAAAGCTTTTCTAATGTCAAGTATCATTTCCTTAGACCATGAGATTGTGCAACTCTCGGATATCGTAGGAGTGCTTTGGGTGTGCCAAACGTCACAACGTAACTGGGTGGCTATAAAGGTACACTACGGGTATCTCCGAAAGTGTTTGTTGGGTTGGCACGAATCGAGACTGGGATTTGTCACTCCGTGTAACGGAGAGGTATCTCTGGGCCCACTCGGTAGGACATCATCATAATGTGCACAATGTGACCAAGGAGTTGATCATGGGATGATGTGTTACAGAACGAGTAAAGAGACTTGTTGGTAACGAGATTGAACAAGGTATCGGGATACCGACGATCGAATCTCGGGCAAGTATCGTACCGATAGACAAAGGGAATTGTATACGGGATTGATTGAATCCTTGACATCGTGGTTCATCCGATGAGATCATCATGGAGCATGTGGGAGCCAACATGGGTATCCAGATCCCGCTGTTGGTTATTGACCAGAGAGTTGTCTTGGCCATGTCTGCATGACTCCCGAACCCGTAGGGTCTACACACTTAAGGTTCGATGACGCTAGGGTTTATAGGGAAAGTATGTACGCGGTTACCAAATGTTGTTCGGAGTCCCGTATGAGATCCCGGACGTCACGAGGAGTTCCGGAATGGTCCGAAGGTAAAGATTGATATATAGGAAGTATGGTTTTGGCCACCGGAAGTGTTCCGGGCATCACCGGTAGTGTACCGGGACCACCGGAGGGTCCCGGGGGTCCACCAGGTGGGGCCACCAGCCCCGGAGGCATACGTGGGCCAATAGTGGGAAGGGACCAGCCCCTAGGTGGGCTGGGGCGCCTCCCACCAAGGCCCAAGGCGCCTCCAAGAGGAGAAGGGGGCAAACCCTAGGGCAGATGGGCCCTAAGGCCCACCCCAGGTGCGCCTCCCCCTCTCCCCCTTGTGGCCGCCACCCTAGATGGGATCTAGGGCTGCCGCACCCCTTGGGGTGGGAACCCTAGGCGTCGATTTTGTCAATTTACTTGCCGTTACTAGTCTTATCTTGATTCGGCGGCATCGTGGGATGAAGCGGCCCGGACCGACCTTACACGTACTCTTACGTGAGACTGGTTCCACCGACTGACATGCACTAGTTGCATAAGGTGACTAGCGGGTGTCTGTCTCTCCCACTTCAGTCGGATCGGATTCGATGAAAAGGGTCCTTATGAAGGGTAAATAGAAATTGGCATATCACGTTGTGGTTTTGGCGTAGGTAAGAAACATTCTTGCTAGAAACCTATAGCAGCCACGTAAAAACTTGCAACAACAATTAGAGGACGTCTAACTTGTTTTTGCAGCATATGCCTTGTGATGTGATATGGCTAAAAGGATGTGATGAATGATATATGTGATGTATGAGATTGATCATGTTCTTGTAATAGGAATCACGACTTGCATGTCGATGAGTATGACAACCGGCAGGAGCCATAGGAGTTGTCTTAATTTATTTATGACCTACGTGTCAACATAAACGTCATGTAATTACTTTACTTTGTTGCTAAAGCGTTAGCCATAGTAGTAGAAGTAATAGATGATGAGACAACTTCAAGAAGACACGATGATGGAGATCATGATGATGGAGATCATGGTGTCATGCCGGTGACAACGATGATCATGGAGCCCCGAAGATGGAGATCAAAAGGAGCAAAATGATATTGGCCATATCATGTCACTATTTGATTGCATGTGATGTTTATCATGTTTTACATCTTATTTGCTTAGAACGATGGTAGCTTAAATAAGATGATCCCTCGCAATAATTTCAAGAAAGTGTTCCCCCTAACTGTGCACCATTGCGAAGGTTCGTTGTTTCGAAGCACCACGTGATGATCGGGTGTGATAGATTGTAGCGTTCGAATACAACGGGTGTAAGCCAGATTTACACACGCAATACACTTAGGTTGACTTGACGAGCCTAGCATGTACAGACATGGCCTCGGAACACGGAAGACCGAAAGGTCGAGCATGAGTCATATAGAAGATACGATCAACATGAAGATGTTCACCGATGTTGACTAGTCCATCTCACATGATGATCGGACACGACCTAGTTGACTCGGATCATGTTTCACTTAGATGACTAGAGGGATGTCTATCTGGGTGGGAGTTCATTAAATAATTTAATTAGATGAACTTAATTATCATGAACATAGTCTAAATTGTCTTTGCAAATATGTTGTAGATAAATAGCTCACGTTGTAGCTCCCTATTTCAATACGTTCCTAGAGAAAGACCAAGTTGAAAGATATTGTAAGCAATGATGCAGACTGGGTCCGTAGTCCGAGGAGTGTCCTCACTGCTACACAGAAGGCTTACGTCTTTGATGCACCGCTCGATGTGCAAACCCCTACAACATCGTCTGTGGATGTTGTGAACACCCGACAGACACATCCTGATGACTACTTAATAGTTTAGTGCACCATACTTTACGGCTTAGCATCGGGATTCCAATGCCATTTTGAACGCCATAAGACATATGAGATGTTCCAAGAGCTGAAATTGGGATTTCAGGCTCATGCCCGTGTTGAGAGGTATGAGACCTCTGACAAGTTCTTTTGCCAACAAGATGGAGGAGAATAGCTCAGCTAGTGAGCATGTGCTCAGAATGTCTGGGTGCTACAATCACTTAAATCAAGTGGGAGTTAAACTTCCGAATAAGATAGTGATTGATTGAGTTCTCTAGTCATTATCACTAAGCCACTAGATCTTCGTGATGAACTATGGCATGCAAGGGATGGAGTTAATCCCGGAGCTGTTCGCGGTGCTTAAGACCGCAAAAGGTAGAAATCAAGAAGGAGCATCAAGTGTTGATGGTTTAACAAGACCACTGGTTTCAAGAAGGGTAAGGGCTAGAAGGGAAACTTCATGGATGGAAAACCAGTTGCTGCTCTAGTGAAGGAACCTAAGGTTGAACCCAAACCTGAGACTAAGTGCTTCTATTGTAAGGGGAACGGTCACTGGTAGCGGAATTACCCCAAATGCATGGTAGATAAGAAGGCTGACAACTTCAACAAAGTATATACGTGTTATTAATGTGTACCTCACTAGTACTCCTGGTAGCACCTGGGTATTGGATACCGGTTCAGTTACTATTATTGGTAACTTGATGCAAAAGCTACGGACTGAACGGAGACTGGCTAAGGGCGAGGTGACGATGTGTGTTGGAAGTGTTTCCAAAGTTGATGAGATCACCATCGCACGCTCCATCTGCCTTCGGGATTAGTATTGAACCTAGATAAATGTTATCAGGTGTCTACGTTGAGCATGAATATGATTAGATCATGTTCATTGCAATACGGTTATTCATTTAAGTTAGAGAATAATGATTATTCTGTTTACATGAATAATACCTTTCATGGTCATGCACCCTATGTGAATGGTTCAGTGAATCTCGGTCGTGGTAATACACATGTTCACGCCAAAAGATGTAGATAGTACCACTTTCTTGTGGCACTGCCGCTTAGGTCATATTGGCGTAAGATGCATGAAGAAACTCCATGTCGATGGATGTTTGGAGTCACTTAATCGCTTGACACATGTGAGCCATGCCACATGGGCAGGATGACTAAGACCCCGTTTTCAGGTACAATGAAACGGGCAAGTGACTTGTTGCAAATCATACATGCTGATGCGTGTGATCCAATGAGAAATTGAAGCGTGCGGTGGATATCGCTATTTTCTCATCTTCACTGACAATTTGAGTAGATATAGGTATATTTACTTAATGAAGCACAAGTCTGAAACGTTTGAAAAGTTCAAGCGATTTCAGAGTGAAGTTAAGAATCATCATAACAAGAAGATCAAATTCCTATGATCTGATCAATGAGAATTTCTGAGTTATGAGTTTGGCAAACACTTATGACATTGTGGAATTGTTTCACAATTGAAGCCACCTGGAACACCACAGGGTAATGGTGTGTCCGGACATCGTAATCGAACCCTGTGAGGTATGGTGCGATCTATGATGTCTCTTGCCAATCTACCATTTTCATTTTGAGGTTGTGCGTTAGAGACAGCTGCATTCACTTTAGATAGGGCACCATCTAAGTCCATTGAGACGATGTCGTATGAACATTGGTTTGGCAAGAAACCAAAGTTGTCGTTTCTTAATGTTTGGGGCTGCGATGCTTAAGGCTTCAGCCGGAGAAGCTCGAACCCAAAGCGGACAAACACATCTTCATAGGATACCCAAAGGTAACAGTTGGGTATACCTTCTATCTCAGATCCGAGGGCAAATTGTTTGTCGCTAAGAACGGGTCCTTTCTCGAGAAGGAGTTTCTCTCGAAAGAATGAGTGGGAGGAAGATAGAACTTGATGAGGTTGTCGAACCTTTACTTCAACCAGAGAGTGATGCAACACAGAAAGATGTTTTCTGTGGCGCCTACGTCTGTTGAATAGGAAGTTAATGATAGTGATCATGAAGCTTCGGATCAAGTTGCTATCGAACCTCATAGGTCGACAAGGATATGTGCTAGTCCTGAGTGGTACGGTAATCATGTCTTAGATATCATGTTGTTGGACAACAATGAACCTACAAGCTATGGAGAAGCGATGGTGGGCCCGTATTCCGACAAATGGTTAGAAGCCATGAAATCCGAGATAGGATCCATGTATCAGAACAAAGTATGGACTTTGGTGGACTTGCCCGATGATCGGCGAGCCATTGAGATAAATGGATCTTTAAGAAGAAGACGGACATGGGCGGTAATGTTACCGTCTATGAAGCTCGACTTGTGGGAAAGAGTCTTTTCACAAGTTCAAGGAGTTGACTACGATGAGAATTTCTCACCCGTAGCGATGCTTAAGTCCGTCGGAATCATGTTAGCATTAGCTGTATTTTTCGATTATGAAATCTGACAGATGGATGTCAAAACGATTTTTTCGTAAGAAAAAGTTGTATGTGATACAATAAAAGGTTTTGTCGATCCTAAGGATGTTAAAAGGTATGCTGGCTCCAACAATCCTTCTATGGACTAGAGCAAGCATCTCGGAGTCGGAATATATACTTTGATGGAGTGACCAAAGCTTTTAGGTTTATACAATGTTTGCTGGAAACTTGTATTTACAAGAAAGTGAGTTGGAGCACTACAACATTTCTGATAAGTATATGTGGATGACATATTGTTGATCCGAAATAATGTAGAATTTTTGGAAAGCATAAACGGTTGTTTGAAGAGTGATTTTCAAAGGAAGACCTGGATAAAGCTGCTTACATATTGGGCATCAAGATCTATAGAGATATATCAAGACGCCTGATGGTACTTTCAAAGAACGCCCACCTTGACATGTTTTTGAAGGAGTTCAAAATAGATCAGTCAAAGAAGGGGTTCTTACCTGAGTTGTAAGGTGTGAAGTTGAGTAAACTCAAAGCTTGACCACGACAGAAGAAAGAGGAAGGACGAAGGTCGTCCCCTATGCTTTTGTCATAGGCTCTATACAGTATGCCATGCTGAGTACCGCACCTGATGTGTGCCTTGCCACATGTCTGGCAAGAGGGTACAAAGGTGATCTAGGAGTGGATCACCGGATAGCGGTCAAAAATTATCCTTAGAGGAATAAGGGAATGTTTCTCGGTTGTGGAGGTGATAAAGAGTTCGACGTAAAGAGTTACGTCGATGCAAGCTTAACACCTATCTGGATAGCTCTGAGTAGAGATACCGGATACGTATAATGGAGCAACAATTTGGAATAGCTCCAAGTGGAATGTGGTAGCAGCATCTACGATATAAAGTTTTGCGAAATACATAGGGATCTGAATATGGAAAGACCCATTGACTACAACCTCTCTCACAAGCATAACATGATCAAACCCAGAACTCATTGAGTATTAATCACATAGTGATGTGAACTAGATTAGTGACTCTAGTAAACTCTTTGGATGTTGGTCACATGGCGATGTGACCTGTGAGTGTTAATCACATGGCGATGTGAACTAGATTATTGACTCTAGTGCAAGTGGGAGACTGTTGGAAATATGCCCTAGAGGCAATAATAAATTAGTTATTATTATATCATATTTCATTGTTCATGATAATCATTTATTATCCATGCTAGAATTGTATTGATAGGAAACTCAGATACACGTGTGGATACATAGACAACACCATGTCCCTAGTAAGCCTCTAGTTGACTAGCTCGTTGATCAATAGATGGTTACGGTTTCCTGACCATGGACATTGGATGTCGTTGATAACGGGATCACATCATTAGGAGAATGATGTGATGGACAAGACCCAATCCTAAGCCTAGCACAAAAGATCGTGTAGTTCGTATGCTAAAGCTTTTCTAATGTCAAGTATCATTTCCTTAGACCATGAGATTGTGCAACTCCCGGATATCGTAGGAGTGCTTTGGGTGTGCCAAACGTCACAACATAACTAGGTGGCTATAAAGGTACACTACGGGTATCTCCGAAAGTGTCTGTTGGGTTGGCACGAACCGAGACTGGGATTTGTCACTCCGTGTAACGGAGAGGTATCTCTGGGCCCACTCGGTAGGACATCATCATAATGTGCACAATGTGACCAAGGAGTTGATCACGGGATGATGTGTTACGGAACGAGTAAAGAGACTTGCCGGTAACGAGATTGAACGAGTAAAGAGACGCCTGATGGTACTTTCAAAGAATGCATACCTTGACATGTTTTTGAAGGAGTTCAAAATAGATCAGTCAAAGAAGGGGTTCTTACCTGAGTTGTAAGGTGTGAAGTTGAGTAAGACTCAAAGCTTGACCACGACAGAAGAAAGAGGAAGGACGAAGGTCGTCCCCTATGCTTTTGTCATAGGCTCTATACAGTATGCCATGCTGAGTACCGCACCTGATGTGTGCCTTGCCACATGTCTGGCAAAAGGGTACAAAGGTGATCTAGGAGTGGATCACCGGATAGCGGTCAAAAATTATCCTTAGAGGAATAAGGAAATGTTTCTCGGTTGTGGAGGTGATAAAGAGTTCGACGTAAAGAGTTACGTCGATGCAAGCTTAACACCTATCCGGATAGCTCTGAGTAGAGATACCGGATACGTATAATGGAGCAACAATTTGGAATAGCTCCGTAATAGGCCCGTGTGTTTAGCATTTTTGCCGCGAGCATAGTGTCGTGCTGACGCTCGCGTTTGAAAGGATCGATATGGTTGACTAGAGGGGGGTGAATAGGAAACTACCAATTTTTAGCTTTTCTTTACCAAATTAGACTTTGCATCAAATTAGGTTGTCTAGATGTGCAACTAGGTGAGCAACCTATATGATGCAATAACAACAAGCATACAAACAAGCAAGGGTAGAAACACTGAAGAGCTTGCACAAGTAAAGGTAAGAGATAACCAAGAGTGGACCCGGTGAAGACGAGGATGTGTTACCGAAGTTCCTTCCTTTTGAGGGGAAGTACGTCTCCGTTGGAGCGGTGTGGAGGCACAATGCTCCCCAAGAAGCCACTAGGGCCGCCGTATTCTCCTCACGCCCTCACACAATGCGAGATGCCGTGATTCCACTATTGGTGCCCTTGAAGGCGGCGACTGAACCTTTACAAACAAGGTTGGGGCAATCTCCACAACTTAATCGGAGGCTCCCAACAAGACCACGAAGCTTCACCACAATGGAATATGGCTCCGAGGTGACCTCAACCGTCTAGGGTGCTCAAACACCCAAGAGTAACAAGATCCGCTAAGGATGAGTGGCGGAATCGAAAATCCCTTGGTGGAAGTGTAGATCGGGGCCTTCTCAACCACTCCCAAGCCAATCAACAAGTTTGATTGGCTAGAGAGATAGATCGGGCGAAAATGGAGCTTGGAGTATTTAATGGAGCTTGAGCAATAGATGGAGCTTGGGGGAGGAAGAGGTGGGTGAGAAGGAAGAAGGGGACTCCCTTTTATAGTGGGGGCAACAATCCCGTTGCCCCCCACCAACCAGCCCCGAACAGGGTGGTACTACCGCTGAGAGGGGGCGGTACTACCGCCAGGATAACGGTACTGCCGCGCCAGCCAGCGGTACTGCCACACTGAGGAGACCAGTAGGGAACGGACCCAAATGCGGTACTACCGCGGTGGTAGGGCGGGACTACCGCTCCTGGAACGGTACTACCGCCACTACAACCGTGACTAGTGCCACAAAACCCAACACGGGAAAAAGACCTCTTGAATCGAGGCGGTAGGAGCCAGACTGCCCAGCGGTACTACAGCTGTGGGGTCAAGGGCGGTAGTACTGCTGTGGAGCGGTACTGCCGCTTGTGACCCTTCGGCCGTAGTATCGCAGGCAGTGTGGTACTACCGCTGGGGCACGCGAGAGAGAGAGAAGAAATCTCTCAAAGATGCTGAGGACAAGGCGGAGGTGCCAGGCCCCCAGCGGTACTACTGCTGTGGAGCCACGAGCGGTACTACCGCTACGGAGTGGTACTGCCGCTTGTGGCTCCTCAGCGGTACTACCGCTGGGTGCGCGGTACTACCGCTTTGACCCAGACAGGACAAGGAAGAGAGAGGAGAGATCTCTTCAATGGAAAGGAAATGCTCGGAGGGTGAGAAGCTGATGCGTACGTGATGATTCCACCCATGCAAAACCCTAGCGGACCCCCTCTTGATAGTACGGTGCCCTCTACGCAACTAGTCCACCGAGAAAGAAACAAAAGAGCTACACCGTCTTGAAATACACTCCGAGGGGAAGAAGGCATCTCATGCCAGGGGAGAATCTGTGAATTAAACAAAGCACAAGATTAGTCCACAAACATGTTGTCATCAATCACCAAAACTACCTTGAGAGAGATATGTCGTAACAATCTCCCCCTTTTTGGTGGATTGATGACAACTAGGGATTTGCGCAAGGAAAAGAAATAAAAGGAAGAAAGCTAAGAACTACAAAATATAGACGGGCTCCCCCAGAATGTGTGCACCAAGAGATGGCATGACACACACATTCGGATCAACACTCCCCCTATATTTTATAGTCCAACAATACTAAGCACAAGATATATGAGAGAAGTGAATAAACAGGACAAGCATGCATCTCACAATAAACTACAGTACTCTGAAATGACATAAGTAAAAAGGTAGCGATAGGGAGCATATGTCTCACACCATATGTCTAGAACTTAGGACTCCCACCAAACCAAACCAAAGAAGGACACCGAGAGAACACACAAGAAACCACAAGACGACTCAAAGCATGACACAAGAAGCAAATCCCTACACTCTCTCCCCCTTTGGCAGCGAGACACCAAAAAAGGGCATAGAGTGACACTACGACTCCAGGTATGGGAGGAGGAAGATCTCGAACATCACATCTCTGCATCTTCATCGTGGGTCGAGAACTTCTCGGCATCGGAGTCAGTCCAGTGGCAATTCTGATGAATCCAGTCCTCCCCTTCAGTGATCTGACCCTCAGACCCACTGGTAACTGTTGCTCCCATCTGACGCATGAGCTCCTTGTGGCGTGTCCTGGCATGCTTCTCTGCCACATGAGTCATGTACTGACCATGAGAGTCCATTCAGAAAATCTTCTTCATCTTGCGCTTAAACTTCTGTGCCCACGACGGTTCTGCACTAGAGGGGCCAAAGTTCTCCTCATGAACATCAGTAGCAGCCTCACCCTCGGTCCCCATGGCAGCAGCAGCAGACGGACCCTCTGTGGCAGCAGTATCAGATGGACCCCTGTGTGAGGCGCTGTCCAGTTGTCCTTCTTCCTCAGACGCTTGATCTCATGAGAAACCAAGTCTCCAGTCTCTAGCAGCACTCTGGGATAGGTCTGTGCCCAGGCCATCTCAATGAGCCTCATGATGAATGGACCATAGATAGGACACTTGCACTCAGACACGGCAGATAGAAGTTCAGACCACATGACATGAGAGATATCCAGGCTCTCTCCAGTGCTTGCTTCCTTCTCATGCTGACAGAAAAGGAGCATGTCCACGAGGTAAGAGGGGACCATATCCAGATTCCCGATCCGAGGGAAGAGAGTCTCACGGAATATGCGATGAAGAATGTCCAGATACGGAGACAGCTCATAGGTCTTCTTCTTGGTTACTGGGTGAACCTTCACAGTGCAGTAGGGCCAAAGGGCTTGCTTGTGGGTGGACGTAGCATTGCGGTGAGGGCGGAACCCGACAGGAGTCTCAAGCCCGGTATCCACCACATCAAGTAACTCCATGAAAGCCTTCCACTTGACAGAAAGCAGCTTGCCATTGGTCATCCATGTCAGAGTCCTGTCGACATCCGTCCCAAGATGGACGGTGGCATAGAATTGAGCCACCAAATCCGCATCGAAATCCTTGTTGAATTGCATGATCCTGAGAATGTTCAGCTGAGTGCACATCTGAAGAGCTTCGCCAAAGTACTCCGGGTCCTTCTCCATAGCATCAGTGTCAATGGAGCGAACATCAACAAAAAGATTCTTCTTGGCCTTGATCACATAAAAGTAGATGGCAAACTGAAAATGGTTCCAGAACGGGCAGTTGACCAAAGTGGGTTCTTGGTCCACCGCATAGGGGTTGCGGCGACGCTTCTCCCAAAACTCCTTGTTGGTCATCTCAGTCACAGTCTTCCCTTTTGGCTTGTTGGCGGCTCGCTTCGATTGCTGAGGAGGTGGAGGAACACTTGCAGATGCACTTGCTGGAGGCGGTTGGGTGCTCGAGGAACCACCAGCTGGCTCTGAGGTGCGGTAGCGTTTTGATGTGGCACGCCTGGGGTTGATACAGCGACCTTGCTGCTCGGAAAGGTCATCACCTGGATCCAAACACAAGAACACGCAAAACAACCAGAAAGAATGAGCATAAGCCAACAGACTCAACAAAAAGATCAAGGTAAGGCAGGAAAATGATGGAAATTGGCATGCAGCGGTAGTACCATGACCTGCCCGTGGTAGTACCACCCCAAGCGGTAGTACCGCCCCAAAGGGAGCGGTAGTACCGCTCCAAAGAGAGCGGTAGTACTGCTTGAGGCGGAGAAACAACAGTTTCTTATAGCACGAGGCGGTGAAACAGCGGGTTCCTACTACCATGGTCAGATTCGGCACTACCGGCCTACCAAATTCAAAAATAATCCTACCAAACTCTAATCGAGATAGTCTAGTTGCCTTCTCCAACCAACTCAAGCCTAGATTTAGCCAAAAATCTAGAGATGCAACCACCATTGCCCCTAAGAAACAAGAACTGAAAAAGAGACAAAACAAAAGAAGGAACAGGGGCAATACCGGCATCCATGGCAAGAGGATGAGGTGGGGATCGACTCCACCAAAGGAAATGGAGAGGGATGCCCCGGAGACGGAGATCCGCCGGAGCCCTCCCGCGGCAAGAGGAGGCTGGAGAGAGGAAGAGAGGGGCGAAGTGAATGGGTATGGGGGAGAAGAAACCTCCCCCTGCCCCGACTTAACCCCCTGTTCTCGTCCCCCAGCGGTAGTACCGTGTTGGGGGGCGGTAGTACCGCTTATGAGCGGTAGTACCGCACACCACCAGCGGTAGTACCGCCCAGCACACCACGGCAACTAAACAGACACGGCTTTAGCTCGACAAAACGACAAAAACGGAAAGAGAAAAAAAACACCAGCAAACGACCAAGACACACCTCTTCAAAAGATGGCGGTGGCCGAGGCCACCTATGTTTGAGTCAAAAGGTATGGCACTGCGAAGATTTTAATCTTGGGCTCATGACCAAAACTCGTCTTTGAAGCACAAGTGCCATCAACAATGGCTAAAGTGAAAGACTTGATCAATTTATGCATAATGGGGGGAGGGAGAGTTCATTGAGAGAACAACACTCCCCCTATGTCCATGCCTACACCTAAACTAGACAACAAAATGAGCGTGGTAGGGTGTGCACGGGTTCAAGCCACATTGCTTGAATTAATGATATTTAGCTCATGCCTTAACTCGCGAAATCTTGCTTCATCCAAGGGCTTCGTGAAAATATCTGCAAGGTTGTCATGAGTGTTGACATAGTTGAGCTCGATCTTTCCTCGCCTAATGTGATCCCGGATGAAGTGATACCGAATCTCAATATGCTTCGTCTTGAAGTGTTGCACTAGGTTGAGAGAAATCTTGATGGCACTTTCATTGTCACACCAAAGAGGCACTTTGTCACAAGTGACACCGTAATCCTTTAAAGTTTGCCTCATCCATAGAAGTTGTGCACAACAACTACCGGCGGCAACATACTCCACCTCAGTGGATGAGAGAGACACACAACTTTGCTTTTTGGAAGACCAACTTACCAAAGAGCAACCAAGGAATTGGCACCCTCCGGAAGTGGACTTCCTATCCACTTTGTCTCCCGCCCAATCGGAATCCGAGTACCCTACAAGCTTGAAGTTTGATCCTCTTGGGTACCATAAGCCAAAGTTTGGGGTATGAGCCAAATATCGAAAGATTCGTTTGACCGCCACAAAGTGACTTTCCTTAGGTGCGGCTTGAAACCATGCACAAATTCCCACACTCAACATGATGTCCGGTCTAGATGCACAAAGGTAAAGCAAGGATCCAATCATGGAACGATATACCTTTTGATCCACCACTTTACCATTGGGATCTAAGTCAAGTTGGCACTTGGTGGGAATTGGAGTGGAGGCCGGCTTGACGTCACTTAGCTTGAATCTCTTGAGCATGTCTTGAGTGTATTTGGATTGATTGATGAAGGTTCCTTCTCTTCTTTGCTTCACTTCGAACCCTAGAAAGAACTTCAACTCTCCCATGGAGGACATCTCGAACTTTGAGGTCATGAGAGCAGCAAATTCCTCATTGAAAGCTTTGTTAGGAGAACCAAAGATAATATCATCAACATATAATTGGCACACAAACAACTCCCCTTTGACCTTCTTAGTAAAAAGAGTGGGGTCGATTAGCCCAACTTCAAAACCACGGTCTTGTAACAACTCGGTAAGGTGGTCATACCACGCACGTGGGGCTTGTTTAAGGCCATAGAGTGCCTTATCGAGTTGATACACATGATCGGGAAAGTAGGGATCCTCAAACCCAGGGGGTTGCTTGACGTAAACCAATTCATTAATGGGACCATTAAGAAAATCACTCTTCACATCCATTTGTTGTAACTTAAAGTTATGATGAGAAGCATATGCAATCAACATGCGAATGGATTCAAGACGAGCAACGGGAGCAAAGGTTTCACCGTAGTCGATACCCTCGACTTGGGAGTAGCCTTGTGCTACCAAACGAGCCTTGTTGCGAATGATAATCCCATGGGCATCTTGCTTGTTCTTGAATATCCACTTGGTTCCAATGACATTGTGGTTCCCCGTTGGCCTTGGCACCAATCTCCACACTTTGTTGCGCTCGAAGTTATTGAGTTCTTCGTGCATGGCATTGAGCCAATCCAGATCTTCTAGCGCTTCATAGACCTTGTGGGGTTCCACACAAGAGACAAATGCGTGATGCTCACAATAATTTGCTAATTGTCTACGAGTGCTTACCCCTTTTGTTAATCTTCCAAGCACATTCGTCATGAGATGATCCTTGGTGGAGAGCTTGGAAGCAACCTTGGCGGCACGACGCTCTAATTCCTCCTCGGTGGTGAGTTGAGGAGCGGTTACTTGATCATCTTGAGCGCTGTCATGAACTCGTTCTTGGTCTTGAACTTGCTTGGGGGAGAGAACTTGACCTTGGGCATCACTTGGTGTGTCAACACCGTCTTGATTATGATCTTGCCCTTGGTCTTGTTCATGAGGTTGAGGGCCTTCACTTTGTTCTTCGGAAGCGTGTGGGCCTTGGGTTGGTGATGGCTCCACTTGAGTGGAGCATTGTCCTTCTCCTTCGGCCACAAGGGATTCCTCAATGGGTAGGATGAAACCAACACCCATTCTTCTTATGGCTTGAGGAGGAATTTCATCACCTACATCACAAGTGCCACTTTGCTCCACTTGGGAGCCGTTATTCTCATCAAACTCCACGTTACACGTCTCCTCAATAAGTCCTGTGGATTTATTGAGGACACGGTAAGCATGAGAGTTTGTAGCATAACCAACAAATATGCCCTCATAAGCTCTAGCCTCAAATTTAGACAACCGAACACCTTTCTTGAGAATGAAACACTTACACCCGAATACCTGGAAGTACTTGAGGTTGGGCTTGTTACCGGTGAGTATCTCATATGGAGTCTTGTTCAAGCCCTTGCGGAGGTAGAGCCGATTGGATGCATGACACGCGGTGTTGATGGCTTCGGCCCAAAAGTTGTATGGAGATTTTAACTCCGCCATCATGGTCCTTGCCGCATCCATCAACGTCTGGTTCTTCCTCTCCGCAACACCGTTTTGTTGAGGGGTGTATGGTGCGGAATATTGATGCTTGATTCCCTCATCACTAAGAAATTCATCCAAGGTGTAGTTCTTGAACTCGGTGCTGTTGTCACTTCTTATTGTCTAGATCTTTGCATTGTGTTGACGTTGTGCTTCATTTGCAAAGTCAATGACGGTTTGTTGGGTCTCGCTCTTCCTCTTGGAGAAATACACCCACGTGTACCTTGAGTAGTCATCTACAATCACCAAGCAATACTTCCTACCTCCAAGACTATCGAAGGATGGGGGCCCAAAAAGATCCATGTGAAGGAGCTCCAAGGGCCTCTTTGAATAAATGATAGTCGTGGGAGGGTGAGCCTTCTCATGTAGCTTTCCTTCGATACAGGCACTGCAAGCACGATCTTTAACAAAACTAACATTCGTTAGTCCACGGACATGGTCCCCCTTGAGGAGACTTTGCAAAGATCTCATATTGACATGGGCCAAACGGCGATGCCAAAGCCATCCCACATCAACTTTAGCCATTAGGCATGTCACGGTCTTAGTGGGCCGCTCCGAAAAGTTAATCACATATAGACCGTTCTCGACATGCCCAACAAAAGCTACTTTAAGAGTCTTGCTCCACAAGAGGGCCACGGTATCGATATCAAAGAAAGTTGCAAAGCCCATGATTGCAAGTTGACGAAAGGAAAGTAAATTGTATGCAAGGGACTCAACAAGCATGACCTTCTCGATCATGACATCATGAGAGATGACCACCTTGCCAAGTCCCAATACCTTAGAGGATGAGGCGTCACCCCACTCGACATTGGTGGGCATAGATGGAACTTTGTGCATGTCCACCACCAAGTCCTTGCTTCCGGTCATATGATTTGTAGCTTCGCTATCGAGCAACCATGATCCACCACCGGAAGCAAACACCTACAAGAGATCAATGCTTGGTGTCAGGACCTCGACTCAATGCCACATCAATCTAGCATGTAACACCTCATATCACTTTGCGGCCTCACGCACGGTATCCCCACGGGTGTCGCCTTACCTTTGCCGGGACCGTTTGCGCCTTTTGGCACACGTATATGATGGTGTCGCTAGCATCCATATGATAAAGAGCCCGGGCTGACATGGCTAGTCGTAAACCCAAAGTGGCACTAACTTACACGGACATGCATCCATGACCCAGCATCGAACGTGTCGGTCATCAGCGAGTGAATCCAGGCTGTAGCACTGGGCTAACAGGACTCCGGTGAACCGGGCTGTAGCGGGCTAACAGGACTCCGGTATTCATCGCGTGACATTTCCCCGAAGGGACAGACACAGGATCGAAGAAGGACACATGCCGGCCAGCCTAAGTGTTCCGGAGCAGTAGCAAGCTACCAGGGCTCAGTGGAAGCACTAGGAGACATTTCCCGGTAAGAGAGGCTACTAAGAATAAACAACTAGATAGTCAGATCCCACACATAGCAATACACATTACACGTACGCATAACATGCAAGTATGTGCTGTACAACATGGCATCACAGCATAACTCAACAATCATATAGATAAAGGCTCAGAAGAGCCATCATAGCATTTATTGCAAACAGGGGTCACAAAACCCGTCATACAGAGCATACAAGCAACAAGCGGAAGCATTACATGTCTGGGTACAGACACCTACAAATGAAAAAGGCTGAAGAGCCTGACTATCTACAATATCCGATCAAGATCGTAGCTGAGGTACTAGCTACTAGTCGAAGTCCACGAGAACACTAGTAAGACTGAAGTCTCCGCTGCAAAAACATAAATAAAGCAACATGAGTACAAAGGTACTCAGCAAGACTTACATCAGATCCTATCATACATGCATTTGGATCAACAGAGTAATGTGGGGTTTAGTTGCAGCAAGCCAGCTTTGACTCTGTGGCTATCCTGTTCTACGACTACCAGAAACTCTTGAGGTGATATGGCGCACACGAGTCCACTAATCACCACACAATACACTACTATGGATTCATCCCCGTCTCCCTACGAGAAGACCATCCATAGCACTCACACTTGTCTTGAGCATTTTAGAGTATCCACTTCAAGTTGTCTATGTACCATGTAAGCATCCAAGAAGTCCATAACCGCGGACCCGGCTATTCGAATAGATCATGTTAACCCTCCAGGGGTGTACTTCTTCACACACGCTCTCGCCACTTACCGCCATGTACACGTCATGTATCTCGGCAACCTTCAAGCGGAAGCCTGGCGAGGGTGTCAGCCACGACCTGACTAACCACACAAGACTCTAGTCCAGGTTTATCGCCTATTCGGGTTCCATCCGCAAGGAGATCCGGCCGGGGTGTCGCTCACGGCCCCAAACGATGTGAGCAGGGTTCCCAAGCCCACCATCCGGGTGCCACTTGGTACACCGTGCCACGTGTGCCTAGTCTGTCCCAAGCCCACCCTGCCGGGTGCCACTTGGTAGAAAAATAGCACTACCTACAAACACCAGAAACTAGTTGCGACTCCTGGACAGAGACCAAGTTGGTTAATAAGTCGAGAGGGGTCGAGTTACTGGAACCCAATGTGTGGTAGTATCGAGTCATTGGACAACATACACAGAACTCAGTGCTTAAGGACGGTTCCAGTGAGACAACCCACCATGTACTCCTACATGGCCTCTCACCGCTACCTTTACCAAATCGTGTTCACACACTTCATTCTCAGCATCAGAACATATCGTAACACTCCAATTCATTCCCAATGAACCATACCTGACACAGCTCTAAGCAATAGCAGGCATAGCATGGTAGGAACACAACAATGGCTTCAATCAACTCCTACACATGCTAGTGGGTTTCAACTATTTACTGTGGCAATGACAGGTCATGCAGAGGAATGGGTTCAACTACCGCAGCACAAAGTAGCAGATGAATCGTTGTTGTTATAATGCAATAACTGAGAGCAGGAGCGAGAGAGTAGGGTTTTATCAAAATGAACAAGGGGGTTTGCTTGCCTGGTAAATCAACAGAGGAGGCACTGCTTCACCGACAGGTACTCTGGAACAGCTCCGGAGCAGGACCTATCGAGAAGGAACGGTGCCAACAATCAAAACACAAGCATATGCAACACAATGATGCATGAACATGGCATGAAGATGTGATGCTGATTGTGCTAATGCAACTAGTACTCATTTGGTTTGAAGTCCATTTGAACCAAAGCTCAAATGCAATTCTAAATTAAGTCTCTTAATATGCCATAATGTTTTTTCCATATTCAGCATGTATAAGTTGGTTTGTCATGCATGAAACTAGTACAGATGGATAGATTGCATTTTTCTGATAATTTTTCATATATAAATTATTTTAATCTGAGCTACGGTTGATTTGATATGAATTTTTGAAGTTTAAATCAATTTCTGGAATTTCCTGAATTATTTTAATTCCAGAAATCATATTATTGCGCCAGCATGACGTCAGCACGACGTCAGCAGTCAACTGCGGCTGACTGGGGTCAAACCTGACGTGTGGGGTCCACACGTCAGTGACAGGGGGTTAAACAGGGTTAGATTAACTTAATTAAAAGATTAGGGGGGTCGGGCCCACTGGTCAGTGTTAGTGGCTAATTAGGTTTAGTTAATTTTTTAACTAAAATTAGCAGGGCCTGGCCCCACTAGTCAGCGACCCTGGGGGGTCAAATCCCAGGTCAAACAAGTCAAACCCGCCGACGGAGGGCTGCGGAATCGTCGCTCCGGCGACCAACGCGCGGCGGAGAGCACCTACGCGAAGCCCAGGCTCGCGCGCATCCTGTGGCGCCCTCTGTTTCACCGGAGACGGTCTATATCGCCGGCGGCGACCACTTGGGCGGCGACCGGAGTTCGGGATAGCGCGGGCGTGGGGCTGCAGCTCGCGTTCGAGCGAACGGAGGGCACAGGCGGTAGCTACGAGGCAGCAGGAGCACGTCGAGCTACTACGCGAGGCGGAGGTGCTCGGGGGCACGGAGCTCGCCGGCCATGGCGGATGGCGGCTTCGTGCGCTCGCGGGGCAGCGGCTACAGGGCACGCGCGAGAGAGAGAGGTGAGGGGAAAGGAAGAGGGGCTCACGGCGGACTCGCAGAGCAGGCCGGTGTGCTCGGGGACGTCCTGCGTCCGGCGAATCGACGGCGATGGTGGCGAGGTCGATCTCCGGCGTCGGTGGTGAAGAAGACAACGGCGTCGGCGATGGAGCGCGTCCGGAGGTGCGTGGCTTGACGAGGAGGTAGAGGGGGTCGTGGCGGAGCTGGGAAGCGTATCGGGGAGGCGAGGGGAGGCCGGTGGCCACGGCAACGGCGAGCGGCGGCAGCGATGGCGCTCGGGTGTGCGAGGGAGAGAGTAGGGGGAGAGGAGGAGGGCGAGGGAGAGTGCGAGAGAGGTCGGGGTGGCTGCATGGCGTCTCCGGGGCATCCAGACGAGGAGGGGAGAGGGCAGGCAGGCAGAGAGGGAGGTGGCGTGGCGCGGTGGCGCGCGCGCGCGCCGGACACGCTCCCCTCCCTCTGTCGAGGACGAAGACGACAGAGGAGGAGGCGGGCTGGGCCGCCTGCTGGCTGGGCCGGCCTGCTGCTGCTGGGCCAGAGGTGCCAGGCAGAAGCCCAGGTAAGGTTTTTCCTGTTTTATTTCTTTTTCTAAATTTTCTGACATTTGTTCTGATTTAATAATAATACTAAATCAATTTATTTACCTATGCCAATTTTTGCAGGGGCTAACTATATTATTCCAGAGCTCCTTTATAAATGGCATAATTTTTGGACATATATTAATATATATAACTAATATATTTCCAATGCAAATATTTATGCATTAATTCCAAATGGCCAAAATAAATATCCATGAGCTCCTAAAAATATTTGGTTGATTTTTATCTCTGTCCAATATTTTCAGAGAGCAACATGAGCATTTCTTGGACCCTTTTGGAGAAATTTTTATTTGGGTCATTTTCAAAATGATTCTGAGGGTTTCACAAGTCCTCATTTCAAAATTAAATAGAATTTAAACATGATGCACAAATGACTAGCTAGCCTAGGTCATACCAGAACTAGGGATGTGACAACTCGCCCCCACTTGAAAGAATCTCGTCCCGAGATTCAGGGGTTGACGGAAAGAAAGCGGGGTACTCCAGTCGAAGACGATCTTCTCGCTCCCAAGTAGCTTCTCTCTCGGAATGATGAGACCACTGAACTTTGAGAAACTTGATGTTCTGACGTCGGGTAACATGCTCGGCTTGATCAAGAATGTGAACCGGGTACTCTCGGTATGTGAGGTTATCTTGGAGATCAAGCGTTTCGTGGTCCACTCCGCGGATGGGATCCGAGAAGCAACGCCTGAGTTGAGAGACGTGGAAGTCATCATGAACTCGAGAAAGATGTGGGGGTAGTTCCAATTGGTAGGCAACCTCTCCTCGTTTAGCGAGAATGCGAAAGGGACCAATGTAACGAGGAGCCAACTTGCCCTTGATACCGAAACAATGGGTACCCTTCAAAGGAGTAACCCGAAGGTAAGCCTGGTCGCCAATTTCATAAGTCATATCCTTATGATGACGATCGTACTGGCTCTTCTGACGAGACTGGGCTGTTTTCAAATTCTCACGAATGATGCGAACTTGCTCTTCTGCCTCCTGGATCATGTCCGGTCCAAAGAATTGTCTTTCACCAGTTTCTGACCAGTTCAAAGGTGTTCGACATCTTCGTCCATAGAGAACCTCAAAAGGAGCTTTCTTGAGGCTGGATTGATAGCTATTGTTATAAGCAAACTCGGCAAAAGGAAGACATTTCTCCCAATCCATACCGAATGAGATAACGCAAGCTCTAAGCATGTCTTCGAGAATTTTATATACCCGTTCCACCTGACCACTCGACTGAGGGTGGAAAGCGGTACTGAAGGAAAGATGGGTTCCCATGGCAGTTTGGAAACTCTCCCAGAAATGAGAAGTGAAAAGACTGCCACGGTCTGAATTGATCTCTAGTGGAACACCATGGAGTGATACTATTCGAGAAATGTATAAGTCAGCAAGCTGACTAGCAGTGATACTCTCTCGAACAGGAAGGAAGTGAGCCACTTTGGAAAGACGATCAACGACTACGAAGATAGCATTATTCCCTCTCTTGGTCCTGGGAAAGCCGGTGATGAAGTCCATACCAACTTTATCCCATTTCCACTCAGGAATAGCTAAAGGCTGAAGGGTGCCAGCAGGTCTCTGATGCTCTGCCTTAACGCGACGACAAACGTCACATTTAGCAATGAACTTAGCGATTTCTCTCTTCATCCTAGTCCACCAGAACCTCTGGCGTAGGTCCTGATACATCTTAGTGCTACCGGGATGAATCGTGAGAGGAGATTCATGCACCTCCTTGAGAATCAATTGTCGAAGATGTTGCTTCTTGGGGACCACCAGGCGGTTCCCAAAGAAAACAACACCTCGATCATCTATAGAGAAACTACCAGCAATACCCTTGGCAATGTTTCTCTTGATCCGGGTAATCCCCGTATCATGCTTCTGGGCTTCTATGATAAGATCCACAAGGGTAGGTTTCGCCACCAAGGTGGAAAGAAATCCGCGAGGAGCTATGTGAAGATTAAGCTTACAGAATTCCTCATGGAGAAGTGGTTGGCCTTGCTGCAACATGAGATTGTTGCAATAGGATTTACGGCTTAGAGCATCAGCCATGACATTGGCTTTGCCTGGGGTGTAGGTAATCCCTAGGTCGAAATCTGTGATCAACTCCAGCCAACGTCTTTGCCTAAGGTTCAGATCCGGTTGGGTGAAGATATACTTGAGACTCTGGTGATCGGTGTAGATCTCACAACATTTACCAAGGAGGTAATGTCGCCAGGTCTTGAGTGCATAGACTACGGCTGCAAGCTCTAGATCATGTGTAGGATAATTATCCTCATGTGGATGCAACTGTCGAGATGCATAGGCAATCACATGACGATCCTGCATAAGAATGCAACCTAGTCCCTGTCGTGAGGCGTCGCAGTAGATAATAAAGTCCTTTGTGAAATCCGGAGCAGAAGTCAGGCGTCTTTTCAGTTCCTGAAAACTGTACTCACACTGTGGGGACCACTCAAACTTTTTATCCTTCTTGAGAAGTTCCGTGAGGGGTTTGGCTACTTTGGAGAAGTTTTCAACAAAGCGACGACAATAGCTGGCTAGACCAAGGAAACTCCTAACTTGTTTGACGGTCTCAGGTGGAGTCCAATCGAGAACAGCCTTGACTCTCTCGGGATTGACAGCAATGCCCTTACCAGAGATTACGTGGCCTAGGTAGGTCACTTCTGGCAACCAAAATTCACACTTGGAGAACTTGGCATAAAGGCGGTGCTCTCTGAGTTTTTCTAACACAAGTCTAAGATGTTCGGCATGCTCTTCCTCGTTCTTCGAGTAAATAAGAATATCATCGAGGTAAACCACGACGAACTTGTCTAAGTACTCCATGAATATCGAGTTCATCAAGCGGGAGAAAGTAGCTGGAGCATTGGTTAGGCCAAAGGACATGACGGTGTACTCGTACTGACCATAACGAGTAACAAAGGCTGTCTTGGGAACGTCCCCGTTTCTGATCTTAATTTGGTGGTATCCTAACCTCAAATCCATCTTGGAGAAGACTGAGGATCCAGCGAGCTGATCATACAGATCGTTGATCCTAGGGAGCGGATATTTGTTCTTTATCGTGACCAAATTAACGGGACGATAATTTACAACCATCCGGTCCGTACCATCCTTCTTCTTGACGAAGAGGACGGGGCAAGCCCAAGGAGAAGAACTAGGGCGGATGAAACCTTTTTGCAAGGACTCATCAAGTTGTTTCTTAAGCTCGGCTAGTTCTAAGGGTGCCATCTTGTAAGGTCTCCTAGAGATTGGAGTTGTTCCTGGGATAAGATCTATGACGAACTCTACATCTCTGTCAGGTGGAACACCTGGCAGTTCCTCTGGAAAGACATCCGGAAAGTCACGGACTACCGGGATATCTTCAAGGTCTGGAAGAGGGCTGGCATTAAGAGAATAGAGCTGACGCTTTGCAACTCTAGTGGAGACAGTGACTATCTTGCCAGATGGGTGCGTAAGCTGAACAGATCTGGTGTAACAATCAATCTTGGCATGATGAGTTGTCATCTAGTCCATTCCCAAGATGATGTTAATATCTGAGGACTTGAGGGCTACAAGTGATGCAAGGAATACAAGTCTGTCAACAAGGATTTCATTACCATGGCTGATTCTGGTGGTCTGCCATCTAGACCCTAGGGTTTGGATTTCAAGCGGAGTTGGCATATCACAAAATGATATGTCGTGCAAATGAGCATAGCCTTCAGAAACGAAGGAGTGAGATGCTCCAGTATCGAATAGAACTGATGCTGGGTGACAATTGACAAGGAGTGTACCAAGAACGACATCCGGATCATCATGAGCGTCTTTAGCTGAGACGTGATGCACACGTCCACGTTCAGTGGGAGCTGACTTAACACTGATCATCTTGCGTGATGGCTTAACACAGCCAACAGTCTTCTCGGGCTGGGGTGGAGCATAACTAGTCTGAGAGCAGTCACGTGCATAGTGTCTTGGCTTCCCGCATGTGAAGCAAGTCCCTGAGGTTGGACGTGGACCCGCACTAACAAACGGTCTACCAGTAGGCCTGGGTGAAACATACGACTGAGCTGGGGAAGGCACCACATAGGATGGCCTCGGTGTATATCCAGAAGGAAGAGCGGAGTTTGGAACCCAAATCCGGCGCTTCTGGGAACTAGAGCCAGAGGAAGATCCCAAATCACGGGTGTGCTTATGAGACTCCTCGTAAGTGAGCTGAGATGTCTCTGCATTGATGGCCTTGTTCACAAGGGCTTGGAATGTATCACAATGATGCAGGTGGAGATCACGACGCAACTTGGGGTTGAGACCCTTCCGGAACCTAGCCTGCTTCTTGGCGTCTGTGGACACTTCTTCTGTAGCATAGCGAGAGAGGTTCTCAAACTCTCTACTATAAGCATCAACAGCCATCTTACTCTGGGTGAAACTATAGAACTCTTCTCTCTTGCGATCGATGAGGGCCTGGGGAATGTGATGCTCGCGAAAAGCCTCAGTGAAATCTCTCCAGGTAGGAATCTGGCCAGCTGGAAGCATAGCCTCATAGTTCTTCCACCAAAGACTAGCAGGACCTTCCAGGTGGTATGTGGCATAGGTGACCTTGTCATCTTCAGCTACGCTCGCGGAACGCAGCTTATGAGTGATGCTACGGAGCCAGTCATCTGCATCGAGTGGCTCGATGGAATGATGAAAGGTAGGTGGGTGCAAGCGAATGAAGTCATGAATGGTCGCAGACTTATTGGACTGATGTGCGGTGTTCTCCTCGATACGTGCCAACAAACGGTTAGACTCACGCTTGTTCCTCTCCATTTCTAACATGAACTCTGTCAACGAAGGCGGGTCGGAAGGATCCTCATTCCTACCATCTCCATGGTTCTGGCTAAGAACAATAGAACTAGATGACATCCTGTGAAACGAAACCAAGGACGGAATCAGCATCAATCTATAGGCTATAGAATGTAGGATAAGGAAATTAGTATCTCTCGAACTCCTAGGGAAATTCTGGCAGCATAACGGCAGTAAAATGCTCAGAATGAGACATCCTACTAGAATGGGGTAATAACATACTCATCAGCATTACTCAAGGTTCTGAGATCATACTAAACAGACTACACCGGAAATACTCGAAAACTGGGGTATGACTCTGATCAACCAATCCTATGGGACTACGGAGTAGTAACACGTGATCCTGATAGACGGAAGAGAAAGCCTAGTTCCTTAACCCCGTAGAAAGGATAGGATGACTCAGATCAGAAGGCCATGAGGTATAAGGAGTAAAAAGAGCCTTACGTTCCAACCCACAATCAATTCCCTTACATAACTAAAGATTTTCTAGACTCAACTTCGACCAGTTTGGCTTGGTAATCCTACAGGCAGTCAGGCTCTGATACCAACGCTGTCGGGACCCCGACTCAATGCCACATCGATATAGCATGTAACACCTCATATCACTTTGCGGCCTCACGCACGGTATCCCCACGGGTGTCGCCTTACCTTTGCCCGGGACCGTTTGCGCCTTTTGGCACACGTATATGATGGTGTCGCTAGCATCCATATGATAAAGAGCCCGGGCTGACATGGCTAGTCGTAAACCCAAAGTGGCACTAACTTACAGGGACAGGCATCCATGACCCAGCATCGAACGTGTCGGTCATCAGCGAGTGAATCCAGGCTGTAGCACTGGGCTAACAGGACTCCGGTGAACCGGGCTGTAGCGGGCTAACAGGACTCCGGTATTCATCGCGTGACAATTCCCCGAAGGGACAGACACAGGATCGAAGAAGGACACATGCCGGCCAGCCTAAGTGTTCCGGAGCAGTAGCAAGCTACCAGGGCTCAGTGGAAGCACTAGGAGACATTTCCCGGTAAGAGAGGCTACTAAGAATAAACAACTAGATAGTCAGATCCCACACATAGCAATACACATTACACGTACGCATAACATGCAAGTATGTGCTGTACAACATGGCATCACAGCATAACTCAACAATCATATAGATAAAGGCTCAGAAGAGCCATCATAGCATTTATTGCAAACAGGGGTCACAAAACCCGTCATACAGAGCATACAAGCAACAAGCGGAAGCATTACATGTCTGGGTACAGACACCTACAAATGAAAAAGGCTGAAGAGCCTGACTATCTACAATATCCGATCAAGATCGTAGCTGAGGTACTAGCTACTAGTCGAAGTCCACGAGAACACTAGTAAGACCGAAGTCTCCGCTGCAAAAACATAAATAAAGCAACATGAGTACAAAGGTACTCAGCAAGACTTACATCAGATCCTATCATACATGCATTTGGATCAACAGAGTAATGTGGGGTTTAGTTGCAGCAAGCCAGCTTTGACTCTGTGGCTATCCTGTTCTACGACTACCAGAAACTCTTGAGGTGATATGGCGCACACGAGTCCACTAATCACCACACAATACACTACTATGGATTCATCCCCGTCTCCCTACGAGAAGACCATCCATAGCACTCACACTTGTCTTGAGCATTTTAGAGTATCCACTTCAAGTTGTCTATGTACCATGTAAGCATCCAAGAAGTCCATAACCGCGGACCCGGCTATTCGAATAGATCATGTTAACCCTCCAGGGGTGTACTTCTTCACACACGCTCTCGCCACTTACCGCCATGTACACGTCATGTATCTCGGCAACCTTCAAGCGGAAGCCTGGCGAGGGTGTCGGCCACGACCTGACTAACCACACAAGACTCTAGTCCAGGTTTATCGCCTATTCGGGTTCCATCCGCAAGGAGATCCGGCCGGGGTGTCGCTCACGGCCCCAAACGATGTGAGCAGGGTTCCCAAGCCCACCATCCGGGTGCCACTTGGTACACCGTGCCACGTGTGCCTAGTCTGTCCCAAGCCCACCCTGTCGGGTGCCACTTGGTAGAAAAATAGCACTACCTACAAACACCAGAAACTAGTTGCGACTCCTGGACAGAGACCAAGTTGGTTAATAAGTCGAGAGGGGCCGAGTTACTGGAACCCAATGTGTGGTAGTATCGAGTCATTGGACAACATACACAGAACTCAGTGCTTAAGGACGGTTCCAGTGAGACAACCCACCATGTACTCCTACATGGCCTCTCACCGCTACCTTTACCAAATCGTGTTCACACACTTCACTCTCAGCATCAGAACATATCGTAACACTCCAATTCATTCCCAATGAACCAGACCTGACACAGCTCTAAGCAATAGCAGGCATAGCATGGTAGGAACACAACAATGGCTTCAATCAACTCCTACACATGCTAGTGGGTTTCAACTATTTACTGTGGCAATGACAGGTCATGCAGAGGAATGGGTTCAACTACCGCAGCACAAAGTAGCAGATGAATCGTTGTTGTTCTAATGCAATAACTGAGAGCAGGAGCGAGAGAGTAGGGTTTTATCGAAATGAACAAGGGGGTTTGCTTGCCTGGTAAATCAACAGAGGAGGCACTGCTTCACCGACAGGTACTCTGGAACAGCTCCGGAGCAGGACCTACCGAGAAGGAACGGTGCCAACAATCAAAACACAAGCATATGCAACACAATGATGCATGAACATGGCATGAAGATGTGATGCTGATTGTGCTAATGCAACTAGTACTCATTTGGTTTGAAGTCCATTTGAACCAAAGCTCAAATGCAATTCTAAATTAAGTCTCTTAATATGCCATAATGTGTTTTCCCATATTCAGCATGTATAAGTTGGTTTGTCATGCATGAAACTAGTATAGATGGATAGATTGCATTTTTTTGATAATTTTTCATATATAAATTATTTTAATCTGAGCTACGGTTGATTTGATATGAATTTTTGAAGTTTAAATCAATTTCTGGAATTTCCTGAATTATTTTAATTCCAGATATCATATTATTGCGCCAACATGACGTCAGCACGACGTCAGCAGTCAACTGCGGCTGACTGGGGTCAAACCTGACGTGTGGGGTCCACACGTTAGTAACAGGGGGTTAAACAGGGTTAGATTAAGTTAATTAAAAGATTAGGGGGGGGTCGGGCCCACTGGTCAGTGTTAGTGGCTAATTAGGTTTAGTTATTTTTTAACTAAAATTAGCAGGGCCTGGCCCCACTAGTCAGCGACCCTGGGGGGTCAAATCCCAGGTCAAACAAGTCAAACCCGCCGGCGGTTAGTCGCCGGCGAGGCCTGAACGCGACGGAGGGCTGCGGAATCGTCGCTCCGGCGACCAATCGCGCGGCGGAGAGCACCTACGCGAAGCCCAGGCTCGCGCGCATCCTGTGGCGCCCTCTGTTTCACCGGAGACGGTCTATATCACCGGCGGCGACCACTTGGGCGGCGACCGGAGTTCGGGATAGCGCGGGCGTGGGGCTGCAGCTCGCGTTCGGGCGAACGGAGGGCCAGGCGGTAGCTACGAGGCAGCAGGAGCACGTCGAGCTACTACGCAAGGCGGAGGTGCTCGGGGGCACGGAGCTCGCCGGCCATGGCGGACGGCGGCTTCGGGCGCTCGCGGGGTAGCGGCTACAGGGCACGCGCGAGAGAGAGAGGTGAGGGGAAAGGAAGAGGGGCTCACGGCGGACTCGCAGAGCAGGCCGGTGTGCTCGGGGACGTCCTGCGTCCGGCGAATCGACGGCGATGGCGGCGAGGTCGATCTCCGGCGTCGGTGGTGAAGAAGACAACGGCGTCGGCGATGGAGCGCGTCCGGAGGTGCATGAAGGAAATATGCCCTAGAGGCAATAATAAAGTTATTATTTATTTACTTATAATCATGATAAATGTTTATTATTCATGCTAGAATTGTATTAACCGGAAACATAATACATGTGTGAATACATAGACAAACAAAGTGTCACTAGTATGCCTCTACTTGACTAGCTCGTTAATCAAAGATGGTTATGTTTCCTGACCATGAACAATGAGTTGTTATTTGAGTAACGAGATCACATCATTAGTTGAATGATCTGATTGACATGACCCATTCCATTAGCTTAGCACCTGATCGTTTAGTATGTTGCTATTGCTTTCTTCATGACTTATACATGTTCCTATGACTATGAGATTATGCAACTCCCGTTTGCCGGAGGAACACTTTGGGTGCTACCAAACGTCACAACGTAACTGGGTGATTATAAAGGAGCATTACAGGTGTCTCCAAAAGTAGATGTTGGGTTGGCGTATTTCGAGATTAGGATTTGTCACTCCGATTGTCGGAGAGGTATCTCTGGGCCCTCTCGGTAATGCACATCACATAAGCCTTGCAAGCACTGCAACTAATATGTTAGTTGTGAGATGATGTATTATGGAACGAGTAAAGAGACTTGCCAGTAACGAGATTGAACTAGGTATTGGATACCGACGATCGAATCTCGGGCAAGTGACATACCGATGATAAAGGGAACAGCGTATGTTGTTATGCGGTCTGACCGATAAAGATCTTCGTAGAATATGTAGGAGCCAATATGGGCATCCAGGTCCCGCTATTGGTTATTGACCGGAGACGTGTCTCGGTCATGTCTACATTGTTCTCGAACCCGTAGGGTCCGCACGCTTAAGGTTACGATGACAATTATATTATGAGTTTACATGTTTTGATGAACCGAAGGAGTTCGGAGTCCCGGATGAGATCGGGGACATGACGAGGAGTCTCGAAATGGTCGAGACATAAAGATTCATATATTGGATGATATGGTTAGGCCAAGGGGTCAAGCCCATGAGGCTTTAGATCGGTGTAAAAAGGAGTTTTGCGGAGGCCAGGGGGCCAAACGCCGGAGACCCTGGCGTCTGGCCCTGGGCCAGACGCCGAGGCCCATGGCGTCTGGGCCAGACCCCAAGGATTGTGGCGTTTGGTCCTGGAGTCCGAGTGGGACTCTTGCCTTTCGGGCAAAACCGACTTTGAGGAGGCTTTTGCTCCAAGTTTCGACCCCGGGGCTCAACATATAAATAGAGGGGCAGGGCTAGCACCAAAGACACAACAAGTTGATCCACGTGATCTATTCCTTAGCCGTGTGCGGTGCCCCCTGCCACCATATACCTCGATAATACTATAGCGGAGTTTAGGCGAAGCCCTGCTGCTGTAGTTCATCAAGATCGTCACCACGCCGTCGTGCTGACGGAACTCTTCCCCGACACTTTGCTGGATCGGAGTCCGGGGATCGTCATCGAGCTGAACGTGTGCTCGAACTCGGAGGTGCCGTAGTTTCGGTGCTTGATCAGTTGGATCGTGAAGACGTACGACTACTTCCTCTACGTCGTTTCATCGCTTCCGCAGTCGGTCTGCGTTGGGTACGTAGACAACACTCTCCCCTTGTTGCTATGCATCACATGATCTTGCGTGTGCGTAGGAAATTTTTTGAAATTACTACGAAACCCAACAGTGGTATCAGAGCCTAGGTTATTTATGTTGATGTTATATGCACGAGTAGAACACAAGTGAGTTGTGGACGATACAAGTCATACTGCCTACCAGCATGTCATACTTTGGTTCGGCGGTATTGTTGGACGAGACGACCCGGACCAACCTTACGCGTACGCTTACGCGAGACCGGTTCCCTCGACGTGCTTTGCACATAGATGGCTTGCGGGCGACTGTCTCTCCAACTTTAGTTGAACCGAGTATGGCTACACCCGGTCCTTGAGAAGGTTAAAACGGAGTCTATTTGACAAACTATCGTTGTGGTTTTGATGCGTAGGTGAGATTGGTTCTTACTTAAGCCCGTAGCAGCCACGTAAAACATGCAACAACAAAGTAGAGGACGTCTAACTTGTTTTTGCAGGGCATGTTGTGATGTGATATGGTCAAGGCATGATGCTGAATTTTATTGTATGAGATGATCATGTTTTGTAACAGAGGTATCGGCAACTGGCAGGAGCCATATGGTTGTCGCTTTATTGTATGCAATGCAATCGCGATGTAATGCTTTACTTTATTACTAAACGGTAGTGATAGTCGTGGAAGCATAAGATTGGCGAGACGACAACGATGCTACGATGGAGATCAAGGTGTCGCGCCGGTGACGATGGTGATCATGACGGTGCTCCGGAGATGGAGATCACAAGCACAAGATGATGATGACCATATCATATCACTTATATTGATTGCATGTGATGTTTATCTTTTTATGCATCTTATCTTGCTTTGATTGACGGTAGCATTATAAGATGATCTCTCACTAAATTATCAAGAAGTGTTCTCCCTGAGTATGCACCGTTGCCAAAGTTCGTCGTGCCCAGACACCACGTGATGATCGGGTGTGATAAGCTCTACGTCCATCTACAACGGGTGCAAGCCAGTTTTGCACACGCAGAATACTCAGGTTAAACTTGACGAGCCTAGCATATGCAGATATGGCCTCGGAACACGGAGACCGAAAGGTCGAGCGTGAATCATATAGTAGATATGATCAACATAACGATGTTCACCATTGAAAACTACTCCATCTCACGTGATGATCGGTCATGGTTTAGTTGATTTGGATCACGTAATCACTTAGAGGATTAGAGGGATGTCTATCTAAGTGGGAGTTCTTAAATAATATGATTAATTGAACTTAAATTTATCATGAACTTAGTACCTGATAGTATCTTGCTTGTTTATGTTGATTGTAGATAGATGGCTCGTGCTGTTGTTCCGTTAAATTTTAATGCGTTCCTTGAGAAAGCAAAGTTGAAAGATGATGGTAGCAATTACACGGACTGGGTCCGTAACTTGAGGATTATCCTCATTGCTGCACAGAAAAATTACGTCCTGGAAGCACCGATGGGTGCCAGGCCTGCTGCTGGAGCAACACCAGATGTTATGAACGTCTGGCAGAGCAAAGCTGATGACTACTCGATAGTTCAGTGTGCCATGCTTTACGGCTTAGAATCGGGACTTCAACGACGTTTTGAACGTCATGGAGCATATGAGATGTTCCAGGAGTTGAAGTTAATATTTCAAGCAAATGCCCGAATTGAGAGATATGAAGTCTCCAATAAGTTCTATAGCTGCAAGATGGAGGAGAACAGTTCTGTCAGTGAGCATATACTCAAAATGTCTGGGTATAATAATCACTTGATTCAATTGGGAGTTAATCTTCCAGATGATTGCGTTATTGACAGAATTCTCCAATCACTGCCACCAAGCTACAAGAGCTTCGTGATGAACTATAATATGCAAGGGATGAACAAGACTATTCCCGAGCTCTTCGCAATGCTGAAAGCTGCGGAGGTAGAAATCAAGAAGGAGCATCAAGTGTTGATGGTTAACAAGACCACTAGTTTCAAGAAAAAGGGCAAATGGAAGAAAAAGGGGAACTTCAAGAAGTACGGCAAGCAAGTTGCTGCTCAAGAGAAGAAACCCAAGTCTGGACCTAAGCCTGAAACTGAGTGCTTCTACTGCAAGCAGACTGGTCACTGGAAGCGGAACTGCCCCAAGTATTTGGCGGATAAGAAGGATGGCAAGGTGAACAAAGGTATATGTGATATACATGTTATTGATGTGTACCTTACTAGAGCTCGCAGTAGCACCTGGGTATTTGATACTGGTTCTGTTGCTAATATTTGCAACTCGAAACAGGGACTACGGAATAAGCGGGCACTGGCAAAGGACGAGGTGACGATGCGCGTGGGAAATGGTTCCAAAGTTGATGTGATCGCGGTTGGCACGCTACCTCTACATCTACCTTCGGGATTAATATTAGACCTAAATAATTGTTATTTGGTGCCAGCGTTGAGCATGAACATTATATCTGGATCTTTTTTAATGCGAGGCGGTTATTCATATAAAATCAGAGAATAATGGTTGTTCTATTTATATGAGTAATATCTTTTATGGTCATGCACCCTTGAAGAGTGGTCTATTCTTATTGAATCTCGATAGTAGTAATACACATATTCATAATGTTGAAGCCAAAAGATGCAGAGTTGATAATAAAAGTGCAACTTATTTGTGGCACTGTCGTTTAGGTCATATCGGTATAAAGCGCATGAAGAAACTCCATACTGATGGACTTTTGGAACCACTTGATTATGAATCACTTGGTACTTGCGAACCGTGCCTCATGGGCAAGATGACTAAAACACCGTTCTCCGGTACTATGGAGAGAGCAACAGATTTGTTGGAAATCATACATACCGATGTATGTGGCCCGATGAATATTGAGGCTCGTGGCGGATATCGTTATTTTCTCACCTTCACAGATGATTTAAGCAGATATGGGTATATCTACTTAATGAAACATAAGTCTGAAACATTTGAAAAGTTCAAAGAATTTCAGAGTGAAGTTGAAAATCATCGTAACAAGAAAATAAAGTTTCTACGATCTGATCGTGGAGGAGAATATTTGAGTTACGAGTTTGGTGTACATTTGAAAAACTGTGGAATAGTTTCGCAACTCACGCCACCCGGAACACCACAGCGTAATGGTGTGTCCGAACGTCGTAATCGTACTTTACTAGATATGGTGCGATATATGATGTCTCTTACTGATTTACCGCTATCATTTTGGGGATATGCTTTAGAGACGGCCGCATTCACGTTAAATAGGGCACCATCAAAATCTGTTGAGACGACGCCTTATGAACTGTGGTTTGGCAAGAAACCAAAGTTGTCATTTCTTAAAGTTTGGGGCTGCGATGCTTATGTGAAAAAGCTTCAACCTGATAAGCTCGAACCCAAATCGGAGAAATGTGTCTTCATAGGATACCCAAAGGAGACTATTGGGTACACCTTCTATCACAGATCCGAAGGCAAGACATTCGTTGCTAAGAATGGATCCTTTCTAGAGAAGGAGTTTCTCTCGAAAGAAGTGAGTGGGAGGAAAGTAGAACTTGACGAGGTAACAGTACCTGCTCCCTTACTGGAGAGTAGTTCATCACAGAAAACTGTTTCAGTGACACCTACACCAGTTAGTGAAGAAGCCAATGATAATGATCATGAAACTTCAGATCAAGATACTGCTGAACCTCGTAGATCAACGAGAGTAAGATCCACACCAGAGTGGTACGGTAATCCTATTCTGGAAGTCATGATACTAGATCATGATGAACCTACGAACTATGAAGAAGCGATGGTGAGCCCAGATTCCGCAAAGTGGCTTGAAGCCATGAAATCTGAGATGGGATCCATGTATGAGAACAAAGTATGGACTTTGGTTGACTTGCCCGATGATCGGCAAGCAATTGAGAATAAATGGATCTTTAAGAAGAAGACTGACGCTGATGGTAATGTTACTGTCTACAAAGCTCGACTTGTCGCAAAAGGTTTTCGGCAAGTTCAAGGGATTGACTACGATGAGACCTTCTCACCTGTAGCGATGCTTAAGTCCGTCCGAATCATGTTAGCAATTGCCACATTTTATGATTATGAAATTTGGCAGATGGATGTCAAAACTGCATTCCTGAATGGATTTCTGGAAGAAGAGTTGTATAGGATGCAACCGGAAGGTTTTGTCGATCCAAAGGGAGCTAACAAAGTGTGCAAGCTCCAGCGATCCATTTATGGACTGGTGCAAGCCTCTCGGAGTTGGAATAAACGTTTTGATAGTGTGATCAAAGCATTTGGTTTTATACAGACTTTCGGAGAAGCCTGTATTTACAAGAAAGTGAGTGGGAGCTCTGTAGCATTTCTGATATTATATGTGGATGACATATTGCTGATTGGAAATGATATAGAATTTCTGGATAGCATAAAGGGATACTTGAATAAAAGTTTTTCAATGAAAGACCTCGGTGAAGCTGCTTACATATTAGGCATTAAGATCTATAGAGATAGATCAAGACGCTTAATTGGACTTTCACAAAGCACATACCTTGACAAGATTTTGAAGAAATTCAAAATGGATCAAGCAAAGAAAGGATTCTTGCCTGTATTACAAGGTGTGAAGTTGAGTAAGACTCAATGCCCGACCACTTCAGAAGATAGAGAGAATATGAAAGATGTTCCCTATGCATCAGCCATAGGCTCTATCATGTATGCAATGCTGTGTACCAGACCTGATGTGTGCCTTGCTATAAGTTTAGCAGGGAGGTACCAAAGTAATCCAGGAGTAGATCACTGGACAGCGGTCAAGAACATCCTGAAATACCTGAAAAGGACTAAGGATATGTTTCTCGTATATGGAGGTGACAAAGAGCTCACCGTAAAAGGTTACGTTGATGCAAGCTTTGACACTGATCCGGACGATTCTAAATTGCAAACCGGATACGTGTTTACATTAAACGGTGGAGCTGTCAGTTGGTGCAGTTCTAAACAAAGCGTCGTAGCGGGATCTACATGTGAAGCAGAATACATCGCTGCTTCGGAAGCAGCAAACGAAGGAGTCCGGATGAAGGAGTTCATATCCGATCTAGGTGTCATACCTAATGCATCGGGTCCAATGAAAATCTTTTGTGACAATACTGGTGCAATTGCCTTGGCAAAGGAATCCAGATTTCACAAAAGGACCAAACACATCAAGAGACGCTTCAACTCCATCCGGGATCTGGTCCAGGTGGGAGACATAGAGATTTGCAAGATACATACGGATCTGAATGTTGCAGACCCGTTGACTAAGCCTCTTCCACGAGCAAAACATGATCAGCACCAAAGCTCCATGGGTGTTAGAATCATTACAGTATAATCTAGATTATTGACTCTAGTGCAAGTGGGAGACTGAAGGAAATATGCCCTAGAGGCAATAATAAAGTTATTATTTATTTCCTTATAATCATATTAAATGTTTATTATTCATGCTAGAATTGTATTAACCGGAAACATAATACATGTGTGAATACATAGACAAACAAAGTGTCACTAGTATGCCTCTACTTGACTAGCTCGTTAATCAAAGATGGTTATGTTTCCTGACCATGAACAATGAGTTGTTATTTGAGTAACGAGATCACATCATTAGTTGAATGATCTGATTGACATGACCCATTCCATTAGCTTAGCACCTGATCGTTTAGTATGTTGCTATTGCTTTCTTCATGACTTATACATGTTCCTATGACTATGAGATTATGCAACTCCCGTTTGCCGGAGGAACACTTTGGGTGCTACCAAACATCACAACGTAACTGGGTGATTATAAAGGAGCATTACAGGTGTCTCCAAAAGTAGATGTTGGGTTGGCGTATTTCGAGATTAGGATTTGTCACTCCGATTGTCGGAGAGGTATCTCTGGGCCCTCTCGGTAATGCACATCACATAAGCCTTGCAAGCACTGCAACTAATATGTTAGTTGTGAGATGATGTATTATGGAACGAGTAAAGAGACTTGCCAGTAACGAGATTGAACTAGGTATTGGATACCGACGATCGAATCTCGGGCAAGTGACATACCGATGACAAAGGGAACAGCGTATGTTGTTATGCGGTCTGACCGATAAAGATCTTCGTAGAATATGTAGGAGCCAATATGGGCATACAGGTCCCGCTATTGGTTATTGACCGGAGACGTGTCTCGGTCATGTCTACATTGTTCTCGAACCCGTAGGGTCCGCACGCTTAAGGTTACGATGACAGTTATATTATGAGTTTACATGTTTTGATGAACCGAAGGAGTTCGAAGTCCCGGATGAGATCGGGGACATGACGAGGAGTCTCGAAATGGTCGAGACATAAAGATTCATATATTGGATGATATGGTTAGGCCAAGGGGTCAAGCCCATGAGGCTTTAGATCGGTGCAAAAAGGAGTTTTGCGGAGGCCAGGGGGCCAAACGCCGGAGACCCTGGCGTCTGGCCCTGGGCCAGACGCCGAGGCCCATGGCGTCTGGGCCAGACGCCAAGGATTGTGGCGTTTGGTCCTGGAGTCCGAGTGGGACTCTTGCCTTTCGGGCAAAACCAACTTTGAGGAGGCTTTTGCTCCAAGTTTCGACCCCGGGGCTCAACATATAAATAGAGGGGCAGGGCTAGCACCAAAGACACAACAAGTTGATCCACATGATCTATTCCTTAGCCGTGTGCGGTGCCCCCTGCCACCATATACCTCGATAATACTGTAGCGGAGTTTAGGCGAAGCCCTGCTGCTGTAGTTCATCAAGATCGTCACCACGCCGTCGTGCTGACGAAACTCTTCCCCGACACTTTGCTGGATCGGAGTCCGGGGATCGTCATCGAGCTGAACGTGTGCTCGAACTCGGAGGTGCCGTAGTTTCGGTGCTTGATCGGTTGGATCGTGAAGACGTACGACTACTTCCTCTACGTCGTGTCATCGCTTCCGCAGTCGGTCTGCGTTGGGTACGTAGACAACACTCTCCCCTCGTTGCTATGCATCACATGATCTTGCGTGTGCGTAGGAAAATTTTTGAAATTACTACGAAACCCAACAGTGCGTGGCTTGACGAGGAGGTAGAGGGGGTCGTGGCGGAGCTGGGAAGCGTATCGGGGAGGCGAGGGGAGGCCGGTGGCCACGACAACGGCGAGCGGCGGCAGCGATGGCGCTCGAGTGTGCGAGGGAGAGAGCAGGGGGAGAGGAGGAGGGCGAGGGAGAGTGCGAGATAGGTCGGGGTGGCTGCGTGGCGTCTCCGGGGCATCCAGACGAGGAGGGGAGAGGGTAGGCAGGCAGAGAGGGAGGTGGCGTGGCGCAGTGGCGCGCGCGCGCGCCGGGCACGCTCCCCTCCCTCTGTCGAGGACGAAGACGACAGAGGAGGAGGCGGGCTGGGCCGCCTGCTGGCTGGGCCGGCCTGCTGCTGCTGGGCCAGAGGTGCCAGGCAGAAGCCCAGGTAAGGTTTTTCCTGTTTTATTTCTTTTTCTAAATTTTCTGACATTTGTTCTGATTTAATAATAATACTAAATCAATTTATTTACCTATGCCAATTTTTGCAGGGGCTAACTATATTATTCCAGAGCTCCTTTATAAATGGCATAATTTTTGGACATATATTAATATATATAACTAATATATTTCCAATGCAAATATTTATGCATTAATTCCAAATGGCCAAAATAAATATCCATGAGCTCCTAAAAATATTGGGTTGATTTTTATCTCTGTCCAATATTTTTAGAGAGCAACATGAGCATTTCTTGGACCCTTTTGGAGAAATTTTTATTTGGGTCATTTTCAAAATGATTCTGAGGGTTTCACAAGTCCTCATTTCAAAATTAAATAGAATTTAAACATGATGCACAAATGACTAGCTAGCCTAGGTCATACCAGAACTAGGGATGTGACACTTGGGTTTAGGTACCCATTTTGTAATGGATCCTTTGATGTTAGTAACAAGGGTCTTAGGAACCCAAATAGACCATTCAATGTACTCATGAAGAGAACCAACAAATTTGGCATAAACATGCCCATCACTAGCACGGCATAACACATAAGAAGGATTGAAATCGCCGGCTTTGTTGGGAGGGGTGACATTGCCCTTCTTGACATTGTTCTTCTTGTTCTCCTCGGGGGCACTCTCTCCCTCCCTCACAAAGGTTTGCATAAGGGGAGGAGGTCGTTTGTTCTTGTCATTCTTCTTCTTGTTCTTGGAGTCGGGCACGTACCCAACCCCTTCCTTGGCCACACCTCCCTTTTGGTTGATCAAGAGATCGTTGAGGTTCTTCTTGCCTTGTATGCAAGTCGCAAGACCTCTCTCAAATTGCTCCTTCAACTTAGCATTTTCCTCAACAAGATGTATATGCTCACAACACGGGTTAGTAGCATTTGCATTATCAATTAAAACCATATGAGGAAAAGTTGCTTTCTCCTTAGTTAGCTTCACTTGGAGTTGATCATGAGACTCCTTGAGACTAGCGTGAATACCCTTCAAGGCCTTGTGGGCCTTGTCAAGTATCAAACTCCTCTTTGAGTCTAGCAAGATCAACCCCGAGTTTGGCCTTCTCGGAATTTAGCACACGAGAAACAATGAGGGCATGATCATAATCTTTCTTTAACTTAGCATGATCAATGTTGTGTGACTCCTCAAGAGCCAAACAAAGACCACGCTCTTCCTCAAGAGCATTGGAAAGATACGAAATCTCATCGGCATAGTCACGACTATGCCCTTCCATCTTAGAGATGGTGTCTTCGTGAGCCTCGATCATGTCATTGGCCTCACCAAGTTGTTCCAAGAGAGCAACAAAGTGCTTCTTGGATTTTCCCTTGAGTTTGCCCATAAAGGCCTCAAACTCGTTAGCCTCCACATTAGCTCCCTCAAGTTCATTAATGCTATCCATTGGGGAAGGATGATTAATGATGGTAGTTTTGATGTTGGAGGTTACCTTATTGGTGGCTTTAGCCATGAGGCACTTGGCGGTGATGCTCTCATTGGGTGAGTCGAAGAGAGACACCCGTGACGTTGTTGCAATGGCAACGGAGGCCATGGCAACCGACTCATCATCTTCATCATCGTCATCATCCTCATTGTACTCTTCTTGCACAACCAAAGCCTTGGGAGGAGTCTTCTTGGTGAAGTTGTTCTTGTTGGGGAACGACTTGGCCTTGTCCTTTCGGATGAGTTTGCCACCATTGTCTTCCCTCTTCTCATATGGGCATTCCGCAATGACATAACTCACGTTGCCGCAATTGTAACAAGTCCTTACACGTTGCTTGCCCCTTGTGCCACTCGAGTTGTTTTTGCTAAAGTTGGGCCTTGAGTTTTTCTTGGTCCAAAATTGCCTTGATGCAAGTGCCATGTATTCATGATATGCATACTTCGTATCTTCGGGGTTGCTCTCCTCTTCTTCTTCTTCCACGGTGAGCTTGGCCTTCAATGCAAGGTTAGGCTTCTTTGCCCGTTGAGAACGGAGCACCGCATTGTCAGCGGTCTTGTCCAAAATGTTCATGGCCACAAATTCATCCAACACTTCACTTGAGGTCAAAGTGTGGAAGTCCGGTCTTTGACGAATGACGGAGGACATGGCCTTGTGGTAGGGCATCATTGCCTTGAGAAATTTGCGCTTGATCCAATTGTCATCCGTGTCCTTGCTCCCGTGATCTCGTAGTGAGACCGCGAGTTTGGTTACTCTCCGATAAAGCTCACGAGGTTCTTCATCTTCCTTCATTGCAAACTCATCAGCCTCATATTGTACCAGTTCATAGTTGGAGCGTTGAATGCTTGCGCTTCCCCGGTAGAGAGACACGACACAATGCCATGCATCTTTGGCCAAGGCGAAGGGACGAAGATGAGATAGGTCTTCGGGTGGAATTGCATCTTGAATGATGAAGAGAGCATTCTCATTGAATTGATTGTCCGTGGCTTCTCGAGGAGTGAAGTTGCTTGGATCTTGTGGATAGAAACCTTCTTCAATGATTCTCCAAAGGTTAGTGTTCACATGATTTAAATGACGTTTAAAGCGGTAAACTCAAGAATCAAAATCCTCATTTTTCACAATCTTAGGGGGAGGACCGGCATGATTCAAATAAGTGGAAGGAACCGGTCCACCATAAACAAGTGGTGGTTCCACATGGGCAAAGATGCCGGTGCCATTCTTGCCACTAGAAGAATGAGCCTTTTCACTACTAGCATCCCCCTTGTCGGGGATAGCATCCGACACCTTGTTGGCGGGATCACCCACTTTCAACGATGCGGTGGATAGTTTAAGCCCCTCAAGAAATTTAGTAAACATGCTTTCAACTTCGGTCGTCATGGAGGTTTTCAATGTCTCCTATGCCACATTGAACTCCTCACGAGAGACCAAAGTTCCCCCATCTCCTATAGACGAGATCGGATTCACACCGGTGTGTTCCTCCACACCGTCTACGGTATCAACCATACTCTTTGGACGGTAAAGTCCTTAATAAAGAGATGAGGCTCTGATACCAATTGAAAGGATCGATATGGTTGATTAGAGGGGGGTGAATAGGCAACTACCAATTTTTAGCTTTTCTTTACCAAATTAAACTTTGCATCAAATTAGGTTGTCTAGATGTGCAACTAGGTGAGCAACCTATATGATGCAATAACAACAAGCATACAAGCAAGCAAGGGTAGAAACACTAAAGAGCTTGCACAAGTAAAGGTAAGAGATAACCAAGAGTGGATCCGATGAAGACGAGGATGTGTTACCGAAGTTCCTTCCTTTTGAGGGGAAGTACGTCTCCGTTGGAGCGGTGTGGAGGCACAATGCTCCCCAAGAAGCCACTAGGGCCACCGTATTCTCCTCACGCCCTCACACAATGCGAGATGCCGTGATTCCACTATTGGTGCCCTTCAAGGCGGCGACCGAACCTTTACAAACAAGGTTGGGGCAATCTCCACAACTTAATCGGAGGCTCCCAACAAGACCACGAAGCTTCACCACAATGGAATATGGCTCCGAGGTGACCTCAACCGTCTAGGGTGCTCAAACACCCAAGAGTAACAAGATCCGCTAGGGATGAGTGGGGGAATCAAAAATCCCTTGGTGGAAGTGTAGATCGGGGCCTTCTCAACCACTCCCGAGCCAATCAACAAGTTTGATTGGCTAGAGAGATAGATCGGGCGAAAATGGAGCTTGGAGTATTTAATGGAGCTTGAGCAATAAATGGAGCTTGGGGGAGGAAGAGGTGGGTGAGAAGGAAGAAGGGGACTCCCTTTTATAGTTGGGGCAACAATCCCGTTTCCCCCCAGCAACCAGCCCCGCACAGGGTGGTACTACCGCTGAGAGGGGCCGGTACTACCGCCAAGACCACGGTACTGCCGCGCCAGCTAGCGGTACTGCCGCGCTGAGGAGACAGTAGGGAACGGACCCAAATGCGGTACTACCGCGGTGGTAGGGCGGTACTGCCGCTCCTGGACGGTACTACCGCCACTACAACCGTGACTAGTGCCGCAAAACCTGACACGGGAAAAAGACCTCTCGAATCGAGGCGGTAGGAGCCAGACTACCCAGAGGTACTACGGCAGTGGGGTCAAGGGTGGTAGTACTGCTGTGGAGCGGTACTGCCGCTTGTGACCCTTTGGCCATAGCACCGCAGGCAGTGCGGTACTACCGTTGGGGCGCGCGCGAGAGAGAGAAGAAATCTCTCAAAGATGCTGAGGACAAGGCGGAGGAGCCAGGCCCCCAGCGGTAGTACTGCTGTGGAGCCACGGGCGGTACTACCGCTGCGGAGCGGTACTGCCGCTTGTGGCTCCTCAGCGGTACTACCGCTGGGTGCGCAATACTACCGCTTTGACCCAGACAGGACAAGGAAGAGAGAGGAGAGATCTCTTCAATGGAAAGGAAATGCTCGGAGGGTGAGAAGTTGATGTGTACGTGATGATTCCACCCATGCAAAACCCCAGCGGACCCCCTCTTGATAGTATGGTGCCCTCTACGCAACTAGTCCACCGAGAAAAGAAACGAAAGAGCTACACCGTCTTGAAATACACTTCGAGGGGAAGGAGGCGTCTCGTGCCAGGGGAGAATCTGTGAATTAAACAAAGCACAAGATTAGTCCGCAAACATGTTGTCATCAATCACCAAAACTACCTTGAGAGAGATATGCCGTAACAGCATTGCCTTGCGTGGTGCACGTGCGTCGCTAGGTTCACTGCATGCAGCAGTAATAATGGAGTAGTAAGCGCATCTACGACCCTTAAACCGTCCGCATCTTGGATCACGAAAATCATTCAACGCGGTCCTATATCGGTCCGCAGCACGGTCTGGATGTACTCTTTTTTGTTTTTGTTTTTTCACTTCTGCTTCAGTACAACCTCCTAAACACATCAAGGGTGAAGATTTCTCCACACCTCTTCATAATAAAGAATATGATGGTCTTTTCTAAAAAAATACGTCGCGCCGCCTGACATACTTTTTTTAGGCAAGCGGTGCTTGCCGATTGGGCCAGTAAAGTGGTTGCGCTGCTAAGACATGCCTTGGTGCGAATAAAGGGTGCATGTTGAAGAGAGTTCAAAGCCAGTGGAGCTAGCGAGTCCGAGTGATTAGTGAATTAGACGAAATTATAAGAACAAGTGGCAGATCCGATTTATTAAAATGATTTCTGGATTGTTTTCGAACTTGAAAAACTTTTTAAATTTTGCAAAAACGCCAACATTGGGAATCTCAAAACAGTTTTGTAAAAAAAGGCACACAATTGGAAACATTAGCATCTTTCAAAGCAATTGTTTGAAAATTTGAACATTATTTGAGAAACATGAAAAATACAAACATTGTCAATATTATGAACACATCTTTGCAAACGAGAACATTTTGTGAAATTCCCTTACATAGTTTTTGAACTTGAGAATATATTATTATGGTGTTGTCGTATGGTGCCTTCTGTGTCGCGCAAGCGTATGGGATTCACTTTTGTAGGGTGTTGCAGTATGTTCATGAAACGAGAACATTTTATGAAATTCCCTTACATAGTTTTTGAACTTGAGAACAATTGTGAAAATTGGAACATTTTTTGAATTTGTTAACAAAATTTTCTTCACACTTTTAATTTTTTCGCATCAACAAATGTTCAGAATTTCAGAATTTGTTCGTATTTAAAAAAATTAGAGTTTCAAAATTTGCTCGTGTGATTTTTTTTTAAATAATTCAGAATTTCTAAAAAAACTTTCTTATTTTTTAAATGTGTTCATAATTTCAAAGTGCGCTTCAAGTTTTCAAAGATTATTCGTGTTTTCAACAAAAATTATCATTTCAAAACATTGTTCACAAATTAAAAAATATTTGCATATTAAAAAAAGTTCATGGACTTAAAAAATATAAGCACATATTAAAAAAAGTTCATGGACTTAAAAAATATAAGCATTTCCACATTTTGTTTTAAAAATTCGAAAAAGTTTCTATTTAAAAAAATTGTTCATGGACTTTAAAATATATCGGTATTTAAAAAATGTTCTCAAGTTTCAGTGAACGTTCCAAATTTTGCAAACGTTCTTTGCCGCTTCTGTGTGTTCATAAAAGACTCGCGCTAGGTTTAATCTAAGGCAACTGGCAGATGGAGAGGCTATCAACACTTAATCATAGCTCCAGGGTCACGAGATTGAATCCCGATAGCTTGTCATATGTTTTCTTGAATTTTTACGCCCTGCACTATTTCGGTTCCTATTAGTGGGTCAGCCTAGTAGGAGTGGATTTATCAAATGTCCATATTACTCTTTATACGTTTAGGGAGGCGGTTGTACTGAAGAGGGAGTCTTTTCACTTCTTGAGAAAACGTCCTCAAGGCTATTTATTAGTTAGTGGCGACTTTATACCTGATTGAACATGCTCAATTAGAAAACTAGGAATTGCATTCTAAATGGTGAAGCACGCGGGGGGGAGCTCTCCCCCTCTCTCCCGGTGGCGCTGGAGCACCGCCGGGGGAACCATCGTGACAACAATCTACTCCAACAACTTTGTCGCCATCATCACCAACTTTCCCGCCCTCTATGCAGCAGTGTAATCTCTTTCTTCCGCTGTAATCTCTACTTAAACATGGTTCTTTATGCTAAATATTATTATCCAGTTATGTGTTGCACCTCTATGATGTTTTAGTAGATTCTTTTTCTCCTATGGGTTAATTGTGGTATGGTGTGGTTGATATGAATTATATATTATTATGGTGTTGTCGTATGGTGCCTTCTGTGTCGCGCAAGTGTATGGGATTCACTGTTGTAGGGTGTTGCAGTTGTTGGAAATATGCCCTAGAGGCAATAATAAATTAGTTATTATTATATCATTTTTCATTGTTCATGATAATCATTTATTATCCATGCTAGAATTGTATTGATAGGAAACTCAGATACACGTGTGGATACATAGACAACACCATGTCCCTAGTAAGCATCTAGTTGACTAGCTCGTTCATCAATAGATGGTTACGGTTTCCTGACCATGGACATTGGATGTCGTTGATAACGGGATCACATCATTAGGAGAATGATGTGATGGACAAGACCCAATCCTAAGCCTAGCACAAAAGATCATGTAGTTCGTATGCTAAAGCTTTTCTAATGTCAAGTATCATTTCCTTAGACCATGAGATTGTGCAACTCCCAGATATTGTAGGAGTGCTTTGGGTGTGCCAAACGTCACAACGTAACTGGGTGGCTATAAAGGTACACTACGGGTATCTCCGAAAGTGTCTGTTGGGTTGGCACGAATCGAGACTGGGATTTGTCACTCCGTGTAACGGAGAGGTATCTCTGGGCCCACTCGGTAGGACATCATCATAATGTGCACAATGTGACCAAGGAGTTGATCATGGGATGATGTGTTACGGAACGAGTAAAGAGACTTGCCGGTAACGAGATTGAACAAGGTATCGGGATACCGACGATCGAATCTCGGGCAAGTATCGTACCGATGGACAAAGGGAATTGTATACGGGGTTGATTGAATCCTTGACATCGTGGTTCATCCGATGAGATCATCATGGAGCATGTGGGAGCCAACATGGGTATCCAGATCCCGCTGTTGGTTATTGAACGGAGAGTTGTCTTGGCCATGTCTGCATGACTCCTGAACCCGTAGGGTCTACACACTTAAGGTTCGATGACGCTAGGGTTTATAGGGAAAGTATGTACGCGGTTACCGAATGTTGTTCGGAGTCCCGGATGAGATCCAGGACGTCACGAGGAGTTTCGAAATGGTCCGAAGGTAAAGATTGATATATAGGAAGTATGCTTTTGGCCACCGGAAGTGTTCCGGGCATCACCGGTAGTGTACCGGGGCCACCGGAGGGTCCTGGGGGTCCACCAGGTGGGGCCACCAGCCCCGGAGGCATACATGGGCCAATAGTGGGAAGGGACCAGGCCCTAGGTGGGTTGGGGCACCTCCCACCAAGGCCCAAGGCGCCTCCAAGAGGAGAAGGGGCAAACCCTAGGGCAGATGGGCCCTAAGGCCCACCCCAGGTGCGCCTCCCCCTCTCCCCCTTGTGGCCGCCACCCTAGATGGGATCTAGGGCTGCCGCACCCCTTGGGGTGGGAACCCTAGGTGGGGGCGCAGCCCTCCCTCTCCCCCTATATATAGTGGAGGCAAAGGGGCAGCCCAACACACGAAGTTCTTCCCCTGTTGGCGCAACCCTACCCCTCTCCCTCCTCGTCTCTCGTAGTGCTTGGCGAAGCCCTGCTGGAGTCCCGCCACTAGTGCAGAATCGGGCAATAGCACTGGTTCGTAAGGCCCTTTAGTGCTGGTTCCATAACCGGCACTAAAGTGTGGGCACTAAAGCCCCCCCCTTTAGTACCGGTTCAGCATGAACCGGTGCTAAAGGGCAACCACGTGGCACGAGCCAGCTCCGGCGGCCGGGAGCCCTTTAGTACCGGTTGGTAACACCAACTGGTACTAAAATGTTTGGGGGGGTTTTGGTTTTATGATTTCTTTTTCATTTAATTTTGTGTTTTCCATTTTAATTCGTTTTCGTTTGCTGGTATTTTACCGGTACTAATATAATGGTGATGTGTAGTATCGTAAATGATATAAATGATATAATAACTCATCATCATCATCATATTAATTAATATAGAAACTCTTTCATCATATATATCATCACCAACGGTTTTCATAGCAAAGATATCATCGAGTTCAACATGGTGATATTATAAGCATTCATAACACCACAAAAGCAAATCACTGTTTGAGATTAAGTTCAAGACGAAGAACACAGACATGAGAGGACAAGTACTAAGAGCATGAACTAGCTAATTAATCACTCCTGCTGCTCTCTCTCAGGTAAAATAGCATAGAACATGTATAGCTTTGCTGATTCATCATATTGGAGCATGCAGATGAACCTGTCTCCTAATCGTGGGTTGCGCTTCTGATTGCTGCCCCCTAGTACTTCTTTGTGATCGTTCACAATTTTGCTCCAGTATTTTACTATTAAGCATTCCTCGCTATTAGAAATCCTGAATGCACTAAAGTGCATTGTAGGATATCTTGGCCGTAAGCTAACAATATTCATGGTACCTTTAGTCTCGATCCAATCAGGCACAACATTCATCAGGAGTCCCTGTTGAAGAACATCGTATAGTAACATACTTAGCAATGAAGTTTAGCTTAAAAAATAATGTATGCAAAAGATGCACTGAGAAGAAATAGTAGAAATCTTACCATCTTTCCTAAATATATGTGACCGTAGTTCAGTACGAACACTATTGGTCGCACGTTTTGAGTACTAACATTTCTAAGTGCAGGAAAGAAATTTGTCTTGACAGCATCAAGATCCTCAAGCCATGAAACATAATGACTTGTCTCCTCGCAGTTTAGTTCAGCCCCGGGTGAGTGGATGGTCCTGTCTACCAAGCGCCAGACATGTTTGCTTGACTGGAAGTAAGCTGTCAATATTAATTGAGATCTATTAATTATTCAACTGGTTCAAATAATCTCATATCGAAGATATAAATATGGTTGAGAAACTTACATAATGGTAGAACTGGAGGTGTCTGCACATCGACCCAGATGTCTCTATTACCTTCAATATCATCTTCCGGACGAATATAAGGTGATAACCATATCAGGCTCAAATGCATAAGCCTTGCATAGTGCTTGCCAAGTTTTGCATTCAAAATAGGTGTATGTGTCTGCATTGTATAATTTGACGTTGAAGGTATAACCATGCTCGGTCTTCAAGTAAACTCTTTTTACCTCCATAGTTTCGTTAGGACTGAAACCTATCTTATTCAAGACAAAAATTCTTGCATGGCAGGGGATACGCTAGTAGAATAGTGAAAAATTAAAATTAAAAGGTGAAGCAAAATGAAGCATAAGTCATGCTTAATTACGAAAAAGACTTGTCGTTGTGACTTACTGTATCCACTTCGAAGTTCTCATCCAGCTTGATGTTGAAGCGTCTATCATCAACTAGAAAATTTTGGCCGCACAGGCCGCGCTGGTCTTCGCAGTATTCACACATAATGAAATCGTGTTCGTCGTCAAACGACATTCCTATGTTCATAGGTGAAACATTAAACACTTATTAGTTCTATTAATTAAACTAGTTCAACTAAGCACTTACGAAGAATATACCTAATTAATTAAACTAATTCAACTAACTAGTTCAACTAATTAATTAAACTAATTCATCTAATATCTAACATATATGTTCATATATAGGTGAAACATTAAACACTTACTAGTTCTATTAATTCAACTAAATAAACTAGCTCTATTAATTCAACTAAGCATTTACTAAAAATAAACTAGTTCTATTAATTTCTTACTAAAATAAAGTAGGTAGTTCTATATAGTAATATTTTGATTAGATCATCAAATCTCATATACCTAAATTTTCTTACTAAAAATAAACTTGTTCTATTAATTTTCATACTAAAAATAAACTAGTTATATTAATTCAACTAGTTCAAATAATCTCATATATATACCTAATTAATATCTAGCTATACTAATTCAACTAGTTCAACTTGTTCTAATTCATGTAAAATATATTTGACATTAATATTTAACATCTTTTCCATATAATTCATCTAACCATTAACATTCTAACATTATTATCTACGTAATTTATCTAACATTAATCTAAACAACAAAAAATAGAAAATAAGTAAAAATTAACAATGTGTGTGTATGTGTGTGTGTACGTACGACCGGGGGACGGTGGCGTACGGGCGACGACGGGGGGACGGGCGCGGCGGGCGAGAGGCGGCGGCGACGTACGGGCGCGGCGGGGGCGACGGGTCGGGCGGTGACGGCGACGGGCGGCGGGGGCAGCGAGGGCGGCGCGCGATCGGGCGACGGGCGCGCGGCGAAGAAGTTTGGATCAAGAAGAACTACTGGTGGTCGATGAACTGATTTTTTTGTAGGTTCCATATATATAGGAGGGGTCTTTAGTGCCGGTTGGAGCCACCAACCGGTACTAAAGGCCAATTTTCGCCAGGCCAAGGGGCGGGAAACGGCCCCTTTAGTACCGGTTCGTGCCACGAACCGGTACTGAAGACCCCCCCTTTAGTACCGGTTGGAGCCACCAACCGGTACTAAAGGTTGTGCGCTGCCACCGGCGGTGCACAATATTTAGTCCCACCTCACCGAGCGAAGGGCAGCCGCACTGGTTTATAAACCCAGCCATGGCTACTCCTTCGAGCTTCTCTATATAGCAGGCTTCTGGGCCTAATTAATTAGGGCGCGCTGCCTTGTGAGCCTGCTGGCCCTTCTGGGCCTGCATTTGCACACCCTAGGTCTGGCAGGCCCACTGGGCAGCGCGCCAACAAATTTTTTATATAGTTTTTCTTTTTTGCATTATTTATTTTCTTCTATTTATTTTTGAGTAGTTTTTTATATAGTTTTTTCTTTTCTGCATTATTTATTTTCTTCTATTTATTTTTGAGTAATTTTTTTGTATAGTTTTTTCTTTTCTGCATTATTTATTTTCTTCTATTTATTTTTGAGTATTTTTTTGTATAGTTTTTTTATTTTCTACATTATTTCTTTTCTTCTATTTATTTTCTTCTGGAAATTGAATGTTGCATACTGAACAATTAGGTAAATGACCGAAAAACAACAAATGATGTCAGAACATGTTGGAAATTGATGACGTCGCTTTGAATGCTGCATACTGAACACAAAAGAAGTCCGGAGTTCAAATAAGTTCAAAAAACATTGAAGTGGCCATGTAACAGATGAGTTCTCGTCCGAAACCCTGATACTCCGAAAGAGTTTGTCCAGTTTGTACACAAAGTGCGTCTAGTTTTTGCCGTGACCCTCTCTACTCTTTCGCGCATGCTATGCGGGTGATATGATGATACCATGCCAAGTTTCAATATTTTCAGGATTCATTTTGTAGTGATTTTCAATTTCATGGTCATTTAGCTCTCTAAACAATTAGGTAAATGACCGAACAACAACAAATGATGTCAGAACATGTTGGAAATTGATGACGTCGCTTTGAATGCTGCATACTAAACACAAAAAAAGTCCGGAGTTCAAATAAGTTTAAAAAACATTGAAGTGGCCATGTAACAGATGAGTTCTCATCCGAAACCCTGATACTCTGAAAGAGTTTGTCCAGTTTGTACACGAAGTGCGTTCAGTTTTTGTCGTGACCCTCTCTACTCTTTCGCGCATGCTATGCGGGTGATATGATGATACCATGCCAAGTTTCAACATTTTCAGGATTCATTTTATAGTGATTTTCAATTTCACGGTCATTTAGCTATCTAAACAATTAGGTAAATGACCGAAAAACAACAAATGATGTCCGAACATGTTGGAAATTGATGACGTTGCTTTGAATGCTGCATACTGAACACAAAAGAAGTCCGGAGTTCAAATAAGTTATTAAAAATAAAAAAGAGGTGCAATGCTGGTTAATTTGCTTCAAGCCATTAGGAATAGTGTAGACTGCACTGCATATAGCTCAGTGCAATCTATGCTATTCCGCAAGGCTTGAAGCTAATCAACATGTAGGTGAGCATTGCAACTCTTCGTCATTGTCTGTGCACTCACGGCTTATAAACCGCTCATACTGCCTCTCTCTTGGTGAGGTGGGCCTAAAAATCGGCTTACAAAGAAACTCTAGTACCGGTTCATGGCATGAACCGGTACTAAAGGTCTTCGTGGGGGCCCCAGACTGACCATAGCCTGACACAGCCTCATTAGTACCGGTTCGTGGCATGAACCGGTACTAAAGGTTACCCACAAACCGGTACTAATGATGCCCGCCCGCCTAGCCGTTGGAACCGGCACTAATGGTCACATTAGTGCCAGCTCAAATTCAAACTGGCACTAATGTGCTTCACATTTGACCCTTTTTCTACTAGTGCGCGCTCCTCCACCACCACCACGCCGTCGTGCTGCTGCTGGACGGAGTCTTCCCCAACCTCTCCTTCTCCCCTTGCTGGATCAAGGCGTAGGAGACGTCACCGGGCTGCACGTGTGTTGAACGCGGAGGCGTCGTTGTTCGGCGCTTAGATCGGAATCAATCGCGATCTGAATCGCTACGAGTACGACTCCTTCATCCGCGTTCTTGTAACGCTTCCGCTTAGCGATCTACAAGGGTATGTAGATGCACTCTCCTTCCCCTCGTTGCTAGATTACTCCATAGATTGATCTTGGTGATGCGTAGAAAATTTTAAATTTCTGCTACGATCCCCGACAGTGGCATCATGAGCTAGGTCTATGCGTAGTTTCTATGCATGAGTAGAACACAAGTTGTTGTGGGCGTCGATTTTGTCAATTTACTTGCCGTTACTAGTCTTATATTGATTCGGCGGCATCGTGGGATGAAGCGGCCCGGACCGACCTTACACGTACTCTTACGTGAGACTGGTTCCACCGACTGACATGCACTAGTTGCATAAGGTGACTAGCGGGTGTCTGTCTCTCCCACTTCAGTCGGATCGGATTCGATGAAAAGGGTCCTTATGAAGGGTAAATAGAAATTGGCATATCACGTTGTGGTTTTGGCGTAGGTAAGAAACATTCTTGCTAGAAACCTATAGCAGCCACGTAAAAACTTGCAACAACAATTAGAGGACATCTAACTTGTTTTTGCAGCATATGCCTTGTGATGTGATATGGCTAAAAGGATGTGATGAATGATATATGCGATGTATGAGATTGATCATGTTCTTGTAATAGGAATCACGACTTGCATGTCGATGAGTATGACAACCGGCAGGAGCCATAGGAGTTGTCTTAATTTATTTATGACCTACGTGTCAACATAAACGTCATGTAATTACTTTACTTTGTTGCTAAAGCGTTAGCCATAGTAGTAGAAGTAATAGATGATGAGACAACTTCAAGAAGACACGATGATGGAGATCATGATGATGGAGATCATGGTGTCATGCCGGTGACAACGATGATCATGGAGCCCCGAAGATGGAGATCAAAAGGAGCAAAATGATATTGGCCATATCATGTCACTATTTGATTGCATGTGATGTTTATCATGTTTTACATCTTATTTGCTTAGAACGATGGTAGCTTAAATAAGATGATCCCTCGCAATAATTTCAATAAAGTGTTCCCCCTAACTGTGCACCGTTGCGAAGGTTTGTTGTTTCAAAGCACCACGTGATGATCGGGTGTGATAGATTCTAGCGTTCGAATACAATGGGTGTAAGCCAGATTTACACACGCAATACACTTAGATTGACTTGACGAGCCTAGCATGTACAGACATGGCCTCGGAACACGGAAGACCAAAAGGTCGAGCATGAGTCGTATAGAAGATACGATCAACATGAAGATGTTCACCGATGTTGACTAGTCCGTCTCACGTGATGATCGGACACGGCCTAGTTGACTCGGATCATGTTTCACTTAGATGACTAGAGGGATGTCTATCTAGGTGGGAGTTCATTAAATAATTTGATTAGATGAACTTAATTATCATGAACATAGTCTAAATTGTCTTTGCAAATATGTTGTAGATAAATAGCTCAAGTTGTAGCTCCCTATTTCAATACATTCCTAGAGAAAGACCAAGTTGAAAGATATTGTAAGCAATGATGCGGACTGGGTCCGTAGTCCGAGGAGTGTCCTCACTGCTACACAGAAGGCTTACGTCTTTGATGCACCGCTCGATGTGCAAACCCCTACAACGTCGTCTGTGGATGTTGTGAACACCCGACAGACACATCCTGATGACTACTTAATAGTTTAGTGCACCATACTTTACGGCTTAGAATCGGGATTCCAATGACGTTTTGAACGCCATAAGACATATGAGATGTTCCAAGAGCTGAAATTGGGATTTCAGGCTCATGCCCATGTTGAGAAGTATGAGACCTCTGACATGTTCTTTTGCCAACAAGATGGAGGAGAATAGCTCAGCTAGTGAGCATGTGCTCAGAATGTCTGGGTGCTACAATCACTTAAATCAAGTGGGAGTTAAACTTCCGAATAAGATAGTGATTGATTGAGTTCTCTAGTCAATATCACTAAGCCACTAGATCTTCGTGATGAACTATGACATGCAAGGGATGGAGTTAATCCCGGAGCTGTTCGCGGTGCTTAAGACCGCAAAAGGTAGAAATCAAGAAGGAGCATCAAGTGTTGATGGTTTAACAAGACCACTGGTTTCAAGAAGGGCAAGGGCTAGAAGGGAAACTTCATGGATGGCAAACCAGTTGCCGCTCCAGTGAAGGAACCCAAGGTTGAACCCAAACCCGAGACTAAGTGCTTCTATTGTAAGGGGAACGGTCACTGGTAGCGGAATTACCCCAAATGCATGGTAGATAAGAAGGCTGGCAACTTCAACAAAGTATATATGTGTTATTAATGTGTACCTCACTAGTACTCCTGGTAGCACCTGGGTATTGGATACCGGTTCAGTTACTATTATTGGTAACTTGAAGCAAAATCTACGGACTGAACGGAGACTGGCTAAGGGCGAGGTGACGATGTGTGTTGGAAGTGTTTCCAAAGTTGATGAGATCACCATCGCACGCTCCATCTGCCTTCGGGATTAGTATTGAACCTAGACAAATGTTATCAGGTGTCTACGTTGAGCATGAATATGATTAGATCATGTTCATTGCAATACGGTTATTCATTTAAGTTAGAGAATAATGGTTATTTTGTTTACATGAATAATACCTTTCATGGTCATGCACCCTATGTGAATGGTTCAGTGAATCTCGGTCGTGGTAATACACATGTTCACGCTAAAAGATGTAGATAGTACCACTTTCTTGTGGCACTGCCGCTTAGGCCATATTGGCGTAAGATGCATGAAGAAACTCTGTGTCGATGGATGTTTGGAGTCACTTAATCGCTTGACACATGCGAGCCATGCCTCATGGGCAGGATGACTAAGACCCCATTTTCAGGTACAATGAAACGGGCAAGTGACTTGTTGCAAATCATACATGCTGATGCGTGTGATCCAATGAGAAATTGAAGGATGCGGTGGATATCGCTATTTTCTCATCTTCACTGACAATTTGAGTAGATATAGGTATATTTACTTAATGAAGCACAAGTCTGAAACGTTTGAAAAGTTCAAGCGATTTCAGAGTGAAGTTAAGAATCATCATAACAAGAAGATCAAATTCCTACGATCTGATCAATGAGAATCTCTGAGTTATGAGTTTGGCAAACACTTAAGACATGAAATTGTTTCACAGTTGAAGCCGCCTAGAACACCATAGGGTAATGGTGTGTCCGGGCGTCGTAATCAAACCCTATGAGGTATGGTGTGATCTATGATGTCTCTTGCCGATCTACCGTTTTCATTTTGAGGTTATGCGTTAGAGACAGCTGCATTCACTTTAGATAGGGCACCATCTAAGTCCGTTGAGATGACGTCGTATGAACATTGGTTTGGCAAGAAACCAAAGTTGTCGTTTCTTAATGTTTGGGGCTGCGATGCTTAAGGCTTCAGCCGGAGAAGCTCGAACCCAAAGCGGACAAACACATCTTCATAGGATACCCAAAGGTAACATTTTGGTATACCTTCTATCTCAGATCCGAGGGCAAATTGTTTGTCGCTAAGAACGGGTCCTTTCTCGATAAGGAGTTTCTGTCGAAAGAATGAGTGGGTGGAAGATAGAACTTGATGAGGTTGTCGAACCTTTACTTCAACCAGAGAGTGATGCAACACAGAAAGATGTTTTCTGTGGCGCCTACGTCTGTTGACTAGGAAGTTAATGATAGTGATCATGAAGCTTCGGATCAAGTTGCTATCGAACCTCATAGGTCGACAAGGATATGTGCTACTCCTAAGTGGTACGGTAATCCTATCTTAGATATCATGTTGTTGGACAACAATGAACCTACAAGCTATGGAGAAGCGATGGTGGGCCCGTATTCCGACAAATGGTTAGAAGCCATGAAATCCGAGATATGATCCATGTATCAGAACAAAGTATGGACTTTGGTGGACTTGCCCGATGATCGGCGAGCCATTGAGATAAATGGATCTTTAAGAAGAAGACAGACGTGGGCGGTAATGTTACCGTCTATGAAGCTCGACTTGTGGGAAAGAGTCTTTTCACAAGTTCAAGGAGTTGACTACGATGAGAATTTCTCACCCATAGCGATGCTTAAGTCCGTCGGAATCATGTTAGCATTAGCTGTATTTTTCGATTATGAAATCTGACAGATGGATGTCAAAACGATTTTTTCGTAAGAAAAAGTTGTATGTGATACAATAAAAGGTTTTGTCAATCCTAAGGATGCTAAAAGGTATGCTGGCTCCAACAATCCTTCTATGGACTAGAGAAAGCATCTCGGAGTCGGAATATATACTTTGATGGAGTGATCAAAGCTTTTAGGTTTATACAATGTTTGCTGGAAACTTGTATTTACAAGAAAGTGAGTCGGAGCACTACAACATTTCTGATAAGTATATGTGGATGACATATTGTTGATCCGAAATAATGTAGAATTTTTGGAAAGCATAAACGGTTGTTTGAAGAGTGATTTTCAAAGGAAGACCTGGATAAAGCTGCTTACATATTGGGCATCAAGATCTATAGAGATATATCAAGACGCCTGATGGTACTTTCAAAGAACGCATACCTTGACATGTTTTTGAAGGAGTTCAAAATAGATCAGTCAAAGAAGGGGTTCTTACCTGAGTTGTAAGGTGTGAAGTTGAGTAAGACTCAAAGCTTGACCACGGCAGAAGAAAGAGGGAGGACGAAGGTCGTCCCCTATGCTTTTGTCATAGGCTCTATACAGTATGCCATGCTAAGTACCACACCTGATGTGTGCCTTGCCACATGTCTGTCAAGAGGGTACAAAGGTGATCTAGGAGTGGATCACCGGATAGCGGTCAAAAATTATCCTTAGAGGAATAAGGAAATGTTTCTCGGTTGTGGAGGTGATAAAGAGTTCGACGTAAAGAGTTACGTCGATGCAAGCTTAACACCTATCTGGATAGCTCTGAGTAGAGATACCGGATACGTATAATGGAGCAACAATTTGGAATAGCTCCAAGTGGAACGTGGTAGCAGCATCTACGATATAAAGTTTTGCGAAATACATAGGGATCTGAATATGGCAAGACCCGTTGACTACAACCTCTCTCACAAGCATAACATGATCAAACCCAGAACTCATTGAGTATTAATCACATAGTGATGTGAACTAGATTAGTGACTCTAGTAAACTCTTTGGATGTTGGTCACATGGCGATGTGACCTGTGAGTGTTAATCACATGGCGATGTGAACTAGATTATTGACTCTAGTGCAAGTGGGAGACTGTTGGAAATATGCCCTAGAGGCAATAATAAATTAGTTATTATTATATCATATTTCATTGTTCATGATAATCATTTATTATCCATGCTAGAATCGTATTGATAGGAAACTCAGATACACGTGTGGATACAAAGACAACACCATGTCCCTAGTAAGCCTCTAGTTGACTAGCTCGTTGATCAATAGATGGTTACGGTTTCCTGACCATGGACATTGGATGTCGTTGATAACGGGATCACATCATTAGGAGAATGATGTGATGGACAAGACCCAATCCTAAGCCTAGCACAAAAGATCGTGTAGTTCGTATGCTAAAGCTTTTCTAATGTCAAGTATCATTTCCTTAGACCATGAGATTGTGCAACTCCCAGATATCATAGGAGTGCTTTGGGTGTGCCAAACGTCTCAACGTAACTGGGTGGCTATAAAGGTACACTACGGGTATCTCCGAAAGTGTCTGTTGGGTTGGCACGAATCGAGACTGGGATTTGTCACTCCGTGTAACGGAGAGGTATCTCTGGGCCCACTCGGTAGGACATCATCATAATGTGCACAATGTGACCAAGGAGTTGATCACGGGATGATGTGTTACAGAACGAGTAAAGAGACTTGCCGGTAACGAGATTGAACAAGGTATCGGGATACCAACGATCGAATCTCGGGCAAGTATCGTACCGATAGACAAAGGGAATTGTATACGGGATTGATTGAATCCTTGACATCATGGTCCATCCGATGAGATCATCGTGGAGCATGTGGAAGCTAACATGGGTATCCAGATCCCGCTGTTGGTTATTGACCGGAGAGTTGTCTTGGCCATGTCTGCATGACTCCCGAACCCGTAGGGTCCACACACTTAAGGTTCGATGACGCTAGGGTTTATAGGGAAAGTATGTACGCGGTTACCGAATGTTGTTCGGAGTCCCGGATGAGATCCCGGACGTCATGAGGAGTTCCGGAATGGTCCGAAGGTAAAGATTGATATATAGGAAGTATGGTTTTGGCCACCGAAAGTGTTCCGGGCATCACCGGTAGTGTACCGGGACCACCGGAGGGTCCCGGGGGTCCACCAGGTGGGGCCACCAGCCCTGGAGGCATACATGGGCCAATAGTGGGAAGGGACCAGCCCCTAGATGGGCTGGGGCGCCTCCCACCAAGGCCCAAGGCGCCTCCAAGAGGAGAAGGGGGCAAACCCTAGGGCAGATGGGCCCTAAGGCCCACCCCAGGTGCGCCTCCCCCTCTCCCCCTTGTGGCCGACACCCTAGATGGGATCTAGGGCTGCCGCACCCCTTGGGGTGGGAACCCTAGGTGGGGGCGCAGCCCTCCCTCTCCCCCTATATATAGTGGAGGCAAAGGGGCAGCCCAACACACGAAGTTCTTCCCCTGTTGGCACAGCCCTACCCCTCTCCCTCCTCGTCTCTCGTAGTGCTTAGCGAAGCCCTGCTGGAGTCCCGCGCTCCTCCACCACCACCACGCCATCGTGCTGCTGCTGGACGGAGTCTTCCCCAACCTCTCCTTCTCCCCTTGCTGGATCAAGGCGTAGGAGACGTCACCGGGCTGCACGTGTGTTGAATACGGAGGCGCCGTTGTTCGGCGCTTAGATCGGAATCAACCGCGATCTGAATTACTACGAGTACGACTCCTTCATCCGCATTCTTGTAACGCTTCCGCTTAGCGACCTACAAGGGTATGTAGATGCACTCTCCTTCCCCTCGTTGCTAGATTACTCCAAAGATTGATATTGGTGATGCGTAGAAAATTTTAAATTTCTGCTACGATCCCCAACAGCAGTATGTTCATGATTTGTTTATAGTGGATTGCAGGACTGATAGAAACCTTATCACGGTGTTTGTTGAAGAGTCTCGTGATAAATCAATAAATGAGCAAATGGTTGCAATTTTAAGTTTTGTTGCTACCTTTGTAATAAACATTTTCAGATTTATCTTGTTATGTATTGTCACTTACTAATAAATATGTTTGTATCATTTAGGGATGTCAAATGTGGTGGGTATTCAAGAAAATGTTCATATATATGTATTTGAAAATTTTGTATATATTTTGAAATATGTTCAATCTTTACCAGAAAAAAACGTTGCGCATGTACAAGAAACATGCATATGTGTATTGAAAAAATAGACATGTGCTAGGCCGTCCCCCGCAACCGATGAGTGAATTACCGCCGCCGCCGCCCGCTCTAGGTTTAGGCTTTGTTAAAAAGGGGATGGACGGAGTGTGCGGAACATATAGAGGTGCAAGGGTCCTCTGGTCACTTAACTGACATGGTGGTCAAAATTGGTTTCATGTCTTACTCAAACAACCCGAAGCTTTATAAGAGATGAACATTATCTGGTTTGATTAGTTGAAGGACTGAGTTTTGCTGGCTTCGAAGTTGAGGGACGATTTTAAAATTCTTGTGGGAGTTCAGGGACGAAAAACATACTTATCCCAAAATTAAATTATGTTCGGAGTGTTTTCCACCACCGGTGAACCTTTTTAATACACCAGGTATGTGCCCGTATGTTGCCATGGGACCAAATATTTTTTTTAAACAATAAGATGACTATACAGGGCAAATCTTGATGCAAAAGAAATGGACAAAATAAAATAATCTTTCTGTCATTTCTTAAACTGGCAAAATAGGTATTTGCTTGTAATTAAACTGACTACATATAATATATTTAAACTGACTACATATAATATATTTAAACTGACTAAAATAATGTTTCTGTATTTTCTTAAACTGGCTAAATATAATATATTGATGGATCTTTACTTGTCTATACGAACCAAAAAATAGTCCTATGGATGGGAAACCAGGGATAAGCGATGGAGGGTGGGAGGTTGGATGAAGGAGTGGTGGAGAGAAAGTGAAAGAAATGTAACCTTACGTTTTTTAAGTAATAATATATGAAATATGTATTTGGCAACCCAAATATTTTTTTGCAAAACTGCCACATGACCTGAATGCCGTTCGTTTGAGATCGCACATCTGTGAGCAGCCTCTCCGTCCCGATACGCTCGACCGCATTGTGCCCTGAGATCTTCGAGGTCGTGCTTCGCGGCAACCTGCAATTCTTGCTGCGCGCCTTCGCCACTCCGCGCGTCGGCGGCCGTCTTCCCCGTCGGCGTCCGTCGTTGTGGTCCAGCCCTCCGTGGGGCACTGGTAAGTCCGCACGTCGCCGCTCTCCTGCCTCCGTCCTGTTACCTTATTCCCTCGTATGGCATAGGTCGAGTCGGCCAATAGGGATGTCGTCGAGTCAGGCAGGCCCGTACGGGGCACATGTGCGGGATGTGCAACTGCACAGGCCCCCTAAAAGATGGGGCCCCCAAAATATTTTTTACTGCAGGTATCCATTAATTAATGAAGAAATTAGCCAACAAAGACAGAGCACTACAGGGAGTATTTACTCCTTGAGAGTCGGGTCAGGTCTTTTGTTCTTCTCTCCATTAATTACTTCGTGGGGAACGCATGTTTTTTCCAGTATTTTCTTTGGGAAACGCTCCCAGTCACACGTCTGATACGAGAAAAACCTCAGACCAATCGTGGGCCGTTCATTCCTTTTCCATCCCGCGGTCATTACCTCTCAGAAAAGTTTTGTTCAAACTTCAAAGCACCCCCGTATATCTCTCTCAAATCTCTCGGCCCTAATTAATCGGCCTGCTTCCAACCCACGTCGAGCTCCCGATTCCATCGCGTCGCCCCTGATCTATGTGCCATCGCCACCCAGATCGGATGCACTCGCCCCACTCCTCCATGCGGCCACCATTACATCTCACCAGCGCGTCTCCCCTCAGCAGGCTGCCGGCAGGATCGCCCGGAGGCTAGAGTACCAGCAGCTGCAGTAGGCACCGAGTTGGACACGGTTGCAACAGCTCAGCCGCATGGTGTGCGAGCACAGCTTGGCACCGGCGGCACTAGGTGCGGTAGACTTCACCTACTATTTGCATGCGTCCTCAATCTGCATGCCCTAGGTTCAGTTTTTTTGCATTATGTACGTACAATGCTGCAAACATAGCATGCTACTAGAGCGTACTTTTTTTTTTTACTCAAATCATTGTCTGACGATAGCATGGTTTATCCCAGATCAAGTTGATGTAGGAACACAAAATTCTCTTTTTATGCTGGATGATAGTTATCACAAATTTCAGCACCTACATGCACCTTTGCGGCAAGGATGTTAATTTTCGCTTTTAGATTTCTATGCTTCCATTAGGTCTCACATGTGTGGTGATTTCACCGGAGATTCGGTGCTTCATATATACTATATAATACGTGCTTCTTATGTGTAGACGAATTGGCACTACAATAATGCTTCTCAAGTTCGGCATCTTCCGGTTGTAACCACTGCCTCTTATGTTATGTTGAATTGCATGAATATGATGCTTCCAAACATCAATGATTCATAGTATGTTTCATACATGTGCTTCTTCGCTGCATAGAGTTTGTGGCATTTCAAGCATGCTGGAGGACGTCAGGCGCGCAAGGTCTCCACGGCCTTTCTCTGCAACCACAGTCCATCTTCCTCATCATGGTGCCCCATCGACGACCATCCATGGTACCCTTCACCAGCGGCAAAGAGCACTCCGTGGGGAGCCCATACTGCATGTGCCTCCTCAATGTCATCTTCGCTGCTCGTGGCCGCCATTTCCACGTCGCAGCCACCTACACGACAGCCCCTATGTTTTATCGCGGTCCGTCTGGAGTATCCCTTGCGCATGTGCCGTCGCCATCAAGGTGGACCATGGTGGCAGTGTGGCGACATGAAGGAAACCCCTTGACCATTCTTTGTATACAGAAGCAAATGCTGATATCACAGGAAGCAAATACTATTTCTGTTGGAAGCATTGTTTTGTTAGAACAAACAATCAACAGTGTTTATTTGATATCAATATGAACTTAGGAAGCATTGTATTATCGGCAACTTGAAAGAAGCAAGAAGTTGTGGCACGTCTGAAACATGTTGTATGAACAGACGAAGTACAAAAACTAACTTATATATGTTTGGTTATAAGCAAATCAGTATTATGATGGAAACACTTTTGTAATGGATGGAAGCAAACTTTTCTTGAGTTGGAAACATAATAAAAAAATATGGGACTCAAATTTTTTTCCATGTTAAAAAAGCCTCGGAAGCAAATTTTTGTTACATGGAAGCAAGGTTCCTTGACACAATTTTTTGCTAGATTGCATTAGAAGAAGTTGTGTCGTTAGTGGAAGCAAATTTTTGGTGTGTTGGAAACAAAAATAAAGTCACACTGGTTACAAGTTTTCATTACATCAGAGCAATCTTCTATATCTAAATAGCTAGCCCCCAGTAAGATATTTCTCTCAACATGCAAGTATGCCACCTCATCATTCAACATGCATAAGAAAAAGTCCACCTCAACATGCAACTATGCATATTAAAAATCCACTGCAACATGCATGCATGTAAAATTCCATTTTATTATGCTATTTATATTTAATTCTTATATACTTTCAGAAACTATTGTTTCAAGAATTCATGTTTCATATAATCAAAATCTCATTGAAATATTGCAAACATTCCCGCAACAACGTGCGGGGCATCATCTAGTTACAAAAAATACTAGCATCCAAAAATCATAGAATATTTCTTTCGAAAATAAGAAAGTATTTTCTTTCGACATGAAAAAGTATGAAATTTTACTAGTATCAGATGAGACATCCTTGCTTTTTTTCTTGACTGAACGATGGAAGCAGAAGCATCATAGGCAACTTGATTATGAGAAGCGAGGCTCGTACAAATTAACTGGCTACTAATACGGGAGCGGTTACAGGAAGCACCGTAATAAAAGGAGGACGTTCCCAAATCTAGCGTCCTTTCCGCACATGATCTAACGGCTTGTGTGCTTCTAATCCAACAGCTACGGGCTGGTCTGGTGGAACGCTAGGGACCAGTAGTCTGATCCCTAGTGGTTCCCATTTTCTTTTGGTCTTTCCAATTGCAGCATTGATGGAGCACTTGACGACACAGTCGAAATACTGCCATCTGTATTTAAAACTAGTGATTTCATTTGCTGTGAAAATATAAGACTAATTATAGGTAAATTATGTATGAAGGAAAATATCTCATTCAAAATCTACTATTTTAATATATTCCATATTTGCATTATTTATGAACACATAATACACATGTACACTGGACCATAGCAGTTGCAACAATTAAAATTGGACATATAACATCTCTTAGAAAGTAAACAAAATAAATAATCTCCAATTTAGTACATATGTCTAGTAACAAAAAATAAACATGTTGATGTGGATTTTTTTTCTGGTTTGTTACAATAGAACTTCAACAACCAAAGGATTGCAGTCTTTTTTCGTGGTTTCATTTTATTGAAAATGGAATAGAGAGGATTTTTTTAATAAACTGTGCTTGAATATTTTAATTCAGATAAATTTGAAAATTTGCTTGTTCCAACTAAAATACATATTAGAAGAGATTAATTCATAAATTTGCATTTTTGCAACATATAGTTTTTTTGCAACACATAGTTCTTGGAAAAAGTATGTTGTGCATATGGTATATCTTAAAAACATCTTACCGTATTTTTTTAAATTACTGGGGCCTGAACTTTGATTTTGCACCGGGCCCCCAAATTCTCAAGTATGGCCCTGGAGTCAGGACGAGCTCTTCACCCGTTCCCGTTTGCTCCTGCCCCTGCGGCCAGGCGGTTCCCTTCATGGGCGGCAGGGAATCGATCCAGCAGAGTCGGGTTCCTGCTTCGTCGGGTGGGATAGGGGAGTTGTTCCCGGCTGATTTGGCCTAGCAGTAGCTAGTAAACTTGCACGTGCAACGCACGTATCTGCTAATGCTCTTTTCAAAGATACATCCACTCTCAATCAAACACACCTTGTGTGCATGTTGTTGGAAATATGCCCTAGAGGCAATAATAAATTGATTATTATTATATTTCCTTGTTCATGATAATCGTTTATTATCCATGCTAGAATTTTATTGGTAGGAAACTCAGATACATGTGTGGATATATAGACAACACCATGTCCCTAGTAAGCCTCTAGTTGACTAGCTCGTTAATCAATAGATGGTTACGGTTTCCTGACCATGGACATTGGATGTCGTTGATAACGGGATCACATCATTAGGAGAATGATGTGATGGACAAGACCCAATCCTAAGCCTAGCACAAGATCATGTAGTTCGTATGCTAAAGCTTTTCTAATGTCAAGTATCATTTCCTTAGACCATGAGATTGTGCAACTCCCGGATACCGTAGGAGTGCTTTGGGTGTGCCAAACGTCACAACGTAACTGGGTGGCTATAAAGGTACACTACGGGTATCTCTGAAAGTGTCTGTTGGGTTGGCACGAATCGAGATTGGGATTTGTCACTCCGTGTAAACGGAGAGGTATCTCTGGGCCCACTCGGTAGGACATCATCATAATGTGCACAATGTGACCAAGGGGTTGATCACGGGATGATGTGTTACGGAACGAGTAAAGAGACTTGCCGGTAACGAGATTGAACAAGGTATCGGTATACCGACGATCGAATCTCGGGCAAGTACCATACCGCTAGACAAAGGGAATTGTATACGGGATCGATTGAGTCCTTGACATCGTGGTTCATCCGATGAGATCATCGTGGAACATGTCGGAGCCAACATGGGTATCCAGATCCCGCTGTTGGTTATTGACCGGAGAACGTCTCGGTCATGTCTGCATGTCTCCCGAACCCGTAGGGTCTACACACTTAAGGTTCGATGACGCTAGGGTTATAAAGGAAGCTTGTATATGGTTACCGAATGTTGTTCGGAGTCCCGGATGAGATCCCGGACGTCACGAGGAGTTCCGGAATGGTCCGGAGGTAAAGATTTATATATAGGAAGTCCTGTTTCGGCCATCGGGACAAGTTTCGGGGTCATCGGTATTGTACCGGGACCACCGGAAGGGTCCCGGGGGCCCACCGGGTGGGGCCACCTGCCCCGGGGGGCCACATGGGCTGTAGGGGGTGCGCCTTGGCCTACATGGGCCAAGGGCACCAGCCCCAAGAGGCCCATGCGCCTAGGGAACCCTAGAGGGAAGAGTCCTCAAGGGGGAAGGCACCTCCGAGGTGCCTTGGGGAGGATGGACTCCTCCCCCCCTCCTTAGCCGCACCCCTTCCTTGGAGGAGGGGGCAAGGCTGCGCCTCCCCCCTCTCCCCTGCCCCTATATATAGTGGAGGGGAGGGAGGGCATCCATACCTGAGCCCTTGGCGCCTCCCTCCCTCCCGTGACACCTCCTCCTCTCCCGTAGGTGCTTGGCGAAGCCCTGCAGGATTGCCACGCTCCTCCATCACCACCACGCCGTTGTGCTGCTGCTGGATGGAGTCTTCCTCAACCTCTCCCTCTCTCCTTGCTGGATCAAGGCGTGGGAGACATCGTCGAGCTGTACGTGTGTTGAACGCGGAGGTGCCGTCCGTTCGGCACTTGATCATCGGTGATCTGAATCACGACGAGTACGACTCCATCAACCCCGTTCACTTGAACGCTTCCGCTTAGCGATCTACAAGGGTATGTAGATGCACTCCCCTTTCTACTCGTTGCTGGTCTCTCCATAGATAGATCTTGGTGTTACGTAGGAAATTTTTTGAATTTCTGCTACGTTCCCCAACACATGTCTCATACTACCGTATACTTATAGTTGTTGATGGTGGTATAAGATGACACACACAAAAAAACAGCCAAGGTAACATTCATCATATAGGCCCGAAATGTTTTCAGGCCCTTACATCATATAGGTTCAAAGTTGTTTTATGTCATTTTTTCATAAATTTTTTCATAACTTATCTCCACATAAATAGAGGTCATTAGTGGTACTTTCAAAGACTCAACATTTTGGTTTATCACAAACTACATAAAATAGATATGTGTGAACACCATGTATTTTGGGATCAATGTTGCAACTTGCAAATTATACTTTTTCTCCCCAAGAGAATTTACAAAGTATGCATCAATGTTTGATTCTGCAATGTCAGATGCCAAGAAAGCATTCGTACATTTTCAAAGCAATATTATTTCCAATCAAACATCATGCACATTGCCTGACTTCTTTTACCCTGGAGATGAATTCAACCAGATAATCTTATAGACCATCCATCACATTGTTTTGCCTGCAATTCCAGTATGTACAAGTACAACACCATTCAATAGGGTGCACATGCACAGAAAAAGAAGTAAAAGAGACAAGTTGGGAGTTGTACATTACTAACTGAAAATGATCTTTTATCCATTTTCTTAAAAGATTCCTTTATTGTTGTTTCTTCTTGGTAAGTAAAAGTAAGTAGGAAGACAAGATTGTGGTAGAAGGTTTTCTTTCTTGTTCTCTCTCCCTGTGAACTGTAGGAGTGATAAAATGGTTTCTTTTTCCTTTAAGCAGTAAAATTTTACTTGAGCACACAAGCAAAAATATTTTAATTTAGAATACATAAATAATGATACTGTTTGCTTTGGGGAAAAAGATTGTGAAGTGTTGGCTGAGGCGCGGTCTGTACTTCATTTCTATGGTTCCACGAATGATAGAAGCAAAAATCTCTCATTAATTGATGGTCGGACTTCTTAGATTCAGGTAAGCCGAAAAATCAAAAAACAATCAAGAGAACACAGTATTTACTATTTTGCGAAAAAAAAAAGAACATCAATCTTGTTCACATTTAATGAGAGCAATCTCCAGTTCTGCTCTCTAAGTGCTTAAAAGGCAGTGAGACATGTGTGAATGAAAAATATATATACATAGTAGATATGAACTTTAACCGTTGGCTATGTTTGTTCACTTATATGATCACAATAAGTAAACATATATTGTTGTCCATAAATAAAGCAAAACATATCATGTCTCGAAGTATATGCTAATTATGAAATAGATGTCAATCATGTAATCAGATATGATAATGACACAAGCGAACATAAATGGAATGACATGGCATGAAATCTCTAGCCATGTTTTCTTTTTAATATCCAGAAGAAGAATTTGGCTGGTCTCTTTCAATTGCACCTCCAACTTTGTTCAGTGACAGCGATGTGGAGTTTGGACAAGATTCACTGGGAGCATAAGAGAAGTCATGAAGAAATTATTTTTACCTATGCAATAGTTCAAACATGCTCCTATTGATTAGTACTAAGATGAAGCCCTACTATTTGGCGTTGCTACCTAAAAGGACACATAAAATGATCATCGAGAACATTGTATTGATCCTTCTATTTTCTGGAATGACATCAAGAATTAACTTCCTGGAGTGGTATGACAGCTCTAGTACTTAGGAATCTATTATCCTTTTTCATTTTATAGGCATATATTCTATCAGGTACAACCTGATCCTTCTGTTCTCTGTTCAAGAAAAGTGAACTCCAGTATGAATCTGATTTATCATCTTCTAATAGTAAAATTGAATTTTCAACAAGCAGTATAAAAGCAAGCATGACTAAAAGTTATTTTCAAAAAAGCATGACCAGAAAAATAGGAACCACAAACTATCTCAGAAAGATTCTTTTAAATTTAAATATTTTTAGCGCACGCTGACCTGCAACTCTCAGTAAGCTTGTGCCAATTTATTTTCTAGGTGACGATCCAAAAATGTTTCCATATCCAAAGAAATACTGGAAACATATTTTTGTTGTTAGATCCACAAAAGAGGTTTTCTGTGTCACAAGCCCTCCATCCAACTATCACTGTGAAGTGAAATAGTTGATGTACATGCTTTTTTGAACTTTAAAAATTCCATGGTTTACAAAAAGATAGGATGATAAGTCAATTGATGACCAGAAAATGCTTAGAAAACACTAAGAAAACATGCATTTCAGATAACAGTAAATGTTGATTTTCTTTCTAAGACTACAGATAACACTATTACTGTATCAGGGAGAAATTTACCGCAGACTTGTCTCTTTTCGATGGTGCCTCCAACATCTTTATATAAAACTGTAGTGGGGCTTGCACCAGATTTCCTGGGAGCAAAAGAGAAGTGAAAATAAATGTTTTATAGAGGTCAATAGCTGGCCCAACAATAACTTTGAAAAGGAAATTAATCAAAGTCACTTCAATAAGATTTTATCTGTTTGTACACACAGACACAAGAAACCTTGCAAATTGCGGTACAACCATAATACTTTTCTCTAATATTAATATCATTTATGATCTCCAAAAATTGCCAAAAAGGAAACCTACATGTATATCTTCATAACATAAAAAGGAGATATGGGGGCAATGATCATGGTGCCCAGCTGCAACGTATCTGCAATGTTGTCTCTGTCCCATCTATAATCTCTAAGAAATTTCCAAAGGTAACTATTGTAAAATATACCCAGCAAGCTACATGCGTAATATCACTTGAATTAAAACAAATGATAACACAATATTCAGATGGATAAAATCACTTAACCCGTTGGATAAAGAATGTTGCTGTCTGAGCGCGTGGAAAGTCCATGACCTGTTGGAATAACTGAAAACCAAGCCCCAACAAAACCAGATTACATACACCAATTCAAGTAACATAATAAATCACTCGCATTATAAATCCCCGAAATCTGGGTGTGTACAGGTCCAGATATTACCTAATAAATGATTGCACGTGGTAGTGGAATCCAGTGTTCCAAAGAAACACTGCAAAGGGGTCATGATTTTTTTTCAGATTTTTTTGAAACTGAAAAAAAAACGAATTTTGATTTTTTTTCTTCAAAAAAAGTCCTCCATGGAGGCCGAGAGCCAAACATCCGTTCTCATATATTCATATACAATATAATAGTTTCAAACATGCAAGATATATCAAAAGTTGTATTAAACTGCATGATGAGTGCGGTGCCGGGAAGGGGGATCCGAAAACAATTTCCCTTTATTTACAGAATCACAAAATAATGACCAAAAGAGAGTGGAAAGCATCGAACATTGGGTACTATTTTCTCAAATCAGGTTCTACCAAGGGAACATCAGATTGCACCTACTTTGTGGTTCTGCATATGTTGCATGTGTCCATGGACTGAAAGCAGAAGATGCAAATAAACAGAACTAACAGGAACTAAACATATTGTGACATGTAACACCGTATACAATATTAAATTCCTTTTGTTTTCATTGAGGTAAACTCAACATATCAAATTATTTTTCTTTTCAATGCAGTAAAGCAGTTGGCTTTGATGCTCCAAGAACACTATTTAGTAAAATAGCAGTAGAGAGACATAATAGTAAATCTCGACAGATATGAGAGAAACTGCGCAATGAGGGAGCAAAGCGAAGATGGGACTGAACCTGGGAGCCCGATTCAATCATTATAGAGGACTTGTCACCCTTGATGCCTCCAGGAGCAGTGCGAAGAGGTTCCGCCCGCCCGCCACCATATACTGCACAGGCACACACAAAACAAAAAAACATCTTCAGCCAATTCCTGGAAAGGAAGAAGGAATGGGAAAAGCCGAAAAGGAGTGCAGGTGCGGACTGCGGACCTTGTCATGGCCGGCGAGGGACATCTTCTCCCTGTTGAAGACGGCGACGTCAAAGTCGAGCGTGCAACCCTCCGCCATGCAGCCGCCACGGCACCATTAGCATACAAAATAATCTACATCACCGGCCATAGTCTCGTCAGGATTCTAGCATCGATGTTGCATTTTTCCAAGCAATTTATGACCTGGAAAAAATCATGTTGTTCATATTATATACAACGAAAAATTAGATTCTAGCATCCATGTTATGCATTTCAGTACTAAATAAATAACAAAGTCTCTTTTTTCATATCTTAGCTCCCATATGCTTCTCTACAAACGCTTGGTACGGATTTTCTGCCCAGGTAGTGTTTGAAAACAAAGGCGGCTCTTCGCTCAAAAGGTAATAAAGTTTCAAGCATCCTAAATGTCATGAGAACAACAGAGATATCATCCTGCTTGACTTGATAAAAACATGTAAACTGAAAAACTGAGAATAATTTAATGGGGCACTAATTAGTTTAAGAAAACTTTCAAAAAGGGAACATACATATTCCATACTACTAAGGCATAGTATGAAAGTGTCTTCATGCTCACCTTAGGTAATAGATTGGTTAATTTTGTTGTTTCCTTAAACTAAGAAACCTTCAGGAAAATTCTGGCTTCTTTATTACATTTCTCTTTACACAAAACTAACAAGTGTTGTTGATTCGCTGGTCTGCACAAAGATTATAAGCATGCTCCCTAGCAACTATTTTAAAACCTGAACGCGATTAGAATCCTGAATTTGGATAGAAAATATATAATTGATAAACAAAAGGAAATGTGTGCTCCAGCCACTGATGGTGAATACAAAGATATAATCTCAAAGCATGTATGTAAATAAACTCATCTCCTAAAGTCTGGCGATATAATCATGGGATTCAATCAGAGAATCTCAGACGAAGGATTTCACCAGCTTAGTCAGCATTACTTCTATACTAAAATTTTAGTTCATACTCCCTCCACCCCACAATATAAGATTATTTTTCAAGCTATGGGACGGAGGGAGTAGAAAAATTCCCTAACTCCAAATCGTCTCACAAAGAAGAAAGAAGAAAGACAAAATTACTTATGTACAGCGCCACAACCTATAGTGAGAAATGAATAGGACTTCACACTTATATTTACATTGTTGGGTTAAGGTATGCAAGAACGAAGCATCTAGTTTGTATTCGAACAAAATACCAGAGATGTTTTTCATAAAATTCAATTGTCTTTTGCAACATCATAAAATTGTAGCTAAATTCATAAAGTGCTCAAAAACAACCACTAACTCATCTCCTAGAGCTTGATTTCCTAACACAACTGAATAACTCAATATGTAAACTTACATCTAGAAGCATATCGTGTGCATCCACTAATTCATGCACAAGCCCAATTGAGAAAAGTGTAAATAATCTCTCATCAGGCAGATAGACAAAACAAATGTCGCCTCATATCGGAATACATATGGCAGTTGTGTTCGCAAAGCAGTCATGGATGTAGTTCTGGCCAATCTACTACTGCAAGCCCCCGGTCCAAAGCACCCTTACCTTGTCAGCAAGCGCGGGGCATGACCGTTGCGGAGCAGGCACATCAGCACATGCTCGTTGGAAGCTACCAGAGCTGGCGGGTAGCCCCACATCGTCTGCGGCGGTGTTGGCTTTCCCGGCTTCATGGAGGAACGACGACGGAGACCCTAGCTCGCATTCGTGGTGCAGCGGAGGAGAGAAGCAGGCGGTGACAACAGCCCATGCTCGCGTCCATCACGGAGCGCCCGCTGGCACGACCCCTCCCGCGATATTGCCCCCAAGCTGCGGCGGAGTGGCGACGAAGGGCGCGGCGGGGCGGCTCCGGCGGCTGGGGAGGCGGCGACCCGCGGCGGGGGCGGCTCCCGCGGCTAGGGAGGCGCCAACCCACGGCGGTGGCGAGCTCCGGCGGCTGGGGAAGATACGACCCGCGGCGGGGGCGGGCTCCCGCGGCTGGGGAGGCGGCGACCCGCGGCAGGGGCAGGCTCCCGGCGACCTGCGGCGGCTTCCCGTGGCTCCGGCGGTGCGAGGCAGCGGTGAGCGCGGCTGCGGGAGGCGAACGGTGCAGGAGGAGCAGGATTTTGATTTTGATGATGGATGGATATGATTGTTTGGATCTGCCTCTTTCTTTCTTTTATAGTGGTAGTAGACTAGCACCGATCAAATCGATTGGTTGATGGATGAAGTCCCTGATGCTGTGCTCGCTCAACTGGGCTGCGATCCTAGACCCATCCGCGTCACTCACCGGAGTTGTTTGCTTGTTCATGGTTGCTTTCGTGATGCTGGAGTTTAGTTAATCAATAGAATTGGACACAAAATGATGGGCAGAAGCAGCGGTGATGCCGGAGTTTATTACTTCATTTAGTCGGTAGAACTAGCGCTAGTTTTTCCGTGATCCTGCAGAGACGTCTCTCGTGAAGCTGGAACTGCAGCAGCTATGGCCTGAGTGCATGAATGTGTTTGTCTCTGAACCTATGTAGTAGCGCTTGTAGATATAGTCTGGTTCATTTCTCGTTGAAGCTGAAGAGAGGGTCAGTACTAGTACTTAGCACTTTGTACGCAGACTTTGTTAGAAAAAAAATGGAGCAAAAATATCTGCATGTTTGTGTACAAATTCACTGCATCTTGCTTTAGTTTAACTCATCATCAATTTTGTGTGCTTCCATAACACTTAGAAATGGCTGCACAACCAATCTGAGCGACGAACATGTTATATTTCTGCAAAAGTTTCCACCTGGATTGATGTTAATAACGGACCACAGACCCTATAACTTATATACAAACATTGTGGTAACTTTTGCGGGTTGGGAAAAAAGTTATTAAAAAATATACCCTCCAGTAGCTTATGTGAAAAATAACACGACAATATACAAACTGTAGATCTCATAACTTTCGTATAAACACCATGATAACTTTGAAGAAAGCAAAAAAGTTGTTGAAAAACATACCCTTAATAACTTTTGTGAAAATAATATGGTAATATAAGAACCACATACTCGATAACTTACGTACAAACATCGCGGTATGACCAAGGGAAGAAAAGTTGTTGAAAAATATACCCCGATAACTTATGTGAAAATAGCAAGTTGATATATGAACCGCATATCCGATAACTTAGTACAAACGCCGCACTAACTATGATCGAGGGATTTTTTTTGCTGAAAAACATACCCCAGGTAACTCTTTGTGAAAATAGCACGGTAATATATTAACCGCATACCCGATAGTTTACGTACAAACACCACGGGAACTTAGACCAACAGCAGAAAAAATATTGGAAAACATATCCCCGAGAACTTATATGAAAATATCACGGTAAGAGCACATATCCGATAGCTTACGTATAAACACCACGGTAACTTTGACCAAGAAGAGAAAAGAGATGTTGAAACCTCGGTAACTTGTGTGAAAATAACACGGTAAGTTGCATACCACATGCGTGGTAACTTATGTAGCCGAGGCGCGGTAACTTCTGACCCGAAAAAAGTCGTCGAAACATACCAACATGGGATCTAGTTTCGAAGATCTCGTCGTGACAAATCTTTTTTGTGAGAACAGTTTTGTATTAGACCGGCGGTTTGAGCTACAAAACATTTTGAATTTTCAAAAATAGGAGAGTTCTGATGACATCAGTTTTTTTGTCCTTGAATACATGCATGTAATTAAAGAAAAGAATGCACATGAAATGATTGTGATTCATCCTAATGCAATCATGCATGTAATTAAAAGGAAGGAAAAAGTTGTGTGGTAGTTTTAGCAATACGGCACACACGTGTGCCAAGTATTGCGGTCCACATAAATATATAAGTAGAGAAGAGATAAAGAGATGGGTCCTTTTAGAAAACCTTTAATCTTTATTAATATGTTATAATGGGGACCTCATTCCTTGGTATGCCACTACATATGTTAGCCTTATTTGTGAGCAATCTTGACCTAATTAGACGATTGCAACTATCCTAACACGACTCGTGGGTCCTTGCTTCCTGCAGGCTGTTCCCCCAACGCGCGGGCGAGGCGGAACGCACCCGTGGATGCATCTACTCAAGCTAGACTCACGGCGTGATTCTGCCGATCCTAGCGTACTCCTGGGAGACGATGGCGGCGGTGGTGGAGCTGCGCTCAAGCACGACGGCGTAGCGGTCGGTCCAGCTCTCCATCCCGGGCGCCAAGACCTGCCAGAAGAGGCCCCCAGCGCACGGCCCGCCCCTCTTCGCAGACGCGTAGATGGCGTCGTACACCATGCGGAAGTAGTCGTCCCGCGCCGTCACCGCGTTGCCGACGGAGTTCCATCCAAACTCAGCCACCACCAGCGGCTTCCGCAGCGCCTTTGCCGTGTCCTCGATGTGCGATGCCATCCACTTCTTCCAGAACTCCACCTGCTGCTCCCCGGTCGAACCCGGCAGCCTGACACACACAAGCCACACGCACGGTCAACACAAATCCATCGGTTATCAGAGCTGAGAGGAAATTTGGGTGTGGCTATGGTTTGCTTACCACACGTCGGGGTAGTAGTGGATGGTGGCGAAGTCGACGGTGGGGATGCGGTTGTTCCCGATGAAGTCGGTGCCGGCGGAGTCTCCGCCAGGGTTGAACCGCTTGCGCTCGGGCGTGGATTCGCCGTAAAACCCCTCGAGGCCGACCTCCACCATGTGCTTGTCATCGATGGACTTGACGTAGGAGGACATGAGCGCCACCCAGGCCTGCATGGTCTTCCCGGAGGGGTCGGTCAGCACGCGGGGCTCGTTCATCAGCTCCCATGCAAAGATGGTGGGCTCGTCCTTGTACGCCACCCCCGTGAAGCTGTTGATCCTCGTCAGCACCCTCTGTTCCACACACACAAAACACACAAATGATACGATCTATATACATACGGTGCATACACAAGATGCTAATCATGATCGAGGTTTACGTCACGGCAGTGGAACATGCAGTGCACGCGATCAGTTTATTTTAGGGGAGTGCCTTCAAGGACGGACGGCCGGACCTTGACGTGCTCCTTGTAGAACTGCTGGGTGAGGGCGTCCCTGAAGAAGTCATCGTCGGAGCCCAGGTTGTGGCCCTGGTCTTTGGCCCACTGCACATACTGTCTCTTCCCGCCAAAGTCACCCCAGTTGTTCACCAGGCTCAGGCCCACTGCACATACTGTCTCTTCCCGCCAAAGTCACCCCAGTTGTTCACCAGGCTCAGGATCAAGTAGAGCCCTCGCTTCTTCGCTTCGGCGATCACAAAGTCTAGTCCCTGCATATATACCGTCAGAGAAAGTATATGAAAGAGATTAATTACATATGTTTTTCGAGATATTTTTTCAAACCACGGATGTTTTGAAGATGTTTCTCTCAGCATGTAAACATGTCATCTTAATGTTAGTATTTGTCATCATGAATTGGTGCAGTTTCGTATCAGATAAATTTACATCCACATCTAATGTCCATGTAATTAAACAGGTCCATCTTATATGTTAGGAAACTTTTTACCACAAAGGTATGAATTGAAAAAAAATTAATGGACACCAATGATGAGACAAAAAATGTTGTTTAATTAGCAATACCATTTAATTTAGGGGAATGCTAAAAATCTGATTTTTGGCAAATCCCAACAAACGCTCTGCTCCACAATTGTCATGCAGAAACAAAAAAATTGCCATGTTAGTTGTTGTATAGGGATTTTCCATGTTCTAAAGTGAAAATTGTCATGTGGTATAAAAGATTGACACAAAAACGCTGCAGAAGGGTATTTGCCATGCGTTGGATCAAGATCCGACGTACCTGAAGGCGTTAGATTTTGACGTAAAAATCTGACGTCGGATATGTATCTTAATTTAAACATTTTTTGAGGGAAATATCTTAATTTAAACATTGTGGTGATTATTCCGTCGAAAAAAGGAGCATGCGGTTATTTTTTTGACAACATGTTGTTATATATTGGTTAACAAGATTAGCGAGAGTCCATCTATCTAACAGTAGTACGTACCACGAACACGTCCTCGCTGTACACGCCGGGGGTGGTCTGCAGCGGACGGTTGCTGCCGCCATCGCTGAAGGCCCACGTCCTGATGACCGTCGCGCCGAGGCGGGACGCCTGGTCCAGCACGTCGAGCACCTTGCTCCGGTCGGCGGGGTTCGACGCCATGTACATGAGCCAGTAGGCGTTGAAGCCGTTCGGGTAGAACGGCCGGCCGCCCACCGTGAACCGCGTCCCGTCCGCCCTCGCGAACCCGCGGACCTCCGCCTTTACTCCCCACTTGATGGGAGCCGGTGCCGGGGCGGGCGCAGCGTCGTCATCGATGCTCGGCCGGCGCGCTCCGGCCGCCAGGGCCATGACGGCCAGACACGACACGACCATCAGCCATCGCGCGTTGCTGGTGCCCATGCCTACCTATGTGTGTATACGAATCCCAAGCCGCTGTGGCTACCTCGTACAAGCGATTAGCTGTAGGTCAATATATCCTTGTTGCGGATGGTATGCTGTGCATGGAGACGGGTGCTAGCTCGCGTTATATAGGCGAGGACTCCTGCATGGCGACACGAGACGGGCAGGGCGCAGGGATACGGCATTCACGGCATTAGTTTAGCATACGGCATTCACGGCATGAAATAATTGTAATTAAGCTGAGCTTAGCATATCGCCGGCATGCCTGGCATGAGATAATTATTATCAGCTTTTTTTTAGGGAATGTGGGAGCTTTATTGCATTTTAATGTTAATACAGATACAAAACGGATTCGCCCTTAAAAAAAGATACAAAACGGATAGGGCGGCCCTGTGAACCAGACATGCACGGATGTTCGTGGTGGAGATTGCCTATTTGACTCTCTCCGTTCGTGGTGGTGCGGATCGTGGCCTCCTTCACCACGGGCCGGGGGAGAATGTTTCGTCAAAATACACCCGAGTAAAGTCTGTTTTAAATCTTAAACTCGTAGAGTTTGTCGGAATCGAACCTCAACATTTGAATCCATGAAATCTATACCCCAACCTTTCTAATCCCGGTCAATATCAACCCTACCCCGATCCTAGACCTGTTTGCCGCACTTGAGAAAAGAAAATCCAAGCCGGAATTACAGGTTCTCTCACTGACTCAGCGGTCCTACACGTCATAACCGTCTTCCGCTTTACTGTCGCGCCGAGCGATGCTGCAGAAGCCAGGTTCTCTCACTGACTCAGCGGTCCTACACTTGAGAAGGAACTTGCTAGCCTGGCCACCGGTGCATGGTGTGCATAGGAATTACACGGTGTTGGGTAGGGACTCGGCTCCCCTGACGTACTGCAGGGCGCAGTTGGGTCACTGACAGGTGGGCCAACTTGCTTTCGGGCCCACCTGTCAGTGGCCCAACTGCACCCTGCAGTACGTCAGAGGAGCCTCGTCCGTTGGGTAGGGGCGGCCGGTGACGGAAAGGGTGGAGGTGTGTCATCGGAACAGGAAGCAGAGGCCACAGTGGGCAAAGAGGTGGTCGGCCGTGATTCGGCTGCCATGGCAGCTGTTTCGGGCAGAGCTGGTAGTGGGGTTTTGGCTACCATGGCAGCATTTTTATCTGCTGCAACGATGGATTGAAGGATCGAACGGGGCCGGCGAGGGATTGCTGGGAGCGAGTACGTGAGGTTGTCCTTGTCGTCAGGCGAGCGCTCATTGGTGGTGGTGGAGAATGAGAAGTGGGTTCATCGAAGACGATCGTTGCGTGAGACGAGGACCTGATCGGCAACTCTATCACGACATCTGTACCCTTTTGTGTTTTGAAGAATAGCCAAGCACCTCCTGTGTTCACTCTTCGTTACTGTGCCCCCTTCCGCCGTGTGCCGCTCCGGCCCCGGCGTCCACGACACCCCGCCGCCTGCCACCTCGGCAGCGGCGTCCCCCCTCCCCCCGCTGTCCACTGTCCTGGCTTCGGCGGCCACCCCCTCCCTCTCCCTCCGTGCGGACTGCGACATGGTTGTCAGCCCGTAGTCGCTCTCATCCTCCTCCCGCCCGCGCGACGAGCGGCCGGTGGTCTCGGGGCTCGGCCTCTCCGAGGAGTCGGAGGCGTCGGGCATCCGGGCCGGGATGGAGGTGGCCTCGGGGTCGCGTCCGGTGTAGGAGCCATGCCGTTGTCTGGTGACCTAGGAGCCATCTGCGCCTTCCAAGAAGACCCTCTGAAGGCGCTGAGGGAGTCCTGGACTAAGGGGTCCTCGGGCGTCCGGCCTGTTAGCCATGGGCCGGGCTGATAGGCTGTGAAGAACACGAAGACCAAAGACTACACCCGTGTCCGGATGGGACTCTCCTTGGCGTGGAAGGCAAGCTTGGCGACCAAATATGTAGATTCATTTCTTTGTAACCGACCTTGTGTAACCCTAGATCCTCCCGGTGTCTATATAAACCGGAGGACTTAGTCCGGAGGGGAGAGATTTATTCATTATCATAGTCATACAGGCTAGACCTCTAGGGTTTAGCCATTACGATCTCGTGGTAGATCAACTCTTGTAATACTCATATTCATCAAGATCAATCAAGCGGGACGTAGGGTATTACCTCCATAGAGAGGGCCCGAATCTGGGTAAACATCGTGTCCCCTGTCTCCTGTTACCATCGACCTTAGACGCACAGTTCGGGACCCCCTACCCGGGATCCGCCGGTTTTGACACCGACATTGGTGCTTTCATTGAGAGTTCCACTGTGCCGTCCCCAAAAGGTTTGATGGCCCCTTCAATCGTCCACAATGATGCTGTCCAAGGTGAGACCTTCCTACCCGGACAGATCTTCGTGTTCGGCGGCTTCGCACTGCGGGCCAACCCGCTTGGCCATCTGGAGCAGATCGATGGCTACGCCCCTGGCCACCAGGTCAGATTTGGGACCTTGAACTACGTTGCGGACATCCGTGGAGACTTGATCTTCGTCGGATTTGATACCGCGGAAACCACTCCCAGTCTCCCCAATGGACATGACCTAAATCTGCCATCGGACCACATCCAGGAGATAGCTCCTGTAATCACTCTGGCCTTAGATCCGAAGCAGACAGCGCCATCCAAGGACGAGAAGCTCAACCCCGCCACGGAGGCCACAGATTCCCCGCCGTTGGAGCCACGCATAGACTTGATCTCACACGACACATGTGCCACCGGAACTCCGGACTCATCTCCGGTCATAAGTTCCGAACCATGTGAGCCCGCGGACGCCGAACTTGATCGTTTATCGATCTTCAAATTTAGCGCTGCAGACATCTTCCAGCACTCGCCCTTGGGCGACATGCTAAACTCATTAAAGAACGTGTCCTTGGCGGAGGACTTACAGCCGAACTATATCCGGTTCGAACTAGGGGCTGATGATGGAGAATTTTGCTTCCCACCCGCCACCCACTCCATAGCCACTGTCGAAGACTTAACCGACATGCTCGATTACGGCTCCGAAGACCTCGACGGTATAGCCGACAATGCCGATGAGGAGCAGGGCCAAAACCCGCAGTTTACCGGACGTTGGACGGTCACTTCTTCATACGACGTATACACGGTGGATACACCTAAAGAAACTAAAGATGATGACAAAGAAGATCCAGTCGAGGATAAACCTCCTGAGACACAGCCTAGACGCCGGCGTCAGCGGCACCGCTCTAAGTCACGTCGTGCAAAAGACAGCAATGTCGGCACCGGAGAAAACAACACCCCGGAAGATGCCGGAGACAACGAAGACCCTGTTGAGGCAACGTCCGAACAGGATGAACGGGAGACGGGCATGATAGCCCTGATGAACAGGCCATACACAAAGACTCGGAGGACAGTAATTATCTTCCGGGAGAGCCTCAGCGACGAGGATTTCATCGTGCCTGAGGAACCTCTCGAGCAGGAGCGCTTTAAACGCCGGCTATTGGCCACTGCAAGGAGCCTGAAAAAGAAGCAGCAACAGCTCCAAGCTGACCAAGACCTGCTCAATGATAGATGGACAGACATCCTAATAGCCGACGAGTGCGGCCTCAAGTGCACAACCAAGGGTTACCCGAAGCGCAGATTGCTACCTCAGTTCGATGAGGAGGCGCCGGAACCTGTACCACGCGGTCAGGACAATGCGGTTAACCGACCACCATGCGGTCGAGATAAAGCAGTAGCTCAAGCCGAACAGCAGCCCGCCTCAACCCAAAGAAAAAACAGAGATAAAACAGCTCGGGATCATACATACGACCCTCGGCGGGACCTGGACAGTAGAGCCTATGGATCGTGAGGACATGCCTCGACGCGCAATGGCGGCTATCTATTCGGACATGACAAGTCTAGTCACGACCAGGCCGAAAACCGCAGACAGACTCCATATAAGCTACGTCGCGACGTTGCCCAATATAAAGGCGCCGCACACCCACTCTGCTTCACTGACGAAGTAATGGAGCATGAATTCCTAGAAGGGTTTAAACCCATGAATATCGAATCATACGACGGAACAACAGACCCCACAATGTGGATTGAGGATTTCCTTCTCCATATCCACATGGCCCGTGGAGACGACCTTCATGCCATCAAATACCTCTCGTTAAAACTCAAAGGACCAGTTTGGCACTGGTTAAACAGTCTGCCTGAAAACTCAATTGGCAGCTGGGAGGAGTTGGAAGATGCCTTCTGCGATAACTTTCAAGGTACATATGTCCGGCCACCGGATGCCGATGACCTAAGTCACATTGTCCAGTAGCCCGGAGAGTCCGCCAGAAAGCTCTGGAGTAGGTTTTTAGTTAAAAAGAACCAAATTGTTGACTGTCTGGACACGAAAGCCCTCGCGGCCTTCACACACAGCGTCCGGGACGAGTGGCTTTCCCGCCACCTCGGTCAGGAAAAATCAAAGTCTATGTCAGCCCTTACCGCTCCGATGACCCGCTTTTGCGCGGGAGAAGACAGCTAGCTCGCCTGTAGAAGCAATAGCGCCAGCGATCCGGGCACCTCTGAAGTGCGGGATGGTAATGGAAAGCCACGACGCAATAAAACAAACGTCGCAATAATAATGAGGGCACATAGGACATAGCGGTCAACGCTGGATTCAGCGGCCCCAAACCCGACCAATGGAAAAAGCCATTTACGGCAAACAAAGAAGGACCATCCAATTTAGACAAAATATTGAATAGGCTCTGCCAGATCCATGGCCACCCCAATAAACCAGCTAATCACACCAACAGAAGCTGTTGGGTCTTGAAACAAGCCGGCAAGTTAAATGCCGAACACAAGGGGAAGAGGCCGCCCGGCGATAGCGACGACGAACAGGCTCACCAACCGAACAACGAGGGTCAGAAGCAATTTTCCCCGACGCAAAAACAGTAAACATGGTATACGTGACACACACCCCTAGAGGTGAATGCACGGAACACTCCCTCCGTACAGGAGATCATACTACGGCTACCTCAGCCGAACTACGTAGTGGCCCTGTCACGCCGCATACCATGTCGGCCATCATGCCGCCGGTCTCCATTCAACATGACCGATCAATGTTCATATTGGACTAGCAATTCGGCTTCTGTCATTCGCCTAATATGCCTTCGAAGTGGGTACCACGCATACATAATTATGCACTTGAAATACCCAGGGCATCGGCGGAAGCACAATGAGGGTGGGCCTGCAAACCCCTATAACTCTACTTTTCTAACTGCCATTTTCCTTTTTCCCTCTACAGGTAGCTCAAGGGCCGGTCACCCTAAGGACTCTACCAGAGTTCAGGTTCGTACAATCACCCAAGGGTTATTCCTATCAAGGAATCCCTTAACTGAGGACAGGCGGTGCAGACGTGCGACAGGAGGTCCAAAATAACCTTTTGTAGACCGTGCTCTCTATTCCGAGCATATAAAGTGCCTTTTTCCTCTGCCTTCGACCCCTGGCATGTCAAATAGCTAGAGTCGCGGCTTTGCTATCTATATAATATTTGGCATATCACTCAGCTCCTAGTAAAAGTAGCCAGTGTCCAGTATTGACTTTTTCCTAATCGATCCGAATTTTTGCTCCTGTGGTTGTTTTACACACACACCTCGGCATAAACCGCCAGGGGCTCGGTATGGGATCAAATGAGTTGCCGGCAAGTCCGAACAGCTTTAAAGCGTACTTCAGCGTCGCGAGTTTGGCCTTATATACATCAGCTCCGAATCATGTCTTGGGTCAATAGTTGGGTTGCCCGGATCATGTGCTTGCTACCCTATGTTCCGCTCTATCGGAAGGGTAGTAAAGGGAGAACTAATGCGATTGTGCTTCCTGTTCATCTGGTCAAGCACCTCAGTAGAGAAAGCCGAAAACTAACTGTCATGATGCGGAGAGAGCTAGTCAACCACTCGACGACTTATCAGAATCTTTAGCGATTCTCTCCGTGTCATACAAAGGATCTTTTTCAGATCATTTTTTCAACGCATCTTACTAAAAATAAGCCGCATATATACCAGGGGCTATATCGTAGACCCACCATAAAACTCCTATGGCTAAACGAAAGTGTTAACGCCCTCTAGTCTGATTGCCTGGTTCACTGCATTGTCACCTCCTTCATGGACCAAGACGTTGGGTCAAGAGTGATCAAATGCTTTTTCGAACACCCCCGTACTTCCTACGAGGGAGCTGAAGCCGACGACTGGAAAACTTTTAGATTGTATAAAAACGGCCGCACAGGAGGAACAAAAGCTTTCGAACAAAACATAAAAATAGACTAAATATAAAATTGTCTTTTACAATTACCATACACCTCACTCGAATATTATGACTTTTCAGCATTGACCCTTTATCAAGTGGACGGCCTCTAAGACATCCTCAAAATAATGCTCTGGTGCGTGATGGTCCTTGTCCTTGGATGGACTCTTTGTCGGTGTCAAAACCGGCGGATCTCGGGTAGGGGGTCCCGAACTGTGCGTCTAAGGCGGATGGTGATACGTCTCCAACGTATCTATAATTTTTGATTGCTCCATGCTATATTATCTACTGTTTTGGACATTATTGGGCTTTATTTTCCACTTTTATATTATTTTTGGGACTAACCTATTAACCGGAGGCCCAGCCCAGAATTGCTGTTTTTTGCCTATTTTAGGGTTTCGAAGAAAAGGAATATCAAACGGAGTCCAAACGGAACGAAACCTTCGGGAATGTGATTTTCTCACCGAACATGATCTAGGAGACTTGGACCCTACGTCAAGAAACAAAGGAGGAGGCCACGAGGTAGGGGGCGCGCCTACCCCCCAGGCGCCCCTCCACCCTCGTGGGCCCCCTGTTGCTCCACTGACGTACTCCTTTCTCCTATATATACCTACGTACCCCCAAACGATTAGATACAGAGCCAAAACCCTAATTCCACCGCCGTAACTTCATGTATCCACGAGATCCCATCTTGGGGCCTGTTCTGGAGCTCCGTCGGAGGGGGTATCCATCACGGAGGGCTTCTACATCAACACCATAGCCTCTTCGATGAAGTGTGAGTAGTTTACCTCGGACCTTTGGGTCCATAGTTATTAGCTAGATGGCTTCTTCTCTCTTTTTGGATCTCAATACAATGTTCTCCCCATCTCCCGTGGAGATCTATTCAATGTAATCTTCTTTTGCGGTGTGTTTGTTGAGACCGATGAATTGTGGGTTTATGATCAAGTTTATCTATGAACAATATTTGAATCTTCTCTGAATTCTTTTATGTATGATTGGTTATCTTTGCAAGTCTCTTAGAATTATCAGTTTGGTTTGGCCTACTAGATTGATCTTTCTTGCAATGGGAGAAGTGCTTAGCTTTGGGTTCAATCTTGCGGTGTCCGTTCCCAGTGATAGTAGGGGCAGCAAGGCACGTATTGTATTGTTGCCATCGAGGATAACAAGATCGGGTTTTCATCATATTGCATGAGTTTATCCCTCTACATCATGTCATCTTGCTTAAAGCGTTACTCTGTTCTCTTGAACTTAATACTCTAGATGCATGCTGGATAGCGGTCGATGTGTGGAGTAATAGTAGTAGATGCAGGCAAGAGTCGGTCTACTTGTCTCGGACGTGATGCCTATTTACATGATCATACCTAGATATTCTCATAACTATGCTCAATTCTGTCAATTGCTCAACAATAATTCATTCACCCACCGTAAAATACTTATGCTCTTGAGAGAAGCCACTAGTGAAACCTATGGCCCCTGGGTTTATCTTCATCATATTAATCTTCCAATACTTAGTTATTTCCTTTGCTTTTTTACTTTGCCTTTATTTTACTTTGCATCTTTATCACAAAAATACCAAAAATATTATCTTATCATATCTATCAGATCTCATTCTCGTAAGTGACCGTGAAGGGATTGACAACCCCTTATTGCGTTGGTTGCGAGGAGTTATTTGCTTTGTGCAGGTACTAGGGGACGCGCGCGCAACCTCCTACTGGATTGATACCAGACGAGCGGCCGATGGTCTCGGGGCTCGGCCTCTCCGAGGAGTCGGAGGCGTCGGGCATCCGGGCCGGGATGGAGGTGGCCTCGGGGTCGTGTCCGGTGGAGGAGCCATGCCATCGTTTGGTGACCTGGGAGCCATCTGCGCCTTCCAAGAAGACCCTGTGAAGGCGCTGGGGGAGTCCTGGACTAAGGGGTCCTCCGGCGTCCGGCCTGTTAGCCATGGGCCGGGCTGATGGGCTGTGAAGAACATGAAGACCGAAGACTACACCCTTGTCCGGATGGGACTCTCCTTGGCGTGGAAGGCAAGCTTGGCGACCAAATATGTAGATTCCTTTCTTTGTAACCAACCTTGTGTAACCCTAGATCCTCCCGGTGTCTATATAAACCGGAGGACTTAGTCCGGAGGGGAGAGATATATTCATTATCATAGTCATACAGGCTAGACCTCTAGGGTTTAGCCATTACGATCTCGTGGTAGATCAACTCTTGTAATACTCATATTCATCAAGATCAATCAAGCGGGACGTGGGGTATTACCTCCATAGAGAGGGCCCGAACCTGGGTAAACATCGTGTCCCCTGTCTCCTGTTACCATCGACCTTAGACGCACAGTTCGGGACCCCCTACCCGGGATCCGCCGGTTTTGGCACCGACATTGGTGCTTTCATTGAGAGTTCCACTGTGCCGTCCCCAAAAGGTTTGATAGCCCCTTCAATTGTCCACAATGATGCTGTCCAAGGTGAGACCTTCCTACCCGGACAGATCTTCGTGTTCGGCGGCTTCGCACTGCGGGCCAACTCGCTTGGCCATCTGGAGCAGATCGATAGCTACGCCTCTGGCCACCAGGTCAGATTTGGGAGCTTGAACTACGTTGCGGACATCCGTGGAGACTTGATCTTCGTCGGATTTGATACCGCGGAAACCACTACCAGTCTCCCCGATGGACATGACCTAAATCTGCCATCGGACCGCATCCAGGAGATAGCTCCTATAATCACTCTGGCCTTAGATCCGCAGCAGACAGCGCCATCCAAGGACGAGAAGCTCAACCCCGCCACGGAGGCCACAGATACCCCGACGTTGGAGCCGCGCATAGACTTGATCTCACACGACACCTGTGCCACCGAAACTCCGGACTCATCTCCGGTCATAAGTTCCGAACCATGTGAGCCCGCGGATGCCGAACTTGATTGTTTATCGATCTTCAAATTTAGCGCCGCAGACATCTTCCAGCACTCGCCCTTGGGCGACATGCTAAACTCATTAAAGAACATGTCCTTGGCGGAGGACTTACAGCCGAACTATATCCGGTTCGAACTAGGGGCTGATGATGGAGAATTTTGCTTCCCACCCGCCACCCACTCCATAGCCACTGTCGAAGACTTAACCGACATGCTCGATTACGGCTCCGAAGACCTCGACGGTATAGACGACGATGCCGATGAGGAGCAGGGCCAAAACCCGCAGTTTACTGGACGTTGGACGGTCACTTCTTCATACGACGTATACACGGTGTATACACCTAAAGAAACTAACGATGATGGCAAAGAAGATCCAGTCGAGGATAAACCTCCTAAGACACAGCCTAGACGCCGGCGTCAGCGGCGTCGCTCTAAGTCATGTCGTGCAAAAGACAGCAATGCCGGCACCGGAGAAAACAACACCCCGGAAGATGCCGGAGACAACGAAGACCCTGTTGAGGCAACGTCTGAACAGGATGAACGGGAAGACGGGCATGATAGCCCTGATGAACAGGTCATACACGAAGACTCGAAGGATAGTAAGTATCTTCCGCTCTCCGAGGATGAGGAGAGCCTCAGCAACGAGGATTTCATCTTGCCTGAGGAACCTCTCGAGCAGGAGCGCTTTAAACGCCGGCTATTGGCCACTGCAAGGAGCCTGAAAAAGAAGCAGCAACGGCTCCAAGTTGACCAAGATCTGCTCAACGATAGATGGACAGACATCCTAATAGCTGACGAATACGGCCTCAAGTGCACAACCAAGGGTTACCCGAAGCGCAGATTGCTACCTCAGTTCGATGAGGAGGCGCCGGAACCTGTACCATGCGGTCAGGACAATGCGGTTAACCGACCACCATGCAGTCGGGATAAAGTGGCAGCTCAAGCCGAATAGTAGCCCGCCTCAACCCAAAGAAAAAACAGAGATAGAACAGCTCGGGATCATACATACGACCCTCGGCGGGACCTGGATAGTAGAGCAGAACATACCAGATCAATCTACGGATCACGAGGACGTGCCTCGATGCGCAATGGTGGCTACCTATTTGGACGTGACAAGTCTAGTCACGACCAGGCCGAAAACTGTTGGGGAACGTTGCAGAAAGCAAAAATTTTCCTACGGTTTCACCAAGATCCATCTATGAGTTCATCTAGCAACGAGTGATTGGATGCATGTACATACCTTTGTAGATCGCGAGCGGAAGCATTCAAAGAACGGGGATGAGGTAGTCGTACACGACGTGATCCAAATCACCGAAGATCCTAGCGTCGAACGGACGGCACCTCCGCGTTCAACACACGTACGGTCAGCGTAACGTCTCCTTCTTCTTGATCCAGCAAGAGGGAAGGAGAGGTTGAGGAAGATGGCTCCAGCAGCAGCACGACGGCGTGGTGGTGATGGAGCTGCAGTGCTCCGTCAGGGCTTCGCCAAGCGCTATGGAGGAGGAGGAGGTGTTGGAGAGGGAGAAGGAGGCAACCAAAGGCGTGGATCAAAAAGCCCTCCTTCCCCCACTATATATAGGAGGGCCAAGGGGGGGGGGCGCCGGCCCTAGGAGATCCAATCTCCTAGGGGGGCCGCGGCCAAGGGAGGTTTCCCTCCCCCCCAAGGCACCTAGGAGGTGCCTTCCACTAGTGGGACTCTTCCCTTTTGTGAACCCTAGGCGCATGGGCCTCTTGGGGCTGGTGCCCTTGGCCCATGTAGGCCAAGGCGCACCCCCTACAGCCCATGTGGCCCCCGGGGCAGGTGGCCCCACCCGGTGGACCCCCGGGACCCTTCCGGTGGTCCCGGTAAAATACCGATAACCCCGAAACTTGTCCCGGTGGCCGAAATAGCACTTCCTATATATAATTCTTTACCTCCGGACCATTCCGGAACTCCGCGTGACGTCCGAGATCTCATCCGGGACTCCGAACAACATTCGGGTTACTGCATATACATATCCCTACAACCCTAGCATCACCGAACCTTAAATGTGTAGACCCTACGGGTTCGGGAGACATGCAGACATGACCGAGACGACTCTCCGGTCAATAACCAACAGCGGGATCTGGATACCCATGTTGGCTCCGACATACTCCATGATGATCTCATCGGATGAACCATGATGTCGAGGATTCAAGCAATCCCGTATGCAATTCCCTTTGTCAATCGATATGTTACTTGCCCGAGATTCGATCGTCGGTATCCCCATACCTTGTTCAATCTCGTTACCGGCAAGTCACATTACTCGTACCGTAATGCATGATCCCGTGACCAGACACTTGGTCACTTTGAGCTCATAATGATGATGCATTACCGAGTGGGCCCAGTGATACCTCTCCGTCATACGGAGTGACAAATCCCAGTCTTGATCCGTGTCAACCCAACAGACACTTTCGGAGATACCCGTAGTCTACCTTTATAGTCACCCAGTTACGTTGTGACGTTTGGTATACCCAAAGCACTCCTATGGTATCCGGGAGTTACACGATCTCATGGTCTAAGGAAAAGATACTTGACATTGGAAAACTCTAGCAAACGAACTACACGATCTTTATGCTATGTTTAGGATTGGGTCTTGTCCATCTCATCATTCTCCTAATGATGTGATCTCGTTATCAATGGCATCCAATGTCCATAGTCAGGAAACCATGACTATCTGTTGATCAACGAGCTAGTCAACTAGAGGCTTACTAGGGACATGTTGGTGTCTGTTATTCACACATGTATTACGATTTCCGAATAATACAATTATAGCATGAATAAAGACAATTATCATGAACAAGGAAATATAATAATAATGCTTTTATTATTACCTCTAGGGCATATTTCCAACAGTCTCCCACTTGCACTAGAGTCAATAATCTAGTTACATTGTGATGAATCTAACACCCATGGAATTCTGGTGTTGATCATGTTTTGCTCTAGGGAGAGGTTTAGTCAACGGATCCGCTACATTCAGGTCCGTATGTACTTTACAAATCTCTATGTCTCCATCTTGAACATTTTCACGAATGGAGTTGAAGCGACGCTTGATGTGCCTTGTCTTCTTGTGAAACCTGGGCTCCTTGGCAAGAGCAATAGCTCCAGTGTTGTCACAGAAGAGCTTGATCGGCCCCGACGCATTGGGTATGACTCCTAGGTCGGTGATGAACTCCTTCACCCAAATTGCTTCATGCGCTGCCTCCGAGGCTGCCATGTACTCCACTTCACATGTAGATCCCGCCACGATGCTCTGCTTGCAACTGCACCAGCTTACTGCCCCACCATTCAAAATATACACGTATCCGGTTTGCGACTTAGAGTCATCCAGATCTGTGTCAAAGCTAGCGTCGACGTAACCTTTTACGACGAGCTCTTCGTCACCTCCATAAACGAGAAACATTTCCTTAGTCCTTTTCACGTACTTCAGGATATTCTTGACCGCTGTCCAGTGTTCCTTGCCGGGATTACTTTGGTACCTTCCTACCAAACTAACGGCAAGGTTTACATCAGGTCTGGTGCACAGCATGGCATACATAATAGAACCTATGGCTGAGGCATAGGGGATGACACTCATCTCTTCTATATCTTCTGCCGTGGTCGGACATTGAGCCGAGCTCAATTTCACACCTTGCAACACAGGCAAGAACCCCTTCTTAGACTGATCCATATTGAACTTCTTCAATATCTTATCAAGGTATGTGCTTTGTGAAAGACCTATGAGGCGTCTTGATCTATCTCTGTAGATCTTGATGCCTAATATATAAGCAGCTTCTCCAAGGTCCTTCATTGAAAAACTCTTATTCAAGTAGGCCTTAATGCTGTCCAAGAGTTCTATATCATTTCCCATCAAAAGTATGTCATCTACATATAGTATGAGAAATGCTACAGAGCTCCCACTCACTTTCTTGTAAACACAGGCTTCTCCATAAGTCTGCGTAAACCCAAACGCTTTGATCATCTCATCAAAGCGAATGTTCCAACTCCGAGATGCTTGCACCAGCCCATAAATCGAGCATTGGAGCTTGCACACCTTGTCAGCATTCCTAGGATTGACAAAACCTTCCGGCTGCATCATATACAAATCTTCCTTAAGGAAACCATTAAGGAATGCCGTTTTGATGTCCATTTGCCATATCTCATAATCGTAGAAAGCGGCAATTGCTAACATGATTCGGACGGACTTTAGCTTCGCTACCGGTGAGAAAGTCTCATCGTAGTCAACCCCTTGAACTTGTCGATAATCCTTAGCGACAAGCCGAGCTTTATAGATGGTCACATTACCATCTGCGTCTGTCTTCTTCTTAAATATCCATTTATTTTCTATGGCTGGCCGCTCAACGGGCAAGTCAGTCAAAGTCCATACTTCATTTTCATACATGGATCCTATCTCGGATTTCATGGCTTCTAGCCATTTGTCGGAATCCGGGTCCGCCATCGCTTCTTCATATTTCGAAGGTTCACCGTTGTCTAACAACATGATTTCCAAGACAGGGTTGCCGTACCAATCTGGTGCGGAACGTGTCCTTGTGGACCTTCGAATTTCAGTAGGAGCTTGATCAGAAGTATCTTGATCATTATCATTAACTTCCTCTCTAGTCGGTGCAGGCACCTCAGGAACATTTTCTTGAGTTGCGCCATTTTCCGGTTCAAGAGGTAATACTTCATCAAGTTCTACTTTCCTCCCACTCACTTCTTTCGAGAGAAACTCCTTCTCTAGAAAGGATCCATTCTTGGCAACAAAGATCTTGCCTTCGGATCTGAGGTAGAAGGTATACCCAATAGTTTCTTTAGGGTATCCTATGAAGACGCATTTTTCCGACTTGGGTTCGAGCTTTTCAGGTTGAAGTTTCTTGACATAAGCATCGCATCCCCAAACTTTTAGAAACGACAACTTAGGTTTCTTACCAAACCATAATTCAAACGGTGTCGTCTCAACGGATTTCGACGGAGCCCTATTTAAAGTGAATGCGACAGTCTCTAAAGCATACCCCCAAAAAGATAACGATAAATCGGCAAGAGACATCATAGATCGCACCATATCTAATAGAGTGCGATTACGACGTTCGGACACACCATTAAGCTGAGGTGTTCCAGGTGGCGTTAGCTGTGAAACTATTCCACATTTTCTTAAGTGTGTGCCAAACTCGTGACTCAAGTATTCTCCTCCACGATCTGATCGCAGGAACTTGATTTTCCTGTCACATTGATTCTCAACCTCACTCTGAAATTCCTTGAACTTTTCAAAGGTTTTAGACTTGTGTTTCATTAAGTAAATATACCCATATCTACTCAAATCATCAGTGAGGGTGAGAACATAACGATAGCCACCGCGAGCCTCAACACTCATTGGACCGCACACATCAGTATGTATGATTTCCAATAAGTTGGTTGCTCGCTCCATTGTTCCTGAGAACGGAGTCTTGGTCATCTTACCCATGAGGCATGGTTCGCACGTGTCAAATGATTCGTAATCAAGAGACTCTAAAAGTCCATCTGCATGGAGCTTCTTCATGCGTTTGACACCTATGTGACCAAGGCGGCAGTGCCACAAGTATGTGGGACTATCATTATCAACTTTACATCTTTTTGTACTCACACTATGAATATGTGTAGCATTACGCTCGAGATTCATTAAGAACAAACCATTCACCATAGGAGCATGACCATAAAACATATCTCTCATATAAAGGGAACAACCATTATTTTCGGTTTTAAATGAGTAGCCATCTCGAATTAAACGAGATCCCGATACAATGTTCATGCTCAAAGCTGGCACAAAATAACAATTATTAAGGTTTAAAACTAATCCCGAAGGTAAATGTACAGGTAGCGTGCCGACGGCGATCACATTGACCTTGGAACCATTCCCGACGCGCATCGTCACCTCGTCCTTTGCCAGTCTCCGCTTATTCCGCAGCCCCTGCTTTGAGTTACAAATGTGAGCAACTGCACCGGTATCAAATACCCAAGAGCTACTACGGGTACTAGTAAGGTACACATCAATTACATGTATATCATATATACCTTTTGTTTTGCCGGCCTTCTTGTCCGCTAAGTATTTGGGGCAGTTCCGCTTCCAGTGACCACTTCCCTTGCAATAAAAGCACTCAGTCTCGGGCTTGGGTCCATTCTTTGGCTTCTTCCCAGCAGCTTGCTTGCCGGGCGCGGCAACTCCATTGCCGTCCTTCTTGAAGTTCTTTTTACCCTTGCCCTTCTTGAACTTAGTGGTTTTATTCACCATCAACACTTGATGTTCCTTCTTGACTTCTACCTCTGCTGATTTCAGCATTGCAAATACCTCAGGAATGGTCTTTTCCATCCCCTGCATATTGAAGTTCATCACAAAGCTCTTGTAGCTTGGTGGAAGCGACTGGAGGATTCTGTCAATGACCGCGTCATCCGGGAGATTAACTCCCAGCTGAGTCAAGCGGTTATGTAACCCAGACATAGTGAGTATGTGCTCACTGACAGAACTATTTTCCTCCATCTTACAGCTGAAGAACTTGTCGGAGACTTCATATCTCTCGATCCGGGCATGAGCTTGAAAAATCATTTTCAGCTCTTCGAACATCTCATATGCTCCATGTCTCTCAAAACACTTTTGGAGTCCCGGCTCTAAGCTGTAAAGCATGCCGCACTGAACGAGGGAGTAGTCATCAGCACGTGTCTGCCAAGCGTTCATAACGTCTTGGTTCTGTGGGACAGGCGGGTCACCTAGCGGTGCTTGTAGGACATAATCTTTCTTGGCAGCTATGAGGATGATCATCAGGTTCCGGACCCAGTCCGTATAGTTGCTGCCATCGTCTTTCAGCTTGGTTTTCTCTAGGAACGTGTTGAAGTTGAGGACTATGTTGGCCATTTGATCTACAAGACATATTGTAAAGATTTTTAGACTAAGTTCATGATAATTAAGTTCATCTAATCAAATTATTCAATGAACTCCCACTTAGATAGACATCCCTCTGCTAGTCATCTAAGTATAACATGATCCGAGTCAACTAGGCCGTGTCCGATCATCACGTGAGACGGACTAGTCAACGTCGGTGAACATCTTCATGTTGATCGTATCTTCTATACGACTCATGCTCGACCTTTTGGTCTTCTGTGTTCCGAGGCCATGTCTATACACATGCTAGGCTCGTCAAGTCAACCTAAGTGTTTGCATGTGTAAATCTGTCTTACACCCGTTGTATGTGAACGTTTGAATCAAACACCCGATCATCACGTGGTGCATTGAAACAACGAATTGTCGCAATGGTGCACAGTTAGGGGGAACACTTTCTTGAAATTATTATGAGGGATCATCTTATTTACTACCGTCATTCTAAGCAAACAAGATGAAAACCATGATAAACATCACATGCAATCAAATAATAATAGTGACATGATATGGCCAATATCACATAGCTCCTTTGATCTCCATCTTGGGGTCCATGATTATCTTGTCACCGGCATGACACCATGATCTCCATCATCATGATCTCCATCATTGTGTCTCCATGAAGTTGCTCGCCAACTATTACTTCTACTACTATGGCTAACGCGTTTAGCAATAAAGTAAAGTAATTTACATGGCGTTTCTCAATGACACGCAGGTCATACAAAAAATAAAGACAACTCCTATGGCTCCTGCCGGTTGTCATACTCATCGACATGCAAGTCGTGATTCCTATTACAACAGCATGAACATCTCATACATCACATATAGATCATTCATCATTCATCAAAACTTTGGCCATATCATATCACAAAGCACTTGCTGCAAAAACAAGTTAGACGTCCTCTAATTGTTGTTGCAGGTTTTACGTGGCTGAAGTAGGGTTCTAGCAAGAACGTTTTCTTACCTACGTGAAAGCCACAACGTGATTTGTCAACTTCTATTTACCCTTCATAAGGACCCTTTTCATCGGATCCGCTCCAACTAAAGTGGGAGAGACAGACACCCGCCAGCCACCTTATGCAACTAGTGCATGTTAGTCGGTGGAACCGGTCTCACGTAAGCTTACGTGTAAGGTTGGTCCGGGCCGCTTCATCCCACAATACTGTTGAAGCAAGATAAGACTAGTAGCGGCAAGAAAGTTGACAACATCTACGCCCACAACCAATTGTGTTGTACTCGCGCAAGAAGAACTACGCATAGACCTAGCTCATGATGCCACTGTTGAGGAACGTTGCAGAAAACAAAAATTTTCCTACGGTTTCACCAAGATCCATCTATGAGTTCATCTAGCAACGAGTGATTGGATGCATCTACATACCTTTGTAGATCACGAGCGGAAGCGTTCAAAGAACGGGGATGAGGTAGTCGTACACTACGTGATCCAAATCACCGAAGATCCTAGCGCCGAACGGACGGCACCTCCGCGTTCAGCACACGTACGGTCAGCGTAACGTCTCCTTCTTCTTGATCCAGCAAGAGGGAAGGAGAGGTTGAGGAAGATGGCTCCAGCAGCAGCACGACGGTGTGGTGGTGATGGAGCTGCAGTACTCCGTCAGGGCTTCGCCAAGCGCTATGGAGGAGGAGGAGGTGTTGGAGAGGGAGAAGGAGGCAACCAAAGGCGTGGATCAAAAAGCCCTCCTTCCCCCACTATATATAGGAGGGCCAGGGGGGCGGCCCTAGGAGATCCAATCTCCTAGGGGGCGGTGGCCAAGGGAGGTTTCCCTCCCCCCCCCCCCCCCCAAGGCACCTAGGAGGTGCCTTCCACTAGTGGGACTCTTCCCTTTTGTGAACCCTAGGCACATGGGCCTCTTGGGGCTGGTGCCCTTGGCCCATGTAGGCCAAGGCGCACCCCCTACAGCCCATGTGGCCCCCGAGGCAGGTGGCCCCACCCGGTGGACCCCCGGGACCCTTCCGGTGGTCCTGGTAAAATACCGATAACCCCGAAACTTGTCCCGATGGCCGAAATAGCACTTCCTATATATAATTCTTTACCTCCGGACCATTCCGGAACTCCTCGTGACGTCCGGGATCTCATCCGGGACTCCGAACAACATTCAGGTTACTGCATATACATATCCCTACAACCCTAGCGTCACCGAACCTTAAGTGTGTAGACCCTACGGGTTCGGGAGACATGCAGACATGACCGAGACGACTCTCCGGTCAATAACCAACAGCGGGATCTGGATACCCATGTTGGCTCCCACATACTCCACGATGATCTCATCGGATGAACCACGATGTCGAGGATTCAAGCAATCCCGTATGCAATTCCCTTTGTCAATCGATATGTTACTTGCCCGAGGTTCGATCATCGGTATCCCCATACCTCGTTCAATCTCGTTACCGGCAAGTCACATTACTTGTACCGTAATGCATGATCCCGTGACCAGACACTTGGTCACTTTGAGCTCATAATGATACCTCTCCGTCATACGGAGTGACAAATCCCAGTCTTGATCCGTGTCAACCCAACAGACACTTTTAGAGATACCCGTAGTCTACCTTTATAAGCATCCAGTTACGTTGTGACGTTTGGTATACCCAAAGCACTCCTACGGTATCCTGGAGTTACACGATCTCATGGTCTAAGGAAAAGATACTTGACATTGGAAAACTCTAGCAAACGAACTACACGATCTTTATGCTATGTTTAGGATTGGGTCTTGTCCATCGCATCATTCTCCTAATGATGTGATCTCGTTATCAATGACATCCAATGTCCATAGTCAGGAAACCATGACTATCTGTTGATCAACGAGCTAGTTAACTAGAGGCTTACTAGGGACATGTTGGTGTCTGTTATTCACACATGTATTACGATTTCCGGATAATACAATTATAGCATGAATAAAGACAATTATCATGAACAAGGAAATATAATAATAATGCTTTTATTATTGCCTCTAGGGCATATTTCCAACAAAAACCTCAGACGGACTCCATCTAAGCTACATCGCGACGTAGCCCAATATAGAGGCGCCGCACACCCACTCTGCTTCACTGACGAAGTAACGGAGCATAAATTCCTATAAGGGTTTAAACCCGTGAATATCGAATCATACGACGGAATAACAGATCCCACAATGTGGATTGAGGATTTCCTTCTCCATATCCACATGGCCCACGGAGACGACCTTCATGCAATCAAATACCTCCCGTTAAAACTCAATGGACCAGTTCGGCACTGGTTAAACAGTCTGCCTGAACACTCAATTGGCAGCTAGGAGGAGTTGGGAAATGCCTTCTGCGATAACTTTGAAGGTACATATGTCCGGCCACCGGATGCCGATGACCTAAGTCACATTGTCCAGCAGCCCGGTGAGTCCGCCAGAAAGCTCTGGACTAGGTTTTTAGTTAAAAAGAACCAAAATGTTGACTGTCTGGACGCGGATGCGCTCGCGGCCTTCAAACACAGCGTCCGGGACGAGTGGGTTTCCCGCCACCTCGGTCAGGAAAAATCAAAGTCTATGTCAGCCCTTACCGCTCTGATGACCCGCTTTTGTGCGGGAGAAGACAGCTGGCTCACCCGTAGAAGCAATAGCGCCAGCGATCCGGGCACCTCCGAAGCGCGAGACGGTAATGGAAAGCCACGACGCAATAAAACAAACATCGCAATAATAATAAGGGCACACAGGACACAGCGGTCAACGCTGGATTCAGCGGCCCCAAACCTGGCCAACGGAAAAAGGCATTTACGGCAAACAAAGACGGACCATCCAATTTAGACAAAACATTGAATAGGCCCTGCCAGATCCATGGCCACCCCAATAAACCAGCTAATCACACCAACAGAAGCTGTTGGGTCTTCAAACAAGCCGGCAAGTTAAATGTCGAACACAAGGGGAAGAGGCCGCCCGGCGATAGCGTTGACGAACAGGCTCACCAACCGAACAACGGGGGTCAGAAGCAGTTTTCGCTAACGCAAAAACAGTAAACATGGTATACGTGACACACACCCCTAGAGGTGAGTGCATGGAACACTCCCTCCATATAGGAGATCATACTACGGCTACCTCAGCCGAACTACGCAGCGGCCCTGTGACGCCGCATACCATGTCGGCCATCATGCCGCCGGTCTCCATTCAACAAGACCGATCAATGTTCATATTGGACTAGCAATTCGGCTTCTGCCGTTCGCCTAATATGCCTTCGAAGTGGGTACTATGCACTTGAAATGTTGGGGATCGTAGCAGAAATTTAAAATTTTCTATGCATCACAAAGATCAATCTATGGAGTAATCTAACAACGAGGGGAAGGAGAGTGCATCTACATACCCTTGTAGATCGCTAAGCGGAAGCATTGCAAGAACACGGATGAAGGAGTCGTACTCGTAGCGATTCAGATCGCGGTTGATTCCAATCTAAGCGCCGAACCATGGCGCCTCCGCGTTCAACACACGTGCAGCCCGGTGATGTCTCCTACGCCTTGATCCAGCAAGGGGAGAAGGAGAGGTTGGGGAAGACTCCATCCAGTAGCAGCACGACAGTGTGGTGGTGGTGGAGGAGCGCGGAACTCCAGCAGGGCTTCGCCAAGCACTACGAGAGACGAGGAGGGAGAGAGGTAGGGCTGCGCCAAGAGGGAGATGATCTCGTGTATGTTGCAGCCCCCAATACCTCAAGTATATATAGGGGAAGGGGTGGGGCTGTGCCCCCATCTAGGGTTCCCTCCCTAGGGGTGGCGGCGGCCCCAAAACCCATCTAGGGTTGCGGCCAAGGGGGGAGAGAGAGGAGGCGCACCTAGGGTGGGCCTTAAGGCCCATCTGCCCTAGGGTTTGCCCCCTTCCCCTCTAGGAGGCGCCTTGGGCCTTGGTGGGAGGTGCCCCAGCCCACCTAGGGGCTGGTCCCTTCCCACTATTGGCCCATGTAGGCCTCCGAGGCCAGTGGCCCCTCCTGGTGGACCCCCGGACCCCTCCGGTGATCCTGGTACACTACCGGTGATGCGCGTTACACTTCCGGTGGCCAAAACCATACTTCCTATATATCAATCTTTACCTCCGGACCATTCCAGAAGTCCTCGTGACGTCCAGGATCTCATCCGGGACTCCGAACAACATTCGGTAACCGCGTACATACTTTCCCTATAACCCTAGCGTCATCGAACCTTAAGTGTGTAGACCCTACGGGTTCGGGAGTCATGCAGACATGGCCGAGACAACTCTCCGATCAATAACCAACAGCGGGAACTGGATACCCATGTTGGTTCCCACATGCTCCACGATGATCTCATCGGATGAACCATGATGTCAAGGATTCAATCAATCCCGTATACAATTCCCTTTGTCTAGCTGTATGATACTTGCCCGAGATTCGATCGTCGGTATCCTGATACCTTGTTCAATCTCGTTACCGGCAAGTCTCTATACTCGTTCCGTAACACATCATCCCATGATCAACTCCTTGATCACATTGTGCACATTATGATGATGTCCTACCGAGTGGGCCCAGATATACTTCTCCGTTTACACGGAGTGACAAATCCCAGTCTCGATTCGTGCCAACCCAACAGACACTTTCGGAGATACCTGTAGTGTACCTTTATAGCCACCCAGTTACGTTGTGACATTTGGCACACCCAAAGCACTCCTACGGTATCCGGGAGTTACACAATCTCATGGTCCAAGGAAATGATACTTGACATTAGAAAAGCTTTAGCAAATGAACTACACGATCTTGTGCTAGGCTTAGGATTGGGTCTTGTCCATCACATCATTCTCCTAATGATGTGATCCCGTTATCAAGGACATCCAATGTCCATGGTCAGGAAACCGTAACCATCTATTGATCAATGAGCTAGTCAACTAGAGGCTTACTAGGGACATAGTGTTGTCTATGTATCCACACATGTATCTGAGTTTCCTATCAATACAATTCTAGCATGGATAATAAACGATTATCATGAACAATGAAATATAATAATAATTAATTTATTATTGCCTCTAGGGCATATTTCCAACAGTCTCCCACTTGCACTAGAGTCAATAATCTAGTTCACATCGCCATGTGATTAACACTCACAGGTCACATCGCCATGTGACAAACATCCAAAGAGTTTACTAGACTCAATAATCTAGTTCACATCACTATGTGATTAACACTCAATGAGTTCTGGGTTTGATCATGTTATGCTTGTGAGAGAGGTTGTAGTCAACGGGTCTGCCATATTCAGATGCCTATGTATTTCGCAAAACTTTATGTCATATCGTAGATGCTGCTACCATGTTCCACTTGGAGCTACTCCAAATTGTTGCTCCATTATATGTATCCGGTATCTCTACTCAGAGCTATCCGGATAGGTGTTAAGCTTGCATCGATGTAACTCTTTACGTTGAACTCTTTATCACCTCCATAACCGAGAAACATTTCCTTATTCCTCTAAGGAAAATTTTGACCGCTATCTGGTGATCCAGTCCTAGATCACCTTTGTACCCTCTTTCCAGACATGTGGCAAGGCACACATCAGGTGTGGTACTCAGCATGGCATACCGTATAGAGCCTATGACAAGAGCATAGGGGACGACCTTCGTCCTTCCTCTTTCTTCTGCCGTGGTCAAGCTTTGAGTCTTACTCAACTTCACACTTTACAACTCAGGTAAGAACCCCTTCTTTGACTGATCTATTTTGAACTCCTTCAAAAACATGTCAAGGTGTGCCTTCTTTGAAAGTATCATCAGGCATTTTGATCTATCTCTATAGATCTTGATGCCCAATATGTAAGCAGCTTTATCCAGGTCTTCCTTCGAAAATCACTCTTCAAACAACCGTTTATGCTTTCCATAAATTCTACATTATTTTGGATCAACAATATGTCATCCACATATATTTATCAGAAATGTTGTAGTGCTCCCACTCACTTTCTTGCAGATACAAGTTTCTAGCAAACATTGTATAAACCTAAAAGCTTTGATCACTCCATCAAAACATATATTCCGATTCTGAGATGCTTGCTCTAGTCCATAGAAGGATTGCTGGAGCCAGCATACCTTTTAGCATCCTTAGGATTGACAAAACCTTTTATTGTATCCATCTGTAAGATTTCATAATCGAAAAATACAGCTAATGCTCACATGATTCCGACGGACTTAAGCATCGCTACGGGTGAGAAATTCTCATCATAGTCAACTCCTTGAACTTGTGAAAAGACTCTTTCCCATAAGTCGAGCTTCATAGACGGTAACATTACCGCCCACGTCCGTGTTCTTCTTAAAGATCCATTTATCTCAATGGCTTGCCGATCAACGGGCAATTCCACCAAAGTCCATACTTTGTTCTGATACGTGGATCCTATCTCGGATTTCATGGCTTATAACCATTTGTCGGAATACGGGCCCACCATCGCTTCTCCATAGCTCGTAGGTTCATTGTTGTCTAACAACATGATATTTAAGATAGGATTACCGTACCACTCAAGAGTAGTACATATCCTTGTTAACCTACGAGGTTCGATAGCAACTTGATCTGAAGCTTCATGATCACTATCATTAACTTCCTATTCAACAGACGTAGGTGCCACAGAAAACATCTTTCTGTGTTGCATCATTCTCTGGTTGAAATAAAGGTTCGACAACCTCATCAAGTTCTATCTTCCTCCCACTCAATTCTTTCGAGAGAAACTCCTTCTCGAGAAAGGACACGTTCTTAGCGACAAACAATTTGCCCTCGGATCTGAGATAGAAGGTATACCCAACTGTCACCTTTGGGTATCCTATGAAGATGTGTTTGTCCGCTTTTGGGTTCGAGCTTCTCTAGCTGAAGCCTTAAGCATCGCAGCCCCAAACATTAAGAAACAACAACTTTGGTTTCTTGCCAAACCAATGTTCATATGATGTCGTCTCAACGGACTTAGATGGTGTCCTATCTAAAGTGAATGCAGCTGTGTCTAACGCATAACCTCAAAATGAAAACGGTAGATTGGTAAGAGACATCATAGATTGCACCATATCTCACAGGGTTCGATTACGACGTCCGGACACACCATTACCTTGTGGTGTTCCAGGTGGCTTCAACTGTGAAACAATTTCACAATGTCTTAAGTGATTGCCAAACTCATAACTCAGAAAATCCCCTTTTGATCAGATCGTAGGAACATGATCTTATTGTTATGATGATTCTTCACTTCACTCTGAAATTTCTTGAACTTTTTCAAACGTTTCAGACTTGCACTTCATTAAGTAGATATACCTATATCTACCCAAATCGTCAGTGAAGATGAGAAAATAGCGATATCCACCGCATGCTTCAATTCTCATTGGATCACACGCATTAGCATGCATGATTTCCAACAAGTCACTTGCCCGTTTCATTGTACCTGAAAACGGGGTCTTAGTCATCCTGCCCATGAGGCATGGCTCGCATGTGTTAAGTGATTCAAAATCAAGTGACTCCAAACATCCATCGACATGGAGTTTCTTCATGCATCTTACACCAATATGACCTAAGCGGCAGTGCCACGAGAAAGTGGTACTATCATTATTAACTCTACATCTTTTGGCGTGAACATGTGTATTACCACGACCGAGATTCAATGAACCATTCACATAGGGTGCATGACCATGAAAGGTATCATTCATGTAAACAGAATAACCATTATTCTCTAACTTAAATGAATGACCGTATTGCAATGAACATGATCTAATCATATTCATGCTCAACGTAGACACATGATAACATTTATCTAGGTTCAATACTAATCCCGAAGGCAGATGGAGCGTGCGATGGTGATCTCATCAACTTTGGAAACACTTCCAACACACATCGTCACCTCGCCCTTAGCCAGTCTCCGTTTAGTCCGTAGCTTTTGTTTCAAGTCACCAATAATTGCAACTGAACCGGTATCCAATACCCAGGTGCTACCAGGAGTACTAGTGAGGTACACATTAATAACACATATATACTTTGTTGAAGTTTCCAGCCTTCTTATCTACCATGCATTTGGGGTAATTCCGCTACCAGTGATTGTTCCCCTTACAATAGAAGCACTTAGTCTCGGGTTTGGGTTCAACCTTGGGTTCCTTCACTGGAGCGGCAACTGGTTTGCCATCCATGAAGTTTCTCTTCTAGCCCTTGCCCTTCTTGAAACCAGTGGTCTTGTTAAACCGTCAACACTTGATGCTCCTTCTTGATTTCTACCTTTTGCGGTCTTAAGCACTGCGAACAGCTCCGGGATCAACTCCACCCCTTGCATGTCATAGTTCATCACGAAGATCTAGTAGCTTAGTGATAGTGGCTAGAGAACTCTATCAATCACTATCTTATCTGGAAGTTTAACTCCCATTTGATTTAAGTGATTGTAGCACCCAGACATTCTGAGCACATGCTCACTAGCTGAGCTATTCTCCTCCATCTTGTTGGCAAAAGAACTTGTCAGAGGTCTCACACCTCTCAACACGGGCATGAGCCTGAAATCCCAATTTCAGCTCTTGGAACATCTCATATGTTCTATGGCGTTCAAAACGTCATTGGAATCCCGATTCTAAGCCGTAAAGTATGGTGCACTAAACTATCAGGTAGTCATCAGAATCTGTCTGTCAGGTGTTCACAACATCAACAGACGACGTTGTAGGGGTTTGCACATTGAGTGGTGCATCAAAGACGTAAGCCTTCTGTGTATCAGTGAGGACACTCCTCGGACTACGGACCTAGTCCAAATCATTGCTTACAATATCTTTCAACTTAATCTTTCTCTAGGAACGTATTGAAACAGGGAACTACAATGTGAGCTATTTATCTACAACATATTTGCAAAGAGAATTTAGACTATGTTCATGATAATTGAGTTCATCTAATCAAATTATTTAATGAACTCCCACTCAGATAGACATCCCTCTAGTCATCTAAGTGAAACATGATCTGAGTCAACTAGGTCGTGTCCGATCATCACGTGAGACGGACTAGTCAACATCGGTGAATATCTTCATGTTGATCGTATCTTCTATACGACTCATGCTCGACCTTTCGGTCTTCCGTGTTCCGAGGCCATGTCTGTACATGCTAGGCTCGTCAAGTCAACCTAAGTGTATTGCGTGTGTAAATCTGGCTTACACCCGTTGTATTCGAATGTTAGAATCTATCACACCCGATCATCACGTGGTGCTTCGAAACGACGAACCTTCGCAACGGTGCACAGTTAGGGGGAACACTTTTCTTGAAATTTTAGTGAGGGATCATCTTATTTAAGCTACCGTCGTTCTAAGCAAATTATATGTAAAACATGATAAACATCACATGCAATCAAATAGTGACATGATATGGCCAATATCATTTTGCTCCTTTTGATCTCCATCTTCGGGGCTCCATGATCATCGTTGTCACCGGCATGACACCATGATCTCCATCATCATGATCTCCATCATCGTGTCTTCTTGAAGTTGTCTCGTCATCTATTACTTCTAGTACTATGGCTAACGCTTTAGCAATAAAGTAAAGTAATTACATGACGTTTATGTTGACACGCAGGTCATAAATAAATTAAGACAACTCCTATGGCTCCTGCCGGTTGTCATGCTCATTGACATGCAAGTCGTGATTCCTATTACAAGAACATGATCAATCTCATACATCACATATATCATTCATCACATCCTTTTGGCCATATCACATCACAAGGCATATGCTACAAAAACAAGTTAGACGTCCTCTAATTGTTGTTGCAAGTTTTTACGTGGCTGCTATAGGTTTCTAGCAAGAACGTTTCTTACCTACGCGAAAACCACAATGTGATATGCCAATTTCTATTTACCCTTCATAAGGACCCTTTTCATCGAATCCGATCCGACTAAAGTGGGAGAGACAGACACCCGCTAGCCACCTTATGCAACTAGTGCATGTCAGTCGGTGGAACCAGTCTCATGTAAGAGTACGTGTAAGGTCGGTCCGGGCCGCTTCATCCCACGATGCCGCCGAATCAAGATAAGAGTTGTAACAGCAAGTAAATTGACAAAATCGACGCCCACAACTGCTTTGTGTTCTACTCATGCATAGAAACTACGCATAGACCTAGCTCATGATGCCACTGTTGGGGATCGTAGCAGAAATTTAAAATTTTATATGCATCACCAAGATCAATCTATGGAGTAATCTAGCAACGAGGGGAAGGAGAGTGCATCTACATACCCTTGTAGATCGCTAAGCGGAAGCGTTGCAAGAACACGGATGAAGGAGTCGTACTCGTAGCGATTCAGATCACAGTTGATTCCGATCTAAGCGCCGAACCACGGCGCCACCGCGTTCAACACACGTGCATCCCGGTGACGTCTCCTATGCCTTGATCCAGCAAGGGGAGAAGGAGAGGTTGGGGAAGACTCCATCCAGCAGCAGCACGACGGTGTGGTGGTGGTGGAGGAGCGCGGAACTCCAGCAGGGCTTCGCCAAGCACTACGAGAGACGAGGAGGGAGAGAGGTAGGGCTGCGCCAAGAGGGAGATGATCTCATGTATGTTGCAGCCCCCAATACCTCAAGTATATATAGGGGAAGGGGAGGGGCTGCACCCCCATCTAGGGTTCCCTCCCTAGGGGTGGCAGCAGCCCCAAAACCCATCTAGGGTTGCGGCCAAGGGGGGAGAGAGAGGAGGCGCACCTAGGGTGGGCCTTAAGGCCCATCTGCCCTAGGGTTTGCCCCCTTCCCCTCTAGGAGGCGCCTTGGGCCTTGGTGGGAGGCGCCCCGGCCCACCTAGGGGCTGGTCCCTTCCCACTATTGGCCCATGTAGGCATCCGGGGCTGGTGGCCCCTCCCGGTGGACCCCCGGAACCCTCCGGTGGTCCCGGTACACTACCGGTGATGCCCGGAACACTTCCGGTGGCCAAAACCATACTTCCTATATATCAATCTTTACCTCCGGACCATTCCAGAACTCCTCGTGACGTCCGGGATCTCATCCGAGACTCCGAACAACATTCGGTAACCGTGTACATACTTTCCCTATAACCCTAGCGTCATCGAACCTTAAGTGTGTAGACCCTACGGGTTCGGGAGTCATGCAGACATGGCCGAGACAACTCTCCGGTCAATAACCAACAGCGGGATCTGGATACCCATGTTGGTTCCCACATGCTCCACGATGATCTCATCGGATGAACCATGATGTCAAGGATTCAATCAATCCCGTATACAATTCCCTTTGTCTAGCGGTATGATACTTGCCCGAGATTCGATCGTCGGTATCCTGATACCTTGTTCAATCTCGTTACCGGCAAGTCTCACTACTCGTTCCGTAACACATCATCCCATGATCAACTCCTTGATCACATTGTGCACATTATGATGATGTCCTACCGAGTGGGCCCAGAGATACCTCTCCGTTTACACGGAGTGACAAACCCTAGTCTCGATTCGTGCCAACCCAACAGACACTTTCGGAGATACCTCTAGTGTACCTTTATAGCCACCCAGTTACGTTGTGATGTTTGGCACACCCAAAGCACTCCTACGGTATCCGGGAGTTGCACAATCTCATGGTCCAAGGAAATGATACTTGACATTAGAAAAGCTTTAGCAAACGAACTACGCGATCTTGTGCTAGGCTTAGGATTGGGTCTTGTCCATCACATCATTCTCCTAATGATGTGATCCCATTATCAATGACATCCAATGTCCATGGTCAGGAAACCGTAACCATCTATTGATCAACGAGCTAGTCAACTAGAGGCTTACTAGGGACATAGTGTTGTCTATGTATCCACACATGTATCTGAGTTTCCTATCAATACAATTCTAGCATGGATAATAAACGATTATCATGAACAATGAAATATAACAATAACTAATTTATTATTGCCTCTAGGGCATATTTCCAACATGAAATACCCAGGGCATCGGTGGAAGCACAATGAGGGTGGGCCTGCAAACCCCTATAACTCTACTTTTCTAACTGCCCTTTTCCTTTTTTTCCCTACAGGTAGCTCAAGGGCTGGTCACCCTGAGGACTCTACCAGAGTTCAGGTTCGTACAATCACCCAAGAGTTATTCCTGTCAAGGAATCCCTTAACTGAGGACAGGAGGCGCAGACGTGCGACAGGAGGTCCAAAATAACTTTTTGTAGACCGCGCTCTCTATTTCGAGCCTATAAAGTGCCTTTTTCCTCAGCTTTCGACTCCTGGCATGTCAAATAGCCAGCATCGCGGCTTTGCTATTTATATAATAATTGGCATATCACTCAGCTCCCAGTAAAAGTAGCCAGTGTCCAGTATTGACTTTTTCCTAATCGATCAGAATTTTTGCTCCTATGGTTGTTTTACACACACACCTTGGCATAAACCGCCAGGGGCTCAGTATGGGATCAAATGAGTTGCCGACAAGTCCGAACAACTTTAAAGCTGTGATGCCCCCGATTCGACCGTACACGCAAACGTGTACGATCAAGATCAGGGACTCACTAGAAGATAACACAACACAACTCTACAAATAAAATAAGTCATACAAGCATCATATTACAAGCCAGGGGCCTCGAGGGCTCGAATACAAGAGCTCGATCATAGACGAGTCAGCTTTAGCAACAATATCTGAGTACAGACATAAGTTAAACAAGTTTGCCTTAAGAAGGCTAGCACAAACTGGGATACAGATCAAAAGAGGCGCATGCCTCCTGCCTGGGATCCTCCTAAACTACTCCTGGTCGTCGTCAGCGGGCTGCACGTAGTAGTAGGCACCTCCCGAGTAGTAGTAGTCGTTGTCGACGGTGGCGTCTGGCTCCTGGGCTCCAACGTCTGGTCGCAGCAATCAGGTATAGAAAGGGGGAAAAGAGGGAGCAAAGCAACCGTGAGTACTCATCCAAAGTACTCGCAAGCAAGGAGCTACACTACATATGTATGCATTGGTATCAAATGGAATAATGGTATCATATGTGGACTGAACTGCAGAAAGCCGGAATAAGAGGGGGATAGCTAGTCCTATCGAAGACTACGCTTCTGGCCACCTCCATCTTGCAGAAGAAGAAGAGAGTAGATGGTAAGTTCACCAAGTAGCATCGCATAGCATAATCCTAACCGATGATCCTCCCCTCGTCAACCTGTGAGAGAGAGACCACCGGTTGTATCTGGCACTTGGAAGGGTGTGTTTTATTAAGTATCTGGTTCTAGTTGTCATAAGGTCAAGGTACAACTCCGGGTCGTCCTTTTACCGAGGGACACAGCTATTCGAATATATCAACTTCCCTGCAGGGGTGCACCACATTTCCCAACACGCTCGATCCCCTTTGTCCGGACACACTTTTCTGGGTCATGCCCGGCCTCGGAAGATCAACACGTTGCAGCCCTACCTAGGCACAATAGAGAGGTCAGCACGCCGGTCTAAATCCTATGGCGCAGGGATCTGGGCCCATCGCCCATTGCACACCTGCACGTTGCGTACGCGGCCGGTGAGCAGACCTAGCAACCTCCATTACAAAGGAAGTTGCGTTACGCGGTCCAACTCGGCGCGCGCCGCTTAGTCGCTGACGTCACGAAGGCTTCGGCTGATACCACGACGTCGAGTGCCCATAACTGTCCCGCGTAGATGGTTAGTGCGTATAGGCCAGTAGCCAGACTCAGATCAAATACCAAGATCTCATTAAGCGTGTTATTTTGAAATAACCACGGACGCCGACCAGGGCCAGGCCCACCTCTCTCCTAGGTGGTCTCAACCTGCCCTGTCGCTCCGCCACAAAGTAACAGTCGAGGGTCTTCGGGAACTCAGGCCCACCTCTACCGGGATGGAGCCACCTGCCCCTTCAGCCCCCAACACCGGAATCACTCGCGAGTACTCCTACGAGTCGACCCGACTTTAATCACCACCTGTATAGCATGTATATATGTATAAGTATATACCCATGATCACCTCCCGAGTGATCACGGCCCGATAGTATAGCATGGCAGACGGACAAGAATGTAGGGCCACTGATGATAAACTAGCATCCTATACTAAGCATTAGGATTGCAGGTAATGGTAACAACAGTAGTAGCAAGGACAGGCTATGCATCAGGATAGGATTAACGGAAAGCGGTAACCTGCTACACTACTCTAATGCAAGCAGTATAGAGAAGAACAGGCGATATCTGGTGATCAAGGGGGGGGGCTTGCCTGGTTGCTCTGGCAAGAGAGAGGGGTCGTCAACACCGTAGTCCTACTGGGTAGCAGCGGTGTCGGTCTCGATGTCTAGCGAGAGAAGAGGGGGAAGAAACAATAAATATAATGCAAACAAATGCATGACGATGCATGACATGACAAAGCGTGATGCTAGGTGTGCCCTAGCGCAGTACGAGGTGGTACCGGTGAAGGGGGAAAACATCCGGGAAAATATTCCCGGTGTTTTGCATTTTCGGACAGATGAACCGAACGGGGAAAATTGTGTGTTTGCTATGCTAGGGATGTGTGGCGGACAAACGGGCTGCGTATCCGGATTCGTCTCATCGTTCTGAGCAACTTTCATGTTGAAAATAATTTAATCCGAGTTACGGATTAAAAGATATGATTTTCTAAAGATTTTATTAATTTCTGTAATTTAATTAATTATTTAATTTAATTCGAAATTGGATTTGTGACATCAACATGGGTCTAGTGGGGCCCACATGTCATACTCTATTAGGTTAATTAGGGTTTAGTTAATTGATTAGGTTAATCTAATCATGATTAATTAGTTTAATTAATTCTTTAATTAATTAAGTTGATTAATTAATTGTTAATTTTATTTATCTTTTTGTTTTAAATCCTTCTTTTTTTAAACGTTCTCGGGCTGGGTCCCATTTGTCATAGAGCTAGGGGGAGGCCATAGCGGATCGGGTGCGGGCGACGGGCGCCTGGGCGTGGGCGAACCCGCCTGGCGTCGGGGGAGCCCGCCCAGGAGGTTGCGGCCGCGGCGATGGTCGCCGGCTGTGGGTGCCGGACCCGGGCGGCACGGGGCGGCATCGTGGGCAGAGGCCGAGCGGTGAAGGGCGCAACGGGGCGCGAAGACGAAGCAGGGATGGCCGCGGCGGCTCGGCGATGGAGGTGGGGCGGCGAGCAGCAGGCAGAAGGAGTCAGGGCGCGGGCGGCGACGAGCGGCTCAGGTGCGGTAGGCGCGAGCGGGGAGGCTCAGCGGGGGTGGACGCGGCGATGGCCACGAGTGGCCGAGCGGGCGCGGAGCAGAGGGAGCGCGAGCGATGGCGGGGACAGCGGGCGCGTGAGCCGATGGCTAGGCGCGAGCAACAGCACGCGGGCGCGGTCAGCGTGCGTTGAGCGGAGGGTCGCGGCGGGCACGGCGCGTGCGAGGGTTGCGGGCATGCGCAGGCCGCAGCGGGCGCGAGGCCAGCACCGGGCACGCGCGGACAGGGGACGGCGTGGGAGCTCGGGCACGGGGCGGTTCAGCGGCCTACGGTAGGAGGAAGAAGAAGGGGGTGAGGAGGGGCTCACTACGCGGCGGTAGGGATAGGCAGCGTGCTCGTGGAGGTGTCGGGGAGGCGTCGGCGACCGAGGAAGAAGACGGGATCGATCCCGGAGCTTGGCGGCGTCCCAGCTTGAGCTCGATGGTGCATACGAAGTAGGCGAGCACGGAGGTTCTCCTGGACAGCAACTCGGGCGTCGGGGCACGGTGGCATGGTAGAGGAGGGGCGACGGGCGGCGTCGCCAGGGACGATGGGGTCGGGGCGGTTTGCCCCGATCCAGAAACAAGGGGGTGGGTGGGGGAGCGAGCGAGTGGGGGAGTGAGGGCGATAGGCTAGGGTTTCTGTCGGTGGGGGGTTATGGAGGGGTTAGGTAGGCTGGCCTGGTTGGACGGCCAGCTGGGCTGAGGCCTAGCGTGCGGCGGGGTCCCTTTTTCTTAACAGTTTTACTTTCCTTTTCTTTTTATTTAGTTTCAGTTTTGTTTTATTTTTCTAAAGCAAAAATAGTTTCATAAAATAAGAAACTTGCGCCTAAAACTGAATTATAAATCAAGCTACTACCACATTAAGTTTGGCATCAAATTAAAATAGTTTGTAATTTATACCGTTTTAAAAAGGCATTTAAATTATTATGATAGACATTGGTTTATTACATTGGGGCAATTAAACACCTTATAAAAATGTTGGTCCACTATGATAATTATTGAAGGATAGTTTGCAGCACTTTGAACATTTTTGTTTTAATATTTGAAAACTTGTGATGTTTGCCTTAACTCAAATTTGAATTTGAATCGTTTTGAACTAATGTGAGATTAACAACAGTAACTGCGATGACGTGGCATGATTAACAGGGAATTACTGTAGCTTAAATATCAGGGCGTCACAATTCTCCTCCACTACAAGAAATCTCGTCCCGAGATTTAGGAGCGGGAGTAAGGGGGAAGGGATCTGGTTACGTTATTCTAACGATTCTTCTCGGTCATAGTTGCTCTTCTCGAAGAGGTTGATCCATTGCATTGATGTCTTCATTTCTCTGCTTCAGGTCATCATGATGAAGTTGTCATTCCTCCTTCAGGATCTCCATCGTACTTATGGAAAGCTAAGGGGGGGGGGAACTCAGGAAGGACGGAGCTCAACATATGTTAGGTACCTGGGGGCTATCTCAGTGAATGTGGCATAGAGGCATCTCTCGAGTTGAAATTCAAGAAAGTTATCGATAGCAAGGTAAGGATGGGCAACAAGGAGCTCCCAGCGAGTAGGCAGCCGTCCTTTGCCTGAAACAGAGGGCGAAAGGGATTCAAAGCAAAGGGGAATAAGTATTGCGCCTGATACCAGAATAGATCACTTGGCAGGTGGCCCGTGAATTACATAAGAAGTCAAGCGCGAGGAATAACTTTGACAACACGGTGTACAGGTGAGTCAGGTTTCGATCCTGTGGAACTGTGGGTTATGGGCCCACCATGTGAGTTAACGGTAGGAAGGGCGGTGATGTCTTGTATGACCATGTAGGCAAGACATGTCAGCGGATAGCCTGTCAGTTATGTCGGCAACAATGTCAGTACCAAGGGCAAGGGACGAAGAGAACCATATTCCTGCTCGTTGAACGAGGCAGACCAATAGGCAAAGTTCTCGTCCATCGGTGGTTACCGGAATGTCATCAACAATAGTAACAGGGTCTTACCGATACGATTGTGCACCTAGGTGTTTACATAAGTAGAAGAATATTGCTGCTTAGATCATATAGATCACAAGAAAGGTTAAACCAAACAATGGAAAGAAAAATATGATTATCAGTTTAAATAGAACAATGGAAAGGAAAATGTGTTTAAACACATATTCAAGGATATATCCTTCCCAAGGACAAGCAGATCATGATATCCATGACAGGATATAATGTAGAAAGCTCTTTAGGTAAGGGGAGAGAAATTTCATGACATTACCCATACAGCGGTGTTTGGATAATTGAGCAGGAAACATGTCGGGGGTTTGGTGCGACATATGCCAACGGATGGCTTATCATGGTGGGGGCGAGTAGAACGTCGCCGGTGCCTGGAAACGGGATGAGGCGAAGACATGCACGCCGGCGAATCTTACCCAGCTTCGGGGCTCTCCGAGGAGATAATACCCCTACTGCTGCTCTGCGGGGTCTCCGCATGATCAATATGGTCCATTGTTTACACGGTTGCTCCTTGAGCTGTGTATGTGGTAGGAGAGGGCAAGGCTAGCTCTCTCCCTCTATCTGCTGAGGTAGATAACTACTGGGATCCAACCCTTTGCATGGGTGCCCGGGGGGGTTTATATAGGCCTACCCCCCATGGGTACAATGGTAATGTGACTGGCGCGGGCCCAGCCGTCAGTGTCTCCGACCTCCGACTTCTCCGCCGACTACTGGGGCCCGCCGACTGGTCTGGTATGGAGCCGACAGGCCTCGTCCGCCGCGGGCGGGTCTTGCTGGCTGCTGATTTCTGTAGCTGTGCTCCTGATGATGCAAGCTTGGTCATGCGGTCGTGGCAACAGCCCCGCCGCCTCGCGGGCGATTACTGTAGCCATTCCCCCATCTCTTCTTGATTAATGGCGCGTGGGCCCGGGGGAGGGCTCGGCCGACTCCCCCGGGCCGACTCCCGTTGGGTCCGACTGGCGGTGCCCCCGCCGTCTCCCGAGGTCTTGCTGGCTAGTGGGCCCTGCTGCCTCCAGGCCATACAGACAAGCCGTCGTGGGCGCAGGAATAGGTACAATGGTGCTGATGTCAGGGCCGGCTGGGCAACAGTGCCACGCCGCGGGGAGATCTTCCCAAGTACGGCGCGTTGTAGCCATGCCTGCCCTTGGTAAGGGGCGGGGAGTGGGCTTCATTGTAGCCACGCCCCTGCCCCGTCCCCCTCGATGAGGTCACGGTTTGTTGGAGTCGCCGGCCGACTCCCCAAAGCCGGCTTCTCTGGAAGTCGTCCCTGGGACTCGGCCGTGAGCGGGCAGTTGGCCGCCTTGCCGTAGACTCCCCAGGAGGCGGCTCTTCGCCCTGTGGTCTTGAGGGGCACAGCCTGCCCCGATGTCTTGAAAGGTCGTGGGGCTCGGGTTGGCCTACCCATGGCCCATTACTCCGACAGTAGTCCCCGAAGCTGGTGAGGCGCCGCGGACGATCGGCCGAGAAGCCTCAGCAGTTTCTCTTCCCGGGCGCGACACATGGTCTTCATTGACTTCCGCCAGGCTGACTAGAAGAAGTCGGACTCGACCAACTTGGACTTACTCAATTCTAACTTGCTTAGTAGTTTGAACGTCGCGGCGGGATTTCAAGTGGCGTGCTAGCTAAGCTTCCAGGCCGCCGCCCGTTCCTGGCCTGTCACATGAGGGCACGTGGCCAGGCCGTTCTGCTATCCCACGCGCGCGACGAGACAGGCCCATAGGCGGGGCCCGCCACTACCGTGCCTCGGCGCCCGAGCGGATCCGCTGCGGCCCTGGCGGGCGGTTGGGATTCCCGTGAAGTTACTGCGCGCAGTAACTTTACGTGGATCGTGGGGGTCGTGGGGCTGTGGGCGCAGTAAATCCCCATGTTCGCCCCCTCGGCTTCGCAGCCCATAGGACTATAAGTAGGGGGAAGAGGGGGGCATGCGTGCCCCTCCTTCCCGCTACCCCTCGCTTCTTCCTCCTCGTAGCTCCTCGCTCTCCTGCTTCCTCTTCTCTTCTTCGCCTTGCCGCACGCCCAAGCTCCGGCAAACGCCGCGGCAACAGCTTCGCGAGGAGCTCTTCCTCTGCGGCCGCACCTCCCCCAGTGCGCTCCGGCACCTGGGATGGCTCCAAGGTCCACGAAGACCATATCGAGTTCCTCCGCCGGACCCGTCGGCTTCCCGGCGAGGATCGCGTGCAGGTGCGTCTCGCGCCGGAGGGGGAGATTTCCCCCGCCCCGCGGGAGGGCGAGCGGGTCATCTTCCGCTCGCACCGCCTGTGCGGGCTGGGGCTGCCGGCGAGCAGCTTCTTCCAGTCGTTCATGGAGTTTTACGGACTCCAGCCGCACCACCTCGCCCCCAACACAGTGGTGCTGCTGTCCGCCTTCGTGGCTCTGTGCGAGGGCTTCCTTGGAGTCCTCCCCACCCTTGAGCTCTGGGGGGAGTTCTTCTTCTCCAAGCTCGGCACCCAGGCCGCGGGCGTGCCGGCTCAGTGCGGCGCCTTCATCGCCGTGCGAAGGACAGGAGCCGACAACCACTTCCCCTCCATCTCGCTGCTGAAGTCGGTGAAGATGTGGCAGCGGTCCTACTTCTATGTGAGGAGCGTCGCCACGAGGGGCGACTGGGTTAATCTGCCGACTTTCGAAGCCGGTCCGCCGACTGGCAGACTGCCCAACTGGTCGTACCGTGCCAGATCGCTGACGCCTGCGGGAGCCGGCACCATCACGCGACTCCCAGTGCTGACGCAGTCGGAGGGTCTGACTGGCCCGGACCTGCTGGCCGCCTTCGTCTCGCGCCGAGTTCTCTCACTCCAAGGCCGCCCTCACCTGATATGCCAGATGAGCGGGGGTCGCGACCCGAGTCGGATGTGCACCAAGGACATGCCTCATGAAGAGGTGGCCCTGATGGTGAACTACCTCTCGGACAGCAGGCTCCCGGAGGACTGGCGATTCGGCAAGGAGCCATACTCCCGCGCCAACCCCCCGCCCGTGGTGAGTCGCCTTTCTCTTCTTTAGATTGTCTTCTTCTTGCCGAGTCTTGTTCTAATCAGTCTGCTTTTTGCTTAGAATCCCCTTCTTCACCCACCAGCCGGCACCTCGGGGCCGGCCCGTGAGTTCGCCGCCGATCGGGCAGAGAGCGAAGTCGACGACCCTGATCTGGGGGCGGCAGCTCTGGAAGACGACGCCGAGGGAGGAGGAGAGACGACAAGTGACTTCAGGCCCTCGCCTACCTTTGCCTACTGGCCTGAAGACGACGCCGAGGGAGGAGTCGCCCCTCACCATCAGCCAGGACCCGGCCAGCCGGGCGTGGGCTCTTCTGCCGCGTCGGGCGCTCCAGGTGGCGGGAAGAAGCGCCGGGCTACGCCGACTTTGTTTGGCAGCCGGCCGAAGAAGCCCAATGGCTCGGCTGCGGCGACCCGGCGGGACGAGGCAGCCGCGAAGGCCATCCGCTTCCGTAAGGAGGTGAAGAAGCCGCTGTTGGTCTCTGCGTAAGTATTCTGACTTCAAAGTTTATTCTTTCTTCGTGTTTTGTCTGAGTCTCTGCTCGCCCTTCTTTCTTCAGGGCTCCCCTCTCTCTTGAGCGGGTCACCGCCGCCTCCGTCATGGGGTCAGCGGGGACGCCCACCACCACTCGGCGCATAGACCCTGCTGCCGACCTCCGGGAGGTGACGGAGCAGAATGCGCAGGAGAAGCGCAATGAAGAAGAAGGCCTCCGCCTGGAGAAGGCGGAGGCCGACAGGGTGGAGGCCTCCGCCAAGAAAAAACTAGCGGAGGCCGAAGCCGCCACCGCGGCGAAGCAGCGGGCTGAGGTAGCCGCACGCCACCAGGCGGCCTTGCTTGTTACCCCGCTGAACTCTGCGCCGCCGCCGCCAGAGTTCACGGGGCAGACTGGAGGAGCTGGCGGGGAGAACCTCGTCGAGGAAAGGGAAGGCGGCGAGCCCTCTACTCCGGGCGCGAACGTTCCGCCGCCGCCTCCTCCGCCGTCTGAAGGCGTGCGAGGCGAGCAGCCAGCGGACCCTCCGATGCCGCCGACCGAAGAAGAGGCCGTGGCAAGGCTACTCCTCCAGGTCGGCTCGCCAGCGCGCTGTCGTCTGGAGAAGGCGACTTCGGCACCCCGCCCCCTGGAGGCCGGCACCGCCAGCTCGACGGCTCCAGACATCGAGGTGACGAGCGCCGCACCTGTTGGGTGGGTGCGGGGAGGCGGCACAGGGCCGCTGAACCGGGCGCTCCTGGACGTCCAGGCGAAACACCGCGTTGAGGGCGACGCCCTCCAGAGCTGCACCAAGGCGTTCCTGGCATCGCGGGCGGCCGTCCGGGTATGTATTTCCTTTGAGCCTTTGTTTTTCTTGTTCCTCTCCATGGGGCGCGCCAGCGCACCCACTGGGTGTAGTCCCCGAGTTTCGGGTCGGCTGCTGAGCAGGCGGCCCGGAACTCCAATTTGATGAACTTCTGGGTACTAACTTTGTCTGAAATGCTTGTTGCAGGACTACCACAACCTCCGCGTCACCGCCTTCAACCGTAATGTTGAAGAGTTGGGCAAGCGGACCGCTGACTTGGCGGAGAGCCGGAGTGAGTCCTCCTCCTTTTTCTCTTCTCTGCGGGGGCACACTAGCGCACCCGCGGGCTGTAGTCCCTGAGATTCGGGCCGACTGCTGAGCAGTCAGGCCGGATCTCCCCGGAGACCTACTTTATTGACGACTGTTGTCTTTCTTTCTTTCCTTCAGGGGCCAACGCTGCTCTTCAACAGCAGCTGAGCGAAGCCCACTCCGCCCTGCTCGCCAAAGGGGACGAGTGCAGCAAGCTCGCCGCGGAGCACGATCTGCTGACCACTCAGTTGGCAGAGCAGAAGGGGCTGCTCGCGAAGTCATAGAGGAAGGCGGAGGAGACGGAGGCCGCCCTCCTGGCCGAGTTCGCGAGCGAGCGCTCTTCCTGGTCTGACAAGGAGGCGATGCTATCCTCCGGCTTCCACGAGATCGAAGACATTGTTGATGGTGAGTCTCTTTGTTTTCTTTCTTTGAGCCGCCGACCTAGGTCGTGCCGACTCCTGGTTTTTCACTCGCTTTTTTGTTTCTTCGTGTCTTTTGCAGACTTCTTCCCTGGGCAATCTCAGGCCGCTATCCAAGCCATCGAGGCCGATCGTGCAAGTCGGAGGGCGGAGGGCGCAGAGATCGCCGCCGATGCCCCCCGAACTCTTGATGAGCACATCTTGAGTATCGAGGCTCGCCTCCGGCCGGCTCACTGGATGCTGCGCCGGCTTCAGCGCGTCAGCGCCCAGGCAATCTCCGCCCTTTGGCCGGATATGCAGGCTCCGCGCACCGCCAGCCTGACGGCCAACTGGTTGGAGGTCGCGGCTGGTCGCCTCGAGGCCTGGAAGGGCTCTTCGGCCCGGGCTGGAGCACGCCGGGCCTTGGAGTTCATCAAGGCGTGGTACTCGGGGCTGGATCTAGACCGGTTGGCCACGCTTCGGTCGGAGGCCCAGCTGGAGCTGGCGGCTGCGGAAGACGCCCTCGTCAAGCCTGCTGCGGCGATCATCGAGTACACCGACACGAGCATCTTCGTCCCCGAGTGGTCTGAAGACGGTGAGGAGGTCCCGCCGGAGTGGTTTGGGATGAACCCAACTACGGTGAATACTCGGCGGAGGTGATCGGCTCCAGCGTCGAGGAGGAGGACGAGGCGGAGGACGAGGGCGAGGCGGAGGCACCAGAAGACGGAGTAGACGGCCAGCCTCAGCCCGACCGTGCCTCCAGCAACGAGCCGCGTGCGACCGATCCGACTGCTGCCGGAGGTGATCAAGCCGAGACTAGCCGGCCGACCGCCCCGACGACTGACACTGGCGCCTCCTCTGACCCCCCGACTCCGTCTGCCGCCTCCTAAGCTGCGGCTGTGTCTTTAGCTTTATCTGCTTCAGTAGTCTTTTGAAGAACTTGTTAATTCACACAATTCCAGCCGCGGGGTGTTTTTTGAACCTTTATTTGACAATTCGGCCAAGGGCCTATGTTATATATATATGTCTATCTTTTCTTGCTCATTGTTCTTTTGGCTGTTTTCCTTTGCCGCTTTCTCCTAGTTGTCTGCCTTGCCAATCGGACAGCCGCTCTGCAGACTGTTGCTGGATCAAGTGCTAGGCTACTCTGGGAAAGCAAGTACTTAGCCGATTTCAAGATTGTTTGAGCAAGTTGGATAGAAAATGACAATCCGACTGTCCAAGAGTCAGTTTGCGAGAAGGGCTTGGAAGCCGTCTTGAGCTATGTTTTATGCTTTGGGTCCTTAGCCATTTTTCATGCAAATGCCCATTCTACCTTACCGCTGCCCACCGTACAGTCGCTCTGCGAGCTGCGGCTTCTGGCAGGAGACGGCATAGGCATTTACACACTACTTGTCCGACTGCAGGAAGCATTTTATAGTGCAAGGCGGCAAGTCCCCGGGCCGACTTGTCGAGCCCGATGCCAAGCGGCATGATAAAGAGTAACATACTTGTAGGCATAATTTTTATCATTCAGACAAAAGAGGGCAGTCCCCGAGCTCGTCTCGGGGGGCCCGAAGTCTTGGTATTTTAATACAAAAGGTAGCATGGTACATACTGCATCAACTGTAAAATCTTCGGAAAAGATTTGCGTTCCATGGCCGCTCTGTCTCCCTGCCGGAGTCGTCCCTCTTGCGTGCTTGGGGCTTCTGAGCATCGACCGGGTAGTAGGAATCATTGCCTAGTACTTTGCTGATGATGAAAGGGCCTTCCCAAGGCGGCGACAGCTTGTGCTGGCCGGCTGTTCGCTGGATCAGCCAGAGCACAAGGTCGCCTTCTTGGAAAGATCTTGGCCTGACCTTCCTATTGTGGTATCGACGCAGGCTCTGCTGGTAGATGCTGGACCGGCTGAGTGCCAGTAGCCGGCCCTCTTCCAGCAAATCGACGTCATCTTGTCATGCTTCTTCTGCTTCCTCCTCGGTGTATATGGTGACTCGTGGGGAGTCGAACTCTATGTCCGTTAGGATGACGGCTTCGGCACCATCGACAAGGAAGAAGGGCGTGAAGCCGGTTGACTTGTTTGGAGTCGTGCGCAGACTCCAGAGGACGGCTGGCAGCTCGTCGAGCCAGCAGCCAGCCGAGCGCTCCAGAGGCTCGATCAGCCGAGGCTTGATGCCGGACAGGATGAGGCCGTTTGCTTGCTCCACTTGGCCGTTCGACTGCGGGTGGGAGACGGACGCTAGGTCCAGTCGGATGCCCTGTGTTGCGCAGAAACGGGCCAAGGCGCCTTTGGCAAAATTTGTGTCGTTGTCAGTGATGATGCTGTGTGGTATGCCGTACCGAATTGTGATATCGATGATGAAGGTCACGATAGTCGGACCGTTCAGTTTCTTGATTGGCTTCACTTCCACCCACTTGGTGAACTTGTCCACTGCGACAAGTAGGTGAGTTAGACCGCCTCGTGCTGTTTTGAATGGTCCCACCATGTCTAGACCCCAAACTGCGAAAGGCCAAGCAATGGGGATGGTCTTGAATGCGGAAGCTGGCTGGTGCGGCTTGGAGCTGAACTTCTGGCACCCTTTGCATTTTTGGACCAACTCCTTGGCCTCTTCCAAGGCAGTCGGCCAAAAGAAACCGTGCCGAAAAGCTTTGGCGACGAGTGCTCTTGAAGCCGCATGGTGGCCACATTCGCCTTGATGGATGTCTTTGAGGATCGCCTGGCCTTTCTCTAGCTCTACGCAGCGCTGGTAGACACCAGTGACGCTGCGCCTGACCAGCTCTCTGTTGATTATGGTATAGGCTGTTGACCGGCGTTGTACTTGCCGAGCTGAGGTCTCATCAGTTGGTAGCTCTTTGTTCACCAGAAATTTGAGGATGGGCTGGGCCCATGAGGGTGCTGCTATTTCGTCGACTATCAGAACTGCGACTTGGACGAGGGCGGCTGGGCTGGGAGGCGGCAGGATGGATTCAACAACCACTTGTTGGGCTGATGAAGTCCCCAGGCCGACTGGCTCGGTCCTTGGGCCAAGTTCTGGAATCTTCAAGTCCGTCACCGCAGTCCCCGGGCCGGGCTCGACTGTGGCAGCTTTGGTGTCGCCCGCCAAAGTCCCCGTTCCGACTGCCGGAACTCTGGAGTCGGGTCCGCCGTCTTCGGGAGGAGCCGGCACAAAGATGGAGTCTGATTCTGGTGAAGGCTTGACAGACGGCTTGAGGAGGCGTTGAAGGGCGACGCCAGATGGTATTGCTTGGCGGGTAGAGCCGATTCGTGCCAAGGCGTCTGCTTGGTCGTTGTCGTTTCTTGGCACATGGAGGAACTCGCATCCTTCGAAATACCCGCTGAGTTGCTGCACGAGGAAACGGTAGCTCGCCATGTTTGCGTCTTTGGCGTCCCAGTCGCCAGACGACTACTGGACCACTAAGTCCGAGTCGCCATAACACAGGATCCGACGGATGCCAAGTTCTTTGGCAAGCCGGAGCCCGTGAATGAGCACCTCGTACTCGGCCACATTGTTGGAGGCGGCAAAATGGATTTGCAGTGCATATTTGAGCTTGTCGCCTTTGGGAGAGGTGAGGACAACACCGGCTCCCAAGCCGGTGCGCATCTTGGAGCCGTCGAAGTGCATCCGCCAATGGGTGGAGTCAGGTGCTGGAGGCAGGTACTGGGTCTCGGCCCAGTCGACGAGGAAGTCGGCCAGTGCTTGTGATTTGATAGCGGTGCGGGGCTGGTAGTAGATGGTGTAAGGAGCCAGCTCTATGGCCCACTTGGCCACTCGACCAGAGGCATCACGGCTGCCGATGATCTCGGCAAGTGGAGCCGTGCAGACCACCGTGATTGGATGTTCTTGAAAGTAAGGCTTCAATTTCTTGGCAACAAAGTGCACGCCATAGCACATCTTCTGGTAGTGGGGGTAGTTCTGCTTGGAGGTCGACAGTACCTCGCTCAGGTAATATACTGGTCTCTGGACAGGTAGCGCCTTGCCTTCCTCCTTGCACTCTACTACAATGACTGTGCTGACTACTCAGCTGGTGGCGGCGATGTACAGGAGCATAGGTTCCTTGGGAGTCGGAGCCGCCAGGACGGGTGGAGTAGTCAGCATCTTCTTCAACTGGTGGAAAGCTTCGTCCGCCTTATGGTTCCACTCGAAAAAAGTGGTCTTCTTCATGAGTTGGTATAAGGGGAGAGCTTTCTCGCCCAGCCGACTGATGAATCAGCGGATGGACGCCAAGCAGTCGGTGAACTTCTGCACATCCAGCAGTCGGCTAGGTACCTTCATTCTCTCGATGGCCTTGATTTTTACTGGGTTGCATTCTATGCCGCGTTCAGAGACCAGGAAACCTAGCAGCTGGCCGGCTGGTACTCCGAAGACACACTTTTCGGGGTTGAGCTTGATCTGGAACCGGCGCAGGTTCTCAAAGGTCTCCTTGAGGTCTTCCAGCAATGTTCCTCGCTTTTCCGTCTTCACCACCACGTCGTCCACGTAAACGTGGACGTTCCTATTGAGCTGCTTGAGGAGGCACTTCTGCATGCAACGCTGAAAGGTGGCACCGGCATTCCTCAAGCCGAACGTCATGGTGAGGTAGCAGAATGCTCCAAACGGCGTGATGAAGGCGGTCTTCAATCTATCAGCCGGGTTCAGCTTAGTCTGGTGATATCCTGAGTACGCATCCAAGAAACTCAACAGCTCGCATCCGGCTGTGGAGTCTATCACGTGATCAATTCTCGGCAGAGCAAACGGGTCCTTGGGGCAGGCCTTGTTGAGGCTCGTGTAGTCAATACACATTCACCATTGCTTGTTCTTCTTTAGCACCAGGACCGGATTTGCCAGCCACTCCGGGAAGAAAACTTCCATAATGAAGCCGGCTGCTTGGAGTCGGGCTATCTCTTCTCCCACAACTCTTCTCTTCTCTTCTGATAAGCGGCGCAGGGGCTGCCTGACCGGCTTTGCATCAGATCGGACGTGTAACTTGTGCTCGGCGAATTCCGTCGGCACACCTGGCATGTCTTTGGGAGACCACGTGAAGATGTCCCGATTCTCATGGAGGAAATCGACGAGCTCGCCTTCCTATTTGCTGTCGAGGTTTGCACCTACGACGGCGTACCTCTCTGGGTGCTCCGGATCCAAGGGTATCTTCTTTCTCTCTTTGGCCAGCTTGAATGAACCTTCGGCTTTCGACTCCTTCGGGTCGGGCGATATCTCTGGCTGCTTGCCGGTCATCGCCACAGCTCGCTCAAGGAGTCGCTTCTCGGCCGCAATCACCAGGGACTCGGCCAGCCGACTGCTCTCGGCCGCGCAAGTGGACGACTTCCGGTAGTCGCCGGCCACAGTCAGAATTCCCCTGGAACTGGGCATCTTCATCTTGAGGTAGGCATAGTGGGGGACCGCCATGAACTTGGCCAAGGCGGGCCGGCAAAGTAGCGCATGGTACGGGCTCTCGAGGTCCACCACCTCAAACCAAATAGACTCTCTTCGGAAGTGATCTTTGTCCCCAAAGAGGACGTCAATCAGGATCTTGCCGATTGGTGAACAGGAAAGCCCAGGAACAATGCCGTGGAACACAGTCCGGCTGTTCCGAAGTTGTCTCTGCTTGATTCCTAGCTTCTCCATGGTGTCCTTGTACAGGATGTTGATGTTGCTGCCCCCATCTATCAGAACTCGCGAGAAACGCGTGGCCCGTTTATCCGTGGCAAAGGTGGCATCCAGGACCAAGGCATAGGAGCCCGGACTCGGCATCACTTCTGGGTGGTCATCCCTGCTCCAGCTGATGGGCCTCTCTGACCAGTGCATGAACTCTGGCGTCTCTGAGGCTACTGCGTTCACCTCTTGTCGCTGCAGCCGCCTGCTGCGTCGATCATCAGCCACACTGGTGAACACCACATAGGCTCTGTGCTCTTCAGGGTACCCGTCTTGTACTGCACCGACTGGCCTGACTACCGGCTGCTGGGGCGGAGGCGAAGGCGGCTGCCCAGCAGGCGGGGGTGGCAGGAGGCCGTCTCCCTTGGCGATCCTGGTGAGCTAGTGGCACTTCCGGGTGGTGTGATTTGATGGCTTCGCGCCGCTGTGGAACTTGCAAGATCCATCCAAGGTCTGCTCATAGGAGAAGGCCGGCAACCAGTTCGGCTTGCCGCCTTTTTGTTGCTTGGGTGGAGGCTGCTCTTCTGGCTGCTGGGCTTCGACGGTCGTGACCTGCCGGCTATTGGAAGCCGGCTGCGGGGCCTTGCGCTTGTGGTCGCCATGCTGTTGTTGCCGGCCGGCGTCTGCTGCCGGAGTTCTTGGAGCCTGAGGAGCTACCTTGCCAGTCATGCTGATTTGAATTTCCGTCTTCATGGAGGAGTCGGCCATAGCGTACTTGTCCGCTATGATTAGCAGCTCGTCGAGGGTTTCTGGCTCGTCGCAGCGGAGCTTGTGCTTGAGGAGGGTGCCTTCTCGGCACCCGGCTGTGAAGTACTCGATGGCCTGCACCTCGTGCACGCCCTCGCAGGAGTTCCGGAGCTCAGCCCAACGCGTGAGGTAGTCGCGAGTTGACTCATCAGGACCTTGCACGCATAGGGAGAGCTGGCGAGGCTTGGGAGGACGCTTGTACGTGCTGGTGAAGTTGCGAACGAATGCTTCGGTGAAGTCGACCCAGCTGTTGATGATGCGGGGCTTTAGGCTGTTCAGCCATGTCCGGGCCGTGCCCTGGAGCATGAGCGGAACGTACTTTACGGCGACACGCTTGTTGCCGTTTGCTATGCTGACAGTCGTGGAGTAGTCGACTAGCCAGTCTTTTGGCTTCACGGAGCCAGTATACTTGAGCGTGTCTCTTGGGAGCGTGAACCCTCTGGGAAAGGGCTCGTCCCGAATGCGGGGCCCGAAACAAGGCGGACCCAGCTCGTCTTCTTCTTCTAGCGCCAGGGACCGGTGAAGTCGGTCGATCCGGTGGCGGGCGTCATTCTCCCCAACTCCCTCTCGGTGGCCAAGGCGGTCACCGAGAGTTAGATGGTCAACGGGCGGCAGGGAGACTCGCCTCTCCTTGTGGGGAGGGGGAGGCGGACAGTCGTCCCGTCGTTCCACTGCTCTCGGGCGGCCGTCTCGGTCGCGCTCTATGGTAATCCGAGTCTGACTGTGGCTGACAGCCAGCTCCTTGTCCTTCCTTCCTCGGGTACCGCCAGTCGGCGTCCGAGACGTCGCGCCTTGATCTCGGTGCGGGTCGTCGTTTGGCCGCTGCGGTGCCTCCGTGCGGCAGCCGGCCTCGTTCTGCGCGGCGGCCGTGTCGAGGAGCCGTTGGACTCGCTCCATCATGAGGCGGCACTCTTCGCCCTCGAAATTGTCCAGCTCATCCGCTGCTGCCTGGGCGGCTCGGATGTTTTCCGTTGGCGTGGCATACACGGGGCGGCTAGCCCCAAACAGGCTGGCGATGGCTACGCCGCGCTGCTCAACCGCGCCAAGGCGGCTGGGCCCTGCCGGAGCCGGCGAGCCGCCAACAGCGCGATCCATCTCCCGCTGGTAAGCTTCTGACAAGCGTCTCACGCTGGCTAGCTTCTTCGCGCCTTCAACAAGCTGAAGGCGGCGCGCTTCTAATGTCTCTGCGTCAGCATCTTCTGGAATGGGCGCAGCTAGGTCTTGCAGCGCCGCGCCGAGTGAGTCGGGCACCCTTCCACCAGGGAACTCGTCATGACTGATGACCAGCACCTCAGTGACGGTGCTCCCGTCACTCTCCGCGTGGGGGAGAGGTTCGTCGTAGACCACCACGTTGGAGGGGAAAGCGTCGACCGACACGGTGTCGGAGTCGACCAGCATCGGGTCGGTGGAGCCTACGGACTCCAAGTCTACGGTAGGCTCGCCGGAAACGTGGAGTTGATCGAGGAGGCCCGCGAGGAGGTTTTCGGGGCCGCCTACGCCTACGTCGGACACAGGTTCATCGGAGAGGCGGACCTCGCCGACAAGTTCGGCCAAGGAACTGGCTGTGCAGGCGATCTCCACGCCGCGCAGCGCGTCGACGCAAACTTCGTCTGGGGGCCCGGCTGGCTGCGCTCGCCAGGGAGGAAAAGGGTTCCCATCCAGAACAGATCTCCGGACGGCGGTGCACCATGCCCATGGTGGGCGCCAAATGTCGGGGGTTTGGTGCGACATATGCTAACGGATGGCTTATCATGGTGGGGGCGAGTAGAACGTCGCTGGTGCCTGGAAACGGGATGAGGCGAAGACATGCACGCCGGCGAATCTTACCCAGCTTCAGGGCTCTCCAGGGAGATAATACCCCTACTACTGCTCTGCGGGGTCTCCGCATGATCACTATGGTCCAGTGTTTACACGGTTGCTCCTTGAGCTGTGTATGTGGTAGGAGAGGGCAAGGCTAGCTCTCTCCCTCTATCTGCTGAGGTAGATAACTACTGGGATTCAACCCTTTGCATGGGTGCCCGGGGGGGGGGTTATATAGGCCTACCCCCCAGGGGTACAATGGTAATGTGACTAGGCGCAGGCCCAGCCGTCAGTGTCTCCGACCTCCGACTTCTCCGCCGACTGGTGGGCCCCGCCGACTGGTCTGGTACGGAGCCGACATGCCGCGTCCGCCACGGGCGGGTCTTGCCGGCTGCTGATTTCTGTAGCCGTGCTCCTGATGATGCAAGCTTGGTCATGGGGTCGTGGCAACAGCCCCGCCGCCTGGTGGGCGATCACTGTGGCCACTCCACATCTCTTCTTGATTAATGGCGCGTGGGCCCGGGGGAGGGCTCGGCCGACTCCCGTTGGGTCCGACTAGCGGTGCCCCTGCCGTCTCCCGAGGTCTCGCTGGCTGGTGGGCCCTACTGCCTCCAGGCCGTACAGACAAGCCGTCATGAGCGCAGGAATAGGTACAGTGGTGCTGATGTCAGGGCCGGCTGGGCAATAGTGCCACACCACAGGGAGATCTTCCCAAGTACGGCGCGCTCTAGCCATGCCTGCCCTTGGTAAGGGGCGGTGTCGGTGTCAAAACCGGCGGATCTCGGGTAGGGGGTCCTGAGCTGTGCGTCTAGGATCGATGGTAACAGGAGGCAGGAGACACGATGTTTTACCCAGGTTCGGGCCCTCTTGATGGAGGTAAAACCCTACGTCCTGCTTGATTAACATTGATGATATGGGTAGTACAAGAGTAGATCTACCACGAGATCAAGGAGGCTGAACCCTAGAAGCTAGCCTATGGTATGATTGTTGTATATATTGTATATCTATCGACTAGCCTGGCCTCGGTTTATATAATGCACCGGAGGCCTAGGATAACAAGAGTCCTAGCCGAATACGCCGGTGGGGAGAAGTCCTTGTCTTGATCGCCAAGTCTTGTGGAATCTTCCTTGTATGCGGTAGCCGTCCGAGCTGGCCCATGAGTATACGGGGGTCCTCGGCCCAATCTAATAGATCGGGAGACGACGTGGTGAGTACCCCCTAGTCCAGGACACCGTCAGTAGCCCCCTGAACCGGTCTTCAAGTTAGGGACGCTCCTCGATTCTTCCGAACTTTTCTTCATCTTCGGTTGCCAGTCTTGAAAACTGGTTCAACAAATCTTCTTTATCTTCGATCTTGAGGATCGCCGAAATGCATTCAACGAGTTTACACGTTGGGTATCCGAGGAGCCCCTTTAAGTTTCCGACCTTTATCAATGCCTTGGTTATTTTCATGCCACACCTCGGGTTTGAAGTTGTTCCCGGGAGGCAGGGTCCTCTTGTGTCCGAGCTCCAACTCCGGACTGCATTCGAGGTATCTTTTGCAGCTGAGCACCAACGCCGGACCGCTTCCCAGCTCTAGCGCCGGAATGTATCCGAGCTCCAACGCCGGACTATGTATCCGAGCTCCAACGCCGGACTATGTATCCGAGCTCCAACGCCGGACTATGTATCCGAGCTCCAACGCCGAAATATATCCGAGCTCCAACGTCGGACTGTGTCCAGGCTCCAATGCCGGACTATATCCGAGGTGTCATATCACCTTGGTTCAAAAAAGTTGAAGGAGTTTAGCCGAGCTTAATGCCAAAAATGCCCTCTATGGAGCCAGCCACTAGCGCCCGAGCTTTATGCCGGACTGCTTCCGAGGTGGTGCACCACCCCAACTATGGGCCGATTTTTTGTCAATATTTTTTATTGGTGCAATTTATTCTCTGCCGAGATATATAGCCAGTAGCCCTCAAGGTGTGTATCGTTCTAAAACCCGAGATGCACATGAAGGATGACATAAGATTGCCGATCCCAGTAGCCGCTGAGACTCAGGTTGATTTGCAAAATCGGCCTGAGGATCAAGTCCTAGCTCGGCAGAATACTTCGGGACACAAAAGCGGCGTGCTCAGTCCTCAAGACTCAGGTTGGGTGCGGTCGACCAACCTGAGGATCAAAATCTCCTTGGAAACTATATTGCACATAAAATTTTCTGCATTGAACAAGCAATGCAGTAGCCCCCGAGACACTGGTCGGGTGGCAACACCAGATCAGGGGATCGATGTGCCCCTTTAATATTTGTAAATAATAAGCCCGAAGCCCAGTAGCCCCCGAGCCTTAATGCAGGCACGGGTGGCCAAATTAAGGATCAATATCCATAGTAAAATCACAAATTATGTGTAATGACTCTATGTATCCAAGTGCTTTACGTCATTAATGCTCGGATCCGCATTGTACAAAACTTTGTTGACCGACCATCGGCTTCCACCTCCTTGGCCAGTAGCTGAGGAGTGTTTGTCCTACTTTATAAAGCCTTTATGAGGGCAAAGATTTACGACAAACAAGGCAATCTGGCCACACGGTTTTATAAACAAAGGTACGGAGAGATATGTTATATTACTGTTTAACAGAAGAAATGTATTCCAAAGAAAATAGTCCCGCTATCGGTTCCTTTCTCTGGGTTGTCATGCTAAGCATGATCATGAAACCTCAGCTCGAATGTAAGAGAAAAATATCGAGGATTTAGTTTGGGAGGCCAGTTAATAGCCCCCGGTAGTGTTCGGCGACAGTCGAGGTCAAGCCGTAAACACTTCGGCCAATGTTATGAATGGCCCGTCATAGTCATCGGATCACTGACCAGTTTACGCTTATTGTGACAGTCAGTTTTCGGCTTTCTCCACTAAGGTGCTTAACCATGTGAGCTGGAAGCACAATCGCAGTGGTTCTCCCTTTGCACGCCTAGCCGAACAGAACGTAGGAAGCAAGTGCGGGAGCCGGGCAACCCAACTATTGACCGAAGACACAATTCGAAACCGATGCATATATAGCAATATCTGAGAATGTTTTTGCCGAATCCCTAAAGGTGTCCGGCGTTGCACTGTGAGACTAATGCTGGAAAAGCACAAATAGTTTAAAAGTGCCAAAAAGCTTGGAAAACCAAGAAACGTCAGTAAAAACATGACGTCCGAACAAGATCGAGTGTTCGGTGCCAATCGGAAAATTGGTCTTAGAAAAAAGAAGTGCTTCTGTCGTCCTTTAACATGACACATCCTATCTCAAGACTTCGAGCAGGTCAGCCTACGGCTTCAACCTCCTATCCCGAGGGCGGAATACTTCTCATCAGGCCAATTTAGCAAACTAAACTCTAGCGGCTTTGAGAGAGAAATTAGGCTCCCCGGCTAGTGACCGCACACTCGTGTCGAAAAAAGGAGTGATAAATAATAATAAAACTTTGCAACGACTAAGGAGAAGAACACTTATTATAAAACGGCTCAAATAAACTTAAGAGCCCCCAAGTGACTTGGGTAGAAGAATGATTGCATGTACCGAAGTACTTATATCATATCTATGTTCAACCAAACTTTAAACGCGTCTTAACCGACCGTCAGCTTCTCCCTCTTCGGTCAAGGACCGAAAAGTGTTATGTACTCCATCGGTCGAGAATATCGGCGGTGTTTCCAATAACCAGGCAATCAGGCCATAAGGCTGTAACAGACAAAGCGCGCTCAGGGAACTTATGCTATATTACCATGAAGTGTAAGAAGCATCTTCGAAGAAAATAGTACCCCCACCGATACCTTTCTTCGGTGCTCATTGTTATTATGAGACTTGTGCAATAGATTTTTTGTACTCATGAGTTCCGTTGTGTGCCGACCATCATTGAATAACTATAAGAGTGCTAGCTTTCGGCTTCACCCAGTCTGAGGTCCGGCTCGGGTGACCCGATCGTGACAATCGTAGAGGTGCTCCCTTTACTCCCTAGCCGAACAATCGGGAACGTAGGGGTAAACACAGGAGCGAGGCAACCCAGCTTGCAAATCGCTTAAATCAATGTGGTGCATATTGTGGCGTAATACACGAACAAGGAACGAAGCCGTACAAGTATAATCATATGCAACAGGAAAAGCTTCATAAAGGAAGCCCCCAAGTAAACGGGGTATTTGAATTTATGCGTCACAAACAAAGTTTGGACAAGGAAATTTTTTACAAGCAACTTTTTTCCAAAAAAGTATAATGCTTGGTCGAACTGAACACAAGTTAGAAATTAAAGCTTTGAGCATGAAAGCGACTTAGCTGGTTAATGTGTTCGGTATTGATGACGCGGTCCAAGCTTGATGCGGGGCAAGGTTCCATCCCCCAAGTTGGTCTCGAGGTGGCGAAGCGGAGAGCTCGACACGCCGAAGTGGTGACATAGCATGATCAATGCAGACCGGTAGAGTGACGCCGAAGTCCCCGGATCATTTTCCTGTGCACAAAAAATAGTGCAAACCGGAGATAATAGTAATAATGATAATTTAAAAAAAACGTTGCATAATAAATAATTTATGCAAAGTGAGTAATAAAATAAACATGGCCTGGCGCCGAAGTCAAGTCGATGCAGGGCGTCGGCGTGATGCGGTAAAGGCGTGGCAAAGCATGAATTCACAGGTCGGTCCGAGCTCCGGATGCGGCGTTCGCCGGACTATGTACGGAAACTGATCGAACCACCACGTGTCGTTAATGCGGTCACCATTTGATAGACCTGTGTACATATCATGGACAAACCAGAGTAATAATTCCTTGGAAAAAAACGAACCCAAACAAGCAAAAAATATTGAGGTTAATAGCACCTAGTTTATTTGTTGTAGCCATCCGAAGGAAGGTGATTCCCAAAATTGGGACTCGCTCCGCACACCCATTGCCTAATGGGCGATAGAACGATGGCATGGTAATGCTGGTAAAGGTTGATTCGCCAAGGCAAAGCCCTCGGCCCAGCTAACATGGCGGAGCTGGTCGGCTAGTGACGCCGAAGTGTCCGGAGTAGGTTGATGAAGAGATGGCGAAGCCCCCGGTCCAGCCGAGATGTCGAAGCCTCGATGTCAGCCGATGAGTCGAAGTAGGTCGGCGTGATGGACACCAGCTTGAAGAAGCAATAGTGCGGCCCTGTCAATGCAGGTCGTGACGTGGTCGATGCCGGCTTGATGAAGCGACCGTGCGGCGATGCCGGTATGCCCGCTCCGTGTAATCCGCGGGGCGGCGATGTTGGTGATGATTTATCCTTCGCGATGCCGGACTCTTGTTCGGCTTGCCGAGATGATGATCCGAAGAGGCTGAGCTCGGCTCAACAAAGTGACGCCGTGTCTAGCGCAGGTCGGCAGCCGTGGAGTAATATTGCCGGACTGGTTTGACACCAGCATGATGTTGAAGATCATGTTCAAAAGATCTTACAGTTAGTGGGATGTGTTCGGGAACAAAGCACAATACCCCATACAAAACTTCCTTCAAAAGGGATGTCTGAAATCCTGTTCATAAAAAAGATGAACTCGGGTCGGATTCGTTTTCGCGTAGAAAACAGATCCGAAAAGTGATGCACTAATCGGAAGGTTCCCGGAGTTTGGATGGTCGGCTTGAGCCGAAATTTTGAGAGGTGGTAGATATAGGAATTCCGCAGCCGATCAATGGTTGGATCTTCCAAAGCACGTCCGAGCTAGAAGCTGGACACCACGCCCTAAACTCATCCAAATTCCCGTCCAGATTTGACACGGCTCCGGTATATCATAGATTGCCAGAGATTCCTCCATCGGAACTCGACAAAATTTTCCAGGGTTGTTGTAGACTCGATTACGCACAATTCCACCGAAGCGATTGTTAAAGCGATGCTCGAGCAGGCGGTGGCGGCGGATACACGTTCTCTGTTTGGAAAAACAGCACGGTCGCTTGAGGGCAATGTTGACGTTGAGCCCCCGAGCTCCATAGATGATTCCTCCGTGATCTTGATAGAGATCGGAGTTGATGTTTGATGAAGGCCCTCGCCCGAACATGGTGATCTGAACACGGGGCGCAATTCTTGGTCGAACCAAGGTGACCAGTCGAGCTGGTGACGAAGATGCCGAAGTCGCAGTTGATCTGCAGGCAAGCCATCGATCCTTTTGTCGATTACACAGCGGAACTCTCAATGAAAGAACCAATGTCGGTGTCAAAACCAGCGGATCTCGGGTAGGGGGTCCCGAACTGTGCGTCTAGGATCGATGGTAACAGGAGGCAGGGGACACGATGTTTTACCCAGGTTCGGGCCCTCTTGATGGAGGTAAAACCCTATGTCCTGCTTGATTAATATTGATGATATGGGTAGTACAAGAGTAGATCTACCATGAGATCAAGGAGGATGAACCCTAGAAGCTAGCCTATGGTATGATTGTTGTATATATTGTATATCTATCGACTAGCCTGGCCTCGGTTTATATAATGCACCGGAGGCCTAGGATAACAAGAGTCCTAGCCAAATACGCCGGTGGGGAGAAGTCCTTGTCTTGATCGCCAAGTCTTGTGGAATCTTCCTTGTATGCGGTAGCCGTCTGAACTGGCCCATGAGTATACAGCCACGGGGGTCCTCGGCCCAATCTAATAGATCGAGAGACGACGTGGTGAGTACCCCCTAGTCCAGGACACTGTCAGGCGGGGAGTGGGCTTCATTGTAGCCACGCCCCTGCCCCGTCCCCCTCGATGAGGTCACAGTTTGTTGGAGTCGCCGGCCGACTCCCCAAAGCCGGCTTCTCTGGAAGTCGTCCCTGGGACTCGGCCGTGAGCGGGCAGTCGGGTGCCTTGCCGTAGACTCCCCAGGAGGCGGCTCTTCGCCCTGTGGTCTTGAGGGGCGCAGCCTGCCCCGATGTCTTGAAAGGTCATGGGGCTCGGGTTGGCCTACCCGTGGCCCATTACTCCGACAAAACCTTTAACATTGGGCTTCAAATGTTCTTGTTGAAAATCGGAGTACCATAGACATGCTTCGAGATAGCATTGACATGGCCAACAGGTAAAGATCAGGCTATGGATACACAAAGGATCCATCAGTAACAACTTATAGAATAAGTCTTACAATTTCCTCATGGAAGAATGGATAACCTTACTAAAATGGAAACTTTAACAATAGGTCCTCCGGCCAGGTGTGTTAGGCATGAAATCACCATATCGGGTCAAAGACTAATGTTATAACTCCTGGAATTATGTTCCAACCATCATGTCTGACTGAGATTCAGATCTGATTGGTGACATGATACCTCAGACTCAGGATGCATGAGAAGAAAGGTGCAACACAAATTGTCGAGATGACATTGTAAGGTTCTTAGGGAAATGAATTATGGAAACGAGTTCCAAAACAAGAGTTCATCATTAAAACAGGGAGAGGGTGAGAAGATGGCTGATGGACTCGGTGACAATCCATTGAGATTTTCAAAAGATGGATATCCCCAATTATGTGAACAAGGAGATAACATTTGTCAAATCAAAATGGTATAATGATGTATGCTCAAGGAAAACATACACAATTAAACATTGGTTCAAAGCAATAGGGTTGCTGGAGATATTAAATTTGCACAACAGAGTTCACTCAACACGGGGACCAAAAAAAGGGTGGTGATGGTGAGAAGCATCACTATATCACAAATTCTTAAGAGGTGGTGTAATTCTCACAACATTGATGCCATAAGAGATGGTAATGTTCCGAGTAAAGAAGAACAACTGCTGGATGGCAGGGAACTCAAGGTATGACACAAAACATGAACAAGTTTGTGTTGGAGGGAAGACAATAAAGTGGCTGATGATAACACAACTCATCAAGGGAAAGGATGTATTTCTCATCGTGAATTCGATTGATATCCTGGAAGAGCTCAAAATGTTGATGGTGACCATGACAAATTTTGTTGAGAGGCTCCACGAAGAAGCCATCGAACAACGGCTACATCAAGCAACAGGACTAATGCAGAGAAAGATTATTGGAACCACGGATACGACACCAACTCGGAATCAAGCTTGCCATTCGAGGTGAAACGATAAGACAAGGAAGATCGACGTCAGCTTAGCTCATCGCCGAAAGTGGTGCTCCGGAAATAAGAACCAGGTAGCACAATTAAAATCAGCACGATACTGATATAGCCGATAAGGCTAGAAATGACGTGATCGAGTACAAACTCGTAAGTAAAGAAGATTACTAATAGTTCTTTAATCACGATGCGGACTCGATTCAGTTACCGATGTCCTTGAGTGTTTAATAACTCAGGGCCCGTGAAAAATAGGAATCAGTGAGAATGTAGCACTTGATGGAGAACTCATAAGAAGTTATGCAGTTCCATGATAATCTCGAGATACCAGGGGGGTAATACTCGATGACAGATCAAAGTAGAGGTTGGACTAGGGTAATGCTCTACAGAATACAAGTGCTTAAACTTGCCCGAGAAATGGGATCAAAGAAGAACATGGTCGGAACCACGATTGCAAAAGGCCAGATCCCAGATATAAGATGAACTTCTACCAAGGGAATAATTAATTAAATAGAAGCTTTAATGATAAGATCTACATCATGTCCATGGGCATGAACACAAAGTTCCAGGTCGACTCCCACTTCTTCAATGCATAACCTTTCATTTACTTCTCGCGTTCGATGAAGTTGTAGTGCTGAAATTTTATTTGGCATAACACCGTTAGAGTATGACCCGTAGAAGCTTCCGGGTTTACACAGATTAGAAAAGGGATAGCTTCAACCCATCAGGGTCTCTTAGGAACATATACCACAAACTCCAGGAGTAAACAACACAAGCTCGAAAGCAGAGCATGGTTGGTCAATCAGAGGATAGGATTTGCCAATGGAGAAAGAACTTCCAAAGTGATTGAATATGAAGGACGCTATCGGATAAACAACAAAGGATCCGGTAGTCCTCAAAGGATCTGATGTGATCATCGGTACTCAACCAGAGGAAGAAAGAAGGCAAGGAGATCAGATTATAGAAACAACTGACTAACTCAAAGCTCAAATGCAGAGGAGTTATGAATTCCAAGACAAGGGATCAGGAGCAATGCTCTGATTAGGGATGGATAAATGGAATAGCCTTAGTGTTACAATCGATGGCAACTTGATTGGTCGAGATCCAACTCATATTTAAAATGACGTCTGAGCCAGAAGAATGACTTCTAGGATCTGATTGAGGATTGCGAGCATTCGCAACATATTGAATCAACAGACTCAAAATGATAATGACAAAGGCTGCCAATAAGATTACTATACTTATGGGATTAACCATAATGCAAGCAAGCAAGAATTTCAAGAGCAATAAGCAGCTAAGGATTTTTGGAAGATCGAACAGTATTTCGAAGACTTTTGTGAAGTACATGAATCAACTGGGGATGAGCGGATACTCGGTGAGTGCGAGGAATTATCCATAGGGGCATTCAGGTGGCAAAGAACTGCAAGGCAGTAGACACAAAGGATTCTCGGAATATCCGAAGTATTTCAGGGTATCTTGTAATAACAAGACCAAATTGGAAATGAAGTTATGGATGACAAGTGTATGTAGCTTCCCATAGGGATTTATCGGTGGTATGGAATTGCAACGGCGAAGGGCACAAGGGTCTTGAGGAAACATTGGAGAGTATCTTCAAAATTTGCAGGTGCAGCAGACGATCATCGGTAATAAGGTGCTCTCTGGGTGAAGGTGATCATGAGATACTAATGTTAGATTTAGCAAAATTCATTTAACCCGAAAAGAAGAGAGAACAGAGTCCCAGAGTATGGATCGAGGAGTAAAAGATCCTAATATTACCCAGATGGCGACATGGCCCGTAAGGCACACAACCATGTTAGTAAAAGTTTTTGCAATGTCTAGACTCAACTTCGGCCAAGGAGTGTGGAAGGGGGATTCCTACAGGCAGTCGGCTCTGATACCAACTTGTGACGCCCCTGATTCGACCGTACACTAATCATACACGCAAACGTGTACGATCAAGATTAGGGACTCACTGGAAGATATCACAACACAACTCTACAAATAAAATAAGTCATACAAGCATCATATTACAAGCCAAGGGCCTCGAGGGCTCGAATACAAGAGCTCAATCATAGACGAGTCAGCGAAAGCAACAATATCTGAGTACAGACATAAGTTAAACAAGTTTGCCTTAAGAAGGCTAGCACAAACTGGGATACAGATCAAAAGAGGCGCAGGCCTCCTGCCTGGGATCCTCCTAAACTACTCCTGGTTGTCGTCAGCGGGCTGCACGTAGTAGTAGGCACCTCCCGAGTAGTAGTAGTCGTCGTCGACGGTGGCATCTGGCTCCTGGGCTCCAACGTCTGGTCGCAGCAATCGAGTATAGAAAGGGGGAAAAGAGGGAGCAAAGCAACCGTGAGTACTCATCCAAAGTACTCGCAAGCAAGGAGCTACACTACATATGTATGCATTGGTATCAAATGGAATAATGGTATCATATGTGGACTGAACTGCAGAAAGCCGGAATAAGAGGGGGATAGCTAGTCCTATCAAAGACTATGCTTCTGGCCACCTCCATCTTGTAGAAGAAGAAGAGAGTAGATGGTAAGTTCACCAAGTAGAATCGCATAGCATAATCCTAACCGATGATCCTCCCCTCGTCGCCCTGTGAGAGAGCGACCACCGGCTGTATCTGGCACTTGGAAGGGTGTGTTTTATTAAGTATCCGGTTCTAGTTGTCATAAGGTCAAGGTACAACTCCGGGTCGTCCTTTTACCGAGGGACATGGCTATTCGAATAGATCAACTTCCCTGCAGGGGTGCACCACATTTCCCAACACGCTCGACCCCCTTTGTCCGAACACACTTTTCTGGGTCATGCCCGGCCTCGGAAGACCAACACGTCGTAGCCCTACCTAGGCACAATAGAGAGGTCAGCATGCCGGTCTAAATCCTATGGCGCAGGGGTCTGGGCCCATCGCCCATTGCACACCTGCATGTTGCGTACGCGGCTGGTGAGCAGACCTAGCAACCTCCATTACAAAGGAAGTTGTGTTACGTGGTCCAACCCAGCGCACGCTGCTCAGTCGCTGACGTCACGAAGGATTCGGCTGATACCACGACGTTGAGTGCCCATAACTGTCCCCGCGTAGATGGTTAGTGCGTATAGGCCAGTAGCCAGACTCATATCAAATACCAAGATCTCGTTAAGCGTGTTATTTTGAAATAACCACGGACACTGACCAGGGCCAGGCCCACCTCTCCTAGGTGGTCTCAACCTGCCTTGTCGCTCCGCCACAAAGTAACAGTCGAGGGCCTTCAGGAACTCAGGCCCACCTCTACCGGGATGGATCCACCTGCCCCTTCAGCCCCCAACACCGGAATCACTCGCGAGTACTCCTACGAGCCGACCCAACTTTAATCACCACCTGTATAGCATGTATATATGTATAAGTATATACCCATGATCACCTCCCGAGTGATCACGGCCCGATAGTATAGCATGGAAGACGGACAAGAATGTAGGGCCACTGATGATAAAGTAGCATCCTATACTAAGCATTAGGATTGCAGGTAAAGCTAACAACAGTAGTAGCAAGGACAGGCTATGCATCAGGATAGGATTAACGGAAAGCAGTAACCTTCTACACTACTCTAATGCAAGCAGTATAGAGAAGAGTAGGCGATATCTGGTGATCAAGGGGGGGGGGCTTGCCTGGTTTCTCTGGCAAGAGAGAGGGGTCGTCAACACCGTACTCGTACTGGGTAGCAGCGGCGTCGGTCTCGATGTCTAGCGAGAGAAGAGGGGGAAGAAACAATAAATATAATGCAAACAAATGCATGACGATGCATGACATGACAAAGCGTGATGCTAGGTGTGCCCTAACGCGGTACGAGGTGGTACCGGTGAAGGGGGAAAACATCTGGGAAAGTATTCCCGGTGATTTGCGTTTTCGGACAGATGAACCGAAGGGGGAAAGTTGCGTGTTTGCTATGCTAGGGATGTTGGGGAACGTAGTAATTTCAAAAAAATTCCTACGCACACGCAGATCATGGTGATGCATAGCAACGAGAGGGGAGAGTGTGATCTACGTACCCTTGTAGATCAACAACAGAAGCGTTTGGTTGATGTAGTCGTACGTCTCCACGGCCCGACCGATCAAGCACCAAAACTATGGCACCTCCGAGTTCTAGCACACGTTCAGCTCAATGACGATCTTGATGTTCTACCGTCGCAGGGCTTCGCCTAAGCACCGCTACAATATGACCGAGGTGGAATATGGTGGAGGGGGGCACCGCACACGGCTAAGGGACGATCACGAAGAACAACTTGTGTGTCTAGGGGTGCCCCCCTGCCCCCGTATATAAAGGAGCAAGGGGAGGAGGTCGGCCGGCCCATATAGGCGCGCCAGGAGGAGTCCTCCTCCTAGTAGGAGTAGGACTCCTATTAGGAGGGGGAAAGAAGTGGGGAGGGAGAGGGAAAGGGGGGCGCCGCCCCCCTCTCCTAGTCCAATTCGGACCAGGGGGGAGGAGGCGCGCGGCCCACCTCTGGCAGCCCCTCTCTCTCTCTCCACTAAGGCCCATATGGCCCATTACTTCTCCCGGGGGGGTTCCGGTAACCCTCCGTCTCTCCGGTTTTCTCCGAAATCACCCGGAACACTTCTGGTGTCCGAATATAGCCGTCCAATATATCAATCTTTATGTCTCGACCATTTCGAGACTCCTCGTCATGTCCGTGATCACATCCGGGACTCCGAACTAACTTCGGTACATCAAAACTCATAAACTCATAATATAATTGTCATCGAAACCTTAAGCGTGCGGACCCTACGGGTTCGAGAACAATGTGGACATGACCGAGACACGTCTCCGGTCAATAACCAATAGCGGAACCTGGATGCTCATATTGGCTCCTACATATTCTACGAAGATCTTTATCGGTCAGACCGCATAACAACATACATTGTTCCCTTTGTCATCGGTATGTTACTTTCCCGAGATTCGATCGTCGGTATCTCAATACCTAGTTCAATCTCGTTACCGGAAAGTCTCTTTACTCGTTTCGTAATACATCATCTCGCAACTAACTCATTAGTTGCAATGCTTGCAAGGCTTATGTGATGTGCATTACCGAGAGGGCCCAGAGATACCTCTCCGACAATCGGAGTGACAAATCCTAATCTTGAAATACGCCAACCCAACATGTACCTTTGGAGACACCTGTAGAGCACCTTTATAATCACCCATTTACGTTGTGATGTTTGGTACCACACAAAGTGTTCCTCCGGCAAACGGGAGTTGCATAATCTCATAGTCATAGGAACATGTATAAGTCATGAAGAAAGCAATAGCAACATACTAAACGATCGGGTGCTAAGCTAATGGAATGGGTCATGTCAATCAGATCATTCACCTAATGATGTGACCTCGTTAATCAAATAACAACTCCTTGTTCATGGTTAGGAAACATAACCATCTTTGATTAACGAACTAGTCAAGTAGAGGCATACTAGTGACACTCTGTTTGTCTATGTATTCACACATGTATTATGTTTCCGGTTAATACAATTCTAGCATGAATAATAAACATTTATCATGATATAAGGAAATAAATAATAACTTTATTATTGCCTCTAGGGCATATTTCCTTCAGTCTCCCACTTGCACTAGAGTCAATAATCTAGATTACACAGTAATGATTCTAACACCCATGGAGCCTTGGTGCTGATCATGTTTTGCTCGTGGAAGAGGCTTAGTCAACGGGTCTGCAACATTCAGATCCGTATGTATCTGGCAAATCTCTATGTCTCCCACCTGGACTAGATACCGGATGGAATTGAAGCGTCTTTTGATGTGTTTGGTTCTCTTGTGAAATCTGGATTCCTTTGCCAAGGCAATTGCACCAGTATTGTCACAAAAGATTTTCATTGGACCCGATGCACTAGGTATGACACCTAGATCGGATATGAACTCCTTCATCCAGACTCCTTCATTTGCTGCTTCCGAAGCAGCTATGTACTCCGCTTCACATGTAGATCCCACTACAACGCTTTGTTTAGAACTGCACCAACTGACAGCTCCACCATTTAATGTAAACACGTATCCGGTTTGCGATTTAGAATCGTCTGGATCGGTGTTAAAGCTTGCATCAATGTAACCTTTTACAATGAGCTCTTTGTCACCTCCATATATGAGAAACATATCCTTAGTCCTTTTCAGGTATTTCAGGATGTTCTTGACCGCTGTCTAGTGATCCACTCCTGGATTACTTTGGTACCTCCCTGCTAGACTTATAGCAAGGCACACATCAGGTCTGGTACACAGCATTGCATACATGATAGAGCCTATGGCTGAAGCATAGGGAACATCTTTCATATTCTCTCTATCTTCTGCAGTGGTCGGGCATTGAGTCTTACTCAACTTCACACCTTGTAACACAGGCAAGAACCCTTTCTTTGCTTGATCCATTTTGAACTTCTTCAAAACTTTGTCAAGGTATGTGCTTTGTGAAATTCCAATTAAGCGTCTTGATCTATCTCTATAGATCTTAATGCCTAATATGTAAGCAGCTTCACCGAGGTCTTTCATTGAAAAACTCTTATTCAAGTATCCCTTTATGCTATCCAGAAATTCTATATCATTTCCAATTAGTAATATGCCATCCACATATAATATCAGAAATGCTATAGAGCTCCCACTCACTTTCTTGTAAATACAGGCTTCTCCAAAAGTCTATATAAAACCAAATTCTTTGATCACACTATCAAAGCGTTTATTCCAACTCCGAGAGGCTTGCACCAGTCCATAAATGGATCGCTAGAGCTTGCACACTTTGTTAGCCCCCTTTGGATCGACAAAACCTTCTGGTTGCATCATATACAACTCTTCTTCCAGAAATCCATTCAGGAATGCAGTTTTGACATCCATCTGCCAAATTTCATAATCATAAAATGCGGCAATTGCTAACATGATTCGGACAGACTTAAGCATCGCTATGGGTGAGAAGGTCTCATCGTAGTCAATCCCTTGAACTTGCCGAAAACCTTTTGCGACAAGTCGAGCTTTGTAGACGGTAATATTACCGTCAGCGTCAGTCTTCTTCTTGAAGATCCATTTATTCTCAATTGCTTGCCGATCATCGGGCAAGTCAACCAAAGTCCATACTTTGTTCTCATACATGGATCCCATCTCAGATTTCATGGCTTCAAGCCATTTTGCGGAATCTGGGCTTACCATCGCTTCTTCATAGTTCGTAGGTTCATCATGATCTAGTAGCATGACTTCCAGAACAGGATTACCGTACCACTCTGGCGCAGATCTCACTCTGGTTGATCTACGAGGTTCAGTAGTATCTTGTTCTGAAGTTTCATGATCATCATCATTAGCTTCCTCACTAACTGGCGTAGGTGTCACAGAAACATTTTTCTGCGATGCACTACTTTCCAATAAGGGAGCAGGTACAGTTACCTCGTCAAGTTCTACTTTCCTCCCACTCACTTCTTTCGAGATAAACTCCTTCTCTAGAAAGTTTCCGAACTTAGCAACAAAAGTCTTGCCTTCGGATCTGTGATAGAAGGTGTATCCAATAGTTTCCTTTGGATATCCTATGAAGACACATTTCTCCGATTTGGGTTCGAACTTATCAGGTTGAAGCTTTTTCACATAAGCATCGCAGTCCCAAACTTTCAGAAACGACAACTTTGGTTTCTTGCCAAACCACAGTTCATAAGGCGTCGTCTCAACGGATTTTGATGGTGCCCTATTTAACGTGAATGCAGCCGTCTCTAGAGCGTATCCCCAAAACGATAGCGGTAAATCAGTAAGAGACATCATAGATCGCACCATATCTAGTAAAGTACGATTACGACGTTCGGACACACCATTACGCTGTGGTGTTTCGGGTGGTGTGAGTTGCGAAACTATTCCACAAATTTTCAAATGTACACCAAACTCGTAACTGAAATATTCTCCTCCACGATCAGATCGTAGAAACTTTATTTTCTTGTTACGATGATTTTCAACTTCACTCTGAAATTCTTTGAACTTTTCAAACGTTTCAGACTTATGTTTCATTAAGTAGATATACCCATATCTGCTTAAGTCATCTGTGAAGGTGAGAAAATAACGATATCCGCCACGAGCCTCAATATTCATCAGACCACATACATCTGTATGTATGATTTCCAACAAATCTGTTGCTCTCTCCATAGTACCGGAGAACGGTGTTTTAGTCATCTTGCCCATGAGGCACGGTTCGCAAGTACCAAGTGATTCATAATCAAGTGGTTCCAAAAGTCCATCAGTATGGAGTTTCTTCATGCGCTTTACACCGATATGACCTAAACGGCAGTGCCACAAATAAGTTGCACTATCATTAATAACTCTGCATCTTTTGGCTTCAACACTATGAATATGTGTGTCACTAGTATCGAGATTCAACAAAAATAGACCACTCTTTAAGGGTGCATGACCATAAAAGATATTACTCATATAAATAGAACAACCATTATTCTCATATTTAAATGAATAACCATCTCGCATCAAACAAGATCCAGATATAATGTTCATGCTCAACGCTGGCACCAAATAACAATTATTTAGGTCTAATACTAATTCCGAAGGTAGATGTAGAGGTAGCATGCCGACTGTGATCACATCGACTTTGGAACCGTTTCCCACGCGCATCGTCACCTCGTCCTTAGCCAATCTTCGCTTAATCCGTAGTCCATGTTTCGAGTTGCAAATATTAGCAACAGAACCAGTATCAAATACCCAGGTGCTACTGCGAGCATTAGTAAGGTACACATCAATAACATGTATATCACATATACCTTTGTTCACCTTGCCATCCTTCTTATCCGCCAAATACTTGGGGCAGTTCCGCTTCCAGTGACCAGTCTGCTTGCAGTAGAAGCACTCAGTTTCAGGCTTAGGTCCAGATTTGGGTTTCTTCTCCTGAGCAGCAACTTGCTTGCTGTTCTTCTTGAAGTTCCCCTTCTTCTTCCCTTTGCCCTTTTTCTTGAAACTGGCGGTCTTGTGGACCATCAACACTTGATGCTCCTTCTTGATTTCTACCTCCGCAGCTTTCAGCATTGCGAAGAGCTTAGGAATAGTCTTATCCATCCCTTGCATGTTATAGTTCATCACGAATATCTTGTAGCTTGGTGGCAGTGATTGAAGAACTCTGTCAATGACACCGTCAACAGGAAGATTAACTCCCAGTTGAGTCAAGTGATTATGATACCCAGACATTTTGAGTATATGTTCACTGACAGAACTGTTCTCCTCCATCTTGCAGCTATAGAACTTATTGGAGACTTCATATCTCTCAATCCGGGCATTTGCTTGAAATATTAACTTCAACTCCTGGAACATCTCATATGCTCCATGACGTTCAAAATGCCGTTGAAGTCCCGATTCTAAGCCGTAAAGCATGGCACACTGAACTATCGAGTAGTCATCAGCTTTGCTCTGCCAGACGTTCATAACATCTGGTGTTGCTCCAGCAGCAGGCCTGGCACCCAGCGGTGCTTCCAGGACGTAATTATTCTGTGCAGCAATGAGGATAATCCTCAAGTTACAGACCCAGTCCGTGTAATTGCTACCATCATCTTTCAACTTTGCTTTCTCAAGGAACGCATTAAAATTCAACGGAACAACAGCACGAGCCATCTATCTACAGTCAAGCATAAACAAGCAAGATACTATCAGGTACTAAGTTTCATGATAAATTTAGGTTCAATTAATTTACTTAAAGAACTCCCACTTAGATAGACATCCCTCTAATCCTCTAAGTGATTACATGATCCAAATCAACTAAACCATGTCCGATCATCACGTGAGATGGAGTAGTTTCATTGGTGAACATCACTATGTTGATCATATCTACTATATGATTCACGCTCGACCTTTCGGTCTCCGTGTTCCGAGGCCATATCTGTATATGATTGGCTCGTCAAGTATAACCTGAGTATTCCGCGTGTGCAACTGTTTCGCACCCGTTGTATTTGAACGTAGAGCCTATCACACCCGATCATCATGTGGTGTCTCAGCACGAAGAACTTTCGCAACAGTGCATACTCAGGGAGAACACTTCTTGATAATTAGTGAGAGATCATCTTATAATGCTACCGACAATCAAAGCAAGATAAGATGCATAAAAGATAAACATCACATGCAATCAATATAAGTGATATGATATGGCCATCATCATCTTGTTCTTGTGATCTCCATCGAAGCACCGTCGTGATCACCATCGTCACCGGCGCGACACCTTGATCTCCATCGCAGCGTCGTTGTCGTCACGCCAATCTTATGCTTCCACGACTATCGCTACCGCTTAGTGATAAAGTAAAGCATTACAGCGCGATTGCATAGCATACAATAAAGCGACAACCATATGGCTCCTGCCAGTTGCCGATAACTCGGTTACAAAACATGATCATCTCATACAATAAAATTTAGCATCATGTCTTGACCATATCACATCACAACATGCCCTGCAAAAACAAGTTAGACGTCCTCTACTTTGTTGTTGCAAGTTTTACGTGGCTGCTACGGGCTTAAGCAAGAACCAATCTTACCTACGCATCAAAACCACAACGATAGTTTGTCAAGTTGGTGCTGTTTTAACCTTCGCAAGGACCGGGCATAGCCACACTCCGTTCAACTAAAGTTGGAGAAACTGTCACCCGCAAGCCACCTATGTGCAAAACACGTCGGGAGAACCGGTCTTGCGTAAGAGTACGCGTAATGTCGGTCCGGGCCGCTTCGTCCAACAATACTGCCGAACCAAAGTATGACATGCTGGTAAGCAGTATGACTTATATCGCCCACAACTCACTTGTGTTCTAATCGTGCATATAACATCAACATATAAAACCTAGGCTCGGATGCCACTGTTGGGGAACGTAGTAATTTCAAAAAAATTCCTACGCACACGCAAGATCATGGTGATGCATAGGAACGAAAGGGGAGAGTGTGATCTACATACCCTTGTAGATCAACAACGGAAGAGTTTGGTTGATGTAGTCGTACGTCTCCACGGCCCGACCGATCACGCACCGAAACTATGGCACCTCCGAGTTCTAGCACACGTTCAGCTCGATGACGATCTTGATGTTCTACCGTCGCAGGGCTTCGCCTAAGCACCGCTACAATATGACTGAGGTGGAATATGGTGGAGGGGGGCACCGCACACGGCTAAGGAACGATCACGAAGATCAACTTGTGTGTATAGGGGTGCCCCCCTGCCCCCGTATATAAAGGAGCAAGGGGAGGAGGCCGGCCGGCCCCTATAGGCGCGCCAGGAGGAGCCCACCTCCTAGTAGGAGTAGGACTCCTACTAGGAGGGGGAAAGAAGTGGGGAGGGAGAGGGAAAGGGGGGCGCCCCCCCCCCCTCTCCTAGTCCAATTCGGACTAGGGGGGAGGAGGCGCGCGGCCCACCTCTGGCAGCCCCTCTCTCTCTCTCTCTCCACTAAGGCCCATATGGCCCATTACTTCTCCCGGGGGGGTTCCGGTAACCCTCCGGCTCTTCGGTTTTCTCCGAAATCACCCGGAACACTTCCGGTGTCCGAATATAGCCGTCCAATATATCAATCTTTATGTCTTGACCATTTCGAGACTCCTCGTCATGTCCGTGATCACATCCGGGACTCCGAACTAACTTCGGTACATCAAAACTCATAAACTCATAATATAACTGTCATCAAAACCTTAAGCGTGTGGACCCTACGGGTTCGAGAACAATGTAGACATGACCGAGACACGTCTCCGGTCAATAACCAATAGCGGAACCTGGATGCTCATATTGGCTCCAACATATTCTATGAAGATCTTTATCGGTCAGACCGCATAACAACATACGTTGTTCCCTTTGTCATCGGTATGTTACTTGCCCGAGATTCGATCGTCGGTATCTCAATACCTAGTTCAATCTCGTTACCGGAAAGTCTCTTTACTCGTTTCATAATACATCATCTCGCAACTAACTCATTAGTTGCAAGGCTTGCAAGGCTTATGTGATGTGCATTACCGAGAGGGCCCAGAGATACCTCTCCGACAATCGGAGTGACAAATCCTAATCTCGAAATACGCCAACCCAACATGTACCTTTGGAGACACCTGTAGAGCACCTTTATAATCACCCATTTACGTTGTGACGTTTGGTAGCACACAAAGTGTTCCTCCGGCAAACGGGAGTTGCGTAATCTCATAGTCATAGGAACATGTATAAGTCATGAAGAAAGCAATAACAACATACTAAACGATCGGGTGCTAAGCTAATGGAATGGGTCATGTCAATCAGATCATTCACCTAATGATGTGATCTTGTTAATCAAATAACAACTCCTTGTTCATGGTTAGGAAACATAACCATCTTTGATTAACGAGCTAGTCAAGTAGAGGCATACTAGTGACACTCTGTTTGTCTATGTATTCACACATGTATTATGTTTCCGGTTAATACAATTCTAGCATGAATAATAAACATTTATCATGATATAAGGAAATAAATAATAACTTTATTATTGCCTCTAGGGCATATTTCCTTCAAGGGATGTGTGGCGGATGAACGGGCTGCGTATCCGGATTCGTCTCGTCGTTCTGAGCAACTTTCATGTTGAAAATAATTTAATCCGAGTTACGGATTAAAAGATATGGTTTTCTAAAGATTTTATTAATTTCTGGAATTTAATTAATTATTTAATTTAATTTGAAATTGGATTTATGACATCAACATGGGTCTAGTGGGGCCCACCTGTCATACTCTATTAGGTTAATTAGGGTTTAGTTAATTGATTAGGTTAATCTAATCAGGATTAATTAGTTTAATTAATTCTTTAATTAAGATTAATTAAGGTAATTAATTAATTATTAATTTTATTTATCTATTTATTTTAAATCCTTCTTTTTTTAAACGTTCTGGGGCCGGGACCCATTTGTCATAGAGCTAGGGGGAGGCCATAGCGGATCGGGTGCGGGAGACGGCCGTCTGGGCGTGGGCGAACCCACGTGGCGTCGGGGGAGCCCGCCCAGGAGGTTGCGGCCGCGGCGACGGTCGCCGGCTGTGGGTGCCGGACCCGGGCAGCGCGGGGCGGCACCGCGGGCAGAGGTCGAGCGGTGAAGGGCGCAACGGAGCGCAGAGACGAAGCAGGGACGGCCGCGGTGGCTCGGCGATGGAGGCGGGGCGGCGAGCAGCAGGCGGAAGGAGCCAGGGCGTGGGCGGCGACGAGCGGCTCAGGTGCGGTAGGCGCAAGCGGGGAGGCTCAGCAAGGGTGGACACGGCGATGGCCACGAGTGGCCGAGCGGGCGCGAAGCAGAGGGAGCACGAGCAATGGCGGGGACTGCGGGCGCGTGAGCCAATGGCCAGGCGTGAGCAACGGCACGCGGGTGCGGCCAGCGTGCGTTGAGCGGAGGGTCGCAGCGGGCGCGGCGCGTGCGAGGGTTGCGGGCATGCACAGGCCACAGCGGGCGCGAGGCCAGCACCGGGCACGCGCGGACAGGGGACGGCGCGGGAGCTCGGGCACGGGGCGGTTCAGCGGCCTACGGTAGGAGGAAGAAGAAGGGGGTGAGCAGGGGCTCACTACGCGGTGGCAGGGATAGGCAGCGTGCTCGTGGAGGTGTCGGGGAGACGTCGGCAACCGAAGAAGAAGACGGGATCGATCCCGGAGCTTGGCGGCGTCCCAGATTGAGCTCGATGGTGCAGACGAAGTAGGCGAGCACAGAGGTTCTCCTGGACAGCAACTCGGGCGTCGGGGGGCGGTGGCGTGGTAGAGGAGGGGCGACGGGCGGCGGCTCCAGGGACGGTGGGGTCGGGGCGGTTTGCCCCGATCCAGAAACGAGGGGGAGTGGGGGAGCGAGCGAGTGGGGGAGTGGGGGTGATAGGCTAGGGTTTCTGTCGGTGGGGGGTTATGGAGGGGTTAGGTGGGTCGGCCTGGTTGGATGGCCAACTGGGCTGAGGCCCAGCGCGGGGGGGGTCCCTTTTTTAACAGTTTTACTTTCCTTTTCTTTTTATTTAGTTTCAGTTTTGTTTTATTTTTCTAAAGCAAAAGTAGTTTCATAAAATAAGAAACTTGCGCCTAAAACTGAATTATAAATCAGGCTACTGCCACATTAAGTTTGGCATCGATTTAAAATAGTTTGTAATTTATACCGTTTTAAAAAGGCATTTAAATTATTATGATAGACATTGGTTTATTACATTGGGGCAATTAAACACCCTATAAAAATGTTGGTCCACTATGATAATTATTCAAGGATTGTTTGCAACACTTTGAACATTTTTGTTTTAATATTTGAAAACTTGTGATGTTTGCCTTAACTCAAATTTGAATTTGAATCGTTTTGAACTAACGTGAGATTAACAACAGTAACCACGATGATGTGGCATGATTAACAGGGAATTACTGTAGCTTAAATATCTGGGCGTCACAAAAGTGTACTTCAGCGTCGCGAGTTTGGCCTTATATGCATCAGCTCCGAATCATGTCTTGGGTCAATAGTTGGGTTGCCCGGCACCTATGCTTGCTACCCTATGTTCCGCTCTATCGGCAAGGGTAGTAAAGGGAGAACTACTGCGATTGTGCTTCCGGTTCATCTGGTCAAGCACCTCAGTAGAGAAAGCCCAAAACTGACTGTCATGATGCGACGAGAGCTAGTCAACCACTCGACGACTTATCGGAATCTTTAGCGATTCTCTCCGTGTCATATGAAGGATCTTTTTCAGATCATGTTTTCAACGCATCTTACTAAAAATAAGCCGCATATATACCAGGGGCTATATCGTAAACCCACCATAAAAGTCCTATGGCTAAATGAAAGTGTTAACGCCCTCTAGTCTGATTGCCTAGTTCGCCGCATTGTCACCTCCTTCATGGACCAAGACATTGGGTCAAGAGTGATCAAATGCTTTTTAGAACACCCCCGTACTTCCTACGAGGGGGCTGAAGCCGACGACCGGAAAACTTTCAGATTGTATAAAAACGGCCGCACAGGAGGAACAAAAGCTTTCAAGCAAAACATAAAAATAGACTAAATATAAAATTGTCTTTTACAATTACCATACACCTCACTCGAATATTATGAATTTTGAGCATTGACCCTTTATCAAGCGGGCGGCCTCTAAGACGTCCTCAAAATAATGCTCTGGTGCGTGATGGTCCTTGTCCTTGGATGGACTCTTTATCGGTGTCAAAACCGGCGGATCTCGGGTAGGGGGTCCCGAACTATGCGTCTAAGGCGGATGGTGATACGTCTCCAATGTATCTATAATTTTTTATTGCTCCATGCTATATTATCTGCTATTTTGGACATTATTGGGCTTTATTTTCCACTTTTATATTATTTTTGGGACTAACCTATTAACCGGAGGCCCAGCCAGAATTGTTGTTTTTTTGCCTATTTTAGGGTTTCGAAGAAAAAGAATATCAAACGGAATGAAACCTTCGGGAACGTGATTTTCTCACCAAACATGATCCAGGAGACTTGGACCCTACGTCAAGAAACAAAGGAGGAGGCCATGAGGTAGGGGGCGCGCCTCCCCCCCCAAGCGTGCCCTCCACCCTCGTGGGCCCCCTGTTGCTCCACCGACGTATTCCTTCCTCCTATATATACCTACGTACCCCCAAACGATCAGATACGGAGCCAAAACCCTAATTCCACCGCTTTAACTTCCTGTATCCACGAGATCCCATCTTGGGGCCTGTTCCGGAGCTCCGCCGGAGGGGTATCCATCATGGAGGGTTTCTACATCAACACCATAGCCTCTCCGATGAAGTGTGAGTAGTTTACCTCAGACCTTCGGGTCCGTAGTTATTAGCTAGATGGCTTCTTCTCTCTTTTTGGATCTCAACACAATGTTCTCCCCATCTCTCGTGGAGACCTATTCGATGTAATCTTCATTTGCGGTGTGTTTTCTGAGACCGATGAATTGTGGGTATATGATCAAGTTTATCTATGAACAATATTTGAATCTTCTCTGAATTCTTTTATGTATGATTGGTTATCTTTGCAAGTCTCTTAGAACTATCAGTTTGATTTGGCCTACTAGATTGATCTTTCTTGCAATGGGAGAATTTCTTAGCTTTGGGTTCAATCTTGCGGTGTCCTTTCCCAGTGACAGTAGGGGCAGCAAGGCACGTATTGTATTGTTGCCATCGAGGATAACAAGATGGGGTTTTCATCATATTGCATGAGTTTATCCCTCTACATCATGTCATCTTGCTTAAAGCGTTACTCTATTCTCTTGAACTTAATACTCTAGATGCATGCTGGATAGCGGTCGATGTGTGGAGTAATAGTAGTAGATGCAGGCAGGAGTCGGTCTACTTGTCTCGGACGTGATGCCTATATACATGATCATGCCTAGATATTCTCATAACTATTCTCAATTCTGTCAATTGCTCAACAGTAATTCATTCACCCACCGTAAAATACTTATGCTCTTGAGAGAAGCCACTAGTGAAACCTATGGCCCCTGGGTCTATCTTCATCATATTAATCTTCCAATACTTAGTTAGTTCCTTTGATTTTTTACTTTGCCTTTATTTTACTTTGCATCTTTATCACAAAAATACCAAAAATATTATCTTATCATATCTATCAGATCTCACTCTCGTAAGTGACCGTGAAGGGATTGACAACCCCTTATCGCGTTGGTTGCGAGGAGTTATTTGCTTTGTGCAAGTACTAGGGGACGCGCGCGCAACCTCCTACTGGATTGATACCTTGGTTCTCAAAAACTGAGGGAAATACTTACGCTACTTTGCTGCATCATCCTTTCCTCTTGGGGGAAATCCAACGCAGTGCTCAAGATGTAGCAAGAAGAATTTCTGGCGCCGTTGCCGGGGAGGTTCGTGCAAGTCAAGATTTGACTTCCAACAACGAGCCATTTCTGGCGTCTACGCAAAATTCAACATACCAAGTACCCATCACAATCCTTGTCTCCCGCATTACATTATTTGCCATTTGCCTGTCGTTTTCCTCTCCCCCACTTCACCCTTACCGTTTATTCGCCCTCTCTCTCTATCCTCCCTCTCTTTCTCAATTTGCCTCTTTTCCATTTACTTGTCATTATGGCTAGTCCTCTATCTTCTTCATTGTCTCCCGAGAATGAAGTTCTAAATTTTAAGCAAAGGGAGGGAGAAAATCTAAAAGACGCTTGGTATAGAATTTGCAATGCTCAAAATTGATCTACTAGGAAGCAATCTACTTCCGTTCTTATTCGCAGTTTTTATGTAGGCGTTGCTCCTTAGTACAGATTTGTCCTTGATACCATTACCGGAGGGAATTTCTTGGGTAGCCACACTTTTGATTCTTATAATGCTATGATAGATTTATTTGGCTCACCACCTCTTTTGGTTAATGGAACTGTATTAACTTTGGAGCATGTAATGCAAAGGCTCAAAATTATTGAAAATAAGGTCGCTACCGTAGAGTCAATTGAACATTTGGATAAAAAGATCCACAACCGAATCTCTCAATATGGATCTAAAGTAGGAGTCACTTTGAAAAATATTAAAGAGAAGGAACCCATAGTTAATGAGAAAATAAATCATGATTCCACTAGAATCGATAAACTTGAGGGTATCATCACCAACTTGGGAACCGCTTTTTCTTTCGTAAAGAATACTCCAAGTCCTCCGACTAAAATTGCCAAGCTTATGTATGTTCCTAAAAATAAGGGTGAATCCTCTAGTAAGGAAACTGCGGACCTCAAATCTATAAGTATTCATCCCAATCTTGTTGCTATCATTAAGGAACCATTTTTTACAAATGAATTTTTCGATCTTGTGCCTAAAAGTTTGATAATAACTAAAAAGAAAGAAATTCCTAAGGATGGTAGATGCCTCATTGAAGAATTACCAACCAAAGGTGGCAATACCTAGATCTATCCTTGCTTTTTATGCCTAGCTAGGGGCGTTAAGCGATAGCGCTTGTTGGGAGGCAACCGAATTTTATTTTTATTCCTTGATTTTTGCTCCTGTTTAGTAATAAATAATTTATCTAGCCTCTGTTTTGGTTGTGTTTTTGTGTTTAATTAGTGTTTGTGCCAAGTAGAACCATTGGAAAGACTTGGGGAAAGTCTTGATATCTTGCTGTAAAAAACAGAAACTTTAGCGCTCACGAGAACTGCTGCCATTTTTATTTGGAAAGTTCTATTTAGTTAATTCTTTTTGAAGATGATTAATAGATAAATTCCTCACGTCCAGCAATTTATTTTAGAATTTTTGGGGTTCCAGATCTTGCGCTATCTACAGATTACTACAGACTGTTCTGTTTTTTGTGTGTTGTTTGCTTATTTTGATGAATCTATGGCTAGTAAAATAGTTTATAAACCATAGAGAAGTTGGAATACATTAGGTTTAACACCAATATAAATAAAGAATGAGTTCATTACAGTACCTTGAAGTGGTCTTTTGTTTTCTTTCGCTAACAGAGCTCACGAGATTTTCTACTTTAAATTTTGTGTTGTGAAGTTTTCAAGTTTTGGGTAAAGATTTGATGGATTATGGAACAAGGAGTTGCAAGAGCCTAAGCTTGGGGATGCCCATGCCACCCCCAAGATAATCTAAGGACACCTAAAAGCCAAAGCTTGGGGATGCCCCGTATGGCATCCCCTCTTTCGTCTACTTCTATCGGTAACTTTACTTGGAGCTATATTTTTATTTACCACATGATATGTGTTTTGCTTGGAGCGTCTTGTATTATTTGAGTCTTTATTTTCTAGTTTACCACAACCATCCTTGCTGTACACACCTTTTGAGAGAGCCATACATGATTTGGAATTTGTTAGAATACTCTATGTGCTTCGCTTATATCTTTTGAGTTATATAGTTTTGCTCTAGTACTTCACTTATATCTTTTAGAGCACGGTGGTGGATTTGTTTTATAGAAACTATTGATCTCTCATGATTCACTTAGATTATTTTGAGAGTATTAAATAGCATGGTAATTTTCTTAAATAATCCTAATATGCTTGGTATTCAAGAATAGTAAAAACTTTCCTATAAGTGTGTTGAATACTATGAGAAGTTTCATGCTTGATAATTGTTTTGAGATATGAAGATGGTGATATTAAAGTTGTGCTAGTTGAGCAGTTGTGAATTTGAGAAATACTTGTGTTAAAGTTTGTGATTCCCGTAGCATGTGTTGGGGAACGTAGTAATTTCAAAAAAAATCCTACGCACACGCAAGATCATGGTGATGCATAGCAACGAGAGGGGAGAGTGTGATCTATATACCCTTGTAGACCGACGGCGGAAGCGTTAGCACAACGCGGTTGATGTAGTCGTACGTCTTCACAGCCCGACCAATCAAGCACCGAAACTACGGCACCTCCGAGTTCTAGCACACGTTCAGCTCAATGACGATCCCCGGACTCCGATCCAGCAAAGTGTTGGGGAAGAGTTCCGTCAGCACAACGGCGTGGTGACGATCTTGATGCACTACCGTCGCAGGGCTTCGCCTAAGCACCGCTACAATATTATCAAGGATTATCGTGGAAGGGGGCACCGCACAAGGCTAAGAATATGATCACGTGGATCAATTTGTGTGTCTAGGGGTGCCCCCTACCCCCGTATATAAAGGAGCAAGGGGAGGAGGCCGGCCGGCCCCTGTGGCGCGCCAAGGAGGAGTCCTTCTCCTAGTAGGAGTAGGACTCCTACTAGGAGGGGGAAAGAAGTGGGGAGAGAGAAGGAAAGGGGGGCGCCGCCCCCCCTCTCCTAGTCCAATTCGGACCAGGGGGGAGGAGGCGTGCGGCCCACCCTGGCTGCCCCTCTCTCTCTCCACTAAGGCCCATATGGCCCATTACTTCTCCCGGGGGGTTCCGGTAACCCTCCAGCTCTCCGGTTTTCTCCGAAATCACCCGGAACACTTCTGGTGTCCGAATATAGTCGTCCAATATATCAATCTTTATGTCTCGACCATTTCGAGACTCCCCGTTCTGTCCGTGATCACATCCGGGACTCCGAACTAACTTTGGTACATCAAAACTCATAAACTCATAATATAACTGTCATCGAAACCTTAAGCGTGCGGACCCTACGGGTTCGAGAACAATGTAGACATGACCGAGACACGTCTCCGGTCAATAACCAATAGCGGAACCTGGATGCTCATATTGGCTCCTACATATTCTACGAAGATCTTTATCGGTCAGACCGCATAACAACATACGTTGTTCCCTTTGTCATCGTATGTTACTTGCCCGAGATTCGATCGTCGGTATCTCAATACCTAGTTCAATCTCGTTACCGGCAAGTCTCTTTACTCGTTTCGTAATACATCATCTCGCAACTAACTCATTAGTTGTAATGCTTGCAAGGCTTATGTGATGTGCATTACCGAGAGGGCCCAGAGATACCTCTCCGACAATCGGAGTGACAAATCCTAATCTCGAAATACGCCAACCCAACATTCACCTTTGTAGACACCTGTAGAGCTCCTTTATAATCACCCAGTTACGTTGTGACGTTTGGTAGCACACAAAGTGTTCCTCCGGTAAACAGGAGTTGCATAATCTCATAGTCATAGGAACATGTATAAGTCATGAAGAAAGCAATAGCAACATACTAAACGATCGAGTGCTAAGCTAACGGAATGGGTCAAGTCAATCACATCATTCTCCTAATGATGTGATCCCGTTAATCAAATAACAACTCTTTGTCTATGGTTAGGAAACATAACCATCTTTGATTAACGAGCTAGTCAAGTAGAGGCATACTAGTGACACTCTGTTTGTCTATGTATTCACACATGTATTATGTTTCCGGTTAATACAATTCTAGCATGAATAATAAACATTTATCATGAAATAAGGAAATAAATAATAACTTTATTATTGCCTCTAGGGCATATTTCCTTCAGTCTCCCACTTGCACTAGAGTCAATAATCTAGTTCACATCGCCATGTGATCTAACATCAATAGTTCACATCTTTAGATCCGTAGTTCACATCGATATGTGACCAACACCCAAAGGGTTTACTAGAGTCAGTAATCTAGTTCACATTGCTATGTGATTAACACCCAAAGAGTACTAAGGTGTGATCATGTTTTGCCTGTGAGATAAGTTTAGTCAACGGGTCTGCCATATTCAGATCCGTAAGTATTTTGCAATTTTCTATGTCTACAATGCTCTGCACGGAGCTACTTTAGCTAATTGCTCCCACTTTCAATATGTATCCAGATGAAGACTAAGAGTCATCCGGATCAGTGCCAAAACTTGTATCGATGTAACCCTTTTACGACGAACCTTTTGTCACCTCCATAATCGAGAAACATATCCTTATTCCACTAAGGATAATTTTGACCGCTGTCCAGTGATCTACTCCTACATCACTATTGTACTCCCTTGCCAAAATTAGTGTAGGGTATACAATAGGTCTGGTACACAGCATGGCATACTTTATAGAACCTATGGCCAAGGCATAGGGAATGATTTTCATTCTCATTCTATTTTCTGCCGTGGTCGGGCTTTGAGTCTTACTCAATTTCACACCTTGTAACACAGGCAAGAATTCTTTCTTTGACTGTTCCATTTTGAACTACTTCAAAATCTTGTCAAGGTATGTACTCATTGAAAAAACTTATCAAGTGTCTTGATCTATCTCTATAGATCTTGATGCTCAATATGTAAGCAGCTTCACCGAGGTTTTCTTTGAAAAAATCCTTTCAAACACTCCTTTATGCTTTCCAGAATAATTCTACATTATTTCCGATCAACAATATGTCATACACATATACTTATCAGAAATGTTGTAGTGCTCCCACTCACTTTCTTGTAAATACAGGCTTCACCGCAAGTCTGTATAAAAAACTATATGCTTTGATCAACTTATCAAAGCGTATATTCCAACTCCGAGATGCTTGCACCAGTCCATAGATGGATCTCTGGAGCTTGCATATTTTGTTAGCACCTTTAGGATTGACAAAACCTTCTGGTTGTATCATATACAACTCTTCTTTAAATCCATTAAGGAATGTAGTTTTGTTTATCCATTTGCCAGATTTCATAAAAATGCGGCAATTTCTAACATGATTTGGACACACTTAAGCATCACTATGAGTGAGAAAATTTCATCGTAGTCAACACCTTGAACTTTGTCAAAAACCTTTTTCGACAAGTCTAGCTTTGTAGGTAGTAACACTACTATCAGCGTCCGTCTTCCTCTTGAAGATCCATTTATTTTCTATGGCTTGCCGATCATCGGGCAAATCCATCAAAGTCCATACTTTGTTCTCATACATGGATCATATCTCAGATTTCATGGCTTCAAGCCGTTTTGCAGAATCTGGGCCCACCATCGCTTTTTCATAGTTCATAGGTTCATCATGATCTAGTAGCATGACTTCCAGAACAGGATTACCGTACCACTCTGGCGCGGATCTTACTCTAGTTGATCTACGAGGTTCAGTAGTATCTTGTTCTGAAGTTTCATGATCATTATCATTAGCTTCCTCACTAATTGGTGTAGTTGTCACAGAAACTGGTTTCTGTGATGTACTACTTTCCAATAAGGGAGAAGGTGCAGTTACCTCGTCAAGTTCTACTTTCCTCCCACTCACTTCTTTCAAGAGAAACTCCTTCTCTAGAAAGGACCCATTCTTAGCAACGAATGTCTTGCCTTCGGATCTGTGATAGAAGGTGTACCCAACAGTCTTCTTTGGGTATCCTATGAAGACATATTTCTCCGATTTGGGTTTGAGCTTATCAGGATGAAACTTTTTCACATAAGCATCACAACCCAAAACTTTAAGAAACGACAACTTTGGTTTCTTGCCAAACCATAATTCAGATTGTGTCGTCTCAACGGATTTAGATGATGCCCTTTTTAACGTGAATGCAGTTGTCTCTAATGCATAACCCCAAAACGATAGTGGTAGATCGGTAAGAGACATCATAGATTGCACTATATCCAATAAAGTATGGTTATGACGATCAGACACACCATTATGCTGTGGTGTTCCAGGTGGCATGAGTTTGTGAAACTATTCCACAATGTTTTAATTGAAGACCAAACTCGTAACTCAAATATTTGTCTCCGCGATCAGATCGTAGAAACCTTATTTTCTTGTCACGATGATTTTCCACTTCACCCTGAAATTATTTGAACTTTTCAAATGTTTCAGACTTATGTTTCATCAAGTGGATATACTCATATCTGCTCAAATCATCTGTGAAGGTCAGAAAATAACGATACCCGCCGCGAGCCTCAACACTCATTGGACTGCATACATCAGTATGTATTATTTCCAATCAGTCAGTTGCTCGCTCCATTGTTTCGGAGAACTGAGTCTTAGTCATCTTGCCCATAAGGCATGGTTCGCAAGCATCAAGTGATTCATAATCAAGTGATTCCAAAAGCCCATCAGCATGGAGTTTCTTCATACGCTTTACACCAATATGACCTAAACGGCAGTGCCACAAATAAGTTGCACTATCATTATTAACTTTGCATCTTTTGGTTTCAATATTATGATTATGTGTATCACTACGATCGAGATCCAATGAACCAGTTTCATTGGGTGTGTAACCATATAAGGTTTTATTCATGTAAACAGAACAACAATTTATTCTCTTACTTAAATGAATAAACGTATTACAATAAACATGATCAAATCATATTCATGCTCAACGCAAACACCAAATAACACTTATTTAGGTTCAACACTAATCCCGAAAGTATAGGGAGTGTGCGATGATGATCATATCAATCTTGGAACCACTTCCAACACACATCGTCACTTCACCCTTAACTAGTCTCTGTTTATTCTGCAACTCTCATTTCGAGTTACTAATCTTAGCAACTGAACCAGTATCAAATACCGAGGGGTTGTTATAAACAATAGTAAAGTACACATCAATAACATGTATATCAAATATACTTATGTTCACTTTGCCATCCTTCTTATCCGCCAATCACTTGGGGTAGTTCCGCTTATAGTGACCAGTCCTTTGCAGTAGAAGCACTTAGTCTCAGGCTTAGGACCAGACTTGGGCTTCTTCACTTGAGCAGCAACTTGCTTGCTTTTCTTCTTGAAGTTCCCCTTTTTTTCCTTTGCCCTTTTCTTGAAACTAGTGATCTTGTCAACCATCAACACTTGATGCTCTTTCTTGATTTCTACCTTCATCGATTTCATCATCATGAAAAGCTCGGGAGTCGTTTTCGTTATCCCTTGCATACTATAGTTCATCACGAAGTTCTACTAACTTGGTGATGGTGACTAGAGAATTCTGTCAATCACTTTCTTATCTGGAAGATTAACTCCCACTTGATTCAAGCGATTGTAGTACCCAGACAATCTGAGCACATGCTCACTAGTTGAGCGATTCTCCTCCATCTTTTGGCTATAGAACTTGTTGGAGACTTCATATCTCTCAACTCGGGTATTTGCTTGAAATATTAACTTCAACTCCTGGAACATCTCATATGGTCCATGACGTTCAAAACGTCTTTGAAATCCCGATTCTAAGCTGTTAAGCATGGTGCACTAAACTATCAAGTAGTCATCATATTGATCTAGCCAAATGTTCACAACGTCTGCATCTGCTCCTGCAATAGGTCTGTCACCTAGCGGTGCATCAAGGACATAATTCTTCTGTGCAACAATGAGGATAAACCTCACATCACGGATCCAATCCGCATCATTGCTACTAACGTCTTTCAACACAATTTTCTCTAGGAACATATCAAAATAAACACACGGAAGCAACAACGCGAGCTATTGATCTACAACATGATTTGCAAAATACTACCAGGACTAAGTTCATGATAAATTTAAGTTCAATTAATCATATTACTTAAGAACTCCCACTTAGATAGACATCCCTCTAATCCTCTAAGTGATCACGTGATCCAAATCAACTAAACCATGTCCGATCATCACGTGAGATGGAGCAGTTTCATTACTGAACATCACTATGTTGATCATATCTACTATATGATTCACGCTCGAACTTTCGGTCTCAGTGTTCCGAGGCCATATCTGTATATGCTTGGCTCGTCAAGTATAACCTGAGTATTCCGCGTGTGCAACTATTTTGCACCCGTTGTATTTGAATGTAGAGCCTATCACACCCGATCATCATGTGGTGTCTCAGCACGAAGAACTTTCGCAACGGTGCATACTCAGGGTGAACACTTCTTGATAATTAGTGAGAGATCATCTTAAAATGCTACCGTCAAACTAAGCAAAATAAGATGTATAAAAGATAAACATCATATGCAATCAAAATATGTGACATGATATGGCCATCATCATCTTGCGCCTTTGATTTCCATCTCCAAAGTACTGTCACGATCTCTATCGTCACCGGCATGACACCATGATCTCCATCATCTTGATCTATATCAATGTGTCGTCACGTGGTCGTCTCGCCAACAATTGCTCTTCCAACTATTGCTATCGCATAGCGATAAAGTAAAGCAATTATTGGACGCTTGCATCTTATGCAAATAGAGAGACAACCATAAGGATTTTGCCAGTTGCCGATGACTTCAACAAAACATGATCATCTCATACAACAACTTATATATCATCACGTCTTGACCATATCACATCACAACATGCCCTGCAAAAACAAGTTAGACGTCCTCTACTTTGTTGTTGCAAGTTTTACGTGGCTGCTACGGGCTTAAGCAAGAACCAATCTTACCTACGCATCAAAACCACAATGATAGTTTGTCAAGTTGGTGTTGTTTTAACCTTTGCAAGGACCGGGCGTAGCCACACCCGGTTCAACTAAAGTTGGAGAAACTGTCACCCGCTAGCCACCTTTGTGCAAAGCATGTCAGGAGAACCGGTCTCGCGTAAGCGTACGCGTAATGTCGGTCCGGGCCGCTTCGTCCAACAATACCGCCGAACCAAAGTATGACATGCTGGTAAGCAGTATGACTTATATCACCCACAACTCACTTATGTTCTACTCGTGCATATAACATCAACACGTAAAACCTAGGCTCGGATGCCACTGTTGGGGAACGTAGAAATTTCAAAAAAATTCCTACGCACACGCAAGATCATGGTGATGCATAGCAACAAGAGGGGAGAGTGTGATCTACGTACCCTTGTAGACCAACAGCGAAAGCGTTAGCACAACACGGTTGATGTAGTCGTACATCTTCACGGCCCGACCGATCAAGCACCGAAACTACGGCACCTCCGAGTTCTAGCACACGTTCAGCTCGATGACGATCCCCGGACTCCGATCCAGCAAAGTTTCAGGGAAGAGTTCCGTCAGCACGACGGCATGGTGACGATCTTGATGCACTACCGTCGCAGGGCTTCGCCTAAGCACCGCTACAATATTATCGAGGATCATGGTGGAAGGGGGCACCGCACACGGCTAAGAATATGATCACGTGGATCAACTTGTGTGTCTAGGGGTGCCCCCTGCCCCCGTATATAAAGGAGCAAGGGGAGGAGGCCGGCCGGCCCCTATGGCACGCCAAGGAGGAGTCCTCCTCCTAGTAGGAGTAGGACTCCTACTAGGAGGGGAAAAGAAGTGGGGAGGGAGAAGGAAAGGGGGGCGCCGCCCCCCTCACCTAGTCCAATTCGGACCAGCGGGGAGGAGGCACGCGGCCCACCCTGGCTGCCGTCTCTCTCTCCACTAAGGCCCATATGGCCCATTACTTCTCCCGGGGGGTTACGGTAACCCTCCGGCTCTCCGGTTTTCTCCGGAATCACCCGGAACACTTCCGGTGTCCGAATATAGCCGTCCAATATATCAATCTTTATGTCTCGACCATTTCGAGACTCCTCATTATGTCCGTGATCACATCTAGGACTCCGAACTAACTTCGGTACATCAAAACACATAAACTCATAATATAACTGTCATCGAAACCTTAAGCGTGCGGACCCTACGGGTTCGAGAACAATGTAGACATGACCGAGACACGTCTCCGGTCAATAACCAATAGCGGAACCTGGATGCTCATATTGGCTCCTACATATTCTACGAAGATCTTTATCGGTCAGACCGCATAACAACATACGTTGTTCCCTTTGTCATCGGTATGTTACTTGCCCGAGATTCGATCGTCGGTATCTCAATACCTAGTTCAATCTCATTACCGGCAAGTCTCTTTACTCGTTTCGTAATACATCATCTCGCAACTAACTCATTAGTTGTAATGCTTGCAAGGCTTATGTGATGTGCATTACCGAGAGGGCCCAGAGATACCTCTCCGACAATCGAAGTGACAAATCCTAATCTCGAAATACGCCAACCCAACATTCACCTTTGGAGACACCTGTAGAGCTCCTTTATAATCACCCAGTTACGTTGTGATGTTTGGTAGCACACAAAGTGTTCCTCCAGTAAATGGGAGTTGCATAATCTCATAGTCATAGGAACATGTATAAGTCATGAAGAAAGCAATAGCAACATACTAAACGATCGAGTGCTAAGCTAACGGAATGGGTCAAGTCAATCACATCATTCTCCTAATGATGTGATCCCGTTAATCAAATAACAACTCTTTGTCTATGGTTAGGAAACATAACCATCTTTGATTAACGAGCTAGTCAAGTAGAGGCATACTAGTGACACTCTGTTTGTCTATGTATTCACACATGTATTATGTTTCTGGTTAATACAATTCTAGCATGAATAATAAACATTTATCATGAAATAAGGAAATAAATAATAACTTTATTATTGCCTCTAGGGCATATTTCCTTCAGCATGCACGTATGGTGAACCGTTATGTGATGAAGTCGGAGCATGATTTATTTATTGATTGTCTTCCTTATGAGTGGCGGTCGGGGACGAGCGATGGTATTTTCCTACCAATCTATCCCCCTAGGAGCATGCGCGTAATACTTTGCTTTGATAACTAGTAGATTTTTGCAATAAGTATATGAGTTCTTTATGACTAATGTTGAGTCCATGGATTATACGCACTTTTCTTCCTTCCACCATTGCTAGCCTCTCTAATACCGCGCACCTTTTGCCGGTATCATACACCCACCATATACCTTCCTCAAAACAGCCACCATACCGACCTATTATGGCATTTCCATAGCCATTCCGAGATATATTGCCATGCAACTTTCCACCGTTCCGTTTATTATGACACACTCCATCATTGTCATATTGCTTAGCATGATCATGTAGTTTACATCGTATTTGTGGCAAAGCCACCGTTCATAATTCTTTCATACATGTCACTCATGAGTCATTACATATCCCGGTACAATACCGAAGGCATTCACATAGAGTCATATTTTGTTCTAAGTATCTAGTTGTAATTGTTGAGTTGTAAGAAAATAAAAGTGTGATGATCATCATTATTAGAGCATTGTCCCAGTGAGGAAAGGATGATGGAGACTATGATTCCCCCACAAGTCGGGATGAGACTCCGGACGAAAAATAAAAAGAAAGAAAGAAAGAAAAGAGGCCATAAAAAGAGAAAAGGCCCAAATAAAAAATGAGAGAAAAAGAGAGAAGGGGCAATGCTACTATCCTTTTACCACACTTGTGCTTCAAAGTGGCACCATGATCTTCATAGTAGAGAGTCTCTCATCTCGTCACTTTCATATACTAGTGGGAATTTTTCATTATAGAACTTGGCTTGTATATTGCAATGATGGGCTTCCTCAAATTGCCCTAGGTCTTCGTGAGCAAGCGAGTTGGATGCACACCCACTTAGTTTCTTTTTGAGCTTTCATATACTTATAGCTCTAGTGCATCCATTGCATGGCAATCCCTACTCACTCACATTGATTTCTATTGATAGGCATCTCCATAGCCCGTTGATACGCCTAGTTGATGTGAGACTATCTTCTCCCTTTTGTCTTCTCCACAACCACCATTCTATTCCACCTATAGTGCTATATCCATGGCTCACGCTCATGTATTGCGTGAAGATTGAAAAAGTTTTGAGAATGTCAAAAGTATGAAACAATTTCTTGGCTTGTCATCGGGGTTGTGCATGATTTAAATACTTTGTGTGGTGAAGATAGAGCATAGCCAGACTATATGATTTTGTAGGGATAACTTTCTTTGGCCATGTTATTTTGAGAAGACATGATTACTTTATTAGTATGATTGAAGTATTATTATTTTTATGTCAATATGAACTTTTATCTTGAATCTTTTGGATCTGAATATTCATACCACAATTAAGAAAAGTTACATTAAAATTATGCCAAGTATCATTCCACATCAAAAATTGTGTTTTTATCATTTACTTACTCGAGGACGAGCAGGAATTAAGCTTGGGGATGCTTGATACGTCCCCAACGTATCTATAATTTTTTATTGCTCCATGCTATATTATCTACTGTTTTGGACATTATTGGGCTTTATTTTCCACTTTTATATTATTTTTGGGACTAACCTATTTACCGGAGGCCCAGCCCAGTATTTTTTTTGTTGCCTATTTTAGGGTTTTGAAGAAAAGGAATATCAAACGGAGTCCAAACGGAATGAAACCTTCGGGAACGTGATTTTCTCACCGAACATGATCCAGGAGACTTGGACCCTACGTCAAGAAACAAAGGAGGAGGCCACGAGGTAGGGGGCGCGCCTCCCCCCCCCCAAGCGCGCCCTCCACCCTCGTGGGCCCCCTGTTGCTCCACCGACGTACTCCTTCCTCCTATATATACCTACGTACCCCCAAACGATCATATACGGAGCCAAAACCCTAATTCCACCGCTTTAACTTCCTGTATCCACGAGATCCCATCTTGGGGCCTGTTCCGGAGCTCCGCCGGAGGGGTATCCATCACGGAGGGTTTCTACATCAACACCATAGCCTCTCCAATGAAGTGTGAGTAGTTTACCTCAGACCTTCGGGTCCGTAGTTATTAGCTAGATGGCTTCTTCTCTCTTTTTGGATCTCAATACAATGTTCTCCCCATATCTCATGGAGATCTATTCGATGTAATCTTCATTTGCGGTGTGTTTGTTGAGATCGATGAATTGTGGGTATATGATCAAGTTTATCTATGAACAATATTTGAATCTTCTCTGAATTCTTTTATGTATGATTGGTTATCTTTGCAAGTCTCTTAGAACTATCAGTTTGATTTGGCCTACTAGATTGATCTTTCTTGCAATGGGAGAATTTCTTAGCTTTGGGTTCAATTTTTCGGTGTCCTTTCCCAGTGACAGTAGGGGCAGCAAGGCACGTATTGTATTGTTGCCATCGAGGATAACAAGATGGGGTTTTCATCATATTGCATGAGTTTATCCCTCTACAGCATGTCATCTTGCTTAAAGCGTTACTCTATTCTCTTGAACTTAATACTCTAGATGCATGCTGGATAGCGGTCGATGTGTGGAGTAATAGTAGTAGATGCAGGCAGGAGTCAGTCTACTTGTCTCGGACGTGATGCCTATATACATGATCATACCTAGATATTCTCATAACTATGCTCAATTCTGTCAATTGCTCAACAGTAATTCATTCACCCACCATAAAATACTTATGCTCTTGAGAGAAGCCACTAGTGAAACCTATGGCCACTGGGTCTATCTTCATCATATTAATCTTCCAATACTTAGTTATTTCCTTTGCTTTTTTACTTTGCCTTTATTTTACTTTGCATCTTTATCACAAAAATACCCAAAATATTATCTTATCATATCTATCAGATCTCACTCTCGTAAGTGACCGTGAAGGGATTGACAACCCCTTATCGCGTTGGTTGCGAGGAGTTATTTGCTTTGTGCAGGTACTAGGGGACGCGCGCACAACCTCCTACTGGATTGATACCTTGGTTCCCAAAAACTGAGGGAAATACTTACGCTACTTTGTTGCATCATCATTTCCTCTTCGTGGAGATCCAACGAAGTGCTCAAGAGGTAGCAGATGGTAACAGGAGGCGGGGGACACAATGTTTACCCAGGTTCGGGCCCTCTCGATGGAGGTAATACCCTACTTCCTGCTTGATTGATCTTGATGATATGAGTATTACAAGAGTTGATCTACCACGAGATCAGAGAGGCTAAACCCTAGAAGCTAGCCTATGGTATGATTGTTGTTGTCCTATGGACTAAAACCCTCTGGTTTATATAGATACCGGAGGGGCTAGGGTTACACAGAGTCAGTTACAAGGGAGGAGATCGAGTCGGTTACAAGGGAGGAGATCTACATATCCGAATCGCCAAGCTTGCCTTCCACGCAAAGGAGAATCCCATCCGGACACGGGACGAAGTCTTCAATCTTGTATCTTCATATTCCAACTGTCCGGCCAAAGTATATAGTCCGGCTGTCCGAGGACCCCCTAATCCAGGACTCCCTCAGTAGCCCCTGAACCAGGCTTCAATGACGATGAGTTCGGCGCGTAGATTGTCTTAGGCATTGCAAGGCGGGTTCCTCCTCTGAATACTCCATAGAAGATTTTGAACACAAAGATAGTGTTCGACTCTGCAAAAAAAATTCCACATACCATCGTAGAGAGTATAATATTTCCACAAATCTAATCTGCTGACAGCTTTTCATAACGTGACATCACGCCATGGCCCCGGTTATTATTCAAACCATTTTTCTCAACCAGCTACTGCACATATTGCGAGGCGGTTTTCTTGGCACGTCTTGTCGAAGCAGAGATCATGTCCCCTTATCCCGGGATCCTCATCAATATAGGTGTGGGTAACCCAACCGCGCCATCAATCACGACGCTTGGGGAATAAGCCAGTTTTACCAAGCAAGTGGGGAGGCGCATAGTTTCTACCACCCCTATAAAGGGATAAGGACTCCTCTTTTTTACCCACGCCTTCTTCTTCCCTGCCCATCCATTCTCGCGCACTCGAGCTCCAGCACCCAAGTTCGCATCTTCTCCGTAAAAACACTCCGAACATGTCTGGAGCGGGAGGCAAGTGGATGGCCTCCTCCGTTACGGAGGAGAACATCGCGAAGCTCTGGGAAGCCGGATACCTGGCCGCAGATATTGCGCACCGGCTCCCAGGCGTCGGGCAGATCGTTCCTACCCCCGAGCCCCACGAAAGGGTTGTATTCCTTACCCATTTCGTCCGCGGGCTGGGATTTCCCCTCCACCCATTTGTTCGTGGGCTCATGTTCTACTACGGGCTCGACTTTCATGATCTGGCCCCCAATTTCATCCTCAACATCTCGGCGTTTATCGTTGTGTGCGAGGCCTTCCTCTGCATCAAGCCCCACTTTGGCCTATGGCTGAAGACCTTCAATGTTAAACCGAAGGTGGTGGTCGGCCAGCAAGTGGAGTGCGGAGGCGCCATGGTGGGCAAAATTCCCAACGTCACTTGGCTCGAAGGCTCCTATGTGGAGACCGTAAAGGGGTGGCAATCAGGGTGGTTCTACATCACTGAGCCGCGCGACACCAACTGGGCGGCGGCCCCCGGATTCCGATCCGGCATCCCCATGCGGCTCACCTCCTGGAAAGAGAAGGGATTATCTTGGGGTTCATCGGTGGAGCTGACCGGACTCTAGAACTGTGTTAAAAACATGATAAGCAAGAAAATCAAGCTTGTCAATGTGGTCCAGGTCATGCTCTTCCGCCGGATCCTCCCGTGTCAAAGACGGGCATCAATATATGGGAGTTCGACTCGGCAAGGTACCAGACGCTGCGAGAGCTCTTCGACACGACGCACTAGGACATCTGGAGGGTGTTGTTCAAGTCTGCCGAGGTACCTCCTTCCCTTACCGAGGACCGCGGACTCAGCGCAAAGCGCCCTGCTAATCCGGTAAGCTCCTTATATCTCATAAGGCGTTTCTTTCCCTAATATAATTATGTGAGGGATCTGAACCTCCACATTATTTGACAGGAATGGGTCGTGACAGCGGAGCGGATCGATTGTCCGGCCCCTCTGCCCGAAGATCCAACAAGTACTCTCCTGACGGAGATGCTGGTTCCGGCACCCTATGAGGCGCTGGAGAAGAAGGCCACGGGGACCAGGAAAGGTCTCTGGCGCAAGGTTGTATCAGAATCACCGTCCGATAACACCAAAACGCCCTCCTCCCCCGAAGACGAGGAGGAGGAAGAGGAAAATTATCCCCATCCAGCCGGGGGAGATAAGAAAAGGAAGGTCGCCCCATCCGGGGAGGCCGAAGGGTCCAAGAAGGTAAGAGCCCTCCTTCCGGACCGCTCCACCACGGCTGCGTTCAACGACGAGGAGTGGTTGCCCAGGGACAAGCCCCTGGCGAAGTCGTAAGTATCCAGATACCATAACAGTCCTGGTATATTTCGTTTTATTGTTTCTTATCATGCCGAACATGATCGTGCAGCCCACCCAAGGACCATCTCGACGTATCCTCTTTGGATGGGTCTCTGGGCCAGTCGGAGATGAACGGTGATTCGCTCCCGACCGCCTCCTCCCCCCGCCCAACGGACGACGCCAAAGTGTTGTCCCGAAGGGCGCCAAGCCAAGGGAAGGTAGTTCTGGGGGCACCCCAAGGCGACCTCCCAGACGCCGAGCGCATGGGAGGCAAGGCTCCCATGGGCCCTAATGACGGGGGCAGCAAGTCCGGCCCCCGGCCGAATACTGCGCCAGAACCTCCCGTGGTTCCGGACTCTGTCAGGCAACCCCTCACTAAGGGGGGCGAGCCGTCTGTGCCGATGGCCTCTATCCATCCAGAGGCACCGGACAACTTGTTGGAAGCGCTTCACAGCGCTTCCATTGACGAAGAGCACCGCACTGTCATGAGTGTGGTGGTAGAGAAGGTTCAGTCCACTAAAAGCGGACCGATTGAAGCCTGTGCCAGCCTCCTAACAGGCTTTGAGGTAAGTAATCGATTTATAAGAAAATGTTATAGCATAGACAGTAGCCCCTGATGCTCTGTTTGGCGTTCACAAAGAAAGGATGAACAGAGGATCAAATAATAACCACAGGAGTCTAATCAGAATGTGTCTTATGTGAATAAGCAGGCTTCGCTGCTGGCCACTGCCGCTCACACTGTGGAGGTCTCGCACTGAAGCGGGACCTTGAGCGGTCCGAAAAAGAGCTCGGCCTTACCAAGAGGCAGCTCGAAGAGAACAAGGGTAAGTAATACCCGTCCGTATATTGATACGGAATAAAAAGGAATGTGGTTGTTAAGTCATAGGATCATCATGAATTTTGCTAGGGGCCACGACCGAAGTGGCGGCCCTGAAGGAGGCGTTGTTCGAGGCCAAAGACAAAGTGGCCAAGGAGTGCACCAAGCGTGACAAGCAAGAGGCTCGAGTCGGCGAGGTGCAGCAAGAGCTCCAGGATTTCGTCAAAAAATATGAGTCCTTGGAGCGTGACTCTAAGACGCAAGGGTCTGAGCTAGCGAAGGCCCATGAGAACGCAAAATATGCCAAGGCCGAAGCCCACAAGGCCCTCTAGGAGCTTCAGGCGGTCCAGAAGATAGCGGCGGGTAAGGAATTCATTATGCAAAGCAAGCATGTGAAGGAAACTTTTCTTTTACTTACCTGAGTTCGGAGCTCTCCAGGAGCGTTCGCAGATCTTCCCCGCAGTGTGTCTGATGCCACGGAATTTTACCGGGCCGAGGAAGGGAGCTCGACGGAGAAGTTGTTCTGGTCTCAGTATACTGGGACCGAACATCCGATGCCCTTGAGCGACCAGTTGAAGCAATTGGTCGAGCTCCACAAGGCGGCCGAACAGGCCATGAAGGGCCTCATAGTCCGGATGTGGCCTGGCGAGCCCCTGCCTAGCAGCTACTTCGGCCTGATGTGGCGGCTTGTGAATGCCTGCCCCTGGCTTGAAGTCATAAAGCGGTCCGTCTGCATTGAGGGTGCGCGCAGGGCTTTTGCCCGAGCGAAAGTGCACTGGGCGAAGATGGACGCCGAGAAGCTGGTGAAGGAGGGGCCGCCGGAGGGCAAGGAGCATCGCCGCCCCGAAAAGTATTATGACAGCATCCTGAAGGGTGCCCGCCTTGTGGCGGAGGAATGTTCTAAGGATGTAATATTTTAATGAATGTACTCATGTGACCCTGTAATATGAAAACGAGTTCGTCTGCGCTATATAACGCTTGTTGATTTAAAATATTACCTTATGTGCGGCCATTTATAAAATATGAGAGTTGGCTAGTCGTCGGCTTCTGCCCCCATGTAGCTAGTACTGAGGTGTTCGGGATAAATCTGATCACTCTTTATCCCAGTTTTGGGTCCTTCGAAGGAGGTGTTCAGCACAACGAACCAGGCAATCGGACTATAAGGCTTTATCACTCTCACTTAGCCATAGAAGTCTACAATTTTAAATTTTGGCGAAGCCCCTAGTATTCGGAAGGCCGAACTTGGGGCGCTATGAACGCCTAAATCGGACAAGGCCCGACTCCTCGCCTGAAGCAGAAAAAATCTTTAGGGATTTGGGACCTCTCGAACAGTGACCAGCTCTCGCTGCATCATGACAGTCAGTTTTCGGCTTTCTCTACTGAGGTGCTCGTCCGGAAGAACCGGGACATAATCGCAGTAGTTCTCCCAGTGCTACCTTAGCCGATATAGTAGAACGTAAGGCACCAAAACATGGGAACCGGGCAAACCCAACTATTAACCCAAGACATGATTCGGAGCTGATGCATATAATGTTATAAGTTCGGGGTGCCGCACTATCGAAAGTGTTCGGACTTTTCTTGCCGTGTTATGGGGTACACTGAAGCCCCTGGCGTACTGAACGTACCAGAATGTACGGGAGCAACTTGTCGTGAATAGACAAACAAGGAAAAAAAAGAAGATGAAGAAATGTAATAATAAGCTGACGTTGTGCCTTGTTATTTATAGGATACGTCAAAGCGTATGTGTATAAGTAGTACAATAAGCAAAAATAGGACTATCTGACATGTCCGATCCAAGGGCGAGCTGGGTGCGGGTATGTAAAACAGGTATAACGATCGGTATGAGAGGCCACCTGGGTATTCCCTTGTATGTCAAAGCTTCTTGCTCCCTTGGTGATTTCCTCCCGTGATGGGTCCGATGATCTAGCTATCGGAGAAGGCCTCTAGAGAATAGGGTCCTGAAAGGAAGAAAATGATAAAGATATACTGGTCCTGAGGCGGTTGAACCGCATTGTGGGACGTGCCATAACCGTGCCTCCGCATCTACCCATGGTATCTTTAGTGCGTAGTTATGTACGTGCGGCGTAAATTTTGTCGCTTGACTGGGACTAGGACAGAGGACGAATTGCTAGGCGAGCTCTAAACGCGCCTGGCGATTCTGTTGCGGGTTATTCCAGACTCGCTTGAGTGTGTCTGTGGACCTTGTCGCCGAATTGGCGGTTTGCCTCAAAAGGCTGCTTTTCACTTCTGCTGCAAGGGCCGCAGTGTGCTCCTCCGTGCGGAGCAAGCGTTCTATGTTTGTGTTAACTGTTATAACCTCGCGAGGTCCTGGCATTTTGAGCTTGAGGTATGCATAATGCGGTACCGCATTGAATCTAGCGAATGCGGTTCGTCCAAGTAGTGCGTGATAGCCACTGCGGAAGGGGGCGATATCGAAGATTAACTCTTCGCTTCGGTAGTTATCCGGAGATCCGAAGACCACTTCAAGTGTGATTGAGCCCGTGCAACAGGCCTCTACACCTGGTATGACACCTTTCAAGGTGGTTTTTGTGGGTTTGATCCTCAAGGGGTCTATACCCATTTTGCGCACCGTATCCTGATAAAGCAAGTTTAGGCTACTGCCACCGTCCATAAGGACTCGAGTGAGGTGGAATCCGTCAATGATAGGATCAAGGACCAATGCAGCAGAACCGCCATGACGGATACTAGTGGGGTGGTCCCTGCGATCAAAAGTGATCGGACAAGAAGGCCATGGGTTGAACTTTGGGGTGACTAGCTCCATCGCGTAGACGTCCCTGAGTGCACGCTTCCGTTCCCGCTTGGGGATATGGGTTGCGTATATCATGTTCACCATTTTCACTTGGGGAGGAAATTTCTTCTGTCCTCCTGTGTTTGGCGGTCGGGGCTCCTCCTCGTCGTCGCTATGCAGCCCCTTTTCCTTGCTTTCGGCATTCAACTTGCCGGCCTATTTGAACACCCAGCATTCTCTGTTGGTGTGGTTGGCTGGCTTATCGGGGGTGCCGTGAATTTGACATGAGCGGTCGAGTATGCGGTCTAAACTGGACGGGCCCAAATTGTTTGTTTTAAACGGCTTTTTCCGCTGACCAGATTTAGAGCCACTGAATCCGGCATTGACTGCCGTGTCTTCGGCGTTATCGCCGTTGTTGCGGCGCTTGTATCTGTTGCGACGTGGCTTGTCGTTGCTGTCTCTGGCCTCCGATGTGCCAGGGTTGCTTGCTGTGTTGTTGCTACGGGCCAACCAGCTATCCTTGCCCGCACAGAAGCGGGTCATGAGTGTTGTGAGGGCTGTCATGGCTTCTCCTGGCCGAGATGTCTGGTGAGCCACTCGTCATGGATGTTATGTTTAAAGGCCGCTAGGGCTTCGGCATCCGGACAGTCCACAATTTGGTTCTTTTTGGTTAGGAACTGAGTCCAAAATTTCCTGGCTGACTCTCCGGGCTGTTGTCTTATGTGACTTAAATCATTAGCATCTGGTGGTCGCACATAAGTGCCCTGGAAGTTGTCCAGGAATGCATTTGCTAGGTTCTCCCAACTTCCGATGGAGTTTGCTGGCAAGCTATTTAGCCAATGCCGAGTTGGTCCTTTGAGTTTTAACGGGAGGTACTTGATGGTGTGTAGATCATCCCCGTGGGCCATGTGAATGTGGAGGAAGAAATCCTCTATCCATATCGCGGGGTCGGTAGTACCATCGTATGATTCAATGTTCACGGGTTTAAACCCTTCTGGGAATTCATGATTCATTACTTCATCAGTGAAGCATAGGGGGTGTGCGGTGCCTGTGTGCCGGGCTATGTCACGACGCAGTTCGTACGAGTCTTGTCTGCTGTGTTCGGCCCGGCTGGATTTGCTTTTGGTATATCCGGCATATGACGGTCGTCGTCATGTGTTGGGGCGCGCCCTCGTGATCCGAAGATCGATCTTTTGTGTCCTGCTTTGTTTTCCAATACGTCTCGTAGGTCCTGTGTGTTACTCCGGGCCTTGTTGTTCTTGTTTGACTGGCGACGGGGTGCGGGCTAGACTTCGGGATTATATGCCACTTTGTCTCGGCCATGAGGTGGCCGGTCTGCCGCATCATATGCTGGAAGCGCAGGCTTTAATGCTTCCTCTTCAAGTTGGGGTAGCAACCTGTGCTTTGGGAAACTTTTGATTGGGCGCTCGAGTTCGTGTTCCTCGGCTGCCAGGACCTCAGTCCATCTATCCGCTAGTAGATCTTGCTCAGCTTGGAGCTGTTGTTGCTTTTTCTTCAGGCTTTTTGTTGTGGCAATAAGCCGGCGCTTAAAGCGCTCCTGTTCGACGGGATCCTCAGGCACGATAAATTCTTCGTCACCGAGGCTCACCTCGTCTTAGGAGAGAGGCATGTAATTGTCATCCTCTGATTCTCTGTATGCTGCCTGTTCCTTGGGGCTGGCTTGCCCATCCTCCTGCTCAAAGCCTGGCTGGAGGGGATTGTCTTCGTCGTCGGCACTATTTGCAGCGTTATTGTCTCCTATGCCGGTATCGCTGTTTTTGCTATGGCGGGGCTTAGAGCGGCGACGATGATGCCGGTTCTTGGATTGCTTCTCGGGGGGATTATCCTCCGTTACCTTATTGCCACCGCTTTCTTTGGGGGTGTCCACCATGTATATATCATACGATGAGGTGGCAGTCCAGTGCCCTGTGGACGGTGGTTCCTGTTCGTGTCCCGCATCGTCGTCCATACCGTCGATGTCTTCGAAGTCGAAGTTGAGCATGTAGGTTAGGTCATCGACAGTGGCTACTAAGTGGGTGGTGGGTGGGGAACGAATTTCTTCGCCGTCTGCTTCCCACTCGAGCCGGACATAGTTCGGCCAAGGGTCTCCTGACGAGGAGAGAGACTGTAATGAGTTTAGCACGTCGCCTATGGGCGAGTGCTGAAAGATATCCGCGAAGGTGAACTCCATGGTCGGTGCCCAATCAGATTGGATGGGCATGGACGCGAGCGGCTCAGAGTCTGTGGTCGGGGACGAATCCGAGTGTCCGGCAACACAGGTCTCATAGGAGGTGAAGTCAGTATTCGTCTCTATCGCCGCTGAGTGTGCGGCCTCTGTGGCGGGGTCCATCCACCCGTCCCCGGACAGCGTGATCTATTCCGGGTTGAGGGCCGGAGTAGTTACAGGTGTGATCTCCCGAACACTGTTCGATGGCAGAGCTATATCAAGCTCATCGTGACTGTGCGGCGTACCTGACATGGGTTCGAATCCGCCGAAGATCAAGTCTCCGCGGATGTCGGCGGTATAGTTTAAGCTTCCAAACCTGACCTGATGGCTAGGGTGTAGCTCTCGATCTACTCCAGATGACCGAGCGAGTTGGCCCGCAGTACAAAGCCGCCGAATACGAAGATCTGTCCGGGGAGGAAAATCTCACCCTGGATCGCATCGTTGTCGATGATCGAAGGAGCCATCTAGCCTTATGATGACGACACAGTGGAACTCTCAATGAAAGCACCAATGTCGGTGTCAAAACCGACAGATCTCGGGTAGGGGTCCCGAACTGTGCGTCTAAGGCGGATGGTAACAGGAGGCGGGGGACACAATGTTTACCCAGGTTTGGGCCCTCTCGATGGAGGTAATACCCTACTTCCTGCTTGATTGATCTTGATGATATGAGTATTACAAGAGTTGATCTACCATGAGATCGGAGAGGCTAACCCATAGAAGCTAGCCTATGGTATGATTGTTGTTGTCCTACGGACTAAAACCCTCCGGTTTATAGACACCGGAGGGGCTAGGGTTACACAGAGTCGGTTACAAGGGAGGAGATCTACATATCCGAATCGCCAAGCTTGCCTTCCACGCAAAGGAGAATCCCATCCGGACACGGGACGAAGTCTTCAATCTTGTATCTTCATAGTCCAATAGTCCGGCCAAAGTATATAGTCCGGCTGTCCGAGGACCCCCTAATCCAGGACTCCCTCACTCTTCACTACAACATCGATGGCCTTCATCTTTCCCCAGTATGTCTTGACATGGTCAAAGGCCATCCGTGCACCCTCAATGCACGTCGACCGCTTAACAGCGTCGATACGTGGCGCCGCATCAATAAGCCGCCGCACCAAGCCGAAGTAGCTATTCGGAATAGGCTCAGTCAGACACGGCCGGATTATGACGTTCTTCATAGCAGCGCCGGATATCCTATGAAGCTCGGCCCACTGGGACATCTGTTCATTCAGCAACAGAGGGCGTTTTGATGCACTAAACTGCGACCAGAAAAGCTTATCCGTTGCATATCCCTCTTGCGCCTGGTAAAACAGTGCCGCATCGGAAGAACTCTTCGGCAGGCCCAAAAACGCGTCTGGAGAACTCCACACTTTGTTAAGCTGAGCATAATTCGGATCGCCGAACTTAGTCTGTAATAAAAAGGGCTTACCAGCCGCAATCTCCCAGCTTGTCGGATCTCCTCATGGGCTGCTCTAGATTCGGACCACGCTTCTTTCTGCTCTCGCAAGGCCTTGTCAACATCAGCCATTTTGGCTTTATTCGCCTTCTCAAGGAATTCACGGCGGCTAGTAGCATTCTTTAGTTCGACAAAAATAGACCACTCATCAAGGGTGCATGACCATAAACGATATTACTCATATAAATAAAACAACCATTATTCTCTGATTTAAATGAATAACTGTCTCACATTAAACAAGATCCAGATATAATGTTCATGCTCGGCGTTGGCATCAAATAACAATCATTTAGGTCTAAAACTAACCCCGACAGTAGATGTAGGTAGCGTGCCGACGGCGATCACATCGACTTTGGAACCATTTCCCACGCGCATCATTACCTCGTCCTTAGCCAATCTTTGTTTAATCTGTAGCCCCTGTTTCGAGTTGCAAATATGAGCAACAGAACCAGTATCAAATACCCAGGCGCTACTACGAGCATTAGTAAGGTACACATCAATAACATGTATATCATTGCCATCCTTCTTATCTGCCAAATACTTGGGGCAGTTCCGCTTCCAGTGATCAGTCCCTTTGCAGTAGAAGCACTCAGTCTCAGGCTTAGGTCCAAACTTGGGTTTCTTCCCTTGAGCAGCAACTGGCTTGCTGTTCTTCTTGAAGTTCCCCTTCTTCCCTTTTCCCTTTTTCTTGAAACTAGTGGTCCTGTTAACCATCAACACTTGATGCTCCTTCTTGATTTCTACCTCCGCAGCCTTTAGCATAGCGAAGAGCTCGGGAATAGTCTTCTCCATCCCTTGCATATTATAGTTCATCATGAAGCCTTTATAGCTTGGTGGTAGTGATTGAAGAACTCTGTCAATGACACTATCATAAGGAAGATTAACTCCCAGCTGAGTCAAGTGGTTGTGGTACCCAGACATTCTGAGTATGTTTTCACTGACAAAACTATTCTCCTTCATTTTGCAGCTGTAGAACTTGTTGGAGACTTTATATCTCTCAACTCGGGCATTTGCTTGAAATATTAACTTCAACTCCTGGAACATCTCATATGCTCCATGATGTTCAAAACATCTTTGAAGTCCCGATTCTAAGCCGTAGAGCATGGCACACTGAATTATCGAGTAGTCATCATCTTTGCTCTGCCAGACGTTCGTAACATCTGGAGTTGCTCGTGCAGCGGGTCTTGCACCTAGCGGTGCTTCCAGGACATAATTCTTATGTGCAGCAATGAGGATAATCCTCAAGTTACGGACCCAGTCCGTGTAGTTGCTACCATCATCTTTCAACTTAGCTTTTTCTAGGAACGCATTAAAATTCAAGGGAACGGTAGCACGGGCCATTGATCTATAACAATATAGATATGCAAAAACTATCAGGTACTAAGTTCATGATAAATTAAAGTTCAATTAATCACATTACTTAAGAGCTCCCACTTAGATAGACATCCCTCTAGTCATCTAAATGATCACGTGATCCATATCAACTAAACCATGTCCTATCATCACGTGAGATGGAGTAGTTTTCAATGGTGAACATCTCTATGTTGATCATATCTGCATATGCTAGGCTCGTCAAGTTTAACCCGAGTATTCTGCATGTGCAAAACTGGCTTGCACCCGTTGTATGTGAACGTAGAGCTTATCACACCCGATCATCATGTGGTGTCTCGGCATGACGAACTGTAGCAACAGTGCATACTCAGGGAGAACACTTACACCTTGAAATTTAGTGAGAGGTCATCTTATAATGCTATCGTCGTACTAAGAAAAATAAGATGCATAAAAGGTAAACATCACATGCAATCAAAATATGTGACATGATATGGCCATCATCATCTTGTGCCTTTGATCTCCATCTCCAAAGCACCGTCATGATCTCCATCGTCACCGGCTTGACACCTTGATCTCCATCGTAGCATCGCTGTCGTTTCGCCAACTATTGCTTCTACGACTATCGCTACCGCTTAGTGATAAAGTAAAGCAATTACATGGCGATTGCATTTCATACAATAAAGCCACAACCATAAGGCTCCTGCCAGTTGCCGATAACTTTTACAAAACATGATCATCTCATACAACAATTTATATCTCATCACGTCTTGACCATATGACATCACAACATGCCCTGCAAAAAACAAGTTAGATGTCCTCTACTTTGTTGTTGCAAGTTTTACGTGGCTGCTACGGGCTTCTAGCAAGAATCGTTCTTACCTATGCATCAAAACCACAATGATTTTCCCTCAAGTGTGATGTTTTAACCTTCAACAAGGACCGGTCATAGTCAAACTCGATTCAACTAAAGTTGGAGAAACAGACACCCGCTAGCCACATGTGTGCGAAGCACGTTGGTAGAACCAGTCTCATGAACGCGGTCATGTAATGTCGCTCCGGACTGCTTCATCCAACAATACCGGCAAATCAAAGTAAGATGTTGGTGGTAAGCAGTATGACTATTATCGTCCACAACTCATTGTATTCTACTCATGCATATATCATCTACGCATAGACTTGGCTCTGATGCCACTGTTGGGGAACGTAATAATTCAAAAAAAATCCTACGATCATGCAAAATCTAACTAGGAGATGCATAGCAACGAGAGGGGAAAGTGTGTCCACGTACCCTCGTAGACAGAAAGCAGAAGCGTCTAATAACGCGGTTGATGTAGTCGAACGTCTTCACGATCCAACCAATCCAAGTACTGAACGTACGGAACCTCCGTGTTCGGCACACGTTCACCTCGATGACGTCCCTCGAGCTCTTGATCCAGTAGAGGGTCGAGGGAGAGTTCCGTCAGCACGACGGTGTGGTGACGGTGTTGGTGATGTGATTCGCGCAGGGCATCGCCTAAGCACTGTGACAATATGACCGAGGTGGTAAACTATGGAGGGGGGCACCGCACATGGCTAAAGAACAATTGATGTGTCTTTGAGGTGCCCCCTGGCCACGTATATAAAGGAGGGGGAGGAGGCCGGCGGCCAAGGGGGGTCCAACTAGGATTCCCAACCCTAGTTGGATTCCCTTTCCTATTCCAAGAGGGGGAAGGAGGGAAGGAGAGGGAGAGGGAAAGGAAAGAGGGGGACGCGCCCCCTCCCCCTAGTCCAACTCGAAATGCCTTGGGGGGCACGCGCCACCTTGTGGCCTGCCCTCTGCTACCCCCTTATGGCCCATTAAGGCCCATAACTTCCCAGGAGGGTTCCGGTAACCCCTCGGTTCCCCGATAAATATCTGAAACGTCCTGAAACCTTTTCGGTGTTCGAATACCTCTGTCCAATATATCAATCTTTACCTCTCGACCATTTAGAGACTCCTCGTCATGTCTGTGATTTCATCCGGGACTCCGAACAAACTTCGGTCACCAAAATGCATAACTCATAACACAAATCATCATCGAACGTTAAGCGTGCGGACCCTACGAGTTCGAGAACTATGTAGACATGACCGAGACACATCTTCGATCAATAACCAATAGTGGAACCTGGATGCTCATGTTGGCTCCTACATATTCTATGAAGATCTTTATCGGTCAAATCGCATAACAACATACGTCATTCTCTTTGTCATCGGTATGTTACTTGCCCGAGATTCGATCGTCGATATCCTCATACCTAATTCAATCTCGTTACCGTCAAGTCTCTTTACTCATTTCGTAATGCATCATCCCATAACTAACTCATTAGTCACATTGCTTGCAAGGCTTATTGTGCATTACCGAGAAGGCCCAGAGATACCTCTCCGATACACGAAGTGACAAATCCTAATCTCGATCTATGTCAACTCAACAAACACCTTTGGAGACACCTGTAGAGCATCTTTATAATCACCCTGTTACATTGTGATGTTTGATAGCACGCAAGGTGTTCCTCCAGTATTTGAGAGTTGCATAATCTCATAGTCAGAGGAATATGTATAAGTCATGAAGAAAGCAATAGTAATAAAACTAGACGATCATAATGCTAAGCTAACGGGTGGGTCTTGTCCATCACATCATTCTCTAATGATGTGATCATGTTCATCAAATGACAACACATGTCTATGGTTAGGAAACTTTACCATCTTTGATTAACGAGCTAGTCAAGTAGAGACATACTAGGGACTCTCTGTTTTGTGTATGTATTCACACATGTACTAAGTTTCCGGTTAATACAATTCTAACATGAATAATAAACATTTATCATGATATAAGGAAATATAAATAACAACTTTATTATTGCCTTTAGGGCATATTTTCTTCAAGGAAACGTACGAGAAAAAAGGGAAAATAGAAAGGAAACTAAAAAAACCGGCGATCTTTCCCGCATACATTGATCAACCGCGCGAGGAAATGTACCTAAAAATGGATCGGCCCATACGCTAATCGAGTGCACTCGAGGGGTGCACGCCAGGTCGCTCGTGAGCGACCAGCACGCCAAATAGGAGGCGTCTCGCGAGACCGGGCTACCCGTCATCTTTCCCTCAGCGCCATGTTCTTCCCAAACATGGTAGCTACCGAACAAAACTTCAAACGAATCGATCGATTTGATCGAACTTGGCTCCTCAAGAACGACATACTCCATACAGATAATCTCCTCCTCCAGCTCTGCTGATATTTTTTTTTTGCAAAATCGCCATCTTCCCGAAGTTCTCCATGCTGAAATGTCCGCTAATAGGAGTCCCTGAACCTCCTATCCTCTGCTTAATAGGAGTATATTTTTCAAGCGCAGGCCCCACCGGTATCAAGTATAGCAACATCAGTAGAAGTTTGATGACGCCATTGCCGCTCCGGCCGCATGGTACTGTCGTCGGAGCAAGCCCTGGTCCCCATAGACGCGTTTGAATTCACCATAGCACGCCACACCTTGTCCCATCTTCTATGAGTCCCTCCAACCGCCGAAGACATCGCCAGCTTCAAAGTTCGAGCCGCCCCAAGGTCTCCTCTTCCAAGTCCGGCAACCACCAACCCTTGTTCTCCGGTGAGCAAATCTTGGCCGCCCGATCTATTTCTTGCTATTCAGATTAAAACACGAAGGGGTACACTTTGTCATCCGTTCATCGTAGATCTAGCGATCCCAGTTGATTCACTTATCAAGAACAAGTATCATCGATTCATGTGCTGACACATGTCATCCTCACTGCCACTGCCACAGCATTGCCCGAATCGCTACTATGGTAGGATTTTCGTCGGAGTAAAAAAAACACCGCCACGGCAGTTTTTTATCACTTCATATCAATTTTGTTTTGCTGATATCTTGCGATCCATAAATCCAAATCTAGTGATTCTTTTTCCTGCATGCTCGTATTGACCTATATGATCCCGTAGAGCCATTATTTCACTTATTCAAACTTTTCAAATTTGAAAATTTTAAATTTGAATTCAAACCATCATATGGCCATCAAAATGAAATCTAATAAACAACACCTCTCCAGGATCCATGTGACTACCCTATATGCATACAAGAGAGACAAACACTAAATGTGTGGAATTTCCTTACTCCTTAATGGAAGATTGCAATGACTATAGGCTAAAATTATCTCTGGAATCAAGGTCGATATTAATGACTTGTGGGAAGGGCGTAGTTGCCCTGGCCGGCTATGCAACAACCATCCACCAGCACGCCTAAATAGCCACCTGGACACGTCGCCACCAGTGCCGTAGCCATGCCTCAGTGCCCGCCGCTGCAACCCATGAGCGAATCACCGTCACCACCGCTAGCTATAGGTTCAGGGTTTGTCAGAAAGGGGGTGATGGGAGTGTGCGGGACACATAGAAGCGTGAGGGTCCTTTGGTCACTTAACTGACGTGGTGGTCAAATCCAGGCCATGCAACTAGTATTTAGTCAAAAACCGGGTTCACGTTACTCAAACCACCTAAAGCATTATATAGGACGAAGATTATCTGGTTTCAATAGTTGAAGGATTGAGTTTTGCTGGTTTTGAAGTTGAGAGACGATTTTTGAACTTTCAAGAGAGTTTAGAAACGAAAAACATACTTGTCCCCAATTTTTATTATGTTTGGAGTGTGTTTCTACCACCGGTGAACCTTTTTAATACACTAGGTATGTGTCCATGCATTGCTATGTGGATCAAACAAATTTTTTTAACACAATAAGATGTCCATACGAAGGAAATCTTGATGCAAAACAAATAGACAAAACAAAATAACGTTTCTATCATTCCCTAAACAGGCAAAATTGTTATGTGCCCGTGATTGATCTGCTTTATGGGGTTACCAAAGATAAGATATTAATGGATATTTATTTGTCTATGTATTAGAAGTTTACTCGTATTTATTGAGTTAACAAAGATTGATATAGCTAGAAGGGGATGGGAAATAGGGGGAAGTTGGACGAAGGGGTGGTGGGGAGAAAGTTAAAGATGAAACCTATGGGTCCTTTACAAAAATCTTTATTAGTATGTTTTTGCGGGTAAATCTTTATTAGTATGTTACAATGGGGGCCTCCCTTTCTTGGTATGCCACATACTACATATGTTAGGCTTATTTGTGAGCAATCTTGACGTAATTAGCCGATTGCAATTATCCTAACACGATTCGTGAGTCCTTGCTTCCTGCAGGGCTGCTTCCCCAACGCACGCGGAATGCACACCCATGGATGCATGCATATACGCAAGCTAGACTCACGGCGTGATTTTGCCGATCCTAGCGCACTCCTGGGAGACGAGGGCGGCGGTGGTGGAGCTGCGCTCAAGCACGACCTCGTAGCCGTCGGCCCAGCTCTCCATCCCGGGCGCCAACACCTGCCAGAAGAGGGCCCCGGCGCACGGCCCGCCCCCCTTCACCGACGCGTAGATGGCGTCGTACACCAAGCGGAAGTAGTCGTCGCGCGCCGCCACCGCGTTGCCGCTCGACTTCCATCCGAACTCCGCCACCAGCAGCGGCTTCCGCAGCGCCGCCGCCGCGTCCTCCGTGTGCGACGCCAACCATTTCTTCATGAACTCCACCTGCTGCTCGCTCGTCGACCCCGGCACCCTGACACACACACAAGCCACACGCACACACGGTCAGCACAAATCCATCGGTTATCAGGGCTGACAGAAAATGTTCTTGTGTGGCTTCTCTTTGGCTTACCACTGGTCGGGGTAGGAGTGGATGGTGGCGAAGTCGACGGTGGGGATGCGGTTGTTTCCGATGAAGTCGGTGCCCGCGCTGTAACTGCCGCCCGGGTTGAACCGCTTGCGCTCCGGCGAGGAGTCGCCGTAGAACCCCTCGAGGCCGATCTCCACCATGTGCTTATCGTCGATGGACTTGACGTAGGAGGACATGAGCGCCACCCAGGCCTGCATGGTCTTCCCGGAGAGGTCGCTGGGGACGCGGGGCTCGTTCATCAGCTCCCATGCAAAGATGGTGGGCTCGTCCTTGTACGCCACTCCCGTGAAGTTGTTGACTCTGGTGAGCACCCTCTGCTCTCCACACATGTACACAAGAGTTAACGATCGACACAAAATATACCTATACGGTGCATATCCAAGGAAAAACGTATACGGAAGTGTATACGGTGCATCTCGGCACGTACTACACAAGATGCCAACGATGGGCGAGCTTAACGTGACGGCAGTGCAACATGCAGTGCACGCGATTAGTTTAAGTTTATTCGACGGGAGTGCACGCGATTAATTAGCGATACACGTGCATGTACGTGCGAGACTGACCTTGATGTGGTTCATGTACAAGTTCTGGGTGTGGCGGTCCGTGAAGAAGTCGTCTTCGGAGCCCAGGTTGTGGCCCTGGTCTTTGGCCCACTGCACGTATTGTTTCTTCCCGCCAAACTCACCCCAGTTGTTTGCCAGGCTCAGGATCAAGTAGAGACCTCGCTTCTTCGCTTCGGCGATCACGAAATCTAGTCCCTGAATTAATTAATATGTCGAGACAAAAATATATAAAGGGTTAATCAAAACATGTATATGTTTTTTTTCTATATATGTGTATGTTACTAGTAATGTTCATCATGAATTGGTGCCGTTTTAGGAAACTTTTACAGCCCACATTTAGTGCTAGTGTAATTAAATTGATTCATCTTTATATGTTAGGAAACTTGTTACCCTACCCGGAAAGAAAAAGGGAAACTTGTTACCCCACCCCGCACAAAAAAGAGGAAACTTTTACCCCATGGTTGGTATACAATGGAAACTTTCTAATGGAAATTAATCGTTAGACGAAAAAATAATTAGCAGTACCATTTAATTACATTTGATTATTCCTTCAAAAAAAAAGGAACATGTGGTTATTTTTATTTTTATATTTTGAAATGATGTGGTTATTTTCTTTTTGACAACATGTGGTTATTAGCTAAGAAGATACAGTATATTAGCGTGTCCGTCTATCTAACCGTACTACTAACTTTACTGCGACGGAAACGGTCTCGCATTTGTACGACAAACCCATAAAATTCAAGTAACGTGTAGCTCTCTTTGGAGTATGCTCTAAAGATTACCCGCAAAAAAAAAAAGATGTTCCAAAGATTTACTCTAGCACCTAGTAGCTTCTCCGTTCAACGTACCAGGAACACGTCCTCGCTGTAGACGCCGGGGGTGATCTGCAGCGGCCGGTTGCTCCCGCCGTCGTTGAAGGCCCACGTCCTGATGACCGTCGCGCCGACGTGGGACGCCTGGTCAAGCGTGGCGAGCACCTTGCTCCGGTCGCCGGGGTTGGACGCCATGTACATGAGCCAGTAGGCGTTGAAGCCGTTCGGGTAGAACGGCCGGCCGCCCACCGTGAACCGCGCCCCGTCCGCCCTCGCGAACCCGCCGACCTTCGCCTCTACTCCGCCGTTGCTGGGAGCCGGCGCCGCAGCGCTTGGTGCGGCGGCGTGGTGGACGCTCGGCCGGCGCGCCCCGGCCGCGAGCGCCAGGACGGCCAGGCACGACACGACCATCAGCCGCCGGGCGTTGCTGGTGCCCATGCCTACGTATGTATGTGTGTGTATGTATGTGAAGCTAAAGCTGCTATGGCTACGACGTGGAGATGATCAGCTGTAGGGTGCAATATATCTTCGCTGCGAATGATATCATGTGCATGGAGACGAGTGCTAGCTCGCGTTATATAGGCGAGGGCGCCCGCATGGCGACACGAAACGGGCAGGGCGCGGGCCGGGCAATCGACCGGCATGGTGTGACGTGCCGACGCTTGCGTTGCGTTTGCGTTGCGTTGCGTACGGGCTCTAGGCCGATCGGGTCGATCCTCGGATACGATCGTCTAGGTGAACAAGCTTGCTTTGGCAGGTGCCATGCGTGGCATGAAATGATTGCAGGCTTTCCTTGGCTTATATGGCATGAGATAATTGCCATTACTCTGGCTTTGGCATATGGCATGAGATAATGGTAAGATTAACTCTGGCATATGCCATTCATGGCATGAGATAATTGTCTAGATCAGGATGTGCATGAGAAACGACCAAGATGGGCGTTACGTACGTAGATGTTTTTTTTTTTTGCATCAAAAAAGAAATTACGTACGTAGATGTTGAAGGGGCCGTTACGTACGCCGGAGGTCAGACGGGAAGTACGAACGTACGTTCCATACCTCCGTTGTCCCATGCGCGATCGCTGGCCACAGAGGAAGCATGTACGTGTATAAAGGAAGGCGGTTATCTGGTCTCATCCTACAAGTCGGGGTTGAGTTTGCGTGCGCTCACCGGGCTGCAGGTGCAGGTGCAGGCACAGGACGCGTTGCTAGGTTAGGGGTTGACGCCTGCAAAAAAAAAAAGTTTAGTGGTTGACAAGGTGTCTACCCGCGCGCGCGCCACCAGATATGCGTACAAGGATCAAAATGTAGCGGAATCTTCCTGTTGTGTTTACGAAAGAATGTGGAAACAAAGTGCAAATACGGAATCTTAAATACAAACTTACAAAAAAGAGGAAATAAAAAGTTCCTAATGGGAATGGAAATGAAAACGGAACGTGTTCTCAGGTAGACAAAATGAAATTCCGCATCCGCACATGTGGGAGTTTTCACTCTCTTTTCTTTTTGTCTTCATACGGCAATCTAGTTTTTTTTAATATCTAGATATATTATGTACAAAAATTCATTAGAAGTACAAAGCATATTAAACATAATAAAAATTATATCATGGTCTCTAAACAAAACGACCACTATCGCCGCAAACGAGCCATCGATGCAATGTTGTCCCTCAGCCCTATTGGAACCGGCTTGAACTTGTCGATGGTAACTGAAAAATCTTTATGCACATGTCCCTAAGAGCATCTCCAGCCGCGCCCCCAACAGGCCCCCCAAGGCCGTTTTTTAGCGCCGGCGCCAAAAATCGGCCCAGTCGCGCCCCCACGAGACTTTTTTTGCCGAATTGGGCCAAAATTGGCGTCGGCGCACCCAACCTGAATCCGGCGCGCTGGGGGGCACCGGCGCGAACGTTTTGGCGCGAAAGAGTGGCGGGACCGGCGCGTCAGCGAGACGAAGGCTGGCCGTCCTCATCGTCTCGGTTTTCCTGCGGGGAATCAATGTCAAGGCTGCCGCCGGTCAGCCTGCCATTGATTCACGGGCGGTGAAGTGCGGCGACGCCGCCCCGCCTTCCGCCACGCGTTCTCACGCGGCCGCCCCCGAGCCGCTATAAAAGGCGAACCTGGCCGCGCCGGTGAGGCACCCATCTCCCCCTCCTCGCCGCCGCACTTCCTCCTCTCTCTCTCTCTCTCTCTCCGCCGTTCGAGCCCCTCTCTCTCTCCCCCCGGCAACCATGAGCGCGAGGTACCCCGGCGACGCGGCGGCGGCCAACGGTTTCGACCGCCGCTCGCTGCATGAGTGGGAGGCCTACCTCCTCCACGAGGCCAACTACCCCGCGCCGCCCGACGTACGCGCTCCGTCGCGGTGGAGGCTCAGCGCCGGCGGGGTCCTTGTCCCCCCTTTGCCCGTCCCCGAGACGCCCGCCTATTTTCACGCCGACATTGAGCGTGCGCGGGCGTCCCTGATAGTCGAGCAGCGGCGGCGGCCGTGTCAAGGAGGAGAAGCAGGAGGACGTCGCCGGCGACGACTACGCCCTGCTCAGCGCCTACTTCGGCCCGTAGTTTAGGGTTTTTTCCGTCCATTTTATTCGTGTAAAAAACGTCTAAATTTCGCCGAAATATGTCGTGTTTGTTGAAATTTGGCCGTGTTTGCTGAAATTTGGCCGAACTGTGGGGACGTCTGGGGCCTGACCTGGGGGCGACGGCTGGGGACGTGCTCGCCCCCAAGCGGTGATTTTCGTCACGTCTTGGGGGCGCAACGGCTGGAGATGCTCTAAGGATCAGCGCCTTGAAACTGCAGTCATCGCTGTTGAACCGTTGAATAAATCTAAAGCAATTGATACCAAATCTCGCTGTTACGCATGCACGACGAGAGGCACTAACCTTGTCAAGACAGCAGGATTCTATGTTGAAGCTTTGTCGACTAAGTTCAGATGGACGAACACAAGAAGGATCGGTATTAAGAAGATAAACTCGAAGAAGAAGCGCCGCCATTCGCCCAAACGCTGAACCATAAGTTCAATCGCGATACACTTTTGGCTCAACTCAATTGTACCACTAGAAAAACTTAATCCTTCCATCATCCGTGTTCCTTGTCATCCCATTCTTCCCAAACAGCATACCTTAATGTGTTGCAAAAATTGGAAGCCTATATGCACAATAATAGCCATACCATCAAGTAATTTTTTTGATTTAATTGTGATTTTCCAAGAGGTTTCTTTATACCGCCGCATGCTTATAGGGATCAAAACGGAGTGGAAATCTCCCATTATGTTGAGGGAAAAAAATAAAAATGTGAACGTAAACTTGTAAACTTATAAAACGAATTAGAGAATAAAAAGTTTTTCGTGAAAATAGAAAGGAAGATGAGAAAATGAAATTTTCATATACGTACACATGAAAGTGCTACGGATTATAATGCATATACAATTTTTTTTGCGGGGAGTAATGCATATACAAATTAATCAAACAAATGGTTAAGGTCGTCTTAAAGATTATTTCTTCCTCATACGTTTCGACGTGTTCAGACATCAAACGAGCGCTGAGTAGTCTCCCCAAAATCAATCATATGGGCAGTCTGGGCTCCCCATATCCAGACTAAATGTGAAGAAGAAATATGGTTGTTCGGATTATCCGTCATAATTTTTTTAGAACGACTATTCGCCATGTTATCTCCAATATACGGCCCAACACAAAAAAACCACCCCACACACACCCTTTATTTTTCCTTTCCGGCCCTCCCCTTTCCGCTCGGTGTCTAGCTGTAGCGGGACATTTCTTGCTGGAGCCTGCTACTTTAAAATCAGATGACGTCCACCTCACCTCTGTCGTGCGTTGCAACAGGGATGAAAATTTTCATATTGATAATATAATAGAGTGGGTTAAACTAACACATATTGTTGACACAAAACAACAAATAACTAGAGAGACCATTCTCAAAGGTTCATTCAACTTTGCAAATGCACATTGACATGGGAGGGGAGTGGCGACCTGAATGTATTTCTATTCACCAATAAGCTTCACCTCCAGCCCTCATATCATTCATTGCTAGAGGGATAATTATTGTCCTTCTCTTCCTCATCCTTCCATACTCTTCCACTCCTAGTCTCTTCGCCAACCCATTTTGTTGGCGCCAACCAGTACCCCGTCAACATCAGTGTGTTTGTCAGTGACGCCTCATCTTCCTCCTCCTCCTTCCTGTCAGGTTTAGTTCTCGTTCCTACTTATTTCTAGAATACTCTTATTTATTTATTTGCTTTAGTTTTGGAACACACTTTCCTTCTCCAACTCCATCGACCACTTGATCGCTTTAGTTCTTTTTCCTTCTTATTCTTGGAACACTCTTCATTTCTACTATAACATGAACCATCTGGTCAATGTAGTATCGTGTTGTTCTCGCCCACGAATGTTTCGGTCACCGTCAACGTGTGGACATCCTACAGAGCATGGTCGTCATTTATCTTGGGGAACGATAGGTCGCCCATTGTCGCGAGCGTATGATGGCCATTTTGCATGTTGGCAAACAGTGCTCGGCCCATGTACTTGAGAGCCTGTTGATTGTCCTTGCCCACGAACGCTTTCAAAATGATTCAGCGTGATTAACTGCTTGCCTAATTAATTACACAAATAACTAATGGTCTATCTAATTCTCTGCATGCCTAATTAACCGTCATCCAAATCAATAAAGTATATGCCTAATTGGAAAAGATCCATACTTCTAAGGTGGTGTTTGGTTCTCTAGCCCTAGGACTTTTTCTAGTCCCAACTAAGAAGCCCCTAGTCTCTAAAAAGTCCCTCCCTGTTTGTTTCCAGAGACTAAAAAGTCCCTAGTCCCTTTCTAGAGGTTATTAAATGACCATGTTGCCCCTAGTATATAGAAAAATAACAATCAAACAACATCATGGGGTGGCGGGCCAATGAGTGCATGGAGGGGCATTGTTGGAAAAGTCCCAAAAAGACTCTCCTTGAGAGTCTTCTTCATTTAGTCCCAAATGTCTAGTTTAGTCCCTAAAAAGTCCCTCCCGTTTGGTAAAAAAAATCTTTAAGGGGGACTTTTTCTAATCCCTACACAAAAAAGTCCCTGAAAACAAACACCCCCTAATTATCTATAAGCATAATTAACAATCTATTTAATTCATTAATTGCATTAATGACTCATTTTCCAAATTAATTCGGTGTGAAAAAAATCTTATTTAAATGGAAATAATTAATTACATGTGTAATTAACTATCTATCTAATTAATTGCATTAATGGTTTGGCTTCTAAATTGATTTAGTGTTTGATTTTTAAAATATTTTTAAATGAATAGCTGCTACGAATGACGACGACGACGACCCAGCATTGTAGGACACATTCCTAAATGAATTTCTTGATATTCGAATGTACACGCTTGGTTTGAGAACATAGCATGTCTCGCTATCTGTATGCCTAATAAAAAATATAATATGACCGCATCCACGAACGTCTGTACATGGCGATGCGACGACCCGCATTCCGCCATGGCCGTCCACGACGCCGTGATCCACGCCCTGGCATTCTCGACCATCGCGCCGGTGTCAGGCCCGGCCACGGCATCTTGCACGATGTCGTGCACGGCGTCCCTCCATAGGGGGGTGCAGATGCGTACGCCCACAAGAAAAAAGATACGTTATTTTTGTTGTATTAAAAAACTTGTGATTGTCAATTCATAACACAAATAATGATAAATAATAAATGGTATAGTGCACGCAATTAGCAGTTTGTTGTTGAGGAATATCTAATTTTTTGGAAGGTTATCGTGAAAAAATTTATATCTGTCTTTTAGGAAGGCGGCCTCACATATATGGTACGCTTTCTGAATTCTTAGCTACCTATTATTTACATGATTAAATTTAATCAGCACATACCAAATCAAGCACGCAAACACTATCTCCCTTTTAATGGGATTTAATTATTTAATGAGAGGGAAAAAACCAAATGGTGGGAGGTGAAGCAAACAAAGCAGACGAAAATATACCAGGCTACCAACTCTCCTTTAGAAGTAGAGACGCCCATCGCGTGAGCGCATGGTGGCCATTGTCCATGCATGTTGTCAAGTGGTGCTCGATTATGTCGTTGAGAGCATGTTAATCGTCCTTTCCCACGAGCGCCCTCAAAATGATTGGGTGCGATTAATTGCTTAATTGCTTAATTAATTAGACAAATATTTAACGGTCTACTTAATTCTCTGCATATTTTATTAATTGCCAACAAAATCAATTAATTATCTCCCTAATTGGAAAAGATCCTCCTTCTAATTATTTGTAGGCATAATTAATTGTCTGCATAATTAATTAATTGCATTAATGACTCGGTTTTCAAATTAATTGGTGCGAAAAAATTCCTATTTAATTGGGCCTAATTAATTGCATTAATGGTTTGATTTCCAAATTGATTCATTGCTCAATTTCCAAAATATTTTTGCATGAATGGCTGATACGAACGAGAACTACCAAGTGTTGTAGGACATATTTCCTTAACAAATTACTTGACATTTCAGTGGTCACATTTGATTTGAGAAAGTAGCATGTCTGTCTCTCTCTATGACTGACCAGAAATATAATATAACAGCATCCATGAACACATGTATGTGACGGTGCGACGACCTGCCTTCCGCCATGGCCGTCCTCGACACCGTGATCCACGCCCTGGCATTCTCGACCATCGCGCCGGTGTCAGGCCCGGCCATGGCGTCTTGCACGGTGTCGCGCACGGCGTCCCTCCATAGGGGGGCGCAGATGCGTACACCCACAAAAAAATATGTTATTTTTGTTGTATTAAAAAACTTGTGATTGTCAATTAATAATACAAATAATGATAATAATAAATGGTATAGTGCACGCAATTAGCAGTTTGTTGTTAAGGAATATCTGGGTTTTTTGGAAGGTTATGTGAAAAAAAATTATATCTGTCTTTTAGGAAGACAACCTCACATATATGGTACGCTTTCTGAATTCTTACTTACCTATTATTTACGTGATTAAATTTAATCAGCACCTGCCAAAGCAAGCACGCAAACACTATCTCCCTTTTAATGGGATTTAATTGTTTAATGAGAGCGAGAAAACCAAATGGTGGGAGGTGAGGCAAACAAAGCAGACGAAAATATACCAGACTACCAACTCTCCGGTCAATAACTAATAGCGGAACTCTCCAGACCATTTCGAGACTCCTCGTCATGTCCGTGATCTCATCCGGGACTCCGAACAACATTCGGTCACCAAATCACATAACTCATATAACACTATATCGTCAACGAAAGTTAAGCGTGCGGACCCTACGGATTCGAGAACTATGTTGACATGAACGAGACACCTCTCCGGTCAATAACCAATAGCGAAACCTGGATGCCCATATTGACTCCTACATATTCTACAAAAATGGGTTGCACCGTATGGTGCTACACATGTTCAAAAAATTGTTATGGCTCGCAATGTACAGAATTTCCAGACGCAGCCACCGCCTCCTCTTCAAGAAAAAAGCTTAGGGTTCTTATGCCTTCCATTGACGTTACCGTCAGTCTGCCTCGTCTTTGATGGACGTAGGACTATGGAGGCACGGTGGACCCCAGCCATAGCCGGTGGAGGTAGGTGTTTTCTGAGTTCATTTAGGATTTGCGTCCTGCTTAGGAAGACGAGGCGATGGCGTCTCCCTAAAGATGGAATAAGGTTCTCCCCGCCTAGCCCCCATTCCGGTGATGCGTTTAACGTTGTCGGAGGGCGTGTTGAGAGTCTTCGACGGATCTCGCGGGATGCGATCGGTGATTGTTTTTGGTGGATCTACTTAGATCCAATCTTTGTGTGTCCTCATTCGTGTGTCTATAGGTTGTCTCCTTTTGATCTATACTTCTCTTCATCAGCAACTACTGTTGTTCTAATGCCCTAGCCCCGTGTGGTCTTCGCACGATGACTTTTCGAACTGTCTACTTCAACAAGTTTGGCCCGGTTCAAGTGAGGGAGGGGCAATGACGGCGGCACGCCTTCGACTCGCTCTAGTGCTCATGGTCGTCGCTAGGTGGTTTACGAACGTGGATGTGAGTTTTTGCTATTTATTTACTGCCATGGCAGGTGATGAATGGATAGAGAGTTTTCTCAGAAAAAAATGCATCATAATTTCACGCAGGCGCAGCGTGAGCATTGTCACGTCGGAGGCAAAGGAGACGAAGCGAAGCAGTGGAGAAACGGCAGACGGGATAAAGATAAAGCGATATGGATATATGCTGAATCATCTGGCATGCGCGCGCAAGCGGCGGCGGCGGCCACGAAACGAACTGGTGTGAGTGTGACGAAACGGGAGATGCACACAAGCGCAGGACACGGACGAACGGACGACGAGCGCAAAAGGGAGGCGGATGCGTGGATGGCTGTGCGCTGGAAGCGGCTCATTGGCCGACTCTCCGACGCGGCGACGCATAGCAGCTGCGTCTTGGATAACCCGGAGAGTACCACACCTTTCCGGATGGGGCTTGGATTTGCTTCCGACGGCACAACCGTCTCCCGTTGGCCACGCCAGCCGTCCACGCCGAAAGCATTCCAAGTCCAGCCAACACTTGTTCCCACCTCCAGCTTGTTTGTAGGCATTGTGGTAAAGCGCCTCTGGCTCGTGGCTCTCACAACTTTGTTTAATGAATCCAATATTTGACACTGGAGCCCCAATGCTTGAAACTACATACAGAATTCCACGGGAAAGATACATTACACATCATCAGGCCGATCAGTCCGGAGTTCAACTAGAGAGAAGCTCGAGAGGGGAGCTTCCTGACCTACAGCACTTGCTTGGTTTACAGATACAGAGCACCGAGTCAAGTACTCCATATCATATCACCGGCTACAAGAGTGGGCTTTGCTCGAAAACTTCGATTTTCTGACACCCCAGTTGAGTGTTCCATTCTTCAGACTGCGCAAAGCTCTCTTCTTCTATCTACTCCTGCTACCTCCAGCTGCAACGGCGGACATTTGCAGTCCAGCTTCGGTTTGTCTGTCGGCTGACTTGAGCTGCAAAGGTTCTGAAGACGCATGAGTGATGTCAGTACAAGTTTTATTACATCTCTACAATGTTGTGTCTGTTTATCCTACAGTATTCTGCAAGCATCAAATATGCATGAACAGTTTAGTTAATTATGCAACAGAGCATTGACACTCGAATTATAATATGGAATCTACTTTTTAAACAAAAAATATCTTTATCCTGTTTTTCAAACGTGGCAGACACACAGTAGTGAACTGGTTATGTAGCAATACACATAGGTGCCACATCAGTCGGCACCGCACTGGAACCATCAAAATCACTCCTACGGACCAAAAGTAGATGGAATTAAGCGGTCGAAGGGAAAAAAAAAGTGAACGATTTAAGAGTTGGGACCAAATCTACACTCAGCCAATAGTCAAGGGTCTGTCAGATATGCAAGTCTAGTTCAAAAAGCAAAGCGCCATGTTGCTTCAGAAAGGGAGATCAAGCTAATGAAGATTTTTTGTTATCAAAATAGGGCTAGCCATGTCTTTAGCAAATTTTGCTCCAACGTACTGCATGCTGATAAACTGTAGTCCGTTTGAAAATTCCAGTTTGGACCATCCCTCTGGAAACCCTATTTGATCAAATGAATCTTTCTTTCCAGCAAAAAAAAAGGGGGGGCTAATATTAACTTTTCCAAGTATGTATGCGTTTAACAGAGATCCAGATAAGTAGGACAAGCAAAGTAGTAACTCACCAAAAAGTTTCTACAATCAATGTAGATACCAACCATATCAGAACTAGCAAGCATGGTAGGTGAAACAGCAGCTGAAAGGCTTGCCAGTCCTTCTCAAGGATGCCTTCTTGGTTGCCCTCACAGCACACTGATCTTCACTGACAGCACACTGATCCTCGCTGACAGAAACTGTAGTGCGCATGCCTTGTGCTTTCTTTTGAGCAGAACGTAGTTTGCCCAAAATTCTGTCCATCGATGATGACCTCTTCTTTTCAAGCTTCATCTGTAATACAAAGGGCAGAACATGTAAGTCTGTAGCCAAAGCATAGAAACATTAGAAATAATGCAAACATGGCTGATTGTGTACAACCAGAAACAATACCTCCAACTTCCGGATTGCTGCCTCTGCTTTTGCTTTCTGCAGATTTTCCCAAGCAGTGATCTTTGCTTCCTCTCTCTTGCACCTTGACAAAAAAAAATACTAGGTATCAGCAACAGGATATATGCCATAATTTGTGTTCTTAACTAGAAGTTAATGTTCAATAGTAACTGAGGACGGCAAACATTATTATCTTGTGTAACAACAGGAAAAACAGGACCATCACTTAGACTGCATAGCAAACAACTAAAAGTATCATTTCTATGAATTTGTACATAGAAATCCAAGATTCACACTAAGCGCATATCTAGTCCATAAATCAATTGCACCCCATTGGTGCCGATTTCTCCTTTTCATTATTTGCCAGTTGATACCTTACTAATTAGAAAAAATTAACCTTGCACAATCTATGTCCTCCTATTCTAAAGATGGGAACCCTCTGGAATTTACTTACCAGAAGGGAACCTGTAATGAGGTGATCTTATGACATCATAAAACACTTTTGAGCACTGAGAGGGTGTTTGTTTCCAGGGACTTATTAGTCTAGGGACTTAAATAAGTCCCTATAAGTCCCATCTAAACCAAACAGGAGGGACTTATAGGGACTTAAAGTGGGCATTTGGGACTTATGAAATAAGACTCTCAAGAAGGGACTTATAGGAACTTATAGTTGTAATATGGTCTTATAGAGACTTATAAGTCCCAGGAACCAAACAGATAGGGACTTTTTAGGGACTTGGGACTTATAAGTTGGGACTAAAAAAAGTCCTAGGACTTATGAACCAAACAGGGCCTGAATTAAATTTGTAACCTGATATGTACCACTTTGCTGAAGAAAGAAACTGGGTAAATTGCAATAAGGTAACTTTTGGAGTGTCATTTCAGTCGCAGTATTTGCATGTTACTCCAGCTAAACTTGCAACTTCAAATTGTGGAAGTTCGTCCAACCCACAGTTAACTGTCGATTGCTTATTCAGATAGCCCACTAAGAACATGTCACAAGTAGCATATCAGGAGGCCACGTAGTAGCTAGATCTATACTCGGTTCGCAACGGCTACCATACTTAGCTCATGACCCTTCCTACCCATATGCATTCTGTACACTTTCAGGCATACAGCCAATTTAGCTTGGCACTGTAGGATGGCCTTTTCATTAATCACACCAATCATTTCCAGAAAAGCAAGTCATCTGTGGAACTCTTGCTGGGAACTCTGACAGCAGGATGGGTATAAGTTTAACAGTTATAACACCACAATGAAAGCACTCTCTTCTCTGTGCATGCCTTCGTGCTAATCCAAATCAGTTTACTTGTAAACAAAATGGCAAACATGAAATAACTTACTTTGATATGCATCTTTCTCTTTCTTTTTCATCAAAAGATGGAGCCCGGGCCTCTGTAGTCTTCTTCCTCCATTCAACAATATTTGTTGATCGCTTATCAGAGCCTCGTGTTACATGTCGCTTGGACCACCGGGTAACAGTTACTTGATCATCTACCTGCACATCCCTAACTTCAACCTTAGGTGTATGACTATTTGATTCTCTAATAGTATCCCCTGACGGCAAGCTGGAGCAGGAATGCCTCGCTTTTGGGGAGGACGATATTATACTGTCATCAGGACTCATTTGTGTGGCAACATCTTTCTTTATGACTGGACTGGAAATCGCAGGGGTTGCTCCTTGTTGGCCTCGTAAGACATCATCTGTGTACAGGGTATAAAGATAGTAAGGTTGATTTCTCTCAACATTGAAGATCATTTGAGCATTATAGGTTCAAATAAACTCAAAACTAGTTTATTTGAGCACGCAAAGTACATAAATGGCACACGATAGAGTTGTTTAAGGTTTCTAAACTACTTCTGCCATTTGTCTGATTTTTGTCAGGGGCAAATAACAGGCTTCTTGCACCCTACCATTCATATATATGATTATGGGAAAGCCTTTTTAATGTCCAAAGTAATGTAAACCAAAAGGGATGTAAGATTTGAGATGCACGACAATTGTGGGGTTGAAGTGTAGAATCTACTAACTGTTCAACTTCAAGGTATTGACATGTATAAATATGCTTGATACTGATGAGAAGAAACTAGCTCAAACCTTGTGCAGCTTCCTCTGAGATATGAGCAAAGGCAGATGCCTCCATAAGTGTTTCTGTCCACGCATGTGTGCTTGCTGATCTCCATATATACGGTTCCTTCTCAGCCGAATACGACCTACTGCTTCCATCATCACCACTCCTGGCTCTTCCGCTGCTGAAGTCACCGTTGCGCGCATGCCCTGGCATGAGAACCCCAGCAGAGAAAGGCGAATGAGCCGCAAAATTAGCGGCCGCCAGAACACCATCGAAGCAGGGAATCATCGGCGAAACAGATGCATAAGCTCCCGGAACACCAGCAGGGTGACCAAGTGGCCCACTCTTGGACTTTGGCCGTCTATGATGCGGCGCCGGCGCCGACATCCTCCCCATCCCATCACAGGAAACCGGGCTCAGGATCCACTTCTCGGCATCCTCCCATTTCGACGGCAGCTTCCTCCCATTGTTGAAAGGGAGCACGACCCCGCTGCCCCCATACCTCCTGTTGGCGCCTGCCCCCAGCGGCACCCGCTCCGAGCTCCAGCCCTTCGGGTACTGCATGTTGCCAGCGCAATGCCGGTTGTAGCTTGGCGTCCCGGGGCTCGGAAACGTGCCTGATCTGCTTCTGGACGACGCCGTCGAGCTCTTGCTCATCCCTCCCACGGCAGCACCGAGCAAGCACCTCGGCGAGAGCACGAGCAGCTCGATCCCCCCAAACGCGTCGCCGTTGCCGAGCTCATGTGAGGCCGCCGCCGGCCGCGCCTCCGCCCTGCGCTGCAGCTGCTTCTGGCACTCTGCCGAACAGGCAACAAACAGTGAGCAATCACTCCACTTCACTCGACAGAAAAGGCATCGTGTAGCTGTGGCGCGTGAGGGGAATGGATTACCTTTCAGCGAGCGGGAGAAGGAGTCGCCGGCGGCCGCGTCGTAGCCCCCCTCCTCGTCGTCGCCGTCGTCCTCGTCTGCGCGCGTGTGAAAGGGGTTAGCTGCCGCGACGGCAGGAGGAGACAAAATGCGGAGCGTGGTGGGCACTGGGATCGCTTGACCCACCTCTGGGAGCAGTGGCGCGCGAGGCGTGGCTGCCGCCGCGGGGGTGGAGGTGGTGGAGGAGGCCCGGATCTGGATCGGCTGCACCGCGTGGCCCCACCGGCGGCTGCGAAAGGAGCCAAACAAAGGGAGCGTCCCTCTCAGCAAACTGAAATCCGGGGCGGAGCACCGACCGAGCAAGCTCGCTCGGGCAGGGCACGGCACAGTCACCGCCGAACAGCGGACGGGAAAAAAGGCGACGCAACGGAACAAAAGAGCCAGCAATGATAGAAAAGCGACGACGCAGGCCGTGGCCACGCACGCGCTAGCCCCGTTCGAATTTCTTTTGGCCTTTATCCCTTGCTTACGCGGAGGGTTTCGGCTTTCGAAGTTCGACTGGCCCCGGCGGCGCGCATGTGCGGCGACGTGCGCTGGATTGGATCTATTGACTCGGAACAGTAAAATAATCCGGCGGGCGGCCGGCGTGAGACGGCAATGTGGACGCGATGCGGAAGAGGGAGGTTTTTACCGCGGGTGGCGGCGGCGGCTTCTTCCGCCGGGAGGACGGAGGGTGGCGGCGCTCGGGCGCCGGGTCGGTGGCTGCGGCGGGGAACCCTAGCCCGGGCGCGGCGCGTGGCATGGCCGGCCGCGCGGCCGCATTCCCCGAGGACGGCGCCAGTGCGGGGCAGCTGAGTGGAGCGGGGCGGATTAAAAATGGCGCGTGGGTGGGAGGCAGGAAGATGATGCTACCAAGGTTTTTGAGTCGATGAGTCGACGAGTCGCTCAGGGGCGGCAACTCTAGACTAGTCGTGACTAGTCTAGACTCGATTTTTTTTCAAAACTATGTTATTTTTTGTAGCAATTTCAGAAACTATAGCGTAGAATGAAAAAAACGCAAAACTAGTAGCCCGTCGGCCAGGAGTGGGCCGAAAAGGCAGTTTTCGGCCAGGGTGTGGCCGAAGTAGGCTTTTCGGCCGCGGTTGGGCCGAAAACTCGTTGTTGGCGGGGGCCCGGCCGAAAATAGTAGCTTCGGGTGGCAGGAGGCCGAACTGGGCCGTTTTCGGCCCACCGGTGACCGAAGCTGGCCTTTTCGGCCAGGCTTCGACCGAAGAGCTTTTCGGCCAGGTGTAGGCCGAAAAGGTGCGGATAAGCACCGTTCGCCCCTGCGCTGCTGTTCTTCGTTTCCCTTTCTCTCTCTCTCTCTCTCAGTTCTTCTCTGTAGAACTCCCCCCCGCGCCGATCTCCTCCATTTGCCACACATTTGCAAATCCAACCCACAGAATCGGTAGATCATAGCAATCTCCACCGGCCTACGGTGTTATTTTTTGCTACGGGATAGTTTTTGATGTGTAGAGGAGCAGCCATGGTGGGGAGGAGGAGCCATGGTGGAGAGGAGGACGGGTAGTAGGTGGTGGTGACTAGTAGCAGCAGCTGCAGAGGAGGAGGTGGTGAGGAGGAGGAGCAGGTTGGGGGCTGACCGGAGTTGAACCTCCGGTCGTCGGGGGCGGCGTTGTCGTTCTCCGGTGGTGCAAGTACTTCGCGAGGTGGCCGGTGTCGCTGAGTCAAAGAGAGAAGCAAGAAGCGGACACACACTTCGAAGGTATAATCACGTCGTCACAAATATTATGTAAATATTAGCGCATAGTTCGTGTAGCGGATAATATTAGTGTTCGTTGTGAATTTCAGTGTTAATTTAATTTAGAAGGCATTTTAGCGCATAGTTCGTGTAGCGGATAATATTAGTGTATATCATGAATTTTAGTGTTATTATATTTTTGGAGGCATTTTAGCGCATAGTTCGTGTAGCGGATAATATTAGTGTATATCATGAATTTTAGTGTTATTATATTTTTGGAGGCATTTTAGCGCATAGTTCGTGTAGCGGATAATATTAGTGTATATCATGAATTTTAGTGTTAATATATTTCTAGAGGCATTTTAACGCATAGTTCGTGTAGCGGATAATATTAGTGTATATTATGAATTTTAGTGTTAATATATTTCTGGAGGCATTTTAACGCATAGTTCGTGTAGCGGATAATATTAGTGTATATTGTGATTAATATAGTTTAGTTAGTGTATATAAGTCATATTATGAATTTTAGTGTTAATATATTTTTGGAGGCATTTTAGCGCATAGTTCATTGTGATTAATGAGAAGATGGCAATGTCTGACAGGTGAAAATGTCTGAATCAGTAAATCTGAATGTTTACTACGGCGCTGGTAATGTTCGATATAATGAGTTGGGGGTTGATCTTAGCGAGTTTAAAAATAGCGTTATGACACTAGCTGACCCGGACAGACTGGACATTAGACAGTTGAAGTACTGGTTGACAACTAGTTTCGGTCTGGATCCTGAAGTATGTTCCGTCAGTATTCATGCATTGTGGACCAAATCTTGTAAAAATGTCAAGTGGGAGTTGATGCCGGTAGATAGGAGCCAGCATTGGTTGTCCCTGTTAAGACGCTGCCGAGACCGAAGAATCCACCCATATGCACTTGTGCAACCTGTGCCGAAGAAGGAGAATACCGTACAACTCCACAGGGGGTATGAACCCGGCCAAGGCAGTGAAGTGGCTAATGAGATTGTTTTATCCGGGTCACAGCCACAAGATGTGGATGCTAGCCAACCGGAGAAAGAGTCAGACTACGTGCCACACAATGTTTGTGGTCCTGATACTGGGCAGAGTAGCCAGTCGATAATATTAGCTGTTTCTGGTTTTGCTGATGGGGATGAGGAAGGGGATGAAATGCAGAGGGTGATGGAGGAAGAGGACGAGGATGGATTGGTGGAGGAACTGGATTCTGAAAATTCTGAGGATGAAGTTGAGGTACCGATTCCTTCTGCATGGGAGCAGGACATATCCACCGGCCTTACGGTGAACGATGGCCATAAGACTCCATGGCAGTATAATCTGAACCAAGTACAAATAGGGGCTATGTTTGATACAAAGAAAAAATCGAAGTATGCGGTGATAAAGTGGGCTATGTCTACGCAGAGGGTTTTCAAGACACACATATCAAGTCCAACAAACTATACCGTGAAATGTGTTGTAACAGGTTGTCCTGGGAAGGTGCACGGTCACGTGCCGAAGTATGACATCCACTGGGTTGTCACCATTGTCGTCCCACATAATTGTGTGAGGACGAACCTGCTGGTGAAGCATCCGAACCTGACTTCAAGTCTCATTGCGCAACTCATGTATACTGAGATAGTAGAGAAGAAAGATATGGAAGCAAAACACATCCAGACAGCAGTGAAGGTCAGATGGAATTATGTCATTGCTTATGGGAAGGCTTGGAGGGCTAAGCAGAAGGCTATGGAGGAAAGGTTTGGGACGTTCTTCGACTCATATGATAATGTTGTCCGTCTCCTGGGCATACTGAAGGAAAGGAATCCGGGCACTTATGTGAACGTACAACACATGAGGTTGCTGAGTATACCAGATTTCAAGGTGTTGAAACGAGTGTTCTTCTCATTTGCTATGTGCATCGAAGCTTTCCGGCATTGTCCTCCTGTTATGTTTGTGGATGGTACATTCCTGACCGGTCAGTATAGAGGGCAAATCCTTACTGCTATTGGTGTGGACGGGAACAATCAAATCATCCCACTTGCCATGGCATTTGTGGAGGGTGAGAACTTTCTCAGCTGGGTTTGGTTCTTCCGCCAAGTGAAAATTGCCATCGTGAAGGACCGACCAAACGTGTGTGTCATTCATGACAGACATGCTGGTATATTGAAGGCCGTGAAGACACTTCGGAATCCAGTAGATGACGAACCAACACCTTGGAGGGACTTGCAGAGCCGGTGGTGCATGCGCCATCTTGGGGCTAATTTTTTCTCACAGTTCAAGAACAAGCGGTTGATGAACTTGTTCAAAAAGTTATGCAAGCAGAGCCAGCAGCGAAAATACGAATTTATTTGATCAAAACTAGATGAGTTTACTAAGAAGCAGGTCCGTGCAAGGAAGAAAATGGAAGAAGATCAGGTTAAATTAGCAGCACTCATCGCGGAGCTAGAGGAGCCAGTTGGTCTTTGTGACTTGCCAGCAATTGACCCTCCTAATACTAAGAGAAAGAAGGGAAGGGCAATAAAGAATTTTTCTGAGTGGATAGAGAAAGAGCCTCCAATGAATTGGTCTTTGCTGCCTACTTTACAGGATGTGTCTTACTTGTTGGGATTACCTCTGGCCGGTGCTGCCATAGGTCCCTTAGAGGCAGAATCTGGGTGGCAAGCAGCGATGCAGACCCGTTTTTTGGCTGCAGTCCCGACTGCTAGGGCTATAGACAACGATCCTCATGGACCTCTTTTTAGATGGTTGAGCCAGTTTCAGGTAACCATCACGGCCACTTAAACAAATGTTGTTTTTTAGTTGTCTGATGTTCATACAATTATTAGGTTTCTATGTAGATTGTCTCGTTAGGACATCCCGACGTTCAGTTGTCGGAGGCTCAGATTGACCGGTCCCTAGAGGCATATATTCTTTGGCTATTCGGCAAGACAATGTTTACGGAGAATCACGTGACCACTGTCGATGCACGACTCATCGGTATTGCACGAGAGATAGCTGACGCACGTTGCCCTGCGGATATTCTACAAAGGAGTTTTGGTTCTGCTGTGTTGGCGGCTACGTACAGAGGCCTGTGCAAAGCTTGCTTGTTGAAGTCTAGAAAATCTAGTCTTGTTGGATGTCCATTATTGTTGCAGCTTTGGTCATACGAGAGGTTCCCTATTGGACGACCCTATGTCTACATTGATAAACCTTTTGGTTTGGAGGACTTAGCTGGGACTTATGTGCCTGCTATCGGCGACTTACCTACTATGGGATCTGTTTGGACACGGCGAGAGGTACTTTTATATTAAGTAACAATTAATTCAATTATTTCTTGCCATTCAATAGTATTACTAATGCTTATTTGTTGTCATGCACAGAGACAGTTTGCGCATACTCAGGTTAGGGGATGCTACCCGTCCTTCATGGCGCAGTTTGATAGTTTGCACGAGGATCAAGTTATATGGGAGCCATACTCGCCTCAGGCTATATCATCGAGGTACCCAGTTGGGATTTCTGGATTGTGCACTAGAGATCGGCACTTTTGGATGACCAAGGCCAAGTTGGTGTTCGACGTGACGGTTGAGGAGATGTCTCTTCATAGGGTGATGAGACAGTTCGGTCTATATCAAGAGCCTGCGATTCTAGATATTCCACACTTGCCAGACCACGTGCACAAGTAAGTCTAATACTATTTTAGTTGGCAGCTCTGCATTCATAATATACCTAATCATGTATCGCGCATGTCAATCTCAGGGACAGTCGCCTAGGAGGAAACAAGTCCATGACTTATTGGCTTGAGAGCATTACCCCTTACGTTGACGAATGGACTACCGCTGCGACAAATATCTGGGGTGAGGTTCGGCCCTTTAACTGGGAAATGTTTGGGTTGTATCTGCAGCGTTACCGGCATACAACGAGGATCTACTTGGTTCCATCAGCTGCTACTGATCAGATCGAAGCCCCTCTCACCAGCGATATGTACCCAACTGCCTCTGTTGTGGGAACCAGACACCACGCGGTAAATGCCTTGGTTCTCATATGTTAAGTCTTTTGTTAATCTGGACATATTCGCTTGGTTGTCTATTCGTGGTGTCTATCATACAACGAGCATATAATTGGTTCATTCTTTGTGTACAGGGTGACTTGACAGTACAGGCGCGAGAGGAGGTTTCCGCTTTAATGCGGCGCTTTCAGAGGGGAGAAACTATCCCACCGCGAGAGGGCGTCTCATGGTTGAGGCGTCTTGATGACAAGCTACGCGGGATTTACGCAGCTGTTACGTGTAGACGGACTTCGGATGTTGCACTTCCTCCTCCAGCACATCGTCCGCCACGTCCCTCTGTACAACATTCAGAACCACGACCCTCTGTGCACCGTTCAGAACCACGACCCTCTGTGCATCGTGCAGAACCTCATCCTTCACAGCCAGGGAGATCTTCCTGGCATGAGCCACCTCCTTCACAGCCAGGGAGATCTTCCTGGCATGAGCCACCTCCTTCACAGCCAGGGAGCTCTTCCTGGCATGAGCCACCTCCTTCACAGCCAGGGAGCTCTTCCTGGCATGAGCCACCTCCTTCACAACCAGGGAGCTCTTCCTGGCATGAGCCACCTCCTTCACAGCCAGGGAGCTCTTCCTGGCATGAGCCACCTCCTTCACAGCCAGGGAGCTCTTCCTGGCATGAGCCACCTCCTTCACAGCTAGGGAGCGCTTACTGGCATCAGCAGATGAATCTAGGTAACACTACTCACTACATTCTTTTGAACAGTGTAGTAATCGTTCTTGCATTCTCAGCAGTCACTGATGCTTACTGGTGGTGCTTCGTTCATGCATTTGTATCAATTTTACTTTACCGCAGGCGGCAACCAGTCGCAACCGTTCATGCATTCAGAGCAGTCACCGATCCTTAGTGGTGGTGCTTCGTACTTTGAGGGCGACCGCGAGGATGATGACCAAGCTACAAACATTTATGGCTTCTCGCAGACAGTGTTTCACACTCCACCACCACCACCGACGCAGGAGACACAGACCGTGACAGACGAGGTTAACTATGGTCGTGGTTATCGCGAGCCTCGTCCACCGCCTCAGCGCTTATCGCCTTCGGGTCCTCGCCCGAGGAAGACCCAGACTCGTCGTCGTCCCCCGCAGTGATATGCTTATCTATCTATGTATGACTCATTATCTATGTTAGTTTCAGACTATTCGCAACTGTGTGTCAGTATTTATGTATGAGACATGCTTCATGTATGTGTTACTATCGCACTTGCTTCTATGTGATCAGGAGACATATATTGTTTTATGTATGCGAGACACATATTACTATTAATTCGCATTCTTATTTCAGTTACACTTCCAAATAGACTACAACCGATAATTAAGATACAAGTACATCTGAATTAAACGGTGCGGCTGAACTTGTGCAATACATCTTACATACTACAAAATGAAATTCAGATAGAACATAATGCCCTACAATAATACAATACAAACTAATAATGCAAATACATCTGAATGAAACGGTACAACTGGAATACATCTTACATACTACATGAAGTCATCATCGTCATCCTCCGTTGATGCAGCCCTCTTGCCCTTCGACGATGCGCTCTTCTTGCCTTTCGTCGATGCAGAACTCTTGCCCTTGGTCGATACAGAACTCTTGCCCTTCGCGGATGCATAACTCTTTCCTTTGGACGATGCAGAACTCTTGCCCTTCGACGATGCAGAACCCGGAAGCGGCGACATGAAGATATCATCGTCGTCCTCGCTCTCCTCAGTCCATAAAAATGGATGCTTTTCTGCAATCCTTCTGAAAGTTTCACTCTTCGGCTCCACCACCTTCTTCCACCTTTCATGCAACCTAAGAAGTTCTTGACGTACCTCCTCATAGGTCCTTTCAGGCCACGCAGACCTACGTAGTTGGTGAGCTAACTCATTCATTATGGTGTCACTACCGGTGAGTTCGTCCCATGGAACTATCCTATTGTCCATCCTAAATCGTAGCTAGACTCAGCAGAGTGCTGCTCATCTTAGGGTGAAAACTACGATCGAATGGATAATGGGACATCTCGACTACACTACACTGGAATGCTTATCCACCTCCGCCTGAAGGGGGTTTTATAGATACAGAGGAGAAAATGGCGGGAAAGAATAACTGCGGTATGGCGGGAAAGGGTTGGCGGGAAGGGATTGGCGGGCAAATAAGGCGGGAAGGGATTGGCGGGAAAATAAGGCGGGAACGGATTGGCGGGAAAATAAGATGGGAAGGGATTGGCGGGGAGGGGTTGGCGAGAAACGGGTGGCGGAAACATATGACGGGAAGGGGTTGGCGAGAAACGGGTGGGCGGGAAACGGGTGGCGACAAAATACAATTCAGCATGAGCCATGCAACTTCGGCCTAGGGTTGACCAAAAAGTGACTTTTCGGCCTAAACTTGACCAAAAAGTCTACTTCGGCCTAAGCGTGGCCGAAAAGTGCTACTTCGGCCTAGCTATGGCCGAAAAGTACTATTTCGGCCTAGTTGTGGCCGAAAAGTACTACTTCGGCCAAAGATTGGCTGACGGGCTATTAGTTTTGGTTTTTTTTTCATTCTACGCTATACTTTCCGAAATTGCTACAAAAAATAACATAGTTTTGAAAAAATTTCTCTAGACTCATGGTCGACGAGTCGACATGTGACGAGTCGACGTGAGTTATGCAGTAGGCAGTAGGTACAATAAAATTACCATACAGAAGCACTATCCTGTATCATCTCTTTTCCTTTTGCTCTGATCTGCTCTAGACCTCTAGTGCTTCTGCTTGGTAGCTCAGGGGAGGAGCAGACCAGCAGCAGCAACAACCATGGAAGGAGGGGAGGAGCAGACCACCAGCAGCAGCAACCAGAGGAGGGACGGAGCAGATATGCAGCAGCAACCAGGGGAGAAGGGGAGGAGCAGCAAGCCAGCAACCATGGGCGGCGGCGGTTGCCAAGGAAAGGGTTGGGTCAGGGGGGAGGGGGAACTACTTCGATCTAGGTTTCCAGCAAGCAAGATTAGAAAAAAAAAATTGAGTCGTTCGACCCAGAAAACACGACGAGTCGTGACTAGTCGTGACTAGTCGCTCGAGTCGCTCGACTCATACCATGAGTCGAGTCGCTAGGCTGAGTCGCCCCTGCTAGTGTGACTCATCGACTAGTCGACGACTAGTCGAGCGACTCGAAAACAGAGGATGCTACTACTTCCTCCACATTCGTTCCTCGGTGGGTCTTGTACTTTCGTTCTCGTGCCGGGCCGGCCGTGCGAACGCGCGACGAGGTACCCACGGGCCGGCCGCCGTGCTCCTCCTCCTGCGCCGACGGAGTACGGCGAAAACTTCCCGCCGTCACGTTTCACATTCGAGCGAGGGCCGCAGCACAGCACGTCAGGGCGGGCACTGCTGTCACACAGTACACACGCCGACGCGACGCTCGCTCATGGGCCACGCCTCGCCCGGGCCGGGCCCGCCTACTCGTGGGTGGGCCACGCGCCGTCTGGTGTCAGCGTGAGCCCTGGTCGCGCGGGGCCCGTGGCGTCGGAGCAGCTTTGACTTTGACGTGGTGGGCGGCCCCGCGCGTCAGCGGAATGTCACGTGAGGTGGCGGTCCGGGCGCAGCTGCACGGGCGCGCACGGGACACGGCACAGCGCAAGGAATGGCCAGGGGGCTAGCGATAACACTAGACTGTTGTCTCGTTGGAGCTGCCAGTGCACTGCCATGCTCGCCAGGTGCGGCAGCCGCGTGCCGTGTCCTCTGTACTGATGGTTGCCACTGCCGCACTGCCACCGGCCAACCATCATCCTTTTCCCCAAAAACTTTCGGCTATAGCCAGTGGGGTTAAATTAGCATGTCTGGTCAATGTAGTAATTAACAACGCTTTTAGCCCTGCTTGCTCCTATAATTGGCATGCTTTGTGCTAACAGATGTCAGGTTAAAGCTCGCGGTCTAGGGGAATGCGGCATTATTGAACTCGTGTTCCCTGCGGCGCGCGTTGGGCGGCGACGCTTTTAAGGTCGGTCGGGGTCCATCAATGGTGGCCTCACTAGCGTCGCCGGCGGTGGACCGTGGACTAGCCAGCAGTGCGCGCGACGGACGCAATCAAAGCCATGGCACGCTCCTTCATTTCTCCCAGTGTCTGGTGATGATCGCTCGTCCCCGGTGCTCTCGTCGTGTCGCAGCAAATGCTGCGGTGCCGCACCGACCACGGCTGGCTGGCTGGCTGGCTGGTGTGATGTGATGCGACAGCATGAGCAGACATTGATGGACCAATCGTACCTGAACCCAGCCCCTTGGGTTTGTGTGTGTGTGTGTGTGTGTGTGTTGTTCTGGTACTAATGGATTTGTGGATGGTGGTTAAATATAGACGGCCCAAATCTGTGATCGCATCACTGAATGGATTAGTAAAAGGTCGTAACGGTAATATCTGACTTTGGTACATGTACTATTTGGTACTGTACGTATATACTACTATAATACAGAGCGTTGAGCGTTGGATTCTCTGGCGAGGTGTCGTTTGGACAACGCTGCTGCCTCGCCTCAACCGCTAGCGTGGCGTGTGCTTCAGCTGTCAGTTCCTCTCCTACTCACGTGGCCATGTGAGAATTTGTGCCCTTTGTTTCTTCGTCTTTTTTCTTAGCACTTGCTACTTCATGCTTTTACGAGAAACAACTCCTCTGATGTTTTCGAGTAACATGATGGTTTGAAACGATCACAATTCGAACAAAATGGTTAAGATGCAAACTGGGCAAATGCACGACAGTGGAAGAAGCAGAGGGCCTTGCGCTGCTGAGCGGGCTGCAGACTCTGGCAAGATACTATAACGGACCAATACATGTAGAAATCGATTGCATGACCCTGGTGAAGCAAATCAGCCGCACCTATTTCCGATTGTAGCTGACATCAAGACAGAGTTGTGCAAGTTTCGGTCTCACCTGATTGAGTGAGTTGAGAGAGAGAAGAATAAACTTGCCCATGGTCTGGCAGCTTTTGCATCTAGGTTCGGAGATCTCTTCAAGTTGGCTGGCGTGCCAGATGAGCTGAGTGATATATTATGGAAAGATTGTAACCGGACTGATTGATCAGTTTGTGTGATTCTTAAAAAAAATTGGTTAAGAAGTTGCAGACTGTTTTGCATTGGGACCACATGTGCGTTGTGCGCATTAATCACTCTATTATTCGAGCCGTTCGATTCGCATCCAAAGGTTGTGGTTCATCTTCCTCCTCCCTCCGATCAATGTCCATTTTCTTCCACCCTCTGGGCATTGTTCATCTTCCTCCCACCTTCCAGCCAACATCCCGCCCCGGCCTGACTGCTTGCCCCAGCTTTCCGTGGCCGATGATGTGGCAAGTTATTAAAGACTAGAGAGGCAAAAAGATGCAAGTCGCGATGTTGCAAGCCGCAAACCCAAGAAGAGAAGACACGGGATGCAAAGCCTCAAACTCTTCCTGTCCTAGAACCATGAACTCTGAAGCCGCGGAGGCTGCGCACTTGGTGAACCCGAAGATCCCCTAAGTCAGATCTAGAAGTCGGGCTACGCCTATGGCCAATACCAAAGGAGTTTGCCTAGGTTTCAATCCCAAAGACACGGAACTCCAAACTCTAGACACGCTTAGGGCAACTAACGGTGCATTACGCCGAGGGTGGCCCTTTGATCGGGAAGCCATGTGTTGGGACGACCTCGGGCCCGGGGGTGTCCAGGTGGCATTGTCATCTATTAATCGACGACAACTCATCTAGCATCGTGTGACGCTAATAGTCCTCGAGCTCGGATCAGCGAACGTGGTTGGTTCCAGGTCGGACATGAGATGCAACACCTAGCCGTCGAGGAGGCTCTCCGTCTGTTGTGCGTCGGTCTGGTAGGCATGCTGAGAAGGTCATCGGCACAGCGGTACCGGTGAGGGATGACGGTGTTGTTATCGGCAATAATTCTTATCGTTTCGTTGGTGGTGTCACGAACTGCGCCGACACAACATTGGTCACGCTGCTGATACGTCTTCAACGTATTTATAATTTTTTATTGTTCCATGCTATTATATTATCTGTTTCAAATGTTTAATGGGCTTTATTATACACTTTTATAATATTTTTGGGACTAACCTACTAACCCAAGGCCCAGTGCAAATTGTTATTTTTTGCCTATTTCAATGTTTCGCAGGAAAGGAATATCAAACGGAATCCAAACGGAATGAAACCTTTGGGAGAGTTATTTGTTGGAACAAACGCGATTCAGGGGACTTGGAGTGGACGTCAAGAAAGAAGCGAGGAGGCCACGAGGCCGGGAGGCGCGCCTGCCCCCCTGGGCGCGCCCCCACCCTCGTGGGCCCCTCGCAGCTTCACCGACCTACTTCTTCCTCCTATATATATATCCATATACAGCGAAAACATTCGGGAGCACCACGAAACTCTATTTCCACGGTCGCAACCTTCTGTACCCAAGTGATCCCATCTTGGTGCCTTTTTCGGAGCTCCGCCGGAGGGGGAATCGATCACGGAGGGCTTCTACATCAACACCATAGCCTCTCCGATGATGTGTGAGTAGTTTACCACAGACCTTCGGGTCCATAGTTATTAGTTAGATGGCTTCTTCTCTCTCTTTGGATCTCAATACAAAGTTCTCCTCGATCTTCTTAGAGATCTATTCGATGTAACTCTTTTTGCGATGTGTTTGTCGAGATCCGATGAATTGTGGGTTTATGATCAAGTTTATCTATGAATAACATTTGATTCTTCTCTGAAATCTTTTATGTATGATTTGTTATCTTTGCAAGTCTCTTCGAATTATCAGTTTGGTTTGGCCTACTAGATTGATCTTTCTTGCAATGGGAGAAGTGCTTAGCTTTGGGTTCAATCTTGCGGTGTCCTTTCCCAGTGATAGCAGGGGCAGCAAGGCACGTATTGTATTGTTGCCATCGGGAATAAAAAGATGGGGTTTATATCATATTGCTTGAGTTTATCCATCTACATCATGTCATCTTGCCTAATGCGTTACTCTGTTCTTATGAACTTAATACTCTAGATGCATGCTGGATAGCGGTCGATGTGTGGAGTAATAGTAGTAGATGCAGAATTGTTTCGGTCTACTTGTCGCGGACGTGATGCCTATATACATGATCATGCCTAGATATTCTCATAATTATGCACTTTTCTATCAATTGCTCGACAGTAATTTGTTCACCCACTGTAATACTTATGCTATCTTGAGAGAAGCCACTAGTGAAACCTATGGCCCCCGGGTCTATCTTTTATAATTTAAGTTTCCAATCTATTTTACTTTGCAATCTTTACTTTCAATCTATATCATAAAATACCAAAAATATTTATCTTATTATCTCTATCAGATCTCACTCTCGTAAGTGACCGTGAAGGGATTAACAACCCCTTCACGTTGGTTGTGAGGTTCTTATTTGTTTGTGCAGGTACGAGGGACTTGCGTGTAGTCTCCTACTGGATTGATACCTTGGTTCTCAAAAGCTGAGGAAAATACTTATGCTACTTTGCTGCATCACCCTTTCCTCTTCAAGGGAAAACGAACACAGTGCTCAAGAGGTAGCAAGAAGGATTTCTGGCGCCGTTGCCGGGGAAATCTACACACAAGTCAAGATATACCAAGTACCTATCACAAATTATTATCCCTCACATTACATTATTTTTCATTCGCCTCTCGTTTTCCTCTCCCCCACTTCACCCTTGCCGTTTTATTCGCCCTCTTTTCTGTTCGCCTCTTTTTCGTTTGCTTCTTGTGTCGCCGTGTGTCGTTATGGCTAATCCTTCTATCATTGTTAATACTCCCGATCATGAAGTTCTTAATTTTAAACAAAGGGAGGGAGAAAATCTAAAAGATGCTTGGCATAGAATTTGCAATGCTCAAAATAGATCTACTAGGAAGCAATCCACTTACGTTCTTCTTCGCAATTTTTATGTAGGCATCACTCCTTAGAATAGATATATTCTTGATACCATTACCGGAGGGAATTTTTTGGGTAGTCATACTTTTGATTCTTATAATGCTACGATAAATTTGTTTGGCCCACCACCTCTCTTGGGTATTCATACTACAGACTGTTCTGTTTTTGACAGATTCTATTTTTCATGTGTTGTTTGCTTATTTTGATGAATCTATGCCTAGTATCGGAGGGTATGAACCATAGAGAAGTTGGAATACAGTAGGTTTAACACCAATATAAATAAATAATGAGTTCATTACAGTACCTTAAGTGGTGGTTTGTTTTTCTTACACTAACGGAGCTCATGAGATTTTCTGTTGAGTTTTGTGTTGTGATGTTTTCAAGTTTTGGGTAAAGATGTGATGGATTATGGAATAAGGAGTGACAAGAGCCTAAGCTTGGGGATGCCCAAGGCACCCCAAGGTAAAATTCAAGGACAACCAAAAGCCTAAGCTTGGGGATGCCCCGGAAGGCATCCCCTCTTTCGTCTTCGTCCATCGGTAACTTTACATGAGGCTATATTTTTATTCACTACATGATATGTGTTTTGCTTGGAGCGTCTTGTATGATTTGAGTCTTTGCTTTTTAGTTTGCCACAATCATCCTTGCTGTACACGCCTTTTGGGAGAGACACACATGAATCAAAATTTATTAGAATACTCTATGTGCTTCACTTATATCTTGAGCTAGATAATTTTGCTCTAGTGCTTCACTTACATCTTTTTAGAGCACGGTGGTGGTTTTATTTTATAGAAATTATTGGTCTCTCATGCTTCACTTATATTATTTTGAGAGTCCTTTAGAACAGCATGATAATCTGCTTTGGTTATGAAATTAGTCCTAATATGATAGGCATCCAAGATCGGTATAATAAAAACTTTCATAAAAAGTGCATTGAACACTAGGAGAAGTTTGATGCTTGATAATTGTTTTGAGATATAAAGGTGGTGATATTAGAGTTATGCTAGATGAGTAGTTGTGAATTTGAAAAATACTTGTGTTGAAGTTTGCAAGTCCCGTAGCATGCACGTATGGTAACCGTTGTGTAACAAATTTGAAACATGAGGTGTTCTTTGATTGTCTTCCTTATGAGTGGCGGTCGGGGACGAGTGATGGTCTTTTCCTACTAATCTATCCCTCTAGGAGCATGCACGTAATGCTTCGTTCTTGATGACTTGTAGATTTTTGCAATAAGTATGTGAGTTCTTTATGACTAATGTTGAGTCCATGATTATACGCACTCTCACCTTTCCATCATTGCTAGCCTCTTCAGTACCGTGCATTGCCCTTTCTCACGTTAAGAGTTGGTGCAAACTTCGCCGGTGCATCCAAACCCCGTGATATGATACGCTCTGTCACACATAAACCTCCTTATATCTTCCTCAAAACAGCCACCATACCTACCTATTATGGCATTTTCATAGCCATTCCGAGTTATATTGCCATGCAACTTTCCACCGTTTCATTTATGACACGTTTCATCATTATCATATTGCCTTGCATGATCATGTAGTTGACATCGTATTTGTGGCAAAGCCACCATGCATAATTTATCATACATGTCACTCTTGATTCATTGCCCTTCCCGGTACACCGCCAGAGGAATTCATATAGAGTCATATTTTGTTCTAGTATCGAGTTGTAATCATTGAGTTGTAAATAAATAGAAGTGTGATGATCATCATTAATAGAGCATTGTCCCAAATAAAAAAAGAAAGGCCAAATAAATAAAAAAAATAAAAAAAGAAATAAAAAGGGACAATGCTACTATCCTTTTTTTTCCACACTTGTGCTTCAAAGTAGCACCTTGATCTTTATGATAGAGAGTCTCTTGTTTTGTCACTTTCATATACTAGTGGAATTTTTCATTATAGAACTTGGCTGGTATATTCCAACAATGGGCTTCCTCAAATGCCCTGTGTCTTCGTGAGCAAGCAAGTTGGATGCACACCCATTTAGTTTCTTTTGTTGAGCTTTCATACATTTATAGCTCTAGTGCATCCGTTGCATGGCAATCCCTACTCCTTGCATTGACATCAATTGATGGGCATCTCCCTAGCCCGTTGATTAGCAGCGTCAATGTGAGATTTTCTCCTTTTTTGTCTTCTCCACATAACCCCCATCATTATATTCTATTCCACCCATAGTGCTATATCCATGGCTCACGCTCATGTATTGCGTGAAAGTTGAAAAAAGTTTGAGGTTACTAAAGTATGAAACAATTGCTTGGCTTGTCATCGGGGTTGTGCATGATGAGAGCATTCTTATGTGACGAAAATGGAGCATGACCAAACTATATGATTTTGTAGGGATGAACTTTCTTTGGCCATGTTATTTTGAGAAGACATGATTGTTTAGTTAGTATGTATGAAGTATTATTATTTTTATGTCAATATTAAAATTTTGTCTTGAATCTTTCAGATCTGAACATTCATGCCACAATAAAGAAAATTACATCGAGAATTATGCTAGGTAGCATTCCACATCAAAAATTCTATTATTATCATTTACCTACTCGAAGACGAGCAGGAATTAAGCTTGGGGATGCTTGATACGTCTCCAACGTATCTATAATTTTTTTATTGTTCCATGCTATTATATTATCTATTTTGGATGTTTAATGGGCTTTATTATACACTTTTATATTATTTTTGGGACTAACCTACTGATGACCCACAAGTATAGGGGATCTATCGTAGTCCTTTTGATAAGTAAGAGTGTCGAACCCAACGAGGAGCAGAAGGAAATGATAAGCGGTTTCCAGCAAGGTATTCTCTACAAGTACTGAAATAAGTGGTAACAGATAGTTTTGTGATGAGATAATTTGTAACGAGCAACAAGTAACAAAAGTAAATAAGGTGCAGCAAGGTGGCACAATCCTTTTTGTAGCAAAGGACAAGCCTGGACAAACACTTATATGATGTAAAGCGCTCCTGAGGACACATGGGAATATTGTCAAGCTAGTTTTCATCACGCTCATATGATTCACGTTCGGTACTTTGATAATTTGGTATGTGGGTGGACCGGTGCTTGGGTGCTGCCCTTACTTGGACAAACATCCCACTTATGATTAACCTCTATTGCAAGCATCTGCAAATACAACAAAAGTATTAAGGTAAACCTAACCATAGCATGAAACATATGGATCCAAATTAGCCCCTTACGAAGCAACGCATAAACTAGGGTTTAAGCTTCTCTCACTCTAGCAACCCATCATCTACTTATTACTTCCCAATGCCTTCCTCTAGGCCCAAACAAGGGTGAAGTGTCATGTAGTCGAGTTCACATAACACCACTAGAGGAGAGACAACATACATCTCATCAAAATATCGAACGAATACCAAATTCACATGACTACTAATAGCAAGACTTCTCCCATGTCCTTAGGAACAAAAGTAACTACTCACAAAGCATGAACATGTTCATAATCAGAGGGGTATTAATATGCATATATGATCTGAACATATGATCTTCCACCAATTAAACCAACTAGCATCAACTACAAAGAGTAGTTAACACTACTAGCAACCTACTAGCACCAATCCCGGACTTGGAGACAAGAATTGGATACAAGAGATGAACTAGGGTTTTGAGATGAGATGGTGCTGATGAAGATGTTGATGGAGTTTGCCCTCTCCCGATGAGAGGAGCGTTGGTGATGACGATGGCGATGATTTCCCCCTCTGAGAGGGAAGTTTCCCCGGCAGAACAACCCCGCCAGAACCCTAGACTGGTTCCGCCAAGGTTCCGCCTCGTGGCGGTGGAGTTTCGTCCGAGAAGATGGCTTCTGATTTTTTTTCCCATCGGAAGAGTCCATATAGCAGAAGGTGGTCACCGGAGGGCCGCCAGGGGGCCCACGAGGTAGGGGGCGCCCAGGGGGTAGGGCGCCCCCCACCCTCGTGGGCAGGGTGTGGCCCCCCTAGTGAAGTTCTTGCGCTCAATGTTTTTTATATATTTGGAAAACATCATCCGTGAAGTTTCAGGACTTTTGGAGCTGTGCAGAATAGGTCTCTAATATTTGCTCCTTTTCCAGCCAGAATCCCAGCTGCCGGCATCCTCCCTCTTTATGTAAAACTTGTAAAATAAGAGAGAATAGGCATAAGTATTGTGATGTAATGTGTAATAACAGCCCATAATGCAATAAATATTGATATAAAAGCATGATGCAAAATGGATGTATCAACTCCCCCAAGCTTAGACCTCTCTTGTCCTCAAGCGAAAAACCGAAATCGAAAAATGTGTCCACATGTTTAGAGATGAAGGTGTCGATAAAAATAAAATACGGACATGAGGGCATCATGATCATTCTTAGAGCGGCAACTTATATAATTATTGTCATATGATATCTGATGCTAGAGTAATAATTCAATCACAATATCAAGTATGAATCGTAAACTTTATTGAAAACTAACAAACTACAATCTCAGTCATTGAAGCAATTGCAATTTATCATAACATAGGAAAGAGTCAATGATAAGAGCTTTTCAGCAAGTCCACATACTCAACTATCATATAATCTTTCACAATTGCTGACACTCACGCAATACTTATGGGTATGGAGTTTTAATCGGACACAGACAAAGATAGGGGCTTATAGTTTTGCCTCCCAACATTTTACCTCAAGGGTAATATCAACAGTAATAGTTCATGAAAACTCACATCCAATTAGCCATATATACCAGGATCTTTCCAACATATTGTGCTTGCCAAAGGATAAAATGTAAAAGGAAGGGTGAAGATCACCATGACTCTTTTGTAGTGTAGGAGATAAAAGTAAAAGACAGGCCCTTCGCAGAGGGAAGTAGAGGTTGTCATGCGCTTTTGTGGGTAAATGCACAAAATCCTAATGCGAAAGAACGTCACTTTATATTGCCACTTGTGATATGGACCTAGATTATGCAGTCTATCGCTTTTATTACTTCCATATCACACGATCGTATAAAGCTTATTTCTTCCACACCAATCAATCATACATATTTAGAGAGCAATTTTTATTGCTTGCACCGATGACAACTTACTTGATGGATCTTACTCAATCCATAGGTAGGTATGGTGGACTCTCATGGCAAAACTGGTTTAAGGGTGTTTGGAAGCACAAGTAGTATCTCTACTTGGTGCAATGAATTTGGCTAGCATGAGGGGGAAAGGCAAGCTCAACATGTTGGAGGATCCAAGACAATATAAATTATCTCAGATGTAAGAAAACATAACCCATTACGTTGTCTTCCTTGTCCAATCTCAACTCTTTAGCATGTCATATTTTAATGAGTGCTCACAATAATAAAATATGTCCAAGATAGTATATTTATATGTGAAGACCTCTCTTTCTTTATTACTTCCTATCAATTGCAACGATGACCAAAACTATGTTTGTCAACCCTCAATAACTTTTATTCATCATACTCTTTCTATGTGAGGTCATTACTCTCCATAAGAGTCACATGATCTCTTTGTTTCTTTTTATTTCTTTCTCTTTTCTTTTCTTTTATTCACTTAGGATCATGGCAAAATAATCAAGCCTTGACTCAACACTAATCTTTATTATATAGCTCACGGACTCAATTACATAGAAGGATAATAAAGCAAAGCTCACAATTAGATCGTACTAAGAACTTTTATTATACTAGATCAAGATATTACCAAAAGAATCGAACTAAGAAAAACGGTAAAGATAAAAGTGATGGTGATACGATACCAGGGCACTCCCCCAAGCTTGGCAGTTGCCAAGTGGAGTGCCCATACCAAATACTCAATTCTTCTTTGTTGGTGGAGACGGTGGTGATTTTGTTGATGGCGTGGGCTTCTTCCTTAATTTGTGTTTGAGAACATAATTTTGGTCCCTTAGGTCCTCGATCTCCCGCTCCAAGCTCAGTATCTTTTTGCATAGTTCCTTCTTATTCTCCTGCAAGAGGCGGAAAGGGATAAACTCAATCTTAGGTTTCTTTACCCCATCCGAGAGGCTTGACTTTTTGAACTCCACATGCATGTTCCCAGGTTGAGGTAGTGGGACTTCATCTTCATCTGAGCTCGTCTCCTCCTTTCCCTTGGGTTCATAGTCCTCTTCTTCTTCCGTAGTCCAACCACAGTGCTCCACATCCCCATAGACCTTATGATCTGCGAGGTAATCAGCCACATAGCTTTCTCCTTCCGAATCCTGGGACGACATGTTGCTCTGTCTGCAGCAGGACAACTCAAAACAAAGACAAGAGATATTTGTGTGATAGGGGAGTCAAAACCCCTGGGAGGTTATATAATGAATTTTTACCGACCAAAATACGTGTCCTGTAAGAAAACGGAGTTTGGAGAGCACACGAGGTGCCTACGAGGTAGGGGGCGCGGCCAGGGGGTAGGGCGCGCCCTCCACCCTCGTGGAGCCCTCGTGTCCTTTCTGGACTGCTGCTTATTTTTTTTATTTTTCTAAATATTCCAAAACGGAGAAATATTGCCTTAAAAACTATTTTGGAGTCGGTTTACTTATCGTACCACATACCTATTCCTTTTCGGAGTCTGAAACGTTCTGGAAGGTGTCCTTTATGTATTCCTCCGGGGTTACAGTTTCAATAACATTGGTTTCAACATTTATGGGATTACCTGAGATATAATGTTTGATTCTTTGACCATTTACCACCTTCGGATTTGTGCCTTCGAAGTTGTTGATTTTTATGGCACCGGAATGGTAGACCTCTTCGATAACGTAAGGACCTTCCCATTTAGAGAGAAGTTTTCCTGCAAAAAATCTTAAATGAGAGTTGTATAGCAATACATAATCACCTACATTAAACTCACGCTTTTGTATTCTTTTATCATGCCACGTTTTAACTTTTTCTTTAAACAACTTGGCATTTTCGTAGGCTTGGGTTCTCCATTCATTAAGTGAGCTAATATCAAATAACCTCTTCTCACCGGCAAGTTTAAAATCATAATTAAGTTCTTTAATAGCCCAATAAGCCTTGTGTTCTAGTTCGAGAGGTAAGTGACATGCTTTTCCATAGACCATTTTATATGGAGACATGCCCATAGGGTTTTTATATGCAGTTCTATAGGCCCATAATGCATCATCAAGTTTCTTGGACCAATTCTTTCTGGACCTATTAACAGTCTTTTGCAAAATTAATTTGAGTTCTCTATTGCTCAATTATACTTGACCACTAGACCGAGGGTGATAAGGAGATGCAATTCTATGATTAACATCATATTTAGCAAGCATTTTACGGAAAGCACCATGAATAAAATGTGAACCACCATCAGTCATTAAATATCTAGGGACTCCAAACCTTGGAAAGATAACTTCTTTAAGAATTTTAATAGAAGTGTTATGATCAGCATTGCTAGTTGGAATAGCTTCTACCCACTTAGTAATGTAATCAACAGCAACTAAAATATGTGTATAACCATTAGAGGAAGGAAAAGGTCCCATATAGTCAAAGCCCCAAACATCAAATGGTTCAATAACAAGTGAATAATTCATAGGCATTTCTTGACGTCTACTAATATTACCAATTCTTTGACATTCATCACAAGATAAGACAAACTTACGGGCATCCTTGAAGAGAGTAGGCCAATAAAAACCAGATTGCAGTACCTTATGTGCAGTCCTATCTTCAGCATGGTACACAACATCTAATAACACCATCTACTCCTTCTTTATAAAAATGTGGGTCGTCCCAAAAGTAATGCCTCAAATCATAGAATAACTTTTTCTTTTGCTGGTATGTGAAACTAGGTGGTATAAACTTAGCAACAATGTAATTAGCATAATCAGCATACCATGGAGTAGTATGACAATCATTTATGACATTTAGTTGCTCATCAGGAAAGCTATCATCAATAGGTAGTGGGTCATCAAGCACATTTTCTAACATAGACAAGTTGTCTGCAACGGGGTTCTCAGCTCCTTTTCTATCAACAATATGTAAATCAAATTTTTGTAGCAAGAGAACCCATCTAATAAGTCTAGGTTTAGCATCTTTCTTTTCCATAAGATATTTAATAGCAGCATGATCAGTGTGAATAGTTACTTTAGAATCAACAATATAAGGTCTAAACTTATCACAGGCAAATACAACTGCTAAGAATTCTTTTTTAGTAGTAGCATAATTTCTTTGAGCATTGTCTAGAGTTTTACTAGCATATTGAATAACATTTAGTTTCTTATCAACTCTTTGTCCTAGAACAACACCTACATCATAATCACTAGCATCACACATAATTTCAAAGGGTAAATTCCAATCAAGTGGCTGAACAATAGGTGCAGAGATCAATGCTTTCTTAAGTATTTCAAATGCTTCTACACAATCATCATCAAAGACAAATGGTATATCTTTTTGTAACAAATTAGTCAGAGGCTGAGAGATTTTTGAGAAGTCCTTAATGAACCTCCTATAAAAACCGGCATGACCAAGGAAACTTCTTATACCTTTGATGTCCTTGGGACATGGCATCTTTTCAATAGCATCAACCTTGGCTTTATCAACTTCAATACCTCTTTCAGAAACTTTATGCCCCAAGACAATACCTTCATTAACCATAAAGTGGAAATTTTCCCAATCCAGGACAAGATTAGTTTTTCACATCTCTGCAAAACTCGATCAAGGTTGCTCAAACAATCATCAAAAGAAGATCCATAGACGGAAAAGTCATCCATGAAAACATCACAAATCTTTTCACAAAATTCAGAGAATATAGCCATCATGCATCTTTGAAAGGTAGCAGGTGCATTACATAAACCAAAAGGCATACGTCTATAAGCAAAAGTACCAAAAGGGCATGTAAAAGTAGTCTTTGATTGATCTTTGGCTGACACAGGTATTTGAGAGAAACCAAAATAACCATCTAGAAAGCAAAAATGTGTATGTTTGGATAATGTTTCTAGCATTTGATCGATAAAAGGTAAGGGGTAATGATCCTTTTTAGTAGCCTTATTTAATTTGTGGAAATCAATTACCATCCTATAACCAGTAATAATTCTTTGAGGAATCAATTCATCTTTATCATTAGGAACAACAGTAATACCTCCCTTTTTAGGGACACAATGGACAGGACTTACCCACTGACTATCAGCAATGGGGTAAATTATACCTGCCTCAAGGAGCTTTAGGCCCTGTTTGGTTCTGCTATGGATTTCTAAAAGCAGTTGTGAAAAATCTGCTATGGAAAAATAACTATGAAAAATCTGATGTGAAAAAGATGTATGTCATTTGGCAAACCAGCTGATACAACTTTTTCAGATTTTGGCCCGCAGCGGAATCAGATTTCGGAAAAGCACGTCCTGGGCTGCTTCCGCTTTTGATTCAGATTTTGGCAGCGGATTTCTGGAATTAGATTCTGCTGGGTTCGCCCTTTGGTTCAGATTCTGCTGCGCGGCAGCGGAATCCGTCGATTAAAGCTGAACCAAATAGGGCCTTAGTATCTCCTTTCTTACCACCTATTTCATTTTAGGATTCAGACGATGTTGATGATCACGAACTGGTTTAGCATCTTCTTCCAAATTAATTTTATGTTGGCATAGAGTGGGACTAATGCCCTTAAGATCATCAAGAGTATACCCAATAGCAGCATGGTGCTTCTTCAGAATTTTCAATAATCTCTCTTCTTCATGTTCTGAAAGGTTAGCACTAATAATAATAGGATATATCTTTTTCTCATCAAGATAAGCATATTTAAGAGTATTCGGTAAAGGTTTAAGCTCAAACACGGGATCACCCTTGGGTGGAGGAGGATCTCCTAGGATTTCAACAGGTAAATTGTGTTTCAGAATAGGTTCCTATTTAAAGAAGACTTCATCTAATTCCCTTCTTTCATTCATAAACATATCATTTTCATGGTCTAGCAAATATTGTTCTAAAGGATCACTAGGAGGTACGGCAATAGAAGCAAGACCAATAATTTCATCTTTACTAGGTAATTCTTCTTCACGGTGTTATCTACTAAATTTGGAAAAATTAAATTCATGAGTCATATGATCTAAACCGACAGTAACAACATCTCTTTTGCAATCTATGGTAGCATTAACAGTATTTAAGAAGGGTCTACCAAATATAATGGGACAGAAGCTATCTTGTGGGGAACCAAGAACAAGAAAATCAGCAGGATATTTAGTTTTCCCACACAAGACTTCAACATCTCTAACAATTCCCATTGTTGAAATAGTATCTCTATTAGCAAGTTTAATTGTGACATCAATATCTTCTAACTCAACAGGTGCAATGTCATGCATAATTTCTTTGTATAAGTCAATAGGTATTGCACTAGCACTAGCACCCATATCACATAAGCCATGATAACAATGATCTCCTATTTTAACAGAAATAACAGGCATACCTACCACACGTCTAGGTTTATCTGTATCACGGGGTTTAGCAATTCTAGCAGTTTCATCACAGAAATAAATAACATGCCCATCTATATTATCAGACAAGAGATCTTTAACAATAGCAATATTAGGTTCAACTTTAACTTGCTCAGGAGGTGTATATGTTTTAATATTGCTTTTATGAACCACAGTTGAAGCTTTAGCATGATCCTTGATCCTAACAGGGAAAGGCGGTTTCTCAACTTAAGAAGTAGGAAAAATAGGATCATTATAAGTAATAGTCTTTTCTTCAACTTTAATAGGTGCAACTACTTTTACTTCTATGGGAGGATGATATTTAAACCACTTCTCCTTGGGGAGATCAACATAAGCAGCAAAAGATTCACAGAAAGAAGCTACTATCTTAGAGTCAAGTCCATATTTAGTGCTAAATTTACGGAAAATATCGATATCCATAAAAGATTTAACACAATCAAAACTAGGTGTCATACCTGACTCCTTACCATTGTCGAGGTCCCAATCTTCGGAGTTGCGTTTAATTCTTTCCAACAAATCCCATTTGAATTCAATAGTCTTCATCATAAAAGAGCCAACACAAGAAGTATCAAGCATGGTGCGATTATTATCAGAAAGCTGAGCATAAAATTTTTGAATAATCATTTCTCTTGAGAGATCATGATTGGGGCATGAATATAACATTGATTTAAGCCCCCCCAAGCTTAAGCGATGCTTTCTCCTTCGCGAGGCCAGAAATTATATATATAATTGCGATCATGATGAACAAGATGCATAGGATAAAACTTTTGATGAAATTCCAATTTCAATCGTTTGTAGTTCCAAGACTCCATATCATCACATAGCCTATACCATGTCGATGCATCTCCCCTCAAAGATAAAGGCAAGACCTTCTTCTTAACAACATCTCCGGGTACACCTGCAAGCTTAAATAATCCACAAACTTCATCCACATATATTAGATGCTCATCGGGATGTTTTGTTCCATCTCCCAAAAAAGGATTAGCTAGCAGTTTTTCTACCATACCCAAAGGAATTTCAAAGCAAGCATTTTAACTTTCAGTAGGTTCAATAGGTTGAGGAGAAACTCTTTGCTCTACTGGTCGGAGTGAAGATACCCCGAACAAGCCCCTCAGAGGATTACTTTCCATAGTAACAAGTGACAGTAAATTTCAGCACACTATATAAATTTTTCCTTACCAAATTCCACCTACCAAAGGCGCTTCACTCCCCGGCAACGGCGCCAGAAAAGAGTCTTGATGACCCACAAGTATAGGGGATCTATCGTAGTCCTTTCGATAAGTAAGAGTGTCGAACCCAACGAGGAGCAGAAGGAAATGATAAGCGGTTTCCAGCAAGGTATTCTCTGCAAGTACTGAAATAAGTGGTAACAGATAGTTTTGTGATAAGATAATTTGTAACGAGCAACAAGTAACAAAAGTAAATAAGGTGCAGCAAGGTGGCCCAATCCTTTCTATAGCAAAGGACAAGCCTGGACAAACTCTTATATGATGTAAAGCGCTCCCGAGGACACATGGGAATATTGTCAAGCTAGTTTTCATCACGCTCATATGATTCGCATTCGGTACTTTGATAATTTGGTATGTGGGTGGACCGGTGCTTGGGTGCTGCCCTTACATGGACAAACATCCCACTTATGATTAACCTCTATTGCAAGCATCCGCAAATACAACAAAAGTATTAAGGTAAACCTAACCATAGCATGAAACATATGGATCCAAATCAGCCCCTTACGAAGCAACGCATAAACTAGGGTTTAAGCTTCTTTCACTCTAGCAACCCATAATCTACTTATTACTCCCTCCGTTCGGAATTACTTGTCGCATAAATGGATGTATCTAGATGTACTTTAGTTCTAGATACATCCATATCCGAGACAAGTAATTCTGAACGGAGGGAGTACTTCCCAATGCCTTCCTCTAGGCCCAAACAATGGTGAAGTGTCATGTAGTCGACGTTCACATAACACCACTAGAGGAGAGACAACATACATCTCATCAAAATATCGAACTAATACCAAATTCACATGACTACTAATAGCAAGACTTCTCCCATGTCCTCAGGAACAAAAGTAACTACTCACAAAGCATAAACATGTTCATAATCAGAGGGGTATTAATATGCATATAGGATCTGAACATATGATCTTCCACCAATTAAACCAACTAGCATCAACTACAAAGAGTAGTTAACACTACTAGAAACCTACTAACACCAATCCCGGACTTGGAGACAAGAATTGGATACAAGAGATGAACTAGGGTTTTGAGATGAGATGGTGCTGATGAAGATGTTGATGGAGTTTGCCCTCTCCCGATGAGAGGAGCGTTGGTGATGATGATGGCGATGATTTCCCCCTCTGGGAGGGAAGTTTCCCCGGCAGAACAACCCCGCCAGAACCCTAGATTGGTTCCGCCAAGGTTCCACCTCGTGGCGGTGGAGTTTCGTCCGAGAAGATGGCTTCTAATTTTTTTTCCCATCGAAAGAGTCCATATAGCAGAAGGTGGTCACCGTAGGGCCGCCAGGGGGCCCACGAGGTAGGGGGGCGCCCAGGGGGTAGGGCGCCCCCCACCCTTGTGGGCAGGGTGTGCCCCCCTGGTGAAGTTCTTGTGCTCAATGTTTTTTATATATTTGGAAAACATCATCCGTGAAGTTTCAGGACTTTCGGAGCTGTGCAGAATAGGTCTCTAATATTTGCTCCTTTTCCAGCCAGAATCCCAGCTACCGGCATCCTCCCTCTTTATGTAAACCTTGTAACATAAGAGAGAATAGGCATAAGTATTGTGACATAATGTGTAATAACAGCCCATAATGCAATAAATATTGATATAAAAGCATGATGCAAAATGGACGTATCACCTACTAACCCAAGGCCCAGTGCAAATTGCTATTTTTTTGCCTATTTCAGTCTTTCGCAGAAAAGGAATATCAAACGAAATCCAAACGGAATGAAACCTTTGGGAGAGTTTTTTTGGAACAAATGGGATACAGGGGACTTGGAGTGGACGTCAAGAAAGAAGCGAGGAGGCCACAAGGCAGGGAGGCGCGCCTGCCCCCTGGGCGCGCCCCCACCCTCGTGGGCCCCTAGCAGCTCTACCGACCTACTTCTTCCTCCTATATATATCCATATACACCGAAAACATTCAGGAGCACCACGAAACCCTATTTCCATGGCCGCAACCTTCTATACCCAAGAGATCCCATCTTGGGGCCTTTTTCGGAGCTTCGTCGGAGGGGGAATAGATCACGGAGGGCTTCTACATCAACACCATAGCCTCTCTGATGATGTGTGAGTACTTTACCACAGACCTTCGCTTCCATAGTTATTAGCTAGATGGCTTCTTCTCTCTCTTTGGATCTCAATACAAAGTTCTCCTCGATCTTCTTGGAGATCTATTCGATGTAACTCTTTTTGCGGTGTGTTTATCGAGATCCGATGAATTGTGGGTTTATGATCAAGTTTATCTATGAATAATATTTGATTCTTCTCTGAAATCTTTTATGTATGATTTGTTATCTTTGCAAGTCTCTTCGAATTATCAGTTTGGTTTGGCCTACTAGATTGATCTTTCTTGCAATGGGAGAAGTGCTTAGCTTTGGGTTCAATCTTGCGGTGTCCTTTCCCGGTGACAACAGGGGCAGCAAGTCACATATTGTATTGTTGCCATTGAGGATAAAAAGATGGGGTTTATAACATATTGCTTGAGTTTATCCCTCTACATCATGTCACCTTGCCTAATGCGTTACTCTGTTCTTATGAACTTAATACTCTAGATGCATGCTAGATAGCGGTCGATGTGTGGAGTAATAGTAGTAGATGTAGAATCGTTTCGGTCTACTTGTCGCGGATGTGATGCCTATATACATGATTATGCCTAGATATTCTCATAATTATGCACTTTTCTATAAATTGCTCGATAGTAATTTGTTCACCCACCGTAATACTTATGCTATCTTGAGAGAAGCCACTACTGAAACCTATGGCCCCGGGTCTATCTTTTATCATTTAAGTTTCCAATCTATTTTACTTTGCAATCTTTACTTTCAATCTATATCATAAAAATACCAAAAATATTTATCTTATTATTTCTACCAGATCTCACTCTCGTAAGTGACCGTGAAGGGATTGACAACCCCTTTATCACGTTGCTTGCGAGGTTCTTATTTATTTGTGCAGGTACGAGGGACTTGCGCGTAGTCTCCTACTGGATTGATATCTTGGTTCTCAAAAATTGAGGGAAATACTTATGCTACTTTGCTGTATCACCCTTTCCTCTTTAAGGGAAAACCAATGCAGTGCTCAAGAGGTAGCAGCTTCCCAAGGACGTTGCGTCCAGGGTGCTTGAGGAGCTGGTGCCCGACACCATTGTGCTCAAAGCCTCTAGGCTCAGGGTTGTTCTACCCATTGTAGTTGTACCCGTGGTCACGACACTTGGTACGGTAGTGCTTGAGTTGTTGTTGCTCAGGGACTTGGATCTCAGGAACCCTGTGCTTGGGGACCTAGACTTCACTGCCGACCGGTGATTCTGGAGTACACGGGTTATTCCACGGTGAAGAAGTTGCTCGATGGCTGCTTCCCTGGTGCCTCCCAGATCCAACATGTCTCCTCGTCGACGATGATGTCACAAGAGAAGTGCATGTGCTTCGAGACAAGTTCGTAAATATTGTATGCCTTGGAGTCTGTCTTGTAACCGAGGAACACCATCGAGGTGCTTCGGTCATTGAGCTTTTTTTTGCTACAAGCACATCGTCTTGATGTGCCCGACGCAGCCGAAGACTCGGAGGAAGCGCACGTCGGGCTTCACCCTGTACCATGCCTCATAAGGTGCCAAGCCATCGATACTCCGCATGAAGGAGCGATTAAGAATGAAAGCTGCCACGAAGACTGCTTCCTTCCCTTCCCCCCTAAAAACACGCTTGGGGCCTGCTTGGCCTTGAACATGCTTCGCACCATCTCGAGCACCATTTGCTTATGCTGCTCGATGACACCGCTCTATTGTGGAAAGTATGGAGCGGTGAGGTGGCATTGCACTCCTTGCTCGACGTAGTCCTCGCAAAAGCTGGCCGAAGTGAACTCGCCACCTTGATTAGTGCGGAGTACGCACAGCTTGTGGCCGCACTCCAGGCCCGCCGCGGCCTAGAACTTGATGATGGCTCGCTCTGCCTCGTCCTTTGAGGTGAGGAGTACTGCCCACATGAATCGCCTGTGGTGTCGACGAGCAGCAACATGTAGCGTCATCCGCCCCAGTGTTGACGGCATGATTGGCCGACGAAGGTCACCAAGGACCAGCTCCAGGGTCTTTTTCTCCCTAAATTGTGCCTTTTGCGGAATGGTAGGCAACGCTGCTTCCCGACGAGGCACACCTCACAGAGCTCATCCGCATCCGCGATGTGCGGCAGGCCACGAACCAAACCTCAGCTCGCCATCCTTCGTAGCACGTCTAAGTGTAGGTGCCCGAGCCCGGGCCGTACATGGCCCATGGCAAGGATCATTGGATAAATAGGGCGAAATGAAAATTTGTACAGGCGATTCAGTGCACACATTACCTTCATGAGGAGACAACTATGTTGATTGCGTACGGTGAGCACTCCATGGCGAATGGCGATGTCGTACCAGTTCTCACCTGGCTGACCAAGACCGACGACACTACTCTTGGGCGTAGGGATGAAGAAGACATCTGTGAACATCTGGTGGTCTTCCTCATCCATGGCTAATACTGTTGGGGAACGTAGCAGAATTTTAAAATTTTCTACGCATCACCAAGATAAGTCTATGGAGTCATCTAGCAACGAGGGAGAGGAGAGTGCATCTACATACCCTTGTAGATCGCGAGCGGAAGCGTTCAAGAGAACGGGGTTGATGGAGTCGTACTCGCCGTGATCCAAATCACCGATGACCTAGCGCCAAACAGACGGCACCTCCGCGTTCAACACACGTACGGTTGGGAAGACGTCTCCTCCTTCTTGATCCAGCAAGGGGAAGGAGAGGTTGATGGAGATCCAGCAGCATGACAGTGTGGTGGTGGAAGCAACAGTGATCTCGGCACGGCTTCGCCAAGCTCCAACGAGAGAGAGAGAGAGGTGTTATGTGGGGAGAGGGAGGCGCCAGAGACTTGGTGCGACTGCCCTTCCTCCCCCCACTATATATAGGCCCCCTAGGGGGGCGCCGGCCCTAGGAGATGGGATCTCCAAGGGGGGGCGGCGGCCAAGGGGGGGGGGACTTGCCCCCCAAGCCAAGTGGGGCGCCCCCCACCCCTAGGGTTTCCAACCCTAGGCGCAGGGGGAGGCCCATGGGGGGTGCACCAGCCCACCAGGGGATGGTTCCCCTCCCACTTCAGCCCATGGGGCCCTCCGGGATAGGTGGCCCCACCTGGTGGACCCCCGGGACCCTTCCGGTGGTCCCGGTACAATACCGATTACCCCCAAAACTTTCCCGATGGCCGAAACTGGACTTCCTATATATAAATCTTCACCTCCGGACCATTCCGGAACTCCTTGTGACGTCTGGGATCTCATCCGGGACTCTGAACAACTTTCGGATTACCGCATACTAATATCTCTACAACCCTAGCGTCACCGAACCTTAAGTGTGTAGACCCTACGGGTTCGGGAGACACGTAGACATGACCGAGACGACTCTCCGGTCAATAACCAATAGCGGGATCTGGATACCCATGTTGGCTCCCACATGTTCCACGATGATCTCATCGGATGAACCACGATGTCGAGGATTCAATCAATCTTATATACAATTCCCTTTGTCAATCGGTACGTTACTTGCCCGAGATTCGATCGTCGGTATCCCAATACCTCGTTCAATCTCATTACCGGCAAGTCACTTTACTCGTACTGTAATGCATGATCCCATGACCAAACACTTGGTCACATTGAGCTCATTATGATGATGCATTACCGAGTGGGCCCAGAGATACCTCTCTGTCATACGGAGTGACAAATTCCAGTCTCGATCCGTGTCAACCCAACAGATACTTTCGGGGATACCTATAGTATACCTTTATAGTCACCTAGTTACGTTGTGACGTTTGGTACACCCAAAGCACTCCTACGGCATCCAGGAGTTACACGATCTCATGGTCTAAGGAAATGATACTTGACACTGGAAAAGCTCTAGCAAACGAACTACACGATCTTGTGCTATGCTTAGGATTGGGTCTTGTCCATCACATCATTCTCCTAATGATGTGATCCCGTTATCAATGACATCCAATGTCCATAGTCAGGAAACCATGACTATCTTTTGATCGACGAGCTAGTCAACTAGAGGCTCACTAGGGACGTGTTGTGGTCTATGTATTCACACATCTATTACGATTTCCTAATAACACAATTATAGCATGAACAATAGACAATTATCATGAACAAATAAATATAATAATAACCGTTTTATTATTGCCTCTAGGGCATATTGATACGTCTCCAACGTATCTATAATTTTTGATTGCTCCATGCTACTTTATCTACTGTTTTGGACTATATTGGGCTTTATTTTCCACTTTTATATTATTTTTGGGACTAACCTATTAACCGGAGGCCCAGCCTAGAATTGTTGTTTTTTTGCCTATTTCAGTATTTCGAGGAAACAGAATATCAAACGGAGTCCAAACGGAATGAAACCTTCGGGAACGTGATCTTCTCACCGAACGTGATCCAGGAGACTTGGACCCTACTCCAAGAAGTTTCTGGGGAGGTCACGAGGGTGGAGGGCGCCCCCCCTGGGCGCGCCCCCTGCCTCGTGGGCCCCTCGGAGCTCCACCGACGTACTTCTTCCGCCTATATATCTCCATATACCCTAAAAACATCCGGGAGCAAAATAGATCGGGAGTTCCGCCGCCAGAAGCCTCCATAGCCACCGAAAACCAATCTAGACCCGTTCCGACACCCTGCTGGAGGGGGCAATCCTTCTCCGGTGGCCATCTTCATCATCCTGGTGCTCTCCATGACGAGGAGGGAGTAGTTCTCCCTCGGGGCTGAGGGTATGTACCAGTAGCTATGTGTTTGATCTCTCTCTCTCTCATGTTCTTGAGATGATACGATCTTGATGTATCGCGAGCTTTGCTATTATATTTGGATCCTATGATGTTTTCTCCCCTCTCTACTCTCTTGTAATGAATCGAATTTCCCCTTTTGAAGTAATCTTATCGGATTGAGTCTTTAAAGACTTGAGAACACTTGATGTATGTCTTGCCGTGGATATCTGTGGTGACAATGGGATACCACGTGCCACTTGATGTATGTTAAGGTGACCAACTTGCGGGTTTCGTGACATTGGGAACCTATGCATAGGGGTTGGCACACGTTTTCGTCGTGATTCTCCGGTAGAAACTTTGGGGCACTCTTTGAGGTTCTTTGTGTTGGTTGAATAGATGAATTGAGATTGTGTGATGCATATCGTATAATCATGCCCACGGATACTTGAGGTGACATTGAAGTATCTAGGTGACATTAGGGTTTTGGTTGATTTGTATCTTAAGGTGTTATTCTAGTACGAACTCTAGGGCTGTTTGTGACACTTGTAGGAATAGCCCAACGGATTGATTGGAAAGAATAACTTTGAGGTGGTTTCGTACCCTACCATAATCTCTTCGTTCGTTCTCCGCTATTAGTGACTTTGGAGTGACTCTTTGTTGCATGTTGAGGGATAATTTTATGATCCAATTATGTTAGTATTGTTGAGAGGACTTACACTAGTGAAAGTATGAACCCTAGGCCTTATTTCCTATCATTGCAATACCGTTTACGCTCACTTTTATCATTAGTTAGTTTGTTTTTTTTTATATTTTCAGATTACAAATACCTTTATCTACCATCCATATTGCACTTGTATCACCATCTCTTCGCCGAAATAGTGCACCTATACAATTTACCATTATATTGGGTGTGTTGGGGACACAAGAGACTCTTTGTTATTTGGTTGCAGGGTTGCTTGAGAGAGACCATCTTCATCCTACGCCTCCTACGGATTGATAAACCTTAGGTCATCCACTTGAGGGAAATTTTCTACTATCCTACAAACCTCTGCACTTGGAGGCCCAACAACGTCTACAAGAAGAAGGTTGTGTAGTAGGCATCAAGCTCTTTTCTGGCGCCGTTGCCGGGGAGGTGAGTGCTTGAAGGTATATCTTTAGATCTTTCAATCGAGTCTTTTAGTTTCTTGTTTTATCACTAGTTTAGTTTATAAAAGGAAATTACAAAAAAATGGAATTGAGTTTGTCTCATACGCTTCACCTTTTTAATATCTTTCGTGAGTATGATGGAAAGGATAATTGTGCTCAAGTGCTAGAAGAAGAAATCTACAAAATGTTTGGCACTAAATCTTTGAATGATGAGCATGATTGCAATGTTGTTAGTACGAATTCTTTGAATATCCATGATGCTAATGATGATTGCACTAGTTATGATGAAAATACCTCCTATAAACATTTCAATTTTTGTGGAGTAGATTGGGTTTGCAAGTACACACCGAATAGGGAAGATAGATATTGTAAGAGGCATAAGTACTTAGAAACTAAATTGTTGCAAGAAAGTCTAGATGAATGTGCTGGAAGATTCGATATTTTTCGTGCCCCTTGTGAACTTTGCAATGAACATGGTCATTTAAAGCTCCAATGCTATTTGTTTCATGATCAAGTCGTGTCCAAACATTGTGATAATTTGATTACCCTTGAGCATCATAGAGAGCTTAGCCTTCTTTTGGGCTATGAAGAAATGAAACGTATAACTGAGGGTATTCCAAAGTTTAATCTTGATAGAGTTCTTGATTTTGATCTAGAGAATATTTATATGTATTGTGCGGTGAATTGCATTGAAAATCCTTATATTGCCAACTACATAAAGAAAAGGAAACAAATAGAAGATGAAGAGAATACTAATGAAAGGGAAGAGACTTCCCAATATCCTCCTATTATCTCTTATGATGAATCAGGCAACGAGGAGGAGCCTCCTATTCAACCAATCTCATTAATAAGGAGCTCCAAAAAGAGGATTGAACCCACACACGATGTGGTAAAGAAGAAGAAAAGAAAAAGGAAGAGAGTTAAAAAGGTATCTCTCCCAAATAAAGTTGCTCCTATTATTGCTGTGCCTCATGAAAATGAAGATGATACACTTGATGATGATCTTGTTATGCCTATTGCTTGTTGTGATGATTATGATTGGGAAGATAATGATACTTCTTATGATCTTGAAAATCTTTTTGGCACATGCTTGGAATAATATAATAATTGCTATACTATTGGTGCTATCCATGCTATTAATGATGAGAGTGATTATGCTTATGATACGAAAAGGCCCAAGCTTGGGGAAGCTATGTTTGATGAGGATGACATATTTGAGAATATATTTGCTGCAATTAATGTCTGTCCCAAGCTTGGGGATTCTATGTTTAATAATGATGATATTTTTAGCCTTCCAAGTTTTGATATGCAAAGTGATTATGATGAGAACAAAGTTGCTACTTATGATGATTATTGTGATGAAACTTATGCTATAAAAAGTAGTGATGATTATATTTATAAAACTTTTCATGATTATGATTACCCCTTCTCTTAACATTACTCTTTTAATATGGAAACAATTTATAGTATTCGACTTTCCTATGATACTCCCACTATTCCGAATGAGAAGAATTTTGCCTATGTGGAGAGTAATAAATTTTCTATGCTTGTAGATCATGAAAAGAATGCTTTATATGCTGGTTATATTGTTGAATTCATTCATGATGCTACTGAAAATTATTATGAGGGAGGAACATATGCTTGTAGGAATTGCAATAATATCAAGTTTCCTCTCTATGTGCTTAAAATTTTGAAGTTATGCTTGTTTTACCTTCCTATGCAAGTTGATTCTTGTCCCCACAAGTTGTTTTCTCCCAAAATACCTATGCATAGGAAGTGGGTTAGACTTAAATGTGCTATTCAATGATGCTCTCTTTATGTTACAATTCTTATCTTTTATGTGAGCATCATTGAAATCATCATGCCTAGCTAGGGGCGTTAAACGATAGCGCTTGTTGGGAGGCAACCCAATTTTATTTTGTGTTTTTTGTTTTTGGTTCTGTTTAGGAATAAATAATCCATCTATATTCTGTTTAGATGTGGTTTTATCTTTTAATTAGTGTTTGTGCCAAGTTAAACCTATTAGATCTTCTTGGAAGATAGTTATTTGATCTTGCTGTAATTTCCAGAATCTTTCCGCTCAGTGCCCGAATTGTCAAAAATCACCAGAACGTGATAAAATAGTGATTCGAATTGCTGATGATCAATAAACAAATTTCCCAGGTCTTCTAATTTTGGTAGAATTTTTTGGGTTCCAGAAGTTTGCGTTAGTAACAGATTACTACAGACTGTTCTGTTTTTGACAGATTCTGTTTTGCGTGTGTTGTTTGCTTATTTTGATGAATCTATGGCTAGTAAAATAGTTTATAAACCATAGAGAAGTTGGAATACAGTAGGTTTAACACCAATACAAATAAAGAACAAGTTCACTACAGTGCCTTAAAGTAGTTTTTTGTTTTCTTTCTCTAACGGAGCTCACGAGATTTCTATTGAGTTTTGTGTTGTGAAGTTTTCAAGTTTTGGGTGAATTCTTTTGATGGATTATGGAACAAGGAGTGACAAGAGCCTAAACTTGGGGATGCCCATGGCACCCCCAAGATAATCCAAGGATACCAAAAAGTCAAAGCTTGGGGATGCCCCGGAAGGCATCCCCTCTTTTGTCCACTTCCATCGGTAATTTACTTGAAGCTATATTTTTATTCACCACATGATATGTGTTTTGCTTGGAGCGTCTTGTATTATTTGTGTCTTTGCTTGTTAGTCTACCACAATCATCCTTGCTGTACACACCTTTTGAGAGAGCCATGTATGAATTGAAACTTGTTAGAATACTCTATGTGCTTCACTTGTATCTTTTGAGCTTGATAGTTTACTCTATGTGCTTCACTTATATCTTTTTGAGCGTGATAATTTTTGCTCTAGTGCTTCACTTAGATCTTTTAGAGCACGGTGGTGGTTTGTTTTAAAGAAACTTGATCTCTCATGCTTCACTTAGATTATTTTGAGAGTCGTTAATAGCATGGTAATTTGCTTAATGTTAATATACTTGGTATTCAAGATATGTGAAACTTTCTTTTTAGTGGGTTGAATACAAAGATAAGTTTGATGCTTGATAATTGTTTTGAGATATGGAGGTGATAATATCATAGTCATGCTAGTTGAGTAGTTGTGAATTTGAGAAATACTTGTGTTGAAGTTAGCAAGTCCCGTAGCTTGCACGTATGGTTAAAGTTGTGTAACAAATTTGAAGCATGAAGTGTACCTGGCTTGTGCATCCTTATGAGTGGCGGTCGGGGACGAGCGATGGTCTTTTCCTACCAATCTATCCCCCTAGGAGCATGCGCGTAGTACTTTATTTTTGATGACTTCTAAATTTTTGCAATAAGTATATGAGTTCTTTTGACTAATGTTGAGTCCATGGATTATACGCACTTTTACCTTTCCGCCATTTGCTAGCCTCTTCGGTACCGTGCATTGCCCTTTCTCACATTGAGAGTTGGTGCAAACTTCGCCGGTGCATCCAAACCCCGTGATATGATACGCTCTTTCACACATAAACCTCCCCATATCTTCCTCAAAACAGCCACCATACCTACCTATCATGGCATTTACATAGCCATTCCCAGATATATTGCCATGCAACTTCCATCATCATCATCATCATCATGGCATGCTTTACTTTTGTCATATTGCCATTGCATGATCTTGTAGTTGACATCGTATTTGTGGCAAAGCCACCATGCATTATTTTCATACATGTCACTCTTGATTCATTGCACCATCCCGGTACACCGCCGGAGGCATTCATATAGAGTCATATCTTGTTCTAGTATCGAGTTGTAATCATTATGTTGTAATCAATAGAAGTGTGATGATCATCATTATTAGAGCATTGCCCAATCAAAAAAAAGAGAAAGGCCAAAAAGAAAGGAAAAAAGAAAGGCCCAAAAAAAGAGAAAATAAAAAGGGCAATGCTACTATCTCTTTTTCCACACTTGTGCTTCAAAGTAGCACCTTGTTCTTCATGTAGTGAGTCTCATATATTGTGCTTCAAAGTAGCACCATGATTTTCATATAGTGAGTCTCATAAGTTGTCTTGTTCATACTAGTGGGAATTTTTCATTATAGAACTTGGCTTGTATATTCCAACGATGGGCTTCCTCAAAATGCCCTAGGTCTTCATGAGCAAGCAAGTTGGATGCACACCCACTAGTTCTCTTTTGTTGAGCATTCTTAGCTCTAGTGCATCCGTTGCATGGCAATCCCTACTCCTTGCATTAACATCAATTGATGGGCATCTCCATAGCTCATTGATTAGCCTCGTTGATGTGAGACTTTCTCCTTTTTTGTCTTCTCCACACAATCCCCATCATCATATTCTATACCACCCATAGTGCTATGTCCATGGCTCGCGCTCATGTATTGCGTGAAGGTTGAAAAAGTTTGAGATTATTTGAGTATGAAACAATTGCTTGGCTTGTCATCGGGGGTATAGAAGTTGGGAACATCTTTGTGTGACGAAAATGAAGCATAGCCTAACTATATGATTTTGTAGGGATGAACTTCCTTTGGCCATGTTATTTTGAGATGACATAATTGTTTGATTAGTATGCTTGAAGTATTATCATTTTTTATGTCAATATGAACTTTTGTCTTGAACCTTTCGGATCTGAATATTCATACCATGATTAAGAAGATTTACATTGAAATTATGCCAAAGTATCACTCCGCATCAAAAATTCTCTTTTTATCATTTACCTACTCGAGGACGAGCAGGAATTAAGCTTGGGGATGCCTGATACGTCTCCAACGTATCTATAATTTTTGATTGCTCCATGCTACTTTATCTACTGTTTTGGACTATATTGGGCTTTATTTTCCACTTTTATATTATTTTTGGGACTAACCTATTAACCGGAGGCCCAGCCCAGAATTGCTGTTTTTTTGCCTATTTCAGTATTTCGAGGAAACAGAATATCAAACGGAGTCCAAACGGAATGAAACCTTCGGGAACGTGATCTTCTCACCGAACGTGATCCAGGAGACTTGGACCCTACTCCAAGAAGTTTCCGGGGAGGTCACGAGGGTGGAGGGCGCCCCCCTGGGCGCGCCCCCTGCCTCGTGGGCCCCTCGGAGCTCCACCGACGTACTTCTTCCACCTATATATCTCCATATACCCTAAAAACATCCGGGAGCAACATAGATCGGGAGTTCCACCGCCAGAAGCCTCCGTAGCCACCGAAACTCAATCTAGACCCGTTCCGGCACCCTGCCGGAGGGGGCAATCCTTCTCCGGTGGCCATCTTCATCATCCCGGTGCTCTCCATGACGAGGAGGGAGTAGTTTTCCCTCGAGGCTGAGGGTATGTACCAGTAGCTATGTGTTTGATCTCTCTCTCTCTCTCTCTCGTGTTCTTGAGATGATACGATCTTGATGTATCGCGAGCTTTGCTATTATATTTGGATTCTATGATGTTTCTCCCCCCTCTTCTCTCTTGTAATGAATCGAGTTTCCCCTTTGAAGTAATCTTATCGGATTGAGTCTTTAAAGACTTGAGAACACTTGATGTATGTCTTGCCGTGGATATCTGAGGTGACAATGGGATACCACGTGCCACTTGATGTACGTTTTGGTGACCAACTTGCGGGTTTCGTGACATTGGGAACCTATGCATAGGGGTTGGCACACGTTTTCGTCGTGATTCTCTGGTAGAAACTTTGGGGCACTCTTTGAGATTCTTTGTGTTGGTTGAATAGATGAATTGAGATTGTGTGATGCATATCGTATAATCATGCCCACGGATACTTGAGGTGACATTGAAGTATCTAGGTGACATTAGGGTTTTGGTTGATTTGTATCTTAAGGTATTATTCTAGTACGAACTCTAGGGCTGTTTGTGACACTTATAGGAATAGCCCAACGGATTGATTGGAAAGAATAACTTTGAGGTGGATTCGTACCCTACCATAATCTCTTCATTCGTTCTCCGCTATTAGTGACTTTGGAGTGAGTCTTTGTTGCATGTTGAGGGATAATTTTATGATCCAATTATGTTAGTATTGTTGAGAGGACTTACACTAGTGAAAGTATGAACCCTAGGCCTTATTTCCTATCATTGCAACACCGTTTACGCTCACTTTATCATTAGTTACCTTGCTGTTTTTATATTTTCAGATTACAAATACCTTTATCTACCATCCATATTGCACTTGTATCACCATCTCTTCGCCGAACTAGTGCACCTATACAATTTACCATTGTATTGGGTGTGTTGGGGACATAAGAGACTCTTTGTTATTTGGTTGCAGGGTTGCTTGAGAGAGACCATCTTCATCCTACGCCTCCTACGGATTGATAAACCTTAGGTCATCCACTTGAGGGAAATTTGCTACTGTCCTACAAACCTCTGCACTTGGAGGCCCAACAACGTCTACAAGAAGAAGGTTGTGTAGTAGACATCACATATTTGCAACAGTCTCGCACTTGCACTAGAGTCAATAATCTAGTTACATTGTGATGAATCGAACACCCATAGAGTTCTAGTGTTGATCATGTTTTGCTCGAGGAAGAGGTTTAGTCAACGGATCTGCGACATTCAGGTCCGTATGCACTTTGCAAATATCTATGTCTCCATTTTGAACATTTTAACGAATGGAGTTGAAGCGACGCTTGATATGCCTGGTCTTCCTATGTAACCTGGGCTCCTTGGCAAGGGCAATAGCTCCAGTGTTGTCACAGAAGAGAGTCATCGGGCCCGACGCATTGGGAATAACTCCTAGGTCGGTAATGAACTCCTTCACCCAGATTGCTTCTTGTGCTGCCTCCGAGGCTGCCATGTACTCCGCTTCACATGTAGATCCCGCCGCGACGCTTTGCTTGCAACTGCACCAGCTGATTGCCCCACCATTCAAAATATACACGTATCCGGTTTGTGACTTAGAGTCATCCAGATCTGTGTCGAAGCTAGCATCGATGTAACCCTTTACGACGAGCTCTTCGTCACCTCCATACACGAGAAACGTATCCTTAGTCCTTTTCAAGCACTTCAGGATATTCTTGACCGATGTCCAGTGTTCCATGCCGGGATTACTTTGGTACCTTCCTACCAAACTTACGGCAAGGTTTACATCAGGTCTGGTACACAACATGGCATACATGATAGACCCTATGGCCGAGGCATAGGGGACGACACTCATCTTTTCTCTATCTTCTGCCGTGGTCGGGCATTGAGCTGTGCTCAATCTCACACCTTGCAATACAGGCAAGAACCCCTTCGTGGACTGATCCATATTGAACTTCTTCAATATCTTGTCAAGGTATGTACTTTGTGAAAGACCAATGAGGCGTCTCGATCTATCTCTATAGATCTTGATGCCTAATATATAAGTAGCTTCTCCAAGGTCCTTCATTGAAAAACACTTGTTCAAGTAGGCCTTTATGCTTTTCAAGAATTATATATCATTTCCCATCAATAGTATGTCATCCACATACAATATGAGAAATGCTATGGAGCTCCAACTCACTTTCTTGTAAACGCAGGCTTCTCCATAAGTCTGCCTAAACCCAAACGCTTTGATCATCTCATCAAAACGAATGTTCCAACTCCGAGATGCTTGCACCAGCCCATAGATTGAGCGTTGGAGCTTGCACACCTTGTCAGCATTCTTAGGATCGACAAAACCTTCCGGATGCATCATATACAATTCTTCCTTAAGGAAAACCATTAAGGAATGCCGTTTTGACGTCCATTTGCCATATCTCATAATCATAGAATGCGGCAATTGCTAACATGATTCGGACGGACTTCAGCTTCGCTACGGGTGAGAAAGTCTCATCGTAGTCAACCCCTTGAACTTGTCGATAACCCTTAGCGACAAGCCGAGCTTTATAGATGGTCACATTACCATCCGTGTTTGTCTTCTTCTTAAAGATCCATTTATTTTCTATGGCTCGCCGATCAACGGGCAAGTCAGTCAAAGTCCATACTTCGTTTTCATACATGGATCCTATCTCAGATTTCATGGCTTCCAGCCATTTGTCGGAATCTGGGCCCGCCATCGCTTCTTCATAGTTCGAAGGTTCACCATTGTCCAACAACATGATTTCCAGGACAGGGTTGCCGTACCACTCTGGTGCGGAACGCGTCCTTGTGGACCTTTGAAGTTCTGTAGCAACTTGATCTGAAGTTTCATGATCATCATCATTAACTTCCTCCCTAGTCGACGCAGACACCTCAGGAAAAATTTCTTGAGCTGCGCCACTCTCCGGTTCAAGAGGAAATACTTCATCAAGTTCTACTTTCCTCCCACTTACTTCTTTCGAGAGAAACTCTTTCTCTAGAAAGGATCCATTCTTGGCAACAAATGTCTTGTCTTCGGATCTAAGATAGAAGGTATACCCAATAGTTTATTTAGGGTATCCTATGAAGACACATTTTTCCGATTTGGGTTCGAGCTTTTCAGGTTGAAGTTTCTTGACATAAGCATCGCATCCCCAAACTTTCAGAAACGATAGCTTAGGTTTCTTGCCAAACCACAATTCATACGGTGTCGTCTCAACAGATTTCACGAAGCCCTATTTAAAGTGAATGCGACAGTCTCTATAGCATAACCCCAAAAAGACAACGGTAGATCGGTAAGAGACATCATAGATCGTACCATATCCAATAGGGTGCGATTACGACGTTCAGACACACCATTACGCTGTGGTGTTCCAGGCGGCGTGAGTTGTGAAACTATTCCACATTTCCTTAAGTGCGTGCCAAATTCATGACTCAAATATTCTCCCCCACGATCTGATCATAAGAACTTGATTTTCCTGTCATGTTGATTCTCAACCTCACTCTGAAATTCCTTGAACTTTTCAAAGGTCTCAGACTTGTGTTTCATTAAGTAGACGTACCCATATCTACTCAAGTCATCAGTGAGGGTGAGAACATAACGATAGCCGACGGCGATCACATCGACCTTGGAACCATTCCCAACGCGCATCGTCACCTCGTCCTTCGCCAGTCTATGTTTATTCCGCAGTTCCTATTTTGAGTTACAAATATGAGCAACTGCACCGGTATCAAATACCCAGGAGCTACTACGTGCGCTGGTAAGGTACACATCAATAACATGTATATCACATATACCTTTGGTATTGCCGGCCTTCTTTTCTGCTAAGTACTTGGGGAAATTCCGCTTCCAGTGTCCGTTTCCCTTGCAATAAAAGCACTCAGTCTCAGGCTTGGGTCCATTCTTTGACTTCTTCCTGGCAGCTTGCTTACCGGGTGCGGCAACTCCCTTGCCGTCCTTCTTGAAGTTCTTTTTACCCTTGCCTTTCTTCAACTTAGTGGTTTTATTCACCATCAACACTTGATGTTCCTTTTTGATTTCCACCTCCGCTGATTTCAACATTGAATATACCTCGGGAATGGTCTTTTCCATCCCCTGCATATTGAAGTTCATCACAAAGCTCTTGTAGCTAGGTGGGAGCAACTGAAGGATTCTGTCAACGACTGCATCATCCGGGAGATTAACTCCTAGCTGAGACAAGCGGTTATGCAGCCCAGACATTTTGAGTATGTGCTCGCTGACAGAACTGTTCTCCTCCATCTTACAACTGTAGAACTTGTTAGAGAATTCATATCTCTCGACCCGGGCGTGAGCTTGGAAAACCATTTTCAGCTCTTGGAACATCTCATATGCTCCGTGTTGCTCAAAATGCTTTTGGAGACCCGGTTCTAAGCTGTAAAGCATGCCGCACTGAACCAGGGAGTAGTCATCACTACGTGTCTGCCAAGCGTTCATAACGTCTTGTTCTGCAGGGAAAACAGGTGCTTCACCTAGCGGTGCATCAAGGACATATGCTTTCCTGGCAGCTATGAGGATATTCCTCAGGTTACGGACCCAGTCCGTGTAGTTGCTGACATCGTCTTTCAGCTTGGTTTTCTCTAGGAACGCGTTGAAGTTGAGGGCAACATTAGCGTGGGCCATTTGATCTACAAGACATATTGCAAAGATTTTATACTAAGTTCATGATAATTAAGTTCATCTAATCAAATTATTTAATGAACTCCCACTCAGATAGACATCCCTCTAGTCATCTAAGTGATATATGATCCGATTCAACTAGGCCATGTCCGATCATCACGTGAGACAGACTAGTCATCATCGGTGAACATCTTCATGTTGATCGTATCTTCTATACGACTCATGTTCGACCTTTCGGTCTTCCATGTTCCGAGGCCATGTTTGTACATGCTAGGCTCGTCAAGTCAACCTAAGTGTACTGCGTGTGTAAATCTGGCTTACACCCGTTGTATGCGAACGTTAGAGCCTATCACACCCGATCATCACGTGGTGCTTCGGAACAACGGACCTTAGCAACGGTGCACAGTTAGGGGGAACACTTTCTTGAAATTATTGTGAGGGATCATCTTATTTACTACCGTCGTTCTAAGCAAATAAGAAGCAAAAACATGATAAACATCACATGAAATCAAATAGTGACATGATATGGCCAATATCATTTGCTCCTTTTGATCTCCATCTTCGGGGCGCCATGATCATCATCGTCACCGGCATGACACCATGATCTCCATCATCGTGTCTTCATGAAGTTATCTCATCATCTATTACTTCTACTACTATGGTAACGGTTTAGCAATAAAGTAAAGTAATTACATGACGTTTATGTTGACACGCAGGTCATAAATAAATTAAGACAACTCCTATGGCTCCTGCCGGTTGTCATACTCATCGACATGCAAGTCGTGATTCCTATTACAAGAACATGATCAATCTCATACATCACATATATCATTCATCACATCCTTTTGGCCATATCACATCACATGGCACATGCTGCAAAAACAAGTTAGATGTCCTCTAATTGTTGTTGCAAGTTTTTACGTGGCTGCTATAGGTTTCTAGCAAGAACGTTTCTTACCTACGCCAAAACCACAACGTGATATGCCAATTTCTATTTACCCTTCATAAGGACCCTTTTCATCGAATCCGATCTGACTAAAGTGGGAGAGACAGACACCCGCTAGCCACCTTATGCAACTAGTGCATGTCAGTCGGTGGAACCAGTCTCACGTAAGCGTACGTGTAAGGTCGGTCCGGGCCGCTTCATCCCACGATGTCGCCAAATCAAGATAAGACTAGTAACGGCAAGTAAATTGACAAAATCAACACCCACAACAACTTGTGTTCTACTCGTGCATAGAAACTACGCATAGACCTAGCTCATGATGCCACTGTTGGGGAACGTAGCAGAATTTTACAATTTTCTACGCATCACCAAGATCAATCTATGGAGTCATCTAGCAACGAGGGAGAGGGGAGTGCATCTACATACCCATGTAGATCGCGAGCGGAAGCGTTCAAGAGAACGGGGTTGATGGAGTCGTACTCGTCGTGATCCAAATCACCGATGACCTAGCGCCGAACAGACAACACCTCCACGTTCAACACACGTATGGTTGGGAAGACGTCTCCTCCTTCTTGATCCAGCAAGGGGAAGGAGAGGTTGATGGAGATCCAGCAACATGACGGCGTGGTGGTGGAAGCAACGGTGATCTCGGCAGGGCTTCGCCAAGCTCCAATGAGAGAGAGAGAGAGGTGTTACGTGGGGAGAGGGAGGCGCCAGAGACTTGGTGCGGCTGCCCTCCCCCCACCATATATAGGGCCCCTAGGGGGGCGCCGGCCCTAGGAGATGGGATCTCCAAGGGGGGGCGGCCAAGGGGGGGGGGACTTGCCCCCCAAGCCAAGTGGGGCGCCCCCCACCCCTAGGGTTTCCAACCCTAGGCGCAGGGGGAGGCCCATGGGGCGCGCACCAGCCCACCAGGGGCTGGTTCCCCTCCCACTTCAGCCCATGGGGCCCTCTGGGATAGGTGGCCCCACCCGATGGACCCCCGGGACCCTTCCGGTGGTCCCGGTACAATACCGATTACCCCTGATACTTTCCCGATGGCCGAAACTGGACTTCCTATATATAAATCTTCACCTCCGGACCATTCCGGAACTCCTCGTGACATCCGGGATCTCATCCGGGACTCCGAAAAACTTTCGGGTTACCGCATACTAATATCTCTACAACCCTAGCGTCACCGAACCTTAAGTGTGTAGACCCTACGGGTTCGGGAGACATGTAGACATGACCGAGACGACTCTCCGGTAAATAACCAACAGCGGGATCTGGATACCCATGTTGGCTCCCACATGTTCCACGATGATCTCATCGGATGAACCACGATGTCGAGGATTCAATCAATCCCGTATACAATTCCCTTTGTCAATCGGTACGTTACTTGCCCGAGATTCGATCGTCGATATCCCAATACCTCGTTCAATCTCGTTACCGGCAAGTCACTTTACTCATACCGTAATGCATGATCCCGTGACCAAACACTTGGTCACATTGAGCTCATTATGATGATGCATTACCGAGTGGGCCCAGATATACCTCTCCATCGTACGGAGTGACAAATTCCAGTCTCGATCCGTGTCAACCCAACAGATACTTTCGGGGATACCTGTAGTATACCTTTATAGTCACCCAGTTACGTTGTGACGTTTGGTACACCCAAAGCACTCCTACAACATCCGGGAGTTACACGATCTCATGGTCTAAGGAAATGATACTTGACACTGGAAAAGCTCTAGCAAACGAACTACACGACCTTGTGCTATGCTTAGGATTGGGTCTTGTCCATCACATCATTCTCCTAATGATGTGATCCCGTTATCAATGACATCCAATGTCCATAGTCAGGAAACCGTGACTATCTATTGATCAACGAGCTAGTTAACTAGAGGCATACTAGGGACATGTTATGGTCTGTGTATTCACACATGTATTATGATTTCCGGATAACAAAATTATAGCATGAACAATAGACGATTATCATGAACAAGGAAATATAATAATAATCATTTTATTATTGCCTCTAGGGCATATTTCCAACAGATACATCCCCAACGTATCTATAATTTTTGATTGTTCCATGCTATTATATTATCAACCTTGGATGTTTTATATGCATTTATATGCTACTTTATATGATTTTTCGGACTAACCTATTAACCTAGAGCCTAGTGCCAGTTTCTGTTTTTTCCTTGTTTTAGAGTATCGCAGAAAAGGAAAATCAAACGGAGTCCAATTGACCTGAAACTTCATGGAACTTATTTTTGGAACGGAAGCAATCCAGGAGACTTGGAGTAGATGTCAGGGAAGCTTCGAGGGAGGCACGAGGCAGGGAGGCACGTCCCCACCCTCGTGGGCCCCTTGTGGCTCCCCTGACCGACTTCTTTTGCCTATATATTGTTGGGGAACGTAGTAATTTCAAAAAATTTCCTACGCACATGCAAGATCATGGTGATGCATAGCAACGAGAGGGCAGAGTGTTGTCTACGTACCCTCGTAGACCGGCAACGGAAGCGTTGACACAACATAGAGGAAGTAGTCGTACGTCTTCCCGATCCGACCGATCCAAGTACCGAACATACGACACCTCCGAGTTCTGCACACGTTCAACTCAGTGACGTCCCTCGAGCTCCGATCCAGCCGAGTGATGAGGGAGAGTTTCGTCAGCACGACGGTGTGATGACGGTGATGATGTTCTACCGACGCAGGGCTTCGCCTAAGTACCGCTACAATATGAACAAGGTGGAATATGGTGGATGGGGGCACTACACACGGCTAAGGAACAATCACGAAGATCAACTTGTGTGTCATGGGGTGCCCCCTGCCCCCGTATATAAAGGAGGGAGGGGGGAGGTGCGGCCGGCCCCTAGGGGTGCGCCTGGAGGAGTCCTACTCCCATCGGGACTAGGACTCCCCCCTCTTGCCTTGTTGGAGAAGTAAAGGGGAAGGGGGAAAGAGGAAAGGGGGGCGCGCGGCCTGCCCTGGCCGCCCCCCCCTCTTCTCCCTTAGGGCCCATGTTGGCCCATTAACCCGGGGGGGGGGGGGGGTTCCGGTAACCCCCCGGTACTCCGGTAAAATCCTGATTTCACCCAGAATGATTCTGATATCCAAATATAGGCTTCCAATATATCAATATTTATGTCTCGACCATTTCGAGACTCCTCGTCATGTCCGTGATCACATCCGGGACTCCGAACAACCTTCGGTACATCAAAACACAAAAACCCTAATTACGATTGTCACCGAACTTTAAGCGTGTGGACCCTATGGGTTCGAGAACTATATAGACATGACCGAGACACGTCTCTGGTCAATAACCAATAGCGGAACCTGGATGCTCATATTGGTTCCTACATATTCTATGAAGATCTTTATCGGTCAAACCGCATAACAACATACGTTGTTCCCTTTGTCATCGGTATGTTACTTGCCCGAGATTCGATCGTCGGTATTCCAATACGTAGTTCAATCTCGTTACCGGCAAGTCTCTTTACTCGTTCCGTAATACATCATTCCGCAACTAACTCATTAGTTGCAATGCTTGCAAGACTTAAGTGATGTGCATTACCGAGTGGGCCCATAGACACCTCTCCGACAATCGGAGTGACAAATCCTAATCTCGAAATACGCCAACCCAACAAGTACCTTCGGAGACACCTGTAGAGCACCTTTATAATCACCCAGTTACGTTGTGACATTTGGTAGCACACAAAGTGTTCCTCCGGTAAATGGGAGTTGCATAATCTCATAGTCATAGGAACATGTATAAGTTATGAAGAAAGCAATAGCAACAAACTAAACGATCAAGTGCTAAGCTAACGGAATGGGTCAAGTCAATCACATCATTCTCCTAATGATGTGATCCCGTTAATCAAATGACAACTCATGTCTATGGTTAGGAAACATAACCATCTTTGATCAACGAGCTAGTCAAGTAGAGGCATACTAGTGACACTTTGTTTGTCTATGTATTCACACATGTATTATGTTTCCGGTTAATACAATTCTAGCATGAATAATAAACATTTATCATGATATAAGGAAATAAATAATAACTTTATTATTTCCTCTAGGGCATATTTCCTTCAGTCTCCCACTTGCACTAGAGTCAATAATCTAGATTACACAGTAATGATTCTAACACCCATGGAGCCTTGGTGCTGATCATGTTTTGCTCGTGGAAGAGGCTTAGTCAGCGGGTGTGCAACATTCAGATCCGTATGTATCTTGCAAATTTCTATGTCTCCTACTTGGACTAAATCCCGAATGGAATTGAAGCGTCTCTTGATGTGCTTGGTTCTCTTGTGAAATCTGGATTCCTTCACCAAGGCAATTGCACCAGTATTGTCACAAAAGATTTTCATTGGACCCGATGCACTAGGTATGACAGCTAGATCGGATATGAACTCCTTCATTCAGACTCCTTCATTTGTTGCTTCCGAAGCAGCTATGTACTCCGCTTCACATGTAGATCCCGCCACGACGCTTTGTTTAGAACTGCACCAACTGACAGCTCCACCGTTCAGTATAAACACGTATCCGGTTTGCGATTTAGAATCGTATGGATCAGTGTCAAAGCTTGCATCAACGTAACCATTTACGATGAGCTCTTTGTCACCTCCATATACAAGAAACATATCCTTAGTCCTTTTCAGGTACCTCAGGATGTTCTTGACCGCTGTCCAGTGATCCACTCCTGGATTACTTTGGTAGCTCCCTGCTAGACTTATAGCAAGGCACACATCAGGTCTGGTACACAGCATTGCATACATGATAGAGCCTATGGCTGAAGCATAGGGAACATATTTCATTTTCTCTCTATCTTCTGCGGTGGTCGGACATTGAGTCTTACTCAACTTCACACCTTCTAACACATGCAAGAACCCTTTCTTTGCTTGATCCATTTTGAACTTCTTCAAAACTTTGTCAAGGTATGTGCTTTGTGAAAGTCCAATTAAGCGTCTTGATCTATCACTATAGATCTTAATGCCCAATATGTAAGCAGCTTCACCGAGGTCTTTCATTGAAAAACTATTATTCAAGTATCCCTTTATGCTATCCAGAAATTCTATATCATTTCCAATTAGTAATATGTCATCCACATATAATATCAGAAATTCTACAGAGCTCCCACTCACTTTCTTGTAAATACAGGCTTCTCCAAAAGTCTGTACAAAACCAAATGCTTTGATCACACTATTAAAGCGTTTATTCCAACTCCGAGAGGCTTGCATCAGTCCATAAATGGATCGCTGGAGCTTGCACACTTTGTTAGCTCCCTTTGTATCGACAAAACCTTCTGGTTGCATCATATACAACTCTTCTTCCAGAAATCCATTCAGGAATGCAGATTTGACATCCATCTGCCAAATTTCATAATCATAAAATGCAGCAATCGCTAACATGATTCGGACAGACTTAAGCATCGCTACGGGTGAGAAGGTCTCATCGTAGTCAATCCCTTGAACTTGTCGAAAACCTTTCACAACAAGTCGAGCTTTGTAGACAGTAACATTACCGCCAGCGTCAGTCTTCTTCTTGAAGATCCATTTATTCTCAATTGCCTGCCGATCAACGGGCAAGTCAACCAAAGTCCACACTTTGTTCTCATACATGGACCCCATCTCAGATTTCATGGCTTCTAGCCATTTTGCGGAATCTGGGCTCACCATCGCTCCTTCATAGTTCGTAGGTTCATCATGATCTAGTAGCATGACTTCCAGAACAGGATTACCGTACCACTCTGGTGCGGATCTTACTGTTGGGGAACGTAGCAGAATTTTAAAATTTTCTACGCATCACCAAGATCAATCTATGGAGTCATCTAGCAATGAGGGAAAGGGGAGTGCATCTACATACCCTTGTAGATCGCGAGCGGAAGCGTTCAAGAGAACGGGGTTGATGGAGTCGTACTCGTCATGATACAAATCACCGATGACCTAGCGCCGAACGGACGACACCTCCGCGTTCAACACACGTACGGTTGGGAAGACATCTCCTCCAACTTGATCCAGCAAGGGGGAAGGAGAGGTTGATGGAGATCCAGCAGCACGACGGCGTGGTGGTGGAAGCAACGGTGATCTCGGCAGGGCTTCGCCAAGCTTAGGGAGAGGGAGAAGTGTCACGGGAGGGAGAGGGAGGCGCCAGGGGCTAGGGTGTGGCTGCCATCCCTCCTTCCACTATATATAGGACCCCTAGGGGGGGCGCCGGCCCTAGGAGATGCAATCTCCAAGGGGGGGGGGGGCGGCCAAGGGGGGGTGGAGTGCCCCCCAAGCCAAGTGGGGCGCCCCCACACCCAGGGTTTCCAACCCTAGGCGCAGGGGAGGCCCATGGGGGGCGCACCAGCCCACTAGGGGCTGGTTCCCCTCCCACTTCAGCCCATGGGGCCCTTCGGGATAGGTGGCCCCACCCGGTGGACCCCCGGGACCCTTCCGGTGGTCCCGGTACAATACCGATTACCCCCGAAACTTTCCCGATGGCCGAAACTTGACTTCCCATATATAAATCTTCACCTCCGAACCATTCCGGAACTCCTCGTGACGTCCGGGATCTCATCTGGGACTCCAAACAACTTTCGGGTTACCGTATACTAATATCTCAACAACCCTAGTGTCACCGAACCTTAAGTGTGTAGACCCTACGGGTTCGGGAGACACGTAGACATGACCGAGACGACTCTCCGGTCAATAACCAACAGCGGGATCTGGATACCCATGTTGGCTCCCACATGCTCCTCGATGATCTCGTCGGATGAACCATGATGTCGAGGATTCAATCAATCCCGTATACAGTTCCCTTTGTTAATCGGTACGTTACTTGCCCGAGACTCGATCGTCGGTATCCCAATACCTCGTTCAATCTTTTTACCGGCAAGTCACTTTACTCGTACCGTAATGCATGATCCCATGATCAACCACTTGGTCACATTGAGCTCATTATGATGATGCATTGCCGAGTGGGCCCAGAGATACCTCTCCGTCATACGGAGTGACAAATCCCAGTCTTGATTCGTGCCAACCCAACAGACACTTTCAGAGATACCCATAGTGTACCTTTATAGTCACCCAGTTACATTGTGACGTTTGACACACCCAAAGCACTCCTACGATATCCGGGAGTTGCACAATCTCATGGTCTAAGGAAATGATACTTGACATTCGGAAAAGCTCTAGCAAACGAACTACACGATCTTTAAGCTATGCTTAGGATTGGGTCTTGTCCATCACATCATTCTCCTAATGATGTGATCCCGTTATCAATTACATCCAATGTCCATAGTCAGGAAACCATGACTATCTTTTGATCAACGAGCTAGTCAACTAGAGGCTCACTGGGGACGTGTTGTGGTCTATGTATTCACACATGTATTACGATTTCCGGATAACACAATTATAGAAGGAACAATAGACAATTATCATGAACAAAGAAATATAATAATAACCATTTTATTATTGCCTCTAGGGCATATTTCCAACAGTCTCCCACTTGCACTAAAGTCAATAACCTAGTTACATTGAATCGAACACCCATGCAATTCTGGTGTTGATCATGTTTTGCTCTAGGGAGAGGTTTAGTCAACGGATCTGCCACATTCAGGTCCGTATGTACTTTACAAATATCTATGTCTCCATTTTGAACACTTTCATGAATGGAGTTGAAGCGACACTTGATATGCCTGGTCTTCCTGTGAAACCTGGGCTCCTTGGCAAGGGTGCTGGGGATATTACTACTGGGCGTAAACCGGCCTATCTAGGCCGGGTTAACTTCGTCAGTAGTTAAGTATGTTAAAGCCCAAGAAGGCAGATGAGGGCTCAAGGCCCATGGTCGGTTCAAGGCCTGTAGTCGTAAACCGGCGTTGGTAGTTAACTTGTATTGTAAGTTAGGAATAAGTAGAGACCAAACCGGACACATCTATGAGCCGGTATTGGGACTCTGTGAACCGACGGGCGTCACCCGTGTATATAAGGGGACGACCCGGCGGCGGTTCAAGGGGAACAGACAACAACCCGAGACATAGGCGAAGCTTGTTTGCTCCCTAGTCATCGAAACCCCATCAATTCCATCACAACTAGACGTAGGCTTTTACCTTCATCGAAGGGGCCGAACTAGTATAAATTATCTTGCGTCCCTGTGTCCGCTTTAACCCCTTCAAGCTAACCCGTCGCAATGGCTCCATGACTAAGTCCTTTCTCTAGGACATGTGCCGTGACAAAACCACGACAGTTGGCGCCCACCGTGTTATGGAGCATCAATACCACACCCAACAGATCAACATGATACACACCATTCTTCATGGTTTACGGAGTGGAGGCGGTTCTCCCTAGTGATATCCGTCATGGTTCACCTCGTGTGACGGCTTATGTTGAAGCGGACAATGAGATAGCACGACAAGATGCTTTGGACCGGTTGGATGAAGAGCATGACATAGCAGCCGCCCGATCGGTGATTTACCAACAGGATCTTCGTCGTTATCACAGTCGCCGAGTCAGAACCAGAACCTTTCAGGAAGGAGATTTGGTGCTTCAGCTCATCCAAGATCAGACTGATATGCATAAGCTATCCCCACCTTGGGAGGGGCCTTTCGTGGTCAGCAAGAATCTGCACAACAGGTCATACTATCTGATCGATATTCGAGATCATAAAGACTCACGTACATCAGAGGAGGAGACCAACAGGCCGTGGAACATAGCTCATCTTCGGCCTTACTATACCTGAGCCATTGGCTCTACTTATGTACATATTACGACGATGTATATATTATGATTAAATATAATAAATCGGAACCTCAGCTAAAGCGGGGTATCTGTTCTTTTACATCATGTGTGGTTACACGGAGTTGTTCTAAAGAGGCCTCTGTTTTACCCCTTGAGTTAGCTTTTCAAAAGCATCATGTTATATCACTTGGGGGCTTGGTCGTGTCCGAACCAATGCAATACCTCTTGATAGGCGAAAGCCACCAGATCACTTGGGGACTTGGTCACGTCTGAACCAGTCATGCCTCTTGATCGGCCTAAGGCCACAGAATCACTTGGGGGCTTGGTCGAACCCGAACCATTGCCATGCCACTTGATCGGCATAAATGCCACGGTTTCATTTGGGGACCTGGCTGACTTGAACCATAGCTACACCTATCGGGAGCTTGGTCATGTTCGACCATGGTAACACCATCCGATCAGCTCAAATAAGCCTCTTTTTGCAAAAGGTTTTGTCATTGCCTTTGCTTCACATTTTTCTTTGAAAGATATTTCTTTCTTTTTATTGCATTTTTAAACCGACAAAGTTTTAAGCCGATTTAAACTGTCAATTGACGGAACACGGTTCATTTTAATCCGGAGACTATTTGCCCGGTTTGATTTTTTTGTTAACATCCTATTATGGAGTAACACGGTGTTTATTATAACCCGGCACAGTTTACATGGTAAACCGGCATCACATATATATAGGAGCTGCTATCTCCTCCAACAGTGTGGGTTTATAAAACTCCGCTTCAAGATTGGCCAAGCCAACCTCACGCTCAACGATGGCAGGTATTATGTATCTCAAAAATTTGGTCATATACTTAAAAATTTCGGATGTTTTGATTTCATGTATGCAGACATCATATTCCGCCTGACGGTACAACCGCGGTGGCACTTTAAGATTTTTTATTGCAGAAAGTACTTTGGAAAGTTCATCACCCAAAGGAAGAGCAAGTTGCAGTAATTATGCACGAAGGCATATCAACATCAAAAGTATCAGCTAGCCTATTACAAGGCAACACGGTGCCCATAATAAGATCATTGTTTTTTGCAAGGGAGAAGCAATTTTAAACCGGCTTCCGGTTCAAGCTTGGTCACCAGCCTGGCCTGATGGTTGTGGATCATCCCGCGCCGCTTCAGCTACAGTTTCTCTACCCAGCGGCTGGAAATCAACAATTGTCCAGTCGATTCCCATTAATGCTTGAAAGACAGCTTCATCATGGATCAACAACGACGGGTCAATATCGGGAGCATATGTATGCTTACGGATTGGAGGGATAAGATTTTCCGCTTCATGAATTGGTGCAGCTATTCGCTTGTTTTGATTGTCGTATTGGGCTTGATAATGAGACAAGTCTGCTTCTTCAGCCAATTGACAAGCTAGCGGACGCACCTCCCAGTTTATTGCTCGCAGATCCGCTTCACTAAACTCCGACCCGTCTTCCTTCAAGCTGGGATAGCCCTGAGCCACTTCAATAGGATCAAAATCCGGCACCCAAGCTTTTGCCCGGATTAAGGCATTGATAGCACCGGTTCGAGCAGCAGATTTCTTCAGCTCTTCAACCCGGGCAGGAAGCACCGACAGTTTCATCAGAGTGTCCTGAATCAAAGTGGGCGCCGGCTTGTTGTGGGATGCAGTACAGATGATCCGCTGTGCACCAGTGTACAGTTGTTCGACCAACGTGTAGGCGGCTTTCAATTTCTTCTGCACATCTGACCCCAAGTGACCAATGCGTGTCCCTGAAATATCATAAAGGGTTAACAAACTGGCAGCTCTGTAAGACGGCAGAATCAATTCAGAAGTCAAACTGGCTTACCAAAGATAGCAGTGGTCATGGCATGCACGTGCCGCTTTATGCTGGTCAGTTCATCCGCCACCGGTTTTAGTGCAGCCTCGGCATCTTCTGCTCGTTTGATTAAAGCGGATTTTTCAGTGGCCCAATCCACCCGCTTCTTCTTGAAGATCTCCTTAAGCTGTTCCATGGCGCTTAAAGCACTGGTTAATTCCTCTTTTGCTTTGGAGGTTTCAGCTTGTTGGGATTTCAGATTATCTTGGAGATCGGCGACTTGGCTTTCTTTCGTCTTCAGCTCAGCCTGCATGCAGACAGTTATATGATTCAGCAAAAGAAAACAAGGATTGAAGTACCAACCACATAACAAGTTATGCACTTGGCACTTGGGGGCTAATGCATATTCGATCTTCATCTTTCAATTGCTTGCAAAGTCCCAAGATCAATACAAGTATTCAACTTGGCACTTGGGGGCTAATGGCTATTTGCTTGTATATATTCTGATGCGGCGATCTCAATTACTTAAAGTCCCGGTTTAACTATGCTAAGTTGAACCGGCCCTTGGGGACTACATCAGCGAATTTCAAAGCATTAAGATTTATATTAGTAAGTCCCGGTTTGAAAGAAGATTACAAACCGGCCCTCGGGGGCTAGGAGCATCAACAAGAATTAAAATATACAAGCAGGAAAGAGCATATGGATGTTACCTCATATTTATCTTTCATCATATTAACCAGACCGGCTTCATAGTCACGACTGGTATACAGCCGGTTCAGGTAGCCGGAATGGATATCTTGGGCGTTCAGAGCAGCGTAAAGTCACCAGATCAGCATTCCACTTGCCTTTGCCAAAGGCAGCAAATTCTTCCTCGGCAGAATGTTTGGACAAAGCGACAGGATTGCTTGGCTCTGTATGGCCAATGCCAGTAATGACAACCTCATCATCCTTGGTATCGCTGGTTTGCACTGGGGCTGTTGACTTGTCAGTAGGCTTTGTTGGACCGGTGGATTTCTCAATCCAGATGGAGCTTGTGGGCTGATTGACAGGACTTGAGGTATCAATAGGTCTCTCTTCAGCAATAAGATCGTCGTCTTGCTGCGGCGGATCATTGGGCATATCCTCAGGAATAGCCGCTTCAAGATCTGGTGTTTTGCCCGGTTCAAGGACGGCATCCTCTTCGGCCGCTTTGTCCAGACGAGCCTTCTTGCTTGGCCTAGGCTTGGCCCTGAAAGGAATAACCAAATTAATAAAGCATATATTCCAAGGCGATGTGCTGCAAATATTATGATAAGTATAGCTTACCCAAGCACCATTTTGAGCGGTGGCAGCTGAGTAGCCGATGAATCGCCAGAGGATGAGTGGGAAGTAACTTGGTAATCGAAGTCAGATGGATTAAGAGCTTGACGAAAGCAGCCCGCTTTAGGACAAGCACTGACAAGCAAATTAGAGACCTCTGAATGGCGTTTCCGAATCGGACTGTTCGGTAAACCGGCGGAGGTAACTACCTGGCCGCTGTGCCGGGTTGTGCGACGAGCTTCGTGCTGTTGGGTCTTCATAAGAAATTTGGGATCCAAATAAGCAAGAGGATGAGAAAATTTAACTTTCCGGTTTGCCTGACGGATTTTTAGTGAAGGAAAATGTTCTGAATCGGAAGAGAGAATAATTACCTCTGCAGCATCAACATGGCTAGCTTCGGCATCATCCTGACAAATATCATCATCAATAAGACGCATGAAGAATAAGCCAAGTGAGTCAAGCTGTGACGCCCCAAGACCAGAGATTCAGATGCCTTCCATGGATTCCGGGTTTCGTCTTGTGTTTTGTTTTGCTTGTTGCATTCCCCTTTGCATCTTGTGCATTGCATCATGTCACGATGCCATCTTCTCATAAATCTTTTGCAACTCAACTAAATAAATGGCATGGATCTTTGATCCATTTAAACCGAGGGAATTCACCTGGTGACTTCTCTTTATAACATACCCTCCCAATAGTAGGGAGCTATATTAAATATTCCATCTTTGGAATCACCCATAACACACGTGCAAAATATTTTCCATGTATATTCCTCTTTGAGTTTGATCTTCAAACCTTGCCAATATTTTCTCATCCCTTTTATCGAGGCTCCTCTAAAAATCTCAGCCCATTTAGAGTCCTTTCGAATGGGTCTCAAAATTCAAACATGTTGAATTAAATTCAACATGTGCAAATCTATTGTTCTCCAAAAATCCTCTTGCCATTTTATTTAAATTCCTAACATTTTTGCGAGCCCAAGAAAATTATCCGCTTGTCCAATTTCTTCCCCTAACACCTCCTTCATTTTTCTTCTCTTCTTTGTTATTTTTTTTCTTCCTGTTTCAGACATGAGAGAGAGGAGTTCAGCCTATCTGGCCTTCTGGGCCTCTCTATCATCCGTCAGCCCACCTAAGCCCTCTCTCTCTACTAGGCCTCCCTAGGCCAACTCCCCCGCAGGCCCAGCCCGCACTGGACCTAACCCTAGCAGCCACTAGGCCCGATCTAAACCACCCTCTCCCTCTCTCGTTCCCATCCGCCGCCACCCACACCCGTGCATCTAACCAGGGAGAGCCCTGCTCGATCTGCTCGCACGGCGCTCGCCTGATCCATCGCCTCGTCTCCCCGTTCCTTCCCGCATTGCTGGAGAGAGGCCAGACCCATCAACTTCCCCTCGATCCCTCTGCTCTATTGGGGAACATAGCAGAAATTCAAAATTTTCCTACGTGTCACCAAGATCTATCTATGAAGAGACCAGCAACGAGGGGAAGGAGAGTGCATCTACATACCCTTGTAGATCGCTAAGCGGAAGCGTTCAAGAGAACGGGGTTGAAGGAGTTGTACTCGTCGTGATCCAAATCACCGGAGATCCTAGTGCCGAACAGACGGCACCTCCGCGTTCAACACACGTACAGCCCGGTGACGTCTCCCATGCCTTGATCCAGCAAGGAGAGAGGGAGAGGTTGAGGAAGACTCCATCCAGCAGCAGCACAACGGCGTGGTGATGGTGGAGGAGCGTGGTACTCTAGCAGGGCTTCGCCAAGCAACGCAAGAGACGAGGAGAAAGAGAGGGGTAGGGCTGCGCCAAGAGGAGAGAAACTCGTGTGTATTGGGCAGCCCAAACCTCAACTATATATAGGGGAAGGGGAGGGGCTGCGCCCCCACCTAGGGTTCCCTCCCTTGGGGTGGCGGCAGCCCCCTAGATCCCATCTAGGGGCGGCCAATGGGAGGGGAGAGGGGGAGGCGCACCAGGGTGGGCCTTAGGGCCCATCTGCCCTAGGGTTTGCCCCCTTCCCCTCTTCCTTGTGCCTTGGGCCTTGGTGGGGGGCGCACCAGCCCACCTGGGGCTGGTCCCCTCCCACACTTGGCCCATGCAGCCCTCCGGGGCTGGTGGCCCCACTTGGTGGACCCCCGGTACCCTCCCGGTGGTCCCGATATGTTAGCGATAACCCAGAAACTTTTCTGGTGACCAAAACAAGACTTCCCATATATAAATCTTTACCTCCGGACCATTCCGGAACTCCTCTTGACATCTGGGATCTCATCCGGGACTCCGAACAACATTCGGTAACCACGTATATCTATTCCCTATAACCCTAGCGTCATCGAACCTTAAGTGTGTAGACCCTACGGGTTTGGGAACCATGCAGACATGACCGAGATAACTCTCCGGTCAATAACCAACAACGGGATCTGGATACCCATGTTGATTCCCACAAGTTCCACGATGATCTCATCGGATGAACCACGATGTCAAGGACTTAATCAATCCCGTATACAATTCCCTTTGTCTATCGGTACGATACTTGCCCGAGATTCGATCGTCGGTATCCTGATACCTTGTTCAATCTCGTTACCGGCAAGTCTCTTTACTCGTTCCGTAACACATCATCCCGTGATCAACTCCTTGATCACATTGTGCACATTATGATGATGTCCTACCGAGTGGGCCCAGAGATACCTTTCCGTTTGCACGGAGTGACAAATCCCAGTCTCGATTTGTGCCAACCCAACAGACACTTTCGGAGATACCTGTAGTGTACCTTTATATCCACCCAGTTATGTTGTGACGTTTGGCACACCCAAAGCACTCCTACGATATCCGGGAGTTGCACAATCTCATGGTCTAAGGAAATGATACTTGACATTAGAAAAGCTTTAGCATACGAACTACATGATCTTGTGCTAGGCTTAGGATTGGGTCTTGTCCATCACATCATTCTCCTAATGATGTGATCCCGTTATCAATGACATCCAATGTCCATGGTCAGGAAACCGTAACCATCTATTGATCAATGAGCTAGTCAACTAGAGGCTTACTAGGGACATGGTGTTGTCTATGTATCCACACATGTATCTGAGTTTCCTATCAATACAATTCTAGCATGGATAATAAATGATTATCATGAACAAGGAAATATAATAATAATCAATTTATTATTGCCTCTAGGGCATATTTCCAACAGTCTCCCACTTGCACTAGAGTCAATAATCCAGTTCACATCGATATGTGATTAACACTCAAGGTCACATCCCCATGTGACTAACACCCAAAGAGTTTACTAGAGTCAATAATCTAGTTCACATTACCATGTGATTAACACTCGATGAGTTCTGGGTTTGATCATGTTATGCTTGTGAGAGATGTTATAGTCAATGGGTCTGAATCTTTCAGATCCGTGTGTGCTTTGCAAATCTCTATGTCATCTCCTAGATGCAGCTACCACGTTCTATTTGGAGCTATTCCAAATAACTATTCTACTATACGAATCCAGTTTACTACTCAGAATAATCTGGATTAGTGTCAAAGTTTGCATCGGCGTAACCCTTTACGACGAACTCTTTTACCACCTCCATAATCGAGAAAATTCCTTAGTCCACAAGTTACTAAGGATAACTTTGACCGCTGTCCTGTGATCCATTCTTGGATCAATCTTGTACCCCTTGACTGACTCATGGCAAGGCACACTTCAGGTGCGGCACACAGCATAGCATACTATAGAGAGCCTATGACAAAAGCATAGGGGACGACCTTCGTCCTTCCTCTTTCTTCTGCCGTGGTCGAGCTTTAAGTCTTAACTTCATACCTTACAACTCAGGCAAGAACTCCTTCTTTGACTGATCCATCTTGAACACCTTCAAGATCATGTCAAGGTATGTGCTCATTTGAAAGTACCATTAAGTGTTTTGATCTATCCTTATAGATCTTGATGCTCAATGTTCAAGTAGCTTAATTCAGGCTTTCATTGAAAAACACTTTTCAAATAACTCTGCATGCTTTCCAGAAATTCTACATCATTTCCAATCAACAATATGTTAACAACATATACTCATCAGAAATTCTATAGTGCTCCCACTCACTTCTTTGGAAATACAAGTTTCTCATAAACTTTGTATAAACCCAAAATCTTTGATCATCATCAAAGCGTATATTCCAACTCCGAGATGCTTACTCCAGTCCTTAGAAGGATTGCTGGAGCTTTGCATACTTATTAGCATCTTTCAGGATTGACAAAACCTTCCAGTTTTATCACATACAACCTTTCCTCAAAAATCATCGAGGAAACAATGTTTTGACATCCTATCTGCAAGATTTCATAAATAATGCAGTAATCGCTAATATAATTCCAACAGACTCTTAGCATCGCTACGAGTGAGAAAGTCTCATCGTAGTCAACTCCTTGAACTTGTCGGAAAACATCTTAACGACAAGTCGAGCTTTCTTAATGGTGATACTTACCATCATTATCCGTCTTCCTTTTAAAATCCATATGTACCTAACAGCCTTACGACCATCAAGTAGTTCTTCCAAAGTCTACACTTTGTTTTCATATATGGATCCTCTCTCGGATTATATGGCCTCAAGCCATTTTGGAATCCAGGCCCATCATCGCTTCTCCATAGCTCGTAGGTTCATTGTTGTCTAGCAACATGACTTCCAAGACAGGATTACGTACCACTCTGAGGTAGCACGCATCCTTGTCATCCTACGAGGTTTGGTAGTTACTTGATCTGAAGTTTCATGGTCACTATCATAAGCTTCCACTTCAATTGGTGTAGGTGCCACAGGAACAACTTCATGTGCCCTGCCACACACTAGTTGAAGAGACGGTTCAATAACCTCATGAAGTCTCCACCATCCTCCCACTCAATTCTTTCGAGAGAAACTTTTCCTCGAGAAAGGACCCGATTCTAGAAACAATCCCTTATTGCTTTCGAATCTGAGACAGGAGGTATACCCAACTGTTTTGGGTGTCCTATGAAGATGCATTTATCCGCTTTGCGTTCGAGCTTATCAGCCTGAAACTTTTTCACATAAGCGTCGCAACCCCAAACTTTTAAGAACTGACAGCTTAGGTTTCTCTAAACCATAGTTCATACGGTGTCATCTCATCGAAATTACGTGGTGCCCTATTTAAAGTGAATGTGGTTGTCTCTAATGCCTAACCCATAAACTATCAAGGTAATTCGATAAGAGACATCATGGTATGCATCATATTCAATAGGGTGAGTTATGATGTTTGGACACACCATCACACTATGGTGTTCCAGGCTGTATTAGTTGTGAAACAATTTCCACAATGTCTTAATTCTGTGCCAAACTCGTAATTCAGATATTCATCTCTATGATCATATCTTAGATATTTTATCCTCTTGTCACGACGATCTTTCAACTTCACCCTGAAATTACTTGAACCTTTCAATAATTCAGACTCGTGATTCATCAAGTAAATATACTCAACATCTACTCAAATCATCTGTGAAGTAAGAACATAACGATATCCACTACATGCCTCAACACTCATTGGACTGCACACATCAAAATGTATTACTTCCAACAAGTTGCTTTCTAGTTCCATTTTACTGAAAACGAGGCTTTCAGTCATCTTTCCCATGTGGTATGATTTGCATGTCTCAAGTGATTCAAAATCAAGTGAGTCCACATGGTCCATTTGCATGGAGTTTCTTCATGCATAGACACCAATAGACATGGTTCGCATGTCTCAAACTTTTCAAAACAAGTGAGCCCAAAGATCCATCAACATGGAGCTTCTTCATGCGTTTTATACCGATATGACTTACGTGGCAGTGCCACAAGTAGATGGTACTATCATTACTATCTTATATCTTTTGGCATGAACATGTGTATCACTACGATCGAGATTCAATAAACCATTCATTTAAGGTGCAAGACCATTGAAGGTATTATTCAAATAAACAGAGCAACCATTATTCTCCTTAAATGAATAACCGTATTGCGATAGACATAATCCAATCATGTCTACGCAAACACCAAATAACAATTATTTAGGTTTTAATACCAATCTCGATGGTAGAGGGAGCGTACGATATTTGATCATATCAACATCGGAAACACTTCCAACACATATCGTCAGCTCACCTTTAGCTAGTCTCCGTTTACTCCACAGCCTTTTATTTCGAGTTTACTCACACTTAGCAACTGAACCGGTATCTAATACCATGATGCTACTAGGAGTACTAGTAAAGTACACATTAACACAATGTATATCCAATATACTTCTATCGACCTTGCCAGCCTTCTTTATCTACCAAGTATCTAGGGTGGTTCTGCTTCAGTGACTGTTCCCCTTATTACAGAAGCACTTAGTCTCGGGCTTGGGTTCAACTTTGGGTTTCTTCACTAGAATAGCAACTGATTTGTTATTCCATGAAGTATCCCTTTCTTTCCCTTGCCCTTCTTGAAACTAGTGGTTTTACTAACCATCAACGATTGATGCTCCCTTTTGATTTCTACTTTTCTGGTGTCAAACATTGCGAATATCTCAAGGATCATCATATATGTCCCTGATATATTATAGTTCATCACGAAGCTCTAGCAGCTTGGTGGTAATGACTTCGGAGAAACATCACTATCTCATCTGGAAGATCAACTCCCATTTGATTCAAATGATTGTTGTACTTAGACAATCTAAGCACAAGCTCAACAATTGAGCTTTTCTCCCTTAGTTTCCAGGCTAAGAAAAATCGTCGGAGGTCTTATACCTCTTGACGTGGGCACGAGCCTGAAATCCCAATTTCAGCCCTCAAAACATCTCATATGTTTCGCGACGTTTCAAAACGTCTTCGGTGCCTCAACTCTAAACCGTTTAACTGAACTATCACGTAGTTATCAAAACGTGTATGTCAGATGTTCGCAACATCCACAGACGACGTTCGAGGTTCAGCACACTGAGCGCTGCATTAAGGACATAAGCCATTTATGAAGCAATGAGGACAATCCTCAGTTTACAGACCCAGTCCGCATAATTGCTACTATCAACTTTCAACTAAATTTTCTCTAGGAACATATCTAAACAGTAGAACTGAAGCGCGAGCTACGACATAATTTGCAAAGACCTTTTGACTATGTTCAGGATAATTAAGTTCATCTTATGAACTCCCACTCAGATAGACATCCCTCCAGTCAGCTAAGTGATTACATGATCCGAGTCAACTAGGCCGTGTCCGATCATCACGTGAGACGGGCTAGTCAACATCGGTGAACATCTTCATGTTGATCGTATCTACCATACGACTCATGCTCGACCTTTCGGTCTCTTGTGTTCCGAGGCCATGTCTGTACATGCTAGGCTCGTCAAGTTAACCTAAGTGTTTCGCATGTGTTCCAAGGCCATGTCTATACATGCTAGGCTCGTCAACACCTGTTGTATTCGAACGTAAGAATCTATACACCCGATCATCACGTGGTGCTTCGAAACGACGAACTTTCACAATGGTGCACAGTTAGGGGGAACACTTTCTTGAAATTTTAATGAGGGATCATCTTATTTACTACCGTCGTTCCAAGCAAATAAGATGTATAAACATGATAAACATCACATGCAATCAAATAGTGACATGATATGGCCAATATCATATTGCTCCTTTTGATCTCCATCTGCGGGGCTCCATGATCATCATCGTCACCGGCATGACACCATGATCTCCATCATTGTGTCTTCATGAAGTTATCTCTCCAACTATTACTTCTACTACTATAGCTAACGGTTAGCAATAAAGTAAAGTAATTACATGATGTTTATGTTGACACGCAGGTCATAAATAAATTAAGACAACTCCTATGGCTCCTGCCGGTTGTCATACTCATCGACATGCAAGTCGTGATTCCTATTACAAGAACATGATCAATCTCATACATCACATATCATTCATCACATTCTTCTTGGTCATATCACATCACATAGCATACCCTGCAAAAACAAGTTAGACGTCCTCTAATTGTTGTTTGCATGTTTTACGTGGCTGCTATGGGTTTCTAGCAAGAACGTTTCTTACCTACGCAAAAACCACAACGTGATATGCCAATTGCTATTTACCCTTCATAAGGACCCTTTTCATCGAATCTGATCCGACTAAAGTGGGAGAGACAGACACCCGCTAGCCACCTTATGCAACTAGTGCATGTCAGTCGGTGGAACCAGTCTCACGTAAGAGTACGTGTAAGGTCGGTCCGGGCCGCTTCATCCCACAATGCCGCCGAATCAAGATTGGACTAGTAACGGTAAGCATATTGAACAAAATCAACGCCCACAACAACTTTGTGTTCTACTCGTGCATAGTAACTACGCAATAGACCTAGCTCATGATGCCACTGTTGGGGAACGTAGCAGAAATTCAAAATTTTCCTACGTGTCACCAAGATCTATCTATGGAGAGACCAGCAACGAGGGGAAGGAGAGTGCATCTACATACCCTTGTAGATCGCTAAGCGGAAGCGTTCAAGAGAACGGGGTTGAAGGAGTCGTACTCGTCGTGATCCAAATCACCGGAGATCCTAGTGCCGAACAGACGGCACCTCCGCGTTCAACACACGTACAGCCCGGTGACGTCTCCCATGCCTTGATCCAGCAAGGAGAGAGGGAGAGGTTGAGGAAGACTCCATCCAGCAGCAGCACAACGGCGTGGTGATGGTGGAGGAGCGTGGTACTCCAGCAGGGCTTCGCCAAGCAACGCAAGAGACGAGGAGAAAGAGAGGGGTAGGGCTGCGCCAAGAGGAGAGAAACTCGTGTGTATTGGGCAGCCCAAACCTCAACTATATATAGGGGAAGGGGAGGGGCTGCGCCCCCACCTAGGGTTCCCTCCCTAGGGGTGGAGGCAGCCCCCTAGATCCCATCTAGGGGCGGCCAAGGGGAGGGGAGAGGGGGAGGCGCACCAGGGTGGGCCTTAGGGCCCATCTGCCCTAGGGTTTGCCCCCTTCCCCTCTTCCTTGCGCCTTGGGCCTTGGTAGGGGGGGCGCACCAGCCCACCTGGGGATGGTCCCCTGCCACACTTGGCCCATGCAGCCCTTCGGGGCTGGTGGCCCCACTTGGTGGACCCCCGGGACCCTCCCGGTGGTCCCGGTATGTTACCAATAACCCCGAAACTTTTCCGGTGACCAAAACAGGACTTCCCATATATAAATATTTACCTCCGGACCATTACGGAACTCCTCGTGACGTCCGGGATCTCATCCGGGACTCCGAACAACATTCGGTAACCACGTATATCTATTCCCTATAACCCTAGCATCATCGAACCTTAAGTGTGCAGACCCTACGGGTTCGGGAACCATGCAGACATGACCGAGATAACTCTCCGGTCAATAACCAATAGCGGGATTTGGATACCCATGTTGATTCCCACTAGTTCCACGATGATCTCATTGGATGAACCACGATGTCAAGGACTTAATCAATCCCGTATACAATTCCCTTTGTCTATCGGTACGATGCTTGCCCAAGATTCGATCGTCGGTATCCCGATACCTTGTTCAATCTCGTTACCGGCAAGTCTCTTTACTCGTTCCGTAACACATCATCCTATGATCAACTCCTTGATCACATTGTGCACATTATGATGATGTCCTACCGAGTGGGCCCAGAGATACCTCTCCGTTTACACGGAGTGACAAATCCTAGTCTCGATTCGTGCCAACCCAACAGACACTTTCGGAGATACCTGTAGTGTACCTTTATAGCCACCCAGTTACGTTGTGACATTTGGCACACCCAAAGCACTCCTACGATATCCGGGAGTTGCACAATCTCATGGTCTAAGGAAATGATACTTGACATTAGAAAAGCTTTAGCATACGAACTACATGATCTTGTGCTAGGCTTAGGATTGGGTCTTGTCCATCACATCATTCTCCTAATGATGTGATCCCGTTATCAATGACATCCAATGTCCATGGTCAGGAAACCGTAACCATCTATTGATCAACAAGCTAGTCAACTAGAGGCTTACTAGGGACATGGTGTTGTCTATGTATCCACACATGTATCTGAGTTTCCTATCAATACAATTCTAGCATGGATAATAAACGATTATCATGAACAAGGAAATATAATAATAATCAATTTATTATTGCCTCTAGGGCATATTTCCAACATGCTCGTCTCGTCGGTCTTCCGCACACAGGCGTGCCCATCTCCCTCGACCCCGCCTCCTGCTTCTCCTCGCCCTTGCCGCGAGCCTGCAGCGCCGCCGCTCCTCCTCTGCCTCGCGTCACCCTCCGCCGTCAAGTGCCGCCTCACCGCCGGCCATCCTCGTCGCCGCCCGGGTTCCTCCTGCACCTCAAGCTCGATGCCCGATCCCTTGACCTCCGCCACCTCGACATCCCAAGGCACCTCGCCGGCCGATCTGGCCCCGTCGTCCGAACTTCTCCATCGCCTGGACATGCTTGTTGTCTGCCATCTCCAGATTGCAGCACCGCCGCCCGTGGTGTTCGTTGCAGAGGCCATCCCCGTCGCCCATCACTGCCCTGCACCTCACCCCGTGGCCAAGCCGTGTTGTCGCCACTGCTGCACCTCCAGCCTCTTGTCTTGCTTCCTTTTGGACCAACAAGAACGTCACAAAGAACCGTATGCGGACGCATCATCTTCAGGATTTTCGCCAAGTACCTCTACATGCAAACTCGCCAAGTACATGACCCGGATGCGCCAAGTTTGACTATGAATGGCTGCACGTCCGACCCCGTATTCGAACCTCAAGCATCAAGTTCCACTACTGGTGTCGCGAATCCGACAAGACCAAGTGTACGACTACGCCCAGCGATGCAACAAGTTCCTCTTCAAAAAAACCAAGTACCACAACCATCGACCCTCGAAGACCCCGTCGAAGTCAAGTTTCATGTCGCGACCCTGAACATCTACGGACGTGCACGACTATCGTTGCCCGAAGAACCGCGAGTCACAAGCGCCGTGAACAACTACCGTCGCCGTGGATCCGACAAGTTTGCGAGTACGACTACTTCCCAAGACTACCCTTGAGGACATTGGTTCCATCAAGTTCGACGACAACATGGGTACAACTACCGCCGCCGTGATTTTCGACAAGATGTCGTGTACCTCTACTTCCACTACCGTCCCATTTGCACGCTTCGAAGGTATAACCTCGAGACGACGCCCGTGAACGAATGAATGCATGTTGTAAGAGATGCACCCTTGTTTTGCCTCGAGTTTGAACTATCGGTGCACGTTGCCCCTCTTTTGCCTTGCCACCGACATGTGGGAACCCGGTAATCGGGAGCACCCCACCATCCTTGCATGACACGCTCCCGTCACTTTTCCTTTTGCACCGGCATCTCAATCGAGTTACCGGAAACCGGGACGTTGCCGTGGCACCGTTTCGTTATCGTTGTCGTGGCACTCCTTTTCTTTTCCACCATGATGACAAATGCTTCTTAATATGCCCTTATCAATGTTTCCATAAATACTGCATAAAACTTGCACATGTCGTCCGCATCATGATAACAACAATTAAAATGTTTAAAATTGTTGTTTGCTTTAATTTGCTAAATGCATGTGGGGATTTACCGGAATTGTTGTTGTTGTTTCCAGCCTCATTTAAAATGCCTAACTGTGTATTTTACTCATGTTTCACCTCTTGCCATGTTTAACAACATTTAACATTGTTGGGTACATAACTGAGAGAGAACTAAATAAGTCATGTGGTGCTCCGTCAATATGCAACCCATTGCATATTGAGCTCCATTTAACTTGTGGTCTTGTTTGTGCACTTTGCCATGCCATGCTTCATTAAACCGGACATGCATCATAATTGTTTGTGCATCATGCCATGCTTATTTGGTGGTTGTTTACCATGATTGTTTGCTTCTTTCTGGTGTGGCTTCTTCGGGTTGGTTCCGATAACGTCACGTGTGTGAGGAATCGTTCGACTACGTCCGTTTGTCTTCTTCATGGACTCGTTCTTCTTCCTTGCGGGATTTCAGGCAAGATGACCATATCCTCGAAATCACTTCTATTGTTGCTTGCTAGATGCTCGCTCTTTTGCTATGCCTATGCTGCGATACCTACCACTTGCTTATCATGCCTCCCATATTGTTAAACCAAGCCTCTAACCCACCTTGTCCTAGCAAATCGTTGTTTGGCTATGTTACCGCTTTGCTCAGCCCCTCTTATAGCGTTGTTAGTTGCAGGTGAAGATTGGAGTTTGTTCCTTGTTGGAACATGGATGTTATTGTTGGGATATCACAATATCTCTTATTTAATTAATGCATCTATATAATTGGTAAAGGGTGGAAGGCTCGGCCTTATGCCTGGTGTTTTGTTCCACTCTTGCCGCCCTAGTTTCCGTCATATCGGTGTTATGTTCCCGGATTTTGCGTTCCTTACACGGTTGGGTTATAATGGGAACCCCTTGACAGTTCGCCTTGAATAAAACTCCTCCAGCATGGCCCAACATTGGTTTTACCATTCGCCGCCTAGACTTTTCTTTCCCTTGGGTTCTGCAGACTCAAGGGTCATCTTTATTTCAAACCCCCGGGCCAGTTCTCCTCTGAGTGTTGGTCCAAACTGAGCGATGTCCGGAGCTACTAGGGGCAACTCTATGCTGGCCCACCCGACGTCTGGCTCATCCGGTGTGCCCTGAGAACGAGATATGTGCAGCTCCTATCGGGATTTGTCGGCACATCTGGGTGGCTTTGCTGGTCTTGTTTTACCATTGTCGAAATGTCTTGTAACCGGGATTCTGAGTCTGATCGGGTCTTCCCGCTAGAAGGAATATCCTCCGTTGACCGTGAGAGCTTGTTATGGGCTAACTTGGGACACCCCTGCAGGGATTTGAACTTTCGAAAGCCGTGGCCGTGGTTATGGGCAGATGGGAATTTGTTAATGTCTGGTTGTAGAAAACCTGAAGTTGACCTTAATTAAAATACATCAACCGCGTGTGTAACCGTGATGGTCTCTTCTCGGCGGGGTCCGGGAAGTGAACACGGTGTTGGAGTTATGCTTGACGTAGGTTGTTCTAGGATCACTTCTTGATCATACTTTTATCGACCGTGCTTTGCCTTCTCTTCTCGCTCTCATTTGTGTATGTTAGCCACCATATATGCTAGTCGCTTGCTGCAGCTCCACCTCATACCTTTTTCCTTACCCATAAGCTTAAATAGTCTTGATCGCAAGGGTGCGAGATTGCTGAGTCCCCGTGACTCACAGATACTTCCAAACCAGTTTGCAGGTGCCGATGAGTCCTTGCAGATGACGCAACCAAGCTTAGGAGGAGCTCGATGAAGATCTTGTCCTTTGTGTTGTTTTGTTCTAGTTGATCAGTAGTGGAGCCCAGTTGGGGTCGATCGGGGACCTTGTCGCATTTGGGGTTCTTCTTTTATTTTGGTTCCGTAGTCGGACCTTGATTGTATTTGGATGATGTAATGCTTTATTCATGTATTTGTGTGAAGTGGCGATTGTAAGCCAACTATGTATCTCTTTCCCTTATGTATTACATGGGTTGTGTGAAGATTACCTCACTTGTGACATTGCTTCAATGCGGTTATGCCTCTAAGTCATGCTTCGACACGTGGGAGATATAGCCGCATCGAGGGCGTTACAAGTTGGTAATCAGAGCCTTCCCCGACCTTAGGAGCCCCATTGCTTGATCATTTTAGCAGCCGAGTTCTGTCTAGAAAAATGTTTTGAGTCATTTAGGAATTATATATTGGAGAGTTTAGGAATTAGTTTTACTTCCCAGTCTCCTCATCGCTCTGGTAAGGCATCCTGACGTAGAGTTTTGACTCTTCTCTTCTCAAATTTCACAAAAAAAAATTAGGATCACGCGGGTATCTTGGAATCGTTCTGATGGTTTTATGATGAGAACATTGTCTTGGTGCCTCCTGTCAGGGGTTTTGTGGAAGTGTCCCGGGGAGTTGAGCTCTGAGGTGTTGTCGTCATAATTTTATCGTTGCAGTTCTGGAATACCTGAGTTTAGTACACCGACATCGAAAATCTCTTTTATGCAATTCATTGGTGAGATAACCCCGACGCCACCCAGTACTGGGGCAGGAGTTCGGGAGTATTGCCATAACTTGTATAATGGAGGCTTTTCGAAGGTTGAGGTAGATGATTTCCGAAGGTTTCTTGGTTATGTGTTGAAGCATGGATACAGCTGGATGTAGGATTTGTTAGTTTTGGGTGAGATATTATGCTTCCCCTGTATCCCCAACACCTGATTGCATAACCGGAAAATTTCGGGAGTTTATAAGTGGGAATTCAAGTAGCTTTTAGGATATCTTTCCAACAGATGTATGATATGAAATTGGGGTTCGATGTCTAGTGGTCCGCCTATCTACGGTTGGTTTAAAGTGGTCTCGTTGTGTCTTAAAGAGTCCTTGGCTATGCCGACTCGGGGACGCTTCGTATGTCATGTGCACTGCCTTGTACATGATGGTGTTGTACGATCGAGCCCGTGTAGGCCCCACCACAGAAAACTTCGGACGAAATTTCAATCATATGTTTGTTCCGGCTTATTCTGCAAGCCAATCCTATGTTTTTGTTTTGAGTTGTGGTATTCGAGTTGCTTCGAAGTCAAATGTTGATTCCATCCCTTTCCTAAGTGGTGGTCTCATACTCCGATGTGAACACTAATCCTTCATGATAATCGAGATTGCCATGTCAATCCTTTTTCAACCGGCGTGTTTTCTCTTCAAGTGGATCCGATCATTTCAACATTCGCAAGATCAATTATCAGTTCTTCTCAATGGTGTTTGTTTCATCCATCTCCAAGTTGCCTTTGTTTTTTCCCACCCACCCACCCTTTTTCTTCAAGGACTCAGATTTCTCAATCAAGTATCATTTTATTGATGGAAGTCTCTTCATTCCTTTCCTTCATGTTCTTACCCGGTGATTCTCATGAAGATTCTAATGGAGCTTCAAGTTCATCATTATTCATTATTTTTCTTCTCCAGTGGAACCAAGTCTAGCTTTGTTGACCATATATTTTTCCTTGTTTGAAATGTTTCTCCATACCGGTGCACCTCATAATAATTCACTTCTCGCTATTCATTTGTTCCGGAGTGCTCAAGATATCGCAAAAGTCTCGTCTTCTCATTCAAGATCCGTTCAACCTAGTTCGAGGATGTTATCTCATTCAAGCCATTTTATTCAACCGGTTCTATCTCTCTTCTTAAATCTTTTCAACGGTGTTTTTTTTCTTGAGTGGGCCCTAACCCACAGGTCTTTTTCCAGGATCTTACCTGACTCTTCTAATTCTCCCGGAGATATCCATGAAATTCTTTTCGAAGTTTGACATGAGAATGAATTACCATAAGTCCTATGTCTTTCTCCAAGATCTTTCAAAATTCTTTTCATCGTTGGCTCAACCTTTCTATTCTTCATTACGGTGTGCCTCAATAATTCTTGGTGGTGTTTCTCGTTGGCATTCTCATCATTTGAAGACCGAAGAAGAATTTTCTCTCAATCTTGCTCCATTCTCTTCAAGATTCGGGGTTCTAGTTCAAGGCCATCCTCTCATAATTGTTTTCGATTGTCAGAATTCTTTTCAGTTTGATCATCCAGAGCCCATCATTTCAGAGGAATTATTCATTCCAGCTTTCAGCTCTCACTCTCCAAATCTTACCGGTGCATCGTTCAAGTGATCTCTAATTAGTCGTCTTCCCTTCATTCTCATGTATCTAGATTGTCTCAAGTATCTTCGTTTATTTGCTAATTCTTTCCGGTGTTTCTCTATCTTTTCTTCGTTCATTTCCAATTAATCCGGTGGTTCGTTTAAGATCTTTTCCTTGGTTATCACATCAAGTCATTCGTTCTTCCAAACCCTTCCGGTGGTTCGTTCAATACCTTTTCAAGTTTGCGATATATCTGTCTTAAATCTTTTCTACGAGAATAAGTGGTGTGCCAAATCCATTGTTTTGTCATCAATTTAACTGGTGAAGGATAAAGCATAATGTAATTCTTATTCTTGTTTCATCAAGTTTATTCAATTTCTTTTCCGGAGTGGCTCAACATATCACATTCTCAGTTCGAGATGCTTATCTTTTCTTTTCTAGAGTTCCATGGTTTCCGCATTATATCATCACGAAGATCCATCTAAATCATTACAAGGTTTCACCTTGTGTTTTCAACTTCTCTTCCTTTTATCATCCTTTTATTACCAGAGTTCTCCATGGAGGCTCTACATGATGGTTCATCAAGGATTTAATTCCTTCTCGAAGTGTTCATCAAGATTCTTTTTAGAGGACCTCAAGTTTGCTTCATCTTGCAATCCGGAGTGCATTTCTTTCTTACATATCATTAGAGGTGGTATTATGTCATTCTTGATAATTTGAGTTCATGCTTCATGATTCACATGTTGTTAAGAGTGAGATATGTTAAATCCATCAACCTCTTCGTTGGAGTTATCTTGGGTTATATTTCACCTAAAGCTTCCCCTAAGGATTGTTGCTATTATGGTGTTTATAATTAACCCAAGTTCTTTTATCCTTCCGGTGAGTAAGTTTATCGTCTCCTTCTTGATATCAAGTCAATCTATCGTTCCGTTAGTGGCAAAATTTCACCTCATAGTTTTGAGAAGTTTTTTTTCATAACCCACTACCAGCTTACTCTTTTCGTTGTTGGTTTTCCAACAATTCCGTTCGACCCTTCTCCTAAAAGATGCCTTGTCAAGCTCTTTTGTGATAGAACTTGGCATTTTTCTTCTCCATTCTTTTCTCTCAATTACCTATCTTCTATTCTTTTAATTCCGGAGGCATTGTGATGTTGCTCTCTTCAACCCATCTTTTCGTTTTGTTAGGATCGTGTTCTTTTCTTGGTTTATCCATTTAACCGGAGTGTTGTGTCCTTTTTCCTCAAGCTCTTTTCGCCTTATCAAGTCTTGCATAACTTCTCAACCGGAGTGCTTCTCGAAGTTGTTCTTCCTTGTCCCTCTTCTCTAACGGAGTATTTTCAACTTCGTTCATCTCCGTTGTATTTTTTTTCTCGAAATGGCTTAACCTTTTCAAGGTTCTCTAGTTTCACTCGTTTGTCAAAGAAGCAACTTAGTTTTATCTCTTCTCTTTCTCTTCCGTTGTCCCTCCGGTGCCATTCTAGATCTCGGGACGAGATCCTCTCGGAGTGGTGGAGTGTTGTGACGCCCCAAGACCAGAGATTCAGATGTCTTCCATGGATTTCGGGTTTCGTCTTGTGTTTTGTTTTGCTTGTTGCATTCCCCTTTGCATCATGTGCATTGCATCATGTCACCATGCCATCTTCTCATAAATCTTTTGCAACTCAACTAAATAAATGGCATGGATCTTTGATCCATTTAAACCGAGGGAATTCACCTGGTGACTTCTCTTTATAACATACCCTCCCAATAGTAGGGAGCTATATTAAATATTCCATCTTTGGAATCACATATAACACACATGCAAAATATTTTCCATGTCTATTCCTCTTCGAGTTTGATCTTCAAACCTTGCCAATATTTTCTCATCCCTTTTATCGAGGCTCCTCTAAAAATCTCAGCCCATTTAGAGTCCTTTCGAATGGGTCTCAAAATTCAAACATGTTGAATTAAATTCAACATGTGCGAATCTATTGTTCTCAAAAAATCCTCTTGCCATTTTATTTAAATTCCTCACATTTTTGTGAGCCCAAGAAAATTATCCGCTTGTCCAATTTCTTCCCCTAACACCTCCTTCCTTTTTCTTCTCTTCTTTGTTATTTTTTTTCTTCCTGTTTCAGATATGAGAGAGGGGAGTTCAGCCTATCTGGCCTTCTGGGCCTCTCTATCATCCGTCAGCCCACCTAAGCCCTCTCTCTCTCTCTCTACTAGGCCTCCCTAGGCCAACTCCCCCGCAGGCCCAGCCCGCACCGGACCTAACCCTAGCAGCCACTAGGCCCGATCTAAACCACCCTCTCCTTCTCTCGTTCCCATCTGCCGCCACCCACACCCGTGCGTCGAACCAGGGAGAGCCCTGCTCGATCTGCTCGCACGGCGCTCGCCCGATCCATCGCCTTGTCTCCCCGTTCCTTCCCGCATCGCCAGAGAGAGGCCAGACCCAGCAACTTCCCCTTGACCCCTCTGCTCGTCTCGTCGGTCTTCCGCACACAGGCGCGCCCATCTCCCTCGACCCCGCCTCCTGCTTCTCCTCGCCTTTGCCGCGAGCCTGCAGCGCCGCCGCTCCTCCTCTGCCTCGCGTCGCCCTCCGCCGTCAAGTGCCGCCTCACCGCCGGCCATCCTCGTCGCCGCCCGGGTTCCTCCTGCACCTCAAGCCCGATGCCCGATCACGTGACCTCCGCCACCTCGACATCCCAAGGCACCTCGCCGGCCGATCTGGCCCCGTCGTCCGAACTTCTCCATCACCTGGACATGCTTGCTGTCTGCCATCTCCAGATTGCAGCACCGCCGCCCGTGGTGTTCGTTGAGGAGGCCATCCCCGTCGCCCATCACTCCCCCGCACCTCACCCCGCGGCCAAGCCGTGCTGTCGCCACTGCTGCACCTCCAGCCTCTTGTCTTGCTTCCTTTTGGACCAACAAGAAAGTTGCAAAGAACCGTACGCGGACGCATCGTCTTCAGGATTTTCGCCAAGTACCTCTACAAGCAAACTCGCCAAGTACATGACCCGGATGCGCCAAGTTTGACTATGAATGGTTGCACGTCCGACCCCGTATTCGAACCTCAAGCGTCAAGTTCCACTACTGGTGTCGCGAATCCGACAAGACCAAGTGTACGACTACGCCTAGCGATGTAACAAGTTCCTCTTCAAAAAAACCAAGTACCACAACCGTCGACCCTCGAAGACCCCGTGGAAGTCAAGTTTCATGTCGCGACCCCGAACATCTACGGACGTGCACGACTATCGTTGCCCGAAGAACCGCGAGTCACAAGCGCCGTGAACAACTACCGTCGCCGTGGATTCGACAAGTTCGCGAGTACGACTACTTCCCACGACTACCCTCGAGGACATTGGTTCTATCAAGTTCGATGACAACATGGGTACAACTACCGCCGCCGTGATTTTCGACAAGACGTCGTGTACCTCTACTTCCACTACCGTCCCATTTGCACGCTTCGAAGGTATAACCTCGAGACGACGCCCGTGAACGAATGAATGCATGTTGTAAGAGATGCACCCTTGTTTTGCCTCGAGTCTGAACTATCGGTGCACGTTGCCCCTCTTTTTCCTTGCCACCGACATGTGGGAACCCGGTAATCGGGAGCACCCCACCATCCTTGCATGACACGCTCCCGTCACTTTTCCTTTTGCACCGGCATCTCAATGGAGTTACCGGAAACCGGGACGTTGCCGTGGCACCGTTTCGTTATCGTTGTCGTGGCACTCCTTTTCTTTTCCGCCACGATGACAAATGCTTCTTAATATGCCCTTATCAATGTTTCCATAAATACTGCATAAAACTTGCACATGTCGTCTGCATCATGATAACAACAATTAAAATGTTTAAATTGTTGTTTGCTTTAATTTGCTAAATGCATGTGGGGATTTACCGGAATTGTTGTTGTTTCCGGCCTCATTTAAAATGCCTAACTGTGTATTTTACTCATGTTTCACCTCTTGCCATGTTTAACAGCATTTAATATTGTTGGGTACATAGCTGAGAGAAAACTAAATAAGTCATGTGGTGCTCCGTCAATATGCAACCCGTTGCATATTGAGCTCCATTTAACTTGTAGTGTTGTTTGTGCACTTTGCCATGCCATGCTTCATTAAACCGGACATGCATCATAATTGTTTGTGCATCATGCCATGCTTATGTGGTGGTTGTTTACCATGATTGTTTGCTTCTTTCCGGTGTGGCTTCTTCGGGTTGGTTCCGATAACGTCACATTTGTGAGGAACCGTTCGACTACGTCCGTTTGTCTTCTTTATGGACTCGTTCTTCTTCCTTGCGGGATTTCAGGCAAGATGACCATACCCTCGAAATCACTTCTATCTTTGCTTTCTAGATGCTCGCTCTTTTGCTATGCCTATGCTGTGATACCTACCACTTGCTTATCATGCCTCCCATATTATTAAACCAAGCCTCTAACCCACCTTGTCCTAGCAAACCGTTGTTTGGCTATGTTACCGCTTTGCTCAGCCCCTCTTATAGCGTTGTTAGTTGCAGGTGAAGATTGGAGTTTGTTCCTTGTTGGAACATGGATGTTATTGTTGGGATATCACAATATCTCTTATTTAATTAATGCATCTATATACTTGGTAAAGGGTGGAAGGCTCGGCCTTATGCCTGGTGTTTTGTTCCACTCTTGCCGCCCTAGTTTCCATCATATCGGTGTTATGTTCCCGGATTTTGCGTTTCTTACGCGGTTGGGTTATAATGGGAACCCCTTGACAGTTCGCCTTGAATAAAACTCCTCCAGCATGGCCCAACATTGGTTTTACCATTCGCCGCCTAGCCTTTTCTTTCCCTTGGGTTCTGCAGACTCAAGGGTCATCTTTATTTCAAACCCCCGAGCCAGTGCTCCTCTGAGTGTTGGTCCAAACTGAGCGATGTCCGGAGCTACCAGGGGCAACTCTGGGCTGGCCCACCCGACGTCTGGCTCATCCGGTGTGCCTTGAGAACGAGATATGTGCAGCTCCTATCGGGATTTGTCGGCACATCTGGGTGGCTTTGCTGGTCTTGTTTTACCATTGTCGAAATGTCTTGTAACCGGGATTCTTAATATGCCCTTATCAATGTTTCCATAAATACTGCATAAAACTTGCACATGTCGTCCGCATCATGATAACAACAATTAAAATGTTTAAAATTGTTGTTTGCTTTAATTTGCTAAATGCATGTGGGGATTTACCGGAATTGTTGTTGTTGTTTCCAGCCTCATTTAAAATGCCTAACTGTGTATTTTACTCATGTTTCACCTCTTGCCATGTTTAACAACATTTAACATTGTTGGGTACATAACTGAGAGAGAACTAAATAAGTCATGTGGTGCTCCGTCAATATGCAACCCATTGCATATTGAGCTCCATTTAACTTGTGGTCTTGTTTGTGCACTTTGCCATGCCATGCTTCATTAAACCGGACATGCATCATAATTGTTTGTGCATCATACCATGCTTATTTGGTGGTTGTTTACCATGATTGTTTGCTTCTTTCTGGTGTGGCTTCTTCGGGTTGGTTCCGATAACGTCACGTGTGTGAGGAATCGTTCGACTACGTCCGTTTGTCTTCTTCATGGACTCGTTCTTCTTCCTTGCGGGATTTCAGGCAAGATGACCATACCCTCGAAATCACTTCTATCGTTGCTTGCTAGATGCTCGCTCTTTTGCTATGCCTATGCTGCGATACCTACCACTTGCTTATCATGCCTCCCATATTGTTAAACCAAGCCTCTAACCCACCTTGTCCTAGCAAATCGTTGTTTGGCTATGTTACCGCTTTGCTCAGCCCCTCTTATAGCGTTGTTAGTTGCAGGTGAAGATTGGAGTTTGTTCCTTGTTGGAACATGGATGTTATTGTTGGGATATCACAATATCTCTTATTTAATTAATGCATCTATATAATTGGTAAAGGGTGGAAGGCTCGGCCTTATGCCTGGTGTTTTGTTCCACTCTTGCCGCCCTAGTTTCCGTCATATCGGTGTTATGTTCCCGGATTTTGCGTTCCTTACACGGTTGGGTTATAATGGGAACCCCTTGACAGTTCGCCTTGAATAAAACTCCTCCAGCATGGCCCAACATTGGTTTTACCATTCGCCGCCTAGACTTTTCTTTCCCTTGGGTTCTGCAGACTCAAGGGTCATCTTTATTTCAAACCCCCGGGCCAGTTCTCCTCTGAGTGTTGGTCCAAACTGAGCGATGTCCGGAGCTACTAGGGGCAACTCTGTGCTGGCCCACCCGACGTCTGGCTCATCCGGTGTGCCCTGAGAACGAGATATGTGCAGCTCCTATCGGGATTTGTCGGCACATCTGGGTGGCTTTGCTGGTCTTGTTTTACCATTGTCGAAATGTCTTGTAACTGGGATTCCGAGTCTGATCGGGTCTTCCCGCTAGAAGGAATATCCTTCGTTGACCGTGAGAGCTTGTTATGGGCTAAGTTGGGACACCCCTGCAGGGATTTGAACTTTCAAAAGCCATGCCCGCGGTTATGGGCAGATGGGAATTTGTTAATGTCCGGTTGTAGAAAACCTGAAGTTGACCTTAATTAAAATACATCAACCGCGTGTGTAACCGTGATGGTCTCTTCTCGGCGGGGTCCGGGAAGTGAACACGGTGTTGGAGTTATGCTTGACGTAGGTTGTTCTAGGATCACTTCTTGATCATACTTTTATCGACCGTGCTTTGCCTTCTCTTCTCGCTCTCATTTGCGTATGTTAGCCACCATATATGCTAGTCGCTTGCTGCAGCTCCACCTCATACCTTTTTCCTTACCCATAAGCTTAAATAGTCTTGATCGCGAGGGTGCGAGATTGCTAAGTCCCCTTGACTCATAGATACTTCCAAACCAGTTTGCAGGTGCCGATGAGTCCTTGCAGATTACGCAACCAAGCTCAAGAGGAGCTCGATGAAGATCTTGTCCTTTGTGTTGTTTTGTTCTAGTTGATCAGTAGTGGAGCCCAGTTGCGGTCAATCGGGGACCTTGTCGCATTTGGGGTTCTTCTTTTATTTTGGTTCCGTAGTCGGACCTTGATTGTATTTGGATGATGTAATGCTTTATTCATGTATTTGTGTGAAGTGGCGATTGTAAGCCAACTATGTATCTCTTTCCCTTATGTATTACATGGGTTGTGTGAAGATTACCTCACTTGCGACATTGCTTCAATGCGGTTATGCCTCTAAGTCATGCTTCGACACGTGGGAGATATAGCCGCATCGAGGGTGTTACACAAGCCCTACCTCAAGGTCCGGATTATCCACATCATCATCAGGGGCCGGGTTAGAGGATGCAGTGGTTCTTTTCCTATGGGCAGTCTTCTTCACAGCTTTAGTCTTTTGCTGGGTTACTCTTTCCGGTTTGTCTGGTTTTTCTGGTTTCTCCTACGGCAGTTTCTTTCTCCAAAATGGATCATTGCCCTGGTTACACAGACACTGATATTAAACAATGACCAGATATATCAATAGCAGATTTAGCAAAAAGGAAAATCAAACTCTTACAGCTGGCGGTTTGTTGGTGGCACAGAAGGGAAGCAGGCCGGTTTTAGCACAGATGTGTTCCGGTTCATTCAGCATCTTATTCACAGCCTCTGTGATTTCCTCATCGGTGAGCTGGATGTTGGAATGTCGCAGTGGGTCATCAACGCTGCCAGTATACTCGCACATCAAACCGGAGCGCTGACTAAGGGGTAGTATGCTCCATGATATCCAACAGCGGGCGAGGTCAACCCCTGTTAAACTGTTGGCCATAAAGGCTCTGAGCTTCGACAGTTGAGGAGCATATTTGCTTCTCACCTGGGCTGTCAACCTTTGCGGAAAAGGGTGTGTATTGCTGAGCCGCTCCGGACAAAAGCCAGGCAAGGGATTTTCACCAGCAGGGGAGGTGTCTTTGCAGTAGAACCATGTTTGATTCCACTCTTTGGGGTGGCTGTGCAGTTTGGCATGAGGGTATGTGACCTCTTTCCTTTTCTGAATCGCCACGCCACCCAACTCCGTATTGGAGCCGTCGGTAAACTCAGTACGGCGGTTTAGATGGAAACAGTCTCTGAACAATTCCACTGTGGGCTCCTCTTGAAAGAACGCCTCACAGAGCACTTGGAAGTGACACATGTTTGTAATAGAGTTGGGGCCAGTATCTTGTGGATGGAGTTGAAAATCGGCTAAAACATCCCGGTAAAATTTAGAACCGGGCGGCTTAAAGCCCCGGGCTAAGTGATCTACAAAAACGATGACCTCTCCTTCTTGAGGTGTGGGAGGGCATTCTTTGCCAGGAGACCTCCAATGGATGGTATCTTTGCTGCCTAAGGCGCCGATCAGGACTAAATCATCCAGTTGAGCCTCTGTGACGCGAGAAGGAACCAAGTTGCACTCATATACTTGCTTGGCCATGATGAAATCTACAAGGTAGATGATCCCGGTTCAAAAATGCATTGATTAAGGTACATTGGTATGTGCAATGTTAAACCGGAGACAGATCTATCTAAACCGGAGTTTTATGAAGCAACAACATCTGGCGGTTCAACAAGGGGACTAATGGTATATACCGGTTTAGCAATTTTTTTCTACAAAGTTAAACCACCTGGTCTAAACATTGAAGCAGATGAGTAAGTTTACAGAAACAGATTTCACAAGACTTCTCTACAACAACGGATCTGAAGCAAGTTCAGAAAAGAAGGAAAGTATTCAAGGTTTAAAAAAGAACAGTACTGAATCAATGGGCAGAGATACAGATAGATCTATGGTCTTGAGGCATGAAACTGAAGGCGGATGCTAAAACCTACCGCTACACAGAGCAAGGATTCACAGGTGCATCTAGGAGCTATCGCATGAACACGAAACAGGCGATGAACACTAGAAGAACATGAAACCCTAGAACAGGTCTGTGTTGAAAAGAACAGAAGACTTACTGGAGATGAGAAGGACGCAGAAGGTTGCCGCGGTACTCTGGTGCGCCCAGGTTGATGCAGCGGCCAAGGTTGATGCAGAGGTTGACGGTGGCGGCGGAGCTCCGAAGCTAGGCGACGCGAGGAAGACGAAGCAGAAGGGCACGGAGGGGAAAAAGAAATGACCCTTCGGTCCTATTTATAAGGCAAGGGACAGGAGTCAGGCGCGAAAATCAAGGGACCGAGGGTTTGGAAACGAAGATGTTTCCTTAATTGTCGCAGACATATTAAGGTCCTTTATAACAGGTGACGTCACGCCGGTTTACAACGACCAGAGAAGATGACATCACGGCGGTTCAACAAACTACAAGAAGATATTGAAGATGAAGATTTTTGCTAAAGGATTGACATGAACATGTTCAAATCAATCTGGGGCCTAATGTTGGGGATATTACTACTGGGCGTAAACCGGCCTATCTGGACCGGGTTAACTTCGTCAGTAGTTAAGTATGGTAAAGCCCAAGAAGGCAGATGAGGGCTCAAGGCCCATGGTCGTGTGTGGGGATTAAACATTTCCGGATTGGACCGAGACTTGCCAAACGGCCTTGGTTTACTACCGGTAGACCGCCTGTCAAGTTTCATACCATTTGGACTTCGTTTGATACTCTAACGGTTAACCGAGGGACCGAAAAGGCCTCATGTGTGTTGCAGCCCAACACCCCTCCAAGTTGGCCCAAAACCCACCAAAACCCTCTCCATCATGTAGAGCGTTCGATCACGATCGCGTGGCCGAAAACCGCACCTTATTTGGACTCTCCTAACTCCCTCTATGCCTATTTAAAGACCCCCCATTCCAAATCTCGGATCCCCTCCCTGAAACCCTAGAAATCCTCCTCGCGCCGGCCGGACACGTCCGTCCCCAGCTGGACAGATCGCGCCGCCGCCCGCAGCCAGTGGCGTGCCGCCACGTGGCCGCCGCCGCCCCGCACCCGCCGCAGCCCGCTCGGCCCGAGCCGGGCCCTCCTCGCCGCGCAGCCGGGCCGCGCCCCGCGCCCGACCCCGCCGCCCGGCTCCCTCGCCCGCCGCCATCCGCCGCCTCCCAGCCGGCGCGCGCGCCGCTGCCCGCCGCCCGGCCGGTCGCCGCCCGTCTCCTCACCGGACCACCGCCTCCGTCGCCAGGTCGCCGCCCGCCGCGCCCGGAGCCCCACTTCCTCGCCGCCGCGCCGCCCCGGTCCGGATCCGGCGGATCCCGCCCGATCCGGCCACCTCCTTCTACTCCGGCGAGCTCCGGGTCAACTCCGGCGAGATCCGCCGCCGCCTCGGTTCACGCGCCGGACGAACCCTAGATCTGGGGTTGACCTTTTCCCTTCCTCCCTCATATTTTTTTTGCATATTTCATCGTGCCGTAACTTTGCATCCGTTGGCCCGTTTTGGGCGTGTAGCATATCAAAATGTTCATCTCAGAGAGTGCATCATTTCATTCCATTGCATCATTTTCATTTGAGTTCATCTTGATGCCCGAAATGCTGTTAGAAGAGGGCTACTTGAGATAAATTGTCAGATCTGCTACTCCATTTAGATATTTGTCATTTTTGCCATGATTATTGTGTGCATGATATGCCCATGAGCTCTACATATGTTTTGTTAAGGGTTTTACCATCTTTCCAGAGGTGCAACCCATGTATTTTTGTGATGTGTGTGGTGACTAGTACAAGCTTGCAAAGTCGTGCACTTGTTAGTGCTGATTTCAGGGACTTAGCATTTCCACTAAGTCCTTAAGCTGTTTATCTCATATGGCCATATGTTCATGTAGTTTCCTAGTGATCCATGCCTCTTTTGAGGATGATCAGTAAGGATGTTTTGTTATTATTGTAGTGCTATATCCATCCATGTCTTTGTTTGCAATTATGGAGCACCCTAGCTTGAGTCAATCGAGCTCTACTTTTGCTACTTCGTGAATCTGGGCAGATTGTCTACTTGTTAGCGATTTTGCCGATGATGTTGTAGTTGATCCGTGCATGCTATGTTATTGTTCTTGCCATGTCTAGCTTGCATTTTGTGTATTCTTGATGGGTGTGTGCTTATATTATCATGAATTGCTTCGTAGTGAGTGCATCGAGCTCGTAAACATGCCTACTTGATATCTGTTTCAGCATGCTCTAGTTTTCACTAAGTCTGAGAACTGATTATGTTTTTGCCATGTTCACATGCTTGCAAATGTATTTTCTGATCCCTTTTGGCTCAAGGTCACTAAGGGACTTTTGTTAAGATCTTTGATTAGCTCCATGCCATGCTTTACTTTGCCATGTTCAGGTCCTGTAGCATGTAGTTTTGTTGCTCCGAAGAGTGCTACCTGGTCTGAAATTCCAGACAAGTGTTAATTTCACTAAGTCTGAAATCTGTTTGCCATATGCATTTTTGCCATGCTTGTTTGAACCTGTTAATGGATGAATTGGCCGTACCTCAGTGCTAGACTTTTGTTAAGCATCTTGAATGCATCCTTGCCATGTATTTTGATGCCATGTTTGGGTGCTGCAGCATGTTCATCTTGTTGCATTTAGATGGCTACTTGCTGTAAATCGCAGACCGGTGTCATATTTGAATCGCTTGCCATTTCCAAACCGTAACTCCGATTCCGGCGTTCTTTATATCGTTTTCAAGCGATTTCATCTCATCTTTCCAGTGGCACACTTGGTTTTCCAAGTTGAGGCCAGGTTCATGCATCCTTTGTCAAATCTTGCATATGCATCCCGCATCGCATCCCGCATGGCATACCATCCTTGCATCATATTGTTTGATCCTTGCACGTGGTTGATTGTGTCCTTGTTGCTTGTTTGTCTTGTTTGGGTAGAGCCGGGAGACGAGTTCGCTAACGAGGAGCCCGTTGAGTTTGCTTTCGAGGATCCAGTCAACTCTGACAACTTTGCAGGCAAGATGATCATACCCTCGAAATCACTACTATCTTTGCTTTGCTAGATGCCCGCTCTTTTGCTATGCCAATGCTACGATGCCTACCACTTGCTCTCAAGCCTCCCAAATTGCCATGTCAAACCACTAACCCACCATGTCCTAGCAAACCATTGATTGGCTATGTTACCGCTTTGCTCAGCCCCTCTTATAGCGTTGCTAGTTGCAGGTGAAGATTGGAGGACGTTCCTTGTTGGAACATTATTTACTTGTTGGGATATCATTATATTGCCATGTTATCTTAATGCACTTATATACTTGGTAAAGGGTGGAAGGCTCGGCCTCTCGCCTAGTGTTTTGTTCCACTCTTGCCACCCTAGTTTCCGTCATATCGGTGTTATGTTCCCGGATTTTGCGTTCCTTATGCGGTTGGGTTATAATGGGAACCCCTTGATTAAAGCTTTTCCAGCAATGCCCAACCTTGGTTTTACCTTTTGCCACCTAGCCTCTTTTTCCCTTGGGTTTCCGGAGGCCGAGGGTCATCTTATTTTAGCCCCCCCAGGCCAGTGCTCCTCTGAGTATTGGTCCAACCGAGCGATGTCCGGGGCTACCAGGGGCAACTCTGGGCTGGCCTACCCGACGTCTTGCTCATCCGGTGTGCCCTGAGAACGAGATATGTGCAGTTCCTATCGGGATTTGTCGGCACATTCGGGCGGTGTTACTGGTCTTGTTTTAACCTGTCGAAGTGTCTTGAAGAACCGAGGTACCGAGTCTGATCGGAACATCTCGGGAGGAGGTCTATTCCTTTGTTGACCGTGAGAGCTTGTCATGGGCTAAGTTGGGACTCCCCTGCAGGGATTTGAACTTTCGAAAGTCGTGCCCGCGGTTATGGGCAGCTGGGAATTTGTTAATGTCCGGTTGTAGATAACTTGAACCTTAATTTAATTAAAATGAATCAACCGTGTGAGTTACCGTGATGGCCTCTTCTCGGCGGAGTCCGGGAAGTGAACACGGTGTTGGAGTAATGTTTGCGCAGGTTGCTCTCTAGTTTCTCGCTCGCTCTTTGTCTCCTCTTCTCGCTCTCTTTTGGGAACAGGATAGCCACCATATTTGCTAGTCGCTTGCTGCATCTCCACATATTTACCTTGCCTTACCTTTAAGCTTAAATAGTCTTGATCGCGAGGGTGCGAGATTGTTGAGTCCCTGTGGCTCACAGATTACTATTACACCAGATGCAGGGTCTGATGATTCCACTCCAGGTGACGCGTTTGAGCTCAAGTGGGAGTTTGACGAGGACTCTCAATGATACTATGTTTCCTTTCCTGATGATCAGTAGTGGTGCCCAGTTGGGGGTGATCGGGACCGTGTCGCATGTTGGGTTATCTTTTATTTTGGCGCCGTAGTCGGGCCATGAGTGTTTGGATGATGTAATGTTATTTATGTACTTGATTGAGGTGGCGAGTGTAATCCAACTATGTTATCTCCCCTTTTATTATCTATATTACATGGGATGTTGTGAAGATTGCCTAACTTGCGACATATGCCTTCAATGCGATTATGCCTCTAAGTCGTGCCTCAACACGTGGGAGATATAGTCGCATCGAGGGTGTTACACCGACGCATTGGGTATGACTCCTAGGTCGGTAATGAACTCCTTCACCCAGATTGCTTCTTGTGCTGCCTCCGAGGCTGCCATGTACTCCGCTTCACATGTAGATCCCGCCACAACGCTTTGCTTGCAACTGCACCAGCTTACTGCCCCACCATTCAAAATGTACATGTATCCAGTTTGTGACTTAGAGTCATCCAGATCTGTGTCGAAGCTAGCATCAACGTAACCCTTTACGACGAGCTCTTCATCACCTCCATAAATGAGAAACATATCCTTAGTCCTCTTCAGGTACTTCAGGATATTCTTGACCGCTGTCCAGTGTTCCATGCCGGGATTACTTTGGTACCTTCCTACCAAACTTACGGCAAGGTTTACATCAGGCCTGGTACACAGCATGTCATACATGATAGACCCTATGGCCGAGGCATAGGGGACGACACTCATCTTTTCTCTATCTTCTGCCGTGGTCGGGCATTGAGCCGTGCTCAATCTCGTACCTTGCAATACAGGCAAGAACCCCTTCTTTGACTGATCCATATTGAACTTCTTCAATATCTTGTCAAGGTACGTACTCTGTGAAAGACCAATGAGGCGTCTCGATCTATCTCTATAGATCTTGATGCCTAATATGTAAGCAGCTTCTCCAAGATCTTTATGCTTTCCAAGAATTCTATATCATTTCCCATCAACAGTATGTCATCCACATACAATATGAGAAATGCTACAGAGCTCCCACTCACTTTCTTGTAAATGCAGGCTTCTCCATAAGTCTGCGTAAACCCAAACGCTTTGATCATCTCATCAAAACGAATGTTCCAACTCCGAGATGCTTGCACCAGCCCATAGATCGAGCGTTGGAGCTTGCACACCTTGTCAGCATTCTTAGGATCGACAAATCCTTCCGGCTGCATCATATACAATTCTTCCTTAAGGAAACCATTAAGGAATGCCGTTTTGACGTCCATTTGCCATATCTCATAATCATAGAATGCGGCAATTGCTAACATGATTTGGACGGACTTCAGCTTCGCTATGGGTGAGAAAGTCTCATCGTAGTCAACCCCTTGAACTTGTCGATAACCCTTAGCGACAAGCCGAGCTTTATAGATGGTTACATTACCATCCGCGTCTGTCTTCTTCTTAAAGATCCATTTATTTTCTATGGCTCGCCGATCATCGGGCAAGTCATTCAAAGTCCATACTTCGTTTTCATACATGGATCCTATCTCGGATTTCATGGCTTCCAGCCATTTGTCGGAATCTGGGCCCGCCATCGCTTCTTCATAGTTCGAAGGTTCACCGTTGTCTAACAACATGATTTCCAAGACAGGGTTGCCGTACCACTCTAGTGCGGAATGTGTCCTGGTGGACCTACGAAGTTCAGTAGCAACTTGATCTGAAGTTTCATGATCATCATCATTAACTTCCTCTCTAGTCGGTGCAGGCACCTCAGGAACATTTTCCTGAGTCGCGCCACTTACCGGTTCAAGAGGTAATACTTCATCAAGTTCTACTTTCCTCCCACTTACTTCTTTCGAGAGAAACTCTTTCTCTAGAAAGGATCCATTCTTGGCAACAAAGATCTTGCCTTCGGATCTGAGGTAGAAGGTATACCCAATAGTTTCTTTAGGGTATCCTATGAAGACGCATTTTTCCAATTTGGGTTTGAGCTTTTCAGGTTGAAGTTTCTTGACATAAGCATCGCATCCCCAAACTTTTAGAAACGACGGCTTAGGTTTCTTCCCAAACCATAATTCATACGGTGTCGTCTCAAAGGATTTCGATGGAGCCCTATTTAAAGTGAATGGGGCAGTCTCTAAAGCATAGCCCCAAAATGACAGCGGTAAATCGGTAAGAGACATCATAGATCGCACCATATCCAATAGAGTGCGATTACGATGTTCGGACACACCATTACGGTGAGGTGTTCCAGGCGGCGTTAGTTGTGAAACTATTCCACATTTCCTTAAGTGCGTGCCAAATTCGTGACTCAAGTATTCTCCCCCATGATCTGATCGCAAGAACTTGATTTTCTGTCATGTTGATTCTCAACCTCACTCTGAAATTCCTTGAACTTTTCAAAGGTCTCAGACTTGTGTTTCATTAAGTAGACATACCCATATCTACTCAAGTCATCAGTGAGGGTGAGAACATAATGATAGCCACTGCGAGCCTCAACACTCATTGGACCGCACACATCAGTATGTATGATTTCCAATAAGTTGGTTGCTCGCTCCATTGTTCCTGAGAACGGAGTCTTGGTCATTTTACCCATGAGGCATGGTTCGCACGTGTCAAATGATTCATAATCAAGAGACTCCAAAAGTCCATCTGCATGGAGCTTCTTCATGCGTTTGACACCTATGTGACCAAGGCGGCAGTGCCACAAGTATGTGGGACTATCATTATCAACCTTACATCTTTTGGTATTCATACTATGAATATGTGTAACATTACGCTCGAGATTCATTAAGAATAAACCATTCACCAGCGGAGCATGACCATAAAACATATCTCTCATATAAATAGAACAACCATTATTCTCGGATTTAAATGAGTAGCCATCTCGAATTAAACGAGATCCTGATACAATGTTCATGCTCAAAGCTGGCACTAAATAACAATTATTGAGGTTTAAAACTAATCCCGTAGGTAAATGTAGAGGCAGCTTGCCGACGGCGATCACATCAACCTTGGAACCATTCCCGACGCGCATCGTCACCTCGTCCTTCACCAGTCTCCGCTTATTCCGCAGCTCCTGCTTTGAGTTACAAATGTGAGCAACCGCACCGGTATCAAATACCCAGGAGCTACTACGAGTACTGGTAAGGTACACATCAATTACATGTATATCACATATACCTTTAGTATTGCCGGCCTTCTTGTCCGCTAAGTATTTGGGGCAGTTCCGCTTCCAGTGACCACTTCCCTTGCAATAAAAACACCCAGTCTCGTGCTTGGGTCCATTCTTTGACTTCTTCCCGGCAGCTTGCTTACCGGGCGCAGCAACCCCCTTGCCATCCTTCTTGAAGTTCTTCTTACCCTTGCCTTTCTTAAACTTAGTGGTTTTATTAACCATCGACACTTGATGTTCCTTTTTGATCTCCACCTCCGCTGATTTCAGCATTGAATATACCTCAGGAATGGTCTTTTCCATCCCCTGCATATTGAAGTTCATCACAAAGCTCTTGTAGCTCGGTGGAAGCAACTGAAGGATTCTGTCAATGACCGCGTCATCCGGGAGATTAACTCCCAGTTGAGTCAAGCGGTTATGCAACCCAGACATTTTGAGTATGTGCTCATTGACAGAACTATTTTACTCCATCTTACAACTGAAGAACTTGTCAGAGACTTCATATCTCTCGACCCGGGCATGAGCTTGGAAAACCATTTTCAGCTCTTCGAACATCTAATATGCTCCGTGTCACTCAAAACGCTTTTGGAGCCCCGGTTCTAAGTTGTAAAGCATGCCGCACTAAACGAGGGAGTAATCATCAGCACGTGACTGCCAAGCGTTCATAACGTCTTGGTTCTCTGGGATGGGTGCGTCACCTAGCAGTGCTTCTAGGACATAATCTTTCTTGGCATCTATGAGGATGATCCTCAGGTTCTGGACCCAGTCCGTATAGTTGCTGCCATCATCTTTCATCTTGGTTTTCTCTAGGAACGCGTTGAAGTTGAGGACAACGTGGGCCATTTTATCTACAAGACATAGTGTAAATATTTTAGACTAAGTTCATGATAATTAAGTTCATCTAATCAAATTATTCAATGAACTCCCACTCAGATAGACATCCCTCTAGTCATCTAAGTGAAACATGATCCGAGTCAACTAGGCCGTGTCCGATCATCTCGTGAGACAGACTAGTCAACATCGGTGAACATCTTCATGTTGATCATATCTTCTATACGACTCATGCTCGACCTTTCGGTCTTCCGTGTTCCGAGGCCATGTCTGTACATGCTAGGCTCGTCAAGTCAACCTAAGTGTATTACGTGTTTAAATCTGGCTTACACCCGTTGTATTCGAACGTTAGAATCTATCGCACCCAATCATCACGTGGTGCTTCGAAACAACGAACCTTCGCAACGGTGCACAGTTAGGGGGAACACTTTCTTGAAATTATTACGGGGGATCATCTTATTTAAGCTACCGTCGTTCTAAGCAAATAAGATGTAAAACATGATAAACATCACATGCAATCAAATAGTGACATGATATGGCCAATATCATTTGCTCCTTTGATCTCCATCTTCGGGGCTCCATGATCATCGTTGTCACCGGCATGACACCATGATCTCCATCATCATGATCTCCATCATCGTGTCTTCTTCAAGTTGTCTCGTCATCTATTACTTCTACTACTATGGCTAATGCTTTAGCAATAAAGTAAAGTAATTACATGACGTTTATGTTGACACGCAGGTCATAAATAAATTAAGACAACTCCTATGGCTCCTACCAATTGTCATACTCATCGACATGCAAGTCGTGATTCCTATTACAAGAACATGATCAATCTCATACATCACATATATCATTCATCACATCCTTTTGGCCATATCACATCACACGGCACATGCTGCAAAAACAAGTTAGACGTCCTCTAATTGTTGTTGCAAGTTTTTACGTGGCTGCTATAGGTTTCTAGCAAGAACGTTTCTTACCTACGCCAAAAACACAACGTGATATGCCAATTTCTATTTACCCTTCATAAGGACCCTTTTCATCGAATCCGATCCGACTAAAGTGGGAGATACAGACACCCGCTAGCCACCTTATGCAACTAGTGCATGTCAGTCGGTGGAACCAGTCTCACGTAAGCGTACGTGTAAGGTCGGTCTGGGCCGCTTCATCCCACGATGCCGCCGAGTCAAGATAAGACTAGTAACGGCAAGTAAATTGACAATATCGACGCCCACAACTGCTTTGTGTTCTACTCGTGCATAGAAACTACGCATAGACCTAGCTCATGATGCCACTGTTGGGGAACGTAGCAGAATTTTAAAATTTTCGACGCATCACCAAGATCAATCTATGGAGTCATCTAGCAACGAGGGAGAGGGGAGTGCATCTACATACCCTTGTAGATCGCGAGCGGAAGCGTTCAAGAGAACGGGGTTGATGGAGTCGTACTCGTCGTGATCCAAATCACCGATGACCTAGCGCAGAATGGACGGCACCTCCGCGTTCAACACACGTACGGTTGGGAAGACGTCTCCTCCAACTTGATCCAGCAAGGGGGAAGGAGAGGTTGATGGAGATCCAGCAGCACGACGGCGTGGTGGTGGAAGCAACGGTGATCTCGGCAGGGCTTCGCCAAGCTTAGGGAGAGGGAGAAGTGTCACGGGAGGGAGAGGGAGGCGCCAGGGGCTAGGGTGCGGCTGCCCTCCCTCCCCCCCACTATATATAGGACCCCTAGGGGGGGCGCCGGCCCTAGGAGATGCAATCTCCAAGGGGGGCGGTAGCCAAGGGGGGTGGAGTGCCCCCCAAGCCAAGTGGGGCGCCCCCACCCCTAGGGTTTCCAACCCTAGGCGCAGGGGACGCCCATGGGGGGTGCACCAGCCCACTAGGGGCTGGTTCCCCTCCCACTTCATCCCATGGGGCCCTTAGGGATAGGTGGCCCCACCCGGTGGACCCCCGGGACCCTTCCGGTGGTCCCGGTACAATACTGATTACCCCCAAAACTTTCCCGATGGCCGAAACTTGACTTCCTATATATAAATCTTCACCTCCGGACCATTCCGGAACTCCTCGTGATGTCCGGGATCTCATACGGGACTCCGAACAACTTTCGGGTTAACGTATACTAATATCTCAACAACCCTAGCGTTACCGAACCTTAAGTGTGTAAACCCTACGGGTTCGGGATACATGCAGACATGACCGAGACGACTCTCCGGTCAATAACCAACAGCGGGATCTGGATACCCATGTTGGCTCCCACATGCTCCTCGATGATCTCATTGGATGAACCACGATGTCGAGGATTCAATCAATCCCGTATACAATTCCCTTTGTCAATCGGTATGTTACTTGCCCGAGACTCGATCGTCGGTATCCCAATACCTCGTTCAATCTCATTACCGGCAAGTCACTTTACTCGTACCATAATGCATGATCCCGTGATCAACCACTTGGTCACATTGAGCTCATTATGATGATGCATTACCGAGTGGGCCCAGAGATACCTCTCCATCATACGGAGTGACAAATCCCAGTCTTGATTCGTGCCAACCCAACAGACACTTTCGGAGATACCCGTAGTGTACCTTTATAGTCACCCAGTTACGTTGTGACGTTTGACACACTCAAAGCACTCCTATGGTATCCGGGAGTTGCACAATCTCATGGTCTAAGGAAATGATACTTGACATTCGGAAAAGCTCTAGCAAATGAACTACATGATCTTTAAGCTATGCTTAGGATTGGGTCTTGTCCATCACAACATTCTCCTAATGATGTGATCTCGTTATCAATGACATCCAGTGTCCATAGTTAGGAAACCATGACTATCTTTTGATCAACGAGCTAGTCAACTAGAGGCTCACTAGGGACGTGTTGTGATCTATGTATTCACACATGTATTACGATTTCCAGATAACACAATTATAGCATGAACAATAGACAGTTATCATGAACAAAGAAATATAATAATAACCATTTTATTATTGCCTCTAGGGCATATTTCCAACACTTACTTTGGTTGATCTACAAGGTTCGGTAGTAACTTGATCTGAAGTTTCATGATCATTATCATTAGCTTCCTCACTAATTGGTATAGGTGTCACAAAAACCGGTTTCTGTGATGTACTACTTTCTAATAAGGGAGCAGGTACAGTTACCTCATCAAGTTCTACTTTCCTCCGACTCACTTCTTTCGAGAGAAACTCCTTCTCTAGAAAGGATCCATTCTTAGCAACGAATGTCTTGCCTTCGGATCTGTGATAGAAGGTGTACCCAACAGTCTCCTTTGGGTATCCTATGAAGACACATTTCTCCGATTTGGGTTCGAGCTTATCAGGTTGAAGCTTTTTCACATAAGCATCGCAGCACCAAACTTTTAGAAACGACAACTTTGGTTTCTTGCCAAACCACAGTTCATAAGGCGTCGTTTCAACGGATTTCGATGGTGCCCTATATAACGTGAATGCAACCGTCTCTAAAGCATAACCCCAAAACGATAGCGGTAAATCAGTAAGAGACATCATAGATCACACCATATCCAATAAAGTATGATTACGGCGTTCGGACACACCATTATGCTGTGGTGTTCCACGTGGCGTGAGTTGCGAAACTATTCCACATTGTTTCAAATGTAGACCAAACTCGTAACTCAAATATTCTCCTCCACGATCAGATCGTAGAAACTTTATTTTTTTGTTACGATGATTTTCAACTTCACTCTGAAATTCTTTGAACTTTTCAAATGTTTCAGACTTATGCTTCATTAAGTAGATATACCCATATCTGCTTAAATCATCTGTGAAGGTGAGAAAATAACGATATCCGCCACGAGCCTCAACATTCATCGGACCACATACATCTGTATGTATGATTTCCAACAAATCTATTGCTCTCTCCATAGTACCGGAGAACGGCGTTTTAGTCATCTTGCCCATGAGGCACGGTTCACAAGTACCAAGTGATTCATAATCAAGTGATTCCAAAAGTCCATCAGTATGGAGTTTCTTCATGCGCTTTACACTGATATGACCTAAACGGTAGTGCCACAAATAAGTTGCACTACCATTATCAACTCTGCATCTTTTGGCTTCAACATTATGAATATGTGTATCACTACTATCGAGATTCATCAAAAATAGACCACTCTTCAAGGGTGCATGACCATAAAAGATATTACTCATATAAATAGAACAACCATTATTCTCTGATTTAAATGAATAACCATCTCGCATCAAACAAGATCTAGATATAATGTTCATGCTCAACGCTGGCACCAAATAACAATTATTTAGGTCTAATACTAATTTCGAAGGTAGATGTAGAGGTAGCGTGCCGACTGTGATCACATCGACTTTGGAACCATTTCCCACGCGCATCGTCACCTCGTCCTTCGCCAGTGTTCGCTTAATCTGTAGTCCCTATTTTGAGTTGCAAATATTAGCAACAGAACTAGTATCAAATACCCAGGTGCTACTGCGAGCTCTAGTAAGGTACACATCAATAACATGTATATCACATATACCTTTGTTCACCTTGCCATCCTTCTTATCCGCCAAATACTTGGGGCAGTTCCGCTTCCAGTGTCCAGTCTGCTTGCAATAGAAGCACTCAGTTTCAGGCTTAGGTCCAGATTTGGGTTTCTTCTCCTGAGCAGCAACTTGCTTGCTGTTCTTCTTGAAGTTCCCCTTCTTCTTCCCTTTGCCCTTTTTCTTGAAACTGGCGGTCTTATTGACCATCAACACTTGATGCTCCTTCTTGATTTCTACCTCTGCAACCTTTAGCATTGCGAAGAGCTCGGGAATCGTCTTATCCATCCCTTGCATGTTATAGTTCATCACGAATCTCTTGTAGCTTGGTGGCAGTGATTGAAGAACTCTGTCAATGACACTATAAGTGATATGATATGGCCATCATCATCTTGTACTTGTGATCTCCATCTCCGAAGTACCGTCATGATCACCTTCGTCACCGGCGCGACACCTTGATCTCCATCGTAGCATCGTTGTCGTCTCACCAATCTTATGCTTCAACGACTATCGCTATCGCTTAGTGATAAAGTAAAGCATTACAGGGCGATTGCATTGCATACAATAAAGCAACAACCATATGGCTCCTACCAGTTACCGATAACTCGGTTACAAAACATGATCATCTCATACAATAAAATATAGCATCATGTCTTGACCATATCACATCACAACATGCCCTGCAAAAATAAGTTAGACGTCCTCTACTTTGTTGTTGCAAGTTTTACGTGGCTGCTACGGGCTTAGCAAGAATCATTCTTACCTACGCATCAAAACCACAACGATAGTTTGTCAAGTTGGTGCTGTTTTAACCTTCGCAAGGACCGGGCGTAGCCACACTCGGTTCAACTAAATTTGGAGAAACTGACACCCGCCAGCCACCTGTGTGCAAAGCACGGCGGTGAAACCAGTCTCGCGTAAGCGTACGCGTAATGTCGGTCCGGGCCGCTTCATCCAACAATACCGCTGAACCAAAGTATGACATGTTGGTAAGCAGTATGACTTATATCGCCCACAACTCACTTGTGTTCTACTCATGCATAACATCAACGCATAAAACCTGGCTCGGATGCCACTGTTGGGGAACGTAGTAATTTCAAAAAAAATCCTACGCACACGCAAGATCATGGTGATGCATAGCAATGAGAGGGGAGAGTGTTGTCTACGTACCCTCGTAGACCGGCAACGGAAGCATTGACACAACGTAGAGGAAGTAGTCGTACGTCTTCCCGATCCGACCGATCCAAGTACCGAACATACGGCACCTTCGAGTTCTGCACACGTTCAACTCGGTGACGTCCCTTGAGCTCCGATCTAGCCGAGTGTTGAGGGAGAGTTTCGTCAGCACGACGGCGTGATGACAGTGATGATGTTCTACCGACACAGGGCTTCGCCTAAGCACTGCTACGATATGACCGAGGTGGAATATGGTGGAAGGGGGCACCGCACTTGGCTAAGGAACGATCACGAAGATCAACTTGTGTGTCATGGGGTGCCCCCTGCCCCCGTATATAAAGGAGGGAGGGGGGAGGTGCGGCCGGCCCCTAGGGGTGCGCCTGGAGGAGTCCTACTTCCACCAGGAGTAGGACTCCCCCCTCTTGCCTTGTTGGAGAAGGAAAGGGGAAGGGGGAAAGAGGAAAGGGGGGCGCCCCCCCCCTTCCTTGTCCTATTTGGACTAGGGGGGAGGGGGCGCGTGGCCTGCCCTGGACGGCCCCCCTCTTCTCCCTTAGGGCCCAAGTAGGCCCATTAACCCCGGGGGGGGGGGGGGTCGGTAACCCCCCGGTACTCCGGTAAAATCCCGATTTCACCCGGAACGATTCCGATATCCAAATATAGGCTTCCAATATATCAATCTTTATGTCTCGACCATTTCGAGACTCCTCGTCATGTCCATGATCACATCCAGGACTCCGAACAACCTTCGGTACATCAAAACACAAAAACCCTAATTACGATCGTCAGCGAACTTTAAGCGTGCGGACCCTACGGGTTCGAGAACTATGTAGACATGACCGAGACACGTCTCCGGTCAATAACCAATAGTGGAACCTGGATGCTCATATTGGTTCCTACATATTCTATGAAGATCTTTATCGGTCAAACCGCATAGCAACATACGTTGTTCCCTTTGTCATCGGTATGTTACTTGCCCGACATTCGATCGTCGGTATTCCAATACCTAGTTCAATCTCGTTACCGACAAGTCTCTTTACTCGTTCCGTAATACATCATTTCGCAACTAACTCATTAGTTGCAATGCTTGCAAGACTTAAGTGATGTGCATTACCGAGTGGGCCCAGAGATACCTCTTCGACAATTGGAGTGACAAATCCTAATCTCGAAATACGCCAACCCAACAAGTACCTTCGAAGACACCTGTAGAGCACCTTTATAATCACCCAGTTACGTTGTGACGTTTGGTAGCACACAAAGTGTTCCTCCGGTAAACGGGAGTTGCATAATCTCACAGTCATAGGAACATGTATAAGTTATGAAGAAAGCAATAACAACAAACTAAACGATCAAGTGCTAAGCTAACGGAATGGGTCAAGTCAATCACATCATTCTCCTAATGATGTGATCCCGTTAATCAAATGAAAACTCATGTCTATGGTTAGGAAACATAACCATCTTCGATCAACGAGCTAGTCAAGTAGAGGCATACTAGTGACACTCTGTTTGTCTATGTATTCACACATGTGTTATGTTTCCGATTAATACAATTCTAGCATGAATAATAAACATTTATCATGATATAAGGAAATAAACAATAACTTTATTATTGCCTCTAGGGCATATTTCCTTCATATATGTCCATATACCCTAAAAACATCAAGGAACATAATAGATCGGGAGTTCCACCGCCAGAAGCCTCCGTAGCCACCGAAAACCAATCTAGACCTGTTCCGGCACCCTGCCGGAGGGGGAAATCCCTCTCCGGTGGCCATCTTCATCATCCCGGCGCTCTCCATGACAAGGAGGGAGTAGTTCCCCCTCGGGACTGAGGGTATGTACTAGTAGCTATGTGTTTGATCTCTCTCTCTCTCTCTCTCATGTTCTTGAGGTGGTACGATCTTGATGTATCGCGAGCTTTGCTATTATAGTTGGATCTTATGATGTTTCTCCCCCTCTACTCTCTTGTGATGAATTGAGTTTTCCCTTTGAAGTTATCTTATCGGATTGAGTCTTTAAGGATTTGAGAACACTTGATGTATGTCTTGCACGTGCTTATCTGTGGTGACAATGGGATATAATGTGATCCACTTGATGTATGTTTTGGTGATCAATTTGCGAGTTCCGTGACCTCGTGAACTTATGCATAGGGGTTGGCACACGTTTTCGTCTTGACTCTCCGATAGAAACTTTGGGGCACTCTTTGAAGTTCTTTGTGTTGGTTGAATAGATGAATCTAAGATTGTGTGATGCATATCATATAATCATACCCACGGATACTTGAGGTGACATTGTAGTATCTAGGTGACATTAGGGTTTTGGTTGATTTGTATCTTAAGGTGTTATTCTAGTACGAACTCTATGATAGATCGAACGGAAAGAATAGTTTCATGTTATTTTACTACAGACTCTTGAATAGATCGGTCAGAAAGGATAACTTTGAGGTGGTTTCGTACCCTAGAATAATCTCTTCGTTTGTTCTCCGTTATTAGTGACTTTGGAGTGACTCTTTATTGCATATTGAGGGATAGTTATATGATCCAATTATGTTATTATTGTTGAGAGATCTTGCACTAGTGAAAGTATGAACCCTAGGCCTTATTTCCTAGCATTGCAATACCGTTTACGCTCACTTTTATCATTAGTTACCTTGCTGTTTTTATATTTTCAGATTACAAATACTCATATCTATCATCCATATTGCACTTGTATCACCATCTCTTCGCCGAACTAGTGCACTTATACAATTTACCATCGTATTGGGTGTGTTGGGGACACAAGAGACTCTTTGTTATTTGGTTGCAGAGTTGTTTGAGAGAGACCATCTTCATCCTACGCCTCCCACGGATTGATAAATCTTAGGTCATCCACTTGAGGGAAATTTGCTACTGTCCTACAAACTCTGCACTTGGAGGCCCAACAACGTCTACAAGAAGGTTGTGTAGTAGACATCAATGGCCAAGACGACGGTACCGGGGTCGTGGATCTCGATAACCGATCCATCCGCGAACTGCACCTTGCCTGAGATTGATCGGTCCAGTTCGACGAATGCATTAGTCGATCCGGTCATGTGGTTCATTGCGCCCGTGTCAAGGAACCAGACCTCGCAACATCTGTCGCCATCATGTGTGGGCGTGATCACCGCCTTATCCTTGTTGAGGAAGATGTGGCCACCCGTGAGGTTCGATGGTCGGACCAAGCTTGGGCCGGGCCGAGCTCGGGCTCGCGACCTCTCGAGGTCGCGACCACAGCGACAACACTGGAAGACGCCAAGCCCTCCTGGCAGACTCGACGCAGGCCATCGTCAGGCTGGGTCCCTCATCCTCCTCCACATGGACAAAATTTGTTGCGGCCGCCTCGTTACGCTGCTTTTTGCGGCACTCACGGGCCCGGTGGCCCTTCTTACCGCAATACCAACACCTGTGCTGGTCGCCTTCGTTGCGGGGACCATGTGCTGCCTACCCTACCACTTGGGCTGGCAAAGCTTTCGCTTGCGGTTGTCGTTGGCACCACGACCATGGCTACCAACTGAGGTAGGACAAATTTGGTGTTTTGACCATTTTTGTGAAAGTTGAGTCAGATCTGACCCTGGTTAATTTTTTTTTCAAGATCTGACCTACCGCCAGGGTCGATGGCGGCAGGGTATAACTGCCCACCGTCGAGGCCCTTGGCAGTAAGGTTGCACGCCCTATCGTAAAAAAATCTAAGTATCAAATACAGTGTTTGTACCCACATACCGTCAGGCACCTCGGTGGTAGGGTTGCACAGGCTACCGTCAGGCACCTCAGTGGTAGGGTTGCACTTTGCCGGCATGGATAAATTGCCTACCGCTAGGGGCCTCGGCGGTAGACTGGTATACTCTATCACCATCAACCCCGACGGTAGGAAAAAGGTCAGATCCTGTTTTTTTTTTTTTGAATCTGGGTCAGACCTGGTTCAACTTTTGCAAAGGGTAAAAAAAAAACCAAATTTGCCCAGCGCTTCCCTAGTCACCGTTGCCGCATGGCTGCCTCTTCCTCGGCTCCCACTCCGAGAGGCAGGCGTCCCCCGCTGGTGCTCTCCCGGCCGTCGTCCAGGCGGTCCTCGCCCGGAGATATATGGAAAAATGTATGGAATCATCATACACTGCAACTGATATATGTTATAAAAAAGAATGCAAATGATATATGAGCGTGAAAGTGAGAGAAATGCAACTGACATATACCGTGTTTCAAGATCCAACTAGCAAAGTGTAGTGCGAAAAATGTTGATGCAGTAAAACAAGGCAAACGAAGTATACGCAAGAAATGCACTGTAAATTCCAACCGAGAAACAGAACATTGCAGTATCTCTTACTTCTCTTAAAGCATCATCCTGCCACCGCTAGTTTTTAACATTTGTAATATTCACCATGCTACAGTTTACATCGAGTTACACCGGTCCAGCAGCGTTTAGTTAAACAAATGTACACCAGACAGACTTGATATCTAAGGCTCTTGGCTCGGAAGGGCTACCAACGCCGCTTGCAAAAGAGAAACCAGTTTCAACCTTAGGCTGGACATTGTGCGGCCAATAGACAGCTCGTCTTCAGCAAAAGAAGCGTCGCTCTCTCCCACCTGCTGCTGAGCCTGAGCCTGAGCGACCTGACCTTCCAGGAAGCGCCGCAAACTGGGCTCGACGACATCTATCAGACCAAGGGATGCGGGTGTGTGCATCCATCTCGAGACGATGAACCCAGCCAACAGATACTGCCCTTTGAGCACCAGCTCAGATATGAAGCACGGGAGCAGCACCTTGCCGAATAGCAGAGACTTCTGATCCATCTTAGATTCGGCTTCCCAGTGTGCGCAGAGATCGCCCTGGAACGACCTCGCGAGATGTCCGACGAGGTGGCATGTGTGAGAGAAGAGTTTCGGGTACCCCTCTTCTCCAGCCATCTTCTGCAGGGCTCCGGATGAGAGGACCAACGCCAGCAGCTCGTGGTCGTCGGCATTCGATGAGGTGGACGCAGTTCCTTCCCTGATTTTCGCCTCGACCGTCTGCAGGCACTGCAGCTGTGGAGCTTCGTATGGGAGCAGCAGCATGATTTTCAGAGCCATGAAGCAGTTGGGTGCTGCGGAAAGGAGTTCAAGCAAGCGGTGTGCTTCTTCGTCCTCTAGCAACCTGCTATGCTTTGAGGATGCTCGATCTAGAAGCTCAATGATCTTCTGGAGCTCACCAAGCCCAGCAAGTTTTCTGATGATCTCCATCCAACAACTGTGGAGAGGATGGACAGATAATGACGACGCACCATCTTGCTTTTGCGCTGGATTCTCCAACTCTTCTGGTAGGGCCTCCCAGCCATCATCCCATCCATCACTCCAGTCGCTTGCTTCTTTTGGCGAATCCTGAGGCTGAACATATTCTTCTTTTGGTGAAGAGAACAGTTGCTCCCACTCTTCTAGCACTGCTTCCAGAACAGCAACACTCTCAACAGAAGAAGCACGTTCCGACAAATGTAAGAAGCAAGATACTGCAGAGTCAAGACTCGACAAGTTTTCGGGCGTGATACTAGCATCTGGCAGAACTGCAGTGACCATCTGATTAGATCTGAGTGCCACTAGACTCGCTGTGATGCTGCAAGAGGGAGTACTGCCCTCATCAGCTAAGGAATCACTTGTTCCAGGCTCATACCATGATTCCCATGGCTCAACCTGGGAAACAATCTCATTTGGAAGGCTTTTGAGGTTTCTTCCCGTAATACACTGCATCAGCTGCAGGGCATAGACACGTAGTTGGCTGCCTAGCTGCATGTTCTCAGAAAAAGCTATCAACTTTCCCCAGACACCAGATCGGATCATTTCAAGAGAGTCAGCATGCTCCCCTACTGACTGGCTCAATGAAGACAGTAGCTTATGAAGCAATGCCTGAGACTCACAAGAGCCTTCGATCAGATCGGACAAACAGCCATCTGTAGAAGCACCATAGAGCTCTAAGAGATCCAAAGGATTCCTCGAGTCTGCATTTACACTTTCCAAATTTTCCTGTCCTCCATGGTACACTTCAACTACAGTTTTGAAACCACATCCAGAAAGAATCATAGCTCGGCAAAAGTGTGATGTGTCCATTATCATTTCACTGTTAAAGCCAACTTGTACAAACATAGAGATGGCATCCCAACCTTGGTGCACTGTTATCTCATTATTTATTAACAGCTGTCTGAAAGCACTCATGCAGTGAGTTAACTGGTTCGAATCCAAGTAGCCTGTCCTTTCATATGAGCTAGCATCAGTTGGCTGCCTTGGTATGTCGTCAACAAGTTTAATCCAAAGCGTTATCAGCATACAGAGAGGTTCCTTCCATGAAGGTTCCTGTGGCTGGCTTCTTGCTAAGTTGCAAGGGAAACATAGTGTGTAATACCTTCCAATGATGTATGAAATATCTGTGGCAGGAAGAGTTTGGATATACTCCTTGCAACTATCATAGTTCAACTCAATTTCACAAAGAACTGCTAGTAACTTTTCACAATCTGTGCTGTTTGATCGTGCTTCATTGCGGCCTTCTAAAGATGCCAACATGCCAAGAACATAATGCTTGTAAACACCTTGGCGTGATACAAGACCCTTAGCCTGTAAATCAACATACATACTCACAAGAGCTTGGACCATATCAGCTAGAGCACTGACGGTTGAAGCATGGATATTCTTGCATACTTCTTCATTGAAGTGGTCAAAGTTCAGATTATCCAGGCCAGCAATGTTTTTGTAGTTTAAGCCATCAATGAAACAGACTTTCTTGCACTCTTCCTCGAGGACCTTGTAATACTGAAATGGCTCAAGCTTATGTGTATGAACATGTTCTTGGTATGTCAATTCTATCTTACTTGTCCTCTTAAGATACGAATGACATGCTGAAAGGATGCCAAAGATGTAGGAGAGGCGTTGTTTATTATACCCATCGATCTCTGGGTAGACATCTGAATATATCATATCAATCACCCCCTTAGCTGATTTGACAATATCCTCCCGGAATTCAGCAATTTCATTCAGAATATCATCGTTATCCCAATATTCAGAGACAAGAGCACAGCCCAGAAATCGTAAAAGCACCTAAAATTAATCAAGAGATGATATAGATATCAGATATGAGAAGCTTACATCACAAGGAAACTAAAACATAAGATGTTTCTGTATAAATTGCAGCCCTGCAGAGATATACCTCAGTTTGCTGCAAGCCATAGTTCTCAGCTATCTTTACTGCTTCCTTTAGTATATGTTTTCTCTCCAGCTTTACGGAGTCAACAAAGGAGAAAACAACCTTTTTGATATAGTTAGCATCGCCAGATAAGAATCGAGACGTGTCAATATCAGGCAGTACATTTTTCAGCATTCTTGCTTGGTCAGCCATTCGTTTCTCCTCTTCTAATTTTGATTTCCACTCTCCCCAGTAAGTGGCATGTGCCATATCAATCTGGTCTAAATCATCTGATCAAAGTAAAAGTAAAGAAAAGTGAAAATCATATAAATGAATAGCATCTCATGAAAAAAAGAACACAGAATATTGGACTAGATAAGTATTCAGAAAATAAACTGAGGCAGTGATTCAGCTATTCAGAAAATAAATAGAGGAAGAGCTATTGTCTTTAGTGCACCTACCTGAATCTATCGAGGTAAACTTCTCATGGAATTTTTGAAGCAAGAGATTTCTCCTCTGTTCAGGAGTAGAACATTCTTTCTTCAAACTGTTGAGGGAGCTATATGTCATTCCTACATTCATTATGTTACTAATCTCTTGATAACATTCTCGTTTTTTGAGCTCTTCCTCTATTATTTTCACTCCATTGAAAGGGTCCATGAGATTCAGAAGAATTGAACAGGAAAGAACATAATCATCTTCATCAACGGGAGGCTCCATTACAGACTTGGCAAGAAACATGATTAGATCATCACTGGGAGCAAAACTATTTACACCTAGCCAATATATGATGCTATTTATTGCCTCCGTTTTTGTTGAAAATCGATATCTCCTGATGGGATGATTTGTCTCCGAAGAATGTTTGTTACCATCATGCACCTCATCATTAGACAACTTCAAAAGCCATGGCAATTCCAGTGCAGAGAAGGACAATAGTTTCCTATTTTCTGCAAAAGTAGATTCCCGACTATATGGATCATCATTTGTGAAGTCCATGCAAACCTTTGATAGCATTTCTTTAGCAATTGCCACATGATCATGCTCTCTATCATGGCTAACGCCTTCTCTCAGGTCAAGTATGTCTTGCACACTTTGCACAGGAAGAGGTGTATATGTAGAGCCATCAACAAAGAAATTGGGAGGGTTTGTTCCTGTTGATACCATTAATTGTTCAAATTTATCATGGACATCAAGTTCCTTCCAAGCATTCAATAGTTCCCCTACAGATTCTTCATCACAATGGCTGAGGGAGAAGCCCAATAGCTTTTCACGGGTACTTGTATCCAAATTGTCAAGCTGAGGACCTCTTGCAATTGCAGCACATAAATCCCAGACTTCACCATGACCCTTTTTAGTCAAATTTAGACAGAGATCAAAGGCTAGCTGGAGGTCACCATTTACTACTGCTTCTCTAGCAATAGCCTCCTCAACAGCAGCTATTTCTTCTTCACTTCTTAATCCTAGTAGTTTAGCAACATCAATAATCTCTTCAAAATGAAGATATGCCCCTGTTTGACTCGTAATCACCATACGGATGATCTCCATAGGATCCTTTACCTGTCTGAACTGAACAGGGAGGATAGTCACCCCTAGATAAGGAAGTCTGACAGTTAGAGCATCAATTATATCAGTTTCCACTTGAACATTTTTGCTATTTGGTAACAGATTTAGGCATTCCCTAGCCTTCCAAATCTGCAAATGATTGTGCAATCCAAGTTAGTCTTAATCAGTGACGACATACTGGTTTGCATTTGCATGAAATACAATTTGGTGACATGAACTTACTTCGTTGCAGGACAAAGTTGAAGCTGAGAAGAAATACTCCCTTGCAGCTTGGATAACAAGATTTTCAGCTTTTTCTGTGGACAAAGAAACTGCACTAGTACCTCCAAGATAGTTCCTGGCTAGTGAGAATTTACCAGCTTTTAGAAGCCCTCTAATGAATTCAGCAAGCATATATTCTGAATCAAGAAAAGGAAATGCCTTCTCTTGGAAGAGCTTCAAATCACGCCACATGTTAGCCCACTCATTGTCCGAACGAACAGGTTGACGTCTACCAAATTTTGACAGGATCAGCCGTATAAGTTGTTTTACATTCTTCTCGTCTAAGTGTGCAGCAAGGAAGAAATGTGTTGGCTTTGGTACCTGCCAAAGTAGGACATGTTTTAAAACAAATAATGATGTAGCCAGTTAATCACATTCAGGCATCCTACCACTCAAAACTATTAATAACAAGTAAACCCCAATATAAAAAGGAATATACTGCTACTTAAGCTTCGTAGTTTACTGAGAGGTCAAAGCGCATGCCTATGTGAAAATAAATATATGAAGGAACCAAAGGAGATTTAGTGCAATGTCATAGTTGATTTAACCAGCAAACTTTCTTTCAAGAGATACAGTACCTGGTAATAAGCAAAGAGCCTCCCTACTTCTACGTGACCTTCAGCAACTTTTAGCATCTTCTCTCGCATATCAAGGGATTTTATGTTATCAAATTGGTAGGCCGTTGAATCATTGCAATAAGAATCCCCTGAATTATCACTCAGACGAGACAAGATATCAGCACACACATGCTGCATATCATCACAGGAAACCACACAAGTGCCAAGAGCTTGCTTAGCATCTTTCAAACTGAAATCTTCTTCACTAGCCAATAAAGATTTCTCTCTCTTTGTCTTATGGAGTAACTTCGACAAAATTGATGACATGGTATTCCACTGGTTAGTTGCAGAGCATACATAAATGCAGCAAATAGCAGTCTCTACCATCTCATTAAGATCCTTGAAGAGCCCACAAATTGGTGACTCCCCACAGCCGTTTTCAATAACAGACAAGCAAATGGACAGCTCATTTGCAGTAGCAACCTCTTTCATCCATCTAGTCAGGTAGGATTCTTCTTGTTTGTCAGCATTACTTGACGAGATCAAGTGCAATCTCTTATTCATAAAAGGGATAGCCATATCGTCTAGTCGCTGAAGAACAGTATCATCTTTGGCTCCTTTTAGAATGATTTTAAACTTTTGATAGTCAGGTAAATCTTCCCAGGTTGCAAGGTTCATTATGAACTCATTCGACTCATCAGAATATACAACTTGGTAGAGGTATTTCATATCATCAAAGAATGGCTGCAGCTCCACTATCCCCTTTTGACATGCAAGCTCTATCATGGCAAGACAATTTTCCAGCTGTCCACTTAGGCAGTCAATGTCCCTAGCTCTGCTCCTGTACCACTCCGAAAGTTCAGCGGCAGATGGCCATAAGAAACCAGTTGAGTGCTTCAAAAGTATTTCTGTTTTGACCACTCCCCTCTTGTCCAATTGACCAGGAGAAGTGTTTATATATGCTGCCATTTGTTTGCATTCAACCCAATCACCATCTCTTAATATTACAACACTAGGAGGATATTTCCCAGGAAGCAACTGACTATAAGTCTGTACAGCAATAGTTTCTGGAATTGCAGACAGAACACGTAAAATGTCAGAAGAGATAGTATACGGATGACGCTTCATGAGAAGATTAAGAGCTCCGATTTTGCCACTTTCAGCTAGAACAATAGCAGTATCAACAAGGGGCGTCAAACGGAACTTGCTATATTCGCCAGCTGAGAACCTAAAAATAGAAAGAACAACACATTAGCTACAAGAAGTCCGTAACTCCCCTGTGCAATCAACTTGTGAAGTGTCTTTCCATGAGAGCTAACGCTAATGTGCATTGAAGTTGGAAATTGACATTCTGAAGTGGAAAAAAATCATCAACCTGTAAGAGTACATATGTTCGAGTCACCAGCTAGACTGGAAAATTCACAAAGCATTCACTTGAAGTGTTAACTACCCCTTATTTTCTCTTTTACTTCCTTGTTAAACAAACCAAGATCCAGCTTGGCATTACTTTGTGCTCATTTGGGAATTGCAAAAGGTGGCAGGCGTAATTGATTTGCTTGAGGAATAAAGCAGTATTCAAAAGTATCTATAGTCCGTTTTAAAATATTGCATTGAGACTCAAAACGGCCAATGCATGTATGATGGAAAAAGTTAAATCGATTATATTTGTAAACTTTTGCAGGATCAATATGGCTCAACAGCTGGAGCATAGTTGCAAACACTTCCAATGTGAACTGACTGCATTTATTATGCAAAGAGAAAACAGTAAGAATGGCAACAACATACCTTCCCATATTAATTCCCAAGAATGTCTCCAGCAAGTCGTTGTACCACAATAAACGAAGCCTGATGATACGACTGTCCCATGCTGAGCCATCACCGCTATCATCCGGCTCCGAAAACTTGTAACGGTCTGTCATGCGAAAGCCAAAAGAAAATAGGGCTTTCAAGGCTGCTTCTGTAGGTCCAACTTTATTCACACATTCTGACAATACAAATGCTTGGTCTTTGATTTTCACCAAGTATGACTGTATATCATGAATATCTCCAGCAGAGTGCAACCAGCATGCTTTAAGCACATCATCCTTATCTAGATTATACTGGGAGGCAAAATCCAAAGCCTCCTTTTGTTGATTCTTCCTGATGAGAACGGAGTACATCTCCAGTACTGTAACTTTGGAGAATGATACTAGACTCCAAAATATTTTATCCATCTCAGTGTGTTGATGATCCCCAGGAACATTATCCATTTGTCTGCTAGATTGCAAAACAAATGCATATCCTTCGATAGCCTTTGCCTTTTCCAACAGTGGTGTAGATAAAACAAGGTCACCTTTTGAAACTACCATATCCTCAGCAATGCTGTACATGCTAATCCTACCATCTTCCTTTACAATCATGAGAATATTATCTGTCCACCAACTGATGTCCTTCACACCAATCAAGTGTGTTCCAGCGCCACTCCCGTGAGGATGAAGCGAAACAGAGCGCATATTACCATTGAGCACAAAGATGACGACAGAACCATTCAAATCCAATGTAGCAATACGCTTGCCCTGAGGTGAGATTCTGACTTTTGGAAGTGGGACCAAAGTTTTTCTATCCGTAGGAGGTGAAAACACTCCTTCCAACGGCGCACTTTGGAATGAAAGACTAAGTTCCAGATATTCATCGAAGTGCAATACATATAGAAAATATGCTCCTAAAACACAACAGAGAAAAAAGTTAGAAACAAGGGTTCCCTTCCCTAAAAACAACTGCAACAGTAGCGGGAAGGGGGGGGGGGGGGGCAGTGGCCCCTGCAGACCAAGGTGTAGCTCCGCCACAGAACTACAACATTGGGCAGTAGCTTTTTGATGTTCAAAATCCACTACAAAAATTCTTGTAGGTTACCCAAAAAAACACGACGTGTTCTTCCAGGATGAAAATGTTATCCAGAGAGAAAATAAATATTAAATATACAATGGCTATCTAATGCAGAAGTTCCCTACATATGCTATATAGTGCAAAACAGATATCTAGTGATGGATGTAGCAGCAGAAAACAGATAACGCAAAGGTGTACCGGAACAGCCATTGGAGCTTGACGAGTGAGTGGAATCTCCAACTAGGACCACCAATGAATGATCTTGATGATAATCAACACACGACAAACTCTGAGGTAACTGAGGAGATCTAGTTGATGGCACATCTTTAGTCACTATAGAAACTTGGTATAAAGTTGCCTCTGGTTCTCGAGTGTAATCAAATTTATGGACCTTGCAATCAGTAGTAAAAATGTAGAAACCCCTATAAAATTTACAAAGATCATATTAGCTATTGCCAAAATATTAGCAACAATGATGATTAACATCTTTAAAGGAAAGGCTCTTAACAGCAAATAACAGAGAATCACCTTTGTGAACTTGAAGCATCCTGCACAAGCAAATCAATGATAGGAGAAGATAGCTTCAACTGATTGCTTGTTCTCCTAGTTAATACATCTCCATTTTGTTTTATGAGACACAGTGAGTTTGAATCATCAACCACACCAAAAATGCCTTGGTCCTCCAGCCAGGCCCCGTTTGTAAAAAAGGCCATTCTATTATTATCTGACCAGAAAGAATTGGACATAGTTGTTAAACTATCATATCACAACAATTTTAATAACTCCCATGCCTCATAATCATGTGAAACCAATGCAGCACAATGCACATGAAACAGTACTGCAAGATGCACTGCCATTTTTATGAAACAAAATTGCAAATCAAAGAAAGCAGATCAGGCTGTCTGGGCGTGTGGCAGATTTTTTTGGCATCAATGGTAATGATAGGAAAATAAAATCTACTGCTACGGCTCCTAAGCTCTATGAAGTCTGAATTTGCACTGCATTATTTTAGGAGATTCAAAAGTAATAACTTCTGCCAAACATGTGATTATGAACAAATAATAGCAAGATGTTCAGGGACAAAACAAACTTACAATAGGAGTTCAACTTTTCTTCCTGGATACTTAGTGTGAAAATAATAATTTTCCACCCAGATTCTTTAAAGCTCATCACCAATCGTGAATAGAATAGCACTCTTATTCAAAACTACAAGCATGAAACGATATTGCCATGACAAAAGAAAGACAGCTTAAACAATTCCCAGTGTAAGCTAATGTTTAAGAATGCAATGTATGAGCATCACAGATTCACAGGTACTCCCTCCGTTCCGAATTACTTGTCACAGGTATGAATGTATCTAGATGTATTTTAGTTTTAGATACATCCATTTCTGCGACGAGTAATTTGGAACGGAGGGAGTATAACATTTCACAAAAGGACTTGTACCAGTAAGAGCTTGTGCAATTTTTCCCAATGAATTATACTAGACAATACACGATGCAATGTGGGAACAGGTAGAAAGTTCACTGACTTGTATAAATGCCGCAGGGTGATTCATAGCCATCGCTCTTTCTCAAGATATAAATGCGGTTCCCAACAGCTACAGCAACATACTCCGCACTCCGCGAGACGAACAAGGATGCTGCATTTTCCCTCTTCCTCCGCTTACTCCCAAGAGTGTTGTACCTACTCCACCTCTCCCTGAGCTTACTTACGCCTTCCAAGGCGGTAGCAGCATGTAGAAGCTAGTTGTTAGGAGCCTTTCCTGGATGGATATTTGGAGGACTTGAAACTGATTCGAGCGTAGGGGGTAAAAAATCCAACCTTGGAAGGAGAGATACGAGAGGACGCGTCCTCCTTCACCTGAACTGCCACCGCTCGCTCGAGCGGTTTCATCTCTTTCCTGCGGTTGCAAGAATTACATAACAGCGAATGCCGCCGAGGTAAATGCAAATCTGGATGAACGGACGGGTTCGACTTCCACACTCACACTAGGGATCTCGTGGGATCCTGTCGCGTGGCGGCCGATCTCGTACAGTGCGTCGACTTCCGCCCCCATCTCTCCGGCGCCGCCCGAGATCTCCGAGTTGGAGTTGGAGCACAGGAGCAGGTTTCTTCCTATGGGGATTTGATGGTTTCCCCTAACTTGGTTAGCCTTGGATCTTTTCAATCAAATTTCACCTCACGAACCTAAGTTTTAGACAGGACGATCGTTGGTAAACTGAGATTTCAAGAAGGAATCAGATAAGGGGGGAAAAAGAAGGAGCGGGGACTTGCCGGTGGCCGCTCGTCGGAGGCCAACGCGGGGCGGCGAGGTCCTCTCCCCGTCGGCCGTCTGGACAGAACGGAGGAGCGAGCCCGCCTCCCTTGTGCGGTTCGGGACAGAGGCGAGAGACACGGCCCGGCTGCACCAGCGAGCAGGCCGGCTTCCGGGGGAGGGGCGCCGGAGACGGAGTTGCCGCCGAGCTCGCGCAGCTGCACCTCCGGGTCGCCTCCAAGCTCGCGCTGCCGCCGCTGCAGTCCACACCGACAAGGAGGAGAGAGGGGGAGCACGCCGCCGCCGTCTCCTCCGGGCCCGTTGCGCCGGGATCGCGAGAGAGGGTCGTGTCGGGGCCGGGTTTTTTTTCCGAGATCGGGTCGGGGCCCGTATAGTCCCTTTACTGTCCCGACCTGGGCTTCCTTTCGGCCCATATAGACTCACAGTCCCGACCGAGGCCCACACTGCTCGTGCTATCTTTTTATCAGTCCCAGTTCACCGCGATTCTCGTTCTAAAAACAAGAAGTTCATCGCGATCTCCGTCCAACTCCTCCCCCAGATCACGCTCGCCGGAGTGCTCCGCCGTGTAATCTAGTCCCCCACCTCCCAAACTCTCGCCTGATTCGAGCGCGCGGACGGGGGGTTGCTTTCGATGCACCGGCGTCGGCGCGAGCGGTCGGGCAGGCGGTGGCCGGAGCATTGCGCCGGCGGCCGCCTGAGATGGGGAGGAAGACGGAGTCCAGGCGTCGGCGTGCGCCCCTTCTTTTCTTCCCGCGCGGTGCACCAGCGATGGCTGGAAGGGGGTGGGTGGAGCGGTGCATCAAGCGCACTGTTCGAAGATTCGTTGTACGTACAAGCTTATGCAAACATAGGAAAAACTTCATAGTTACTTGGAACCAATATCCTAAATTAAGAAATGTACTTTGCCAATCTGCTTGGAACCTTGGATGCTGTTCGGAAAGGAGAGATGGGACAGTTTTGATGTTTCACTTAAAAGCAGTATACCTAATATGCCATATCTTAGTCATGGTAATGCTGTCATAATAAGTGAACTCAATGTTGTTTGCTTCTTGTAGACCATCATGAGCATGATCACACCCATGACCCTGGTGTTTCCTCTGTAAGCATTTGTTTGCGAAGGGGAGATGGATCTCTAAAAGTAAAAGGTCAGACATAAAATTGTCTGGCATGCATTTATATATTTTCTCAAGATAGCTGAGATGAATTTCTAGGTATTTATTTATGGCCCTGCACATGATGGGGTTGTGTATATCGGAACAAACATCTCACAATTGATTCTCCTGATGAACACAGTGCTGACGTATGCCGGACGAAGGGACTACTCTCTATCAGTGGAATGCCTCAACGCTTTGCTTTTCAGGTTTGTGCTACTCTAACCTATAATTTATACTGGTGAAAACAATGTCGTAATTTCTTTTAGTGACATGTTAAAAGGGATACAGTGTGTCCAAACAGTAATATAAATTTATTTGTTGGTAGGAAAGACATCTCTCGTCTATAAAGAAAGCAGCCTATATTTCCTTTCATGTTATTATTCGCCATTTCAATCTTGGGTCTCCATGCCAAAGCACAATCTGTTACCTTGATATAATCAATTTATGTTTACTCCTAATCTAGATCAAGGATTATGCGCTTGATGCTGGAGTGTCACTGGACAATTGCTTGGCCTGTTCGAAGATTCGTTGTACGTACAAGCTTATGCAAGTTTTCCTTTCAGATTTGCACAAATGGGGGAACAAAATTGCTACGTGTTCTGCTGCCCTCTCGTTATGGACCACTTCCATGTTATCCATCTGCAAGGAGTGTGTATGACACTTTACATGGATCTCCCAACAGATTGAATGTGCCGCGCGCGCATGAACGAGATCATGCCGGTCGGCAGGAACCTCGACCGGAAAGAGGAAAGAGCGGGAGCCGGGCTTCCAGGATTGCCTACTGAAGGAATAGGCCAGAGACACCAAGTTTCTCCGTTTCTCCTTTTTCGCGGCCGGGGTGGATCTCCAGTTCCATGATTTCGAGCTTTGCGGCTGCGTCCAGAACTTGTTCTTCAAATGTTGAGGCTGAACTGTAATTGAACTGACATGAAACATGAAACGCGAGACGTATGTATATCGACCTGGCCGTATCATCGTTGGAACCTGGCCGTTCGGGGTCCTCACAGCTATTCGCCAGGCACCTAAATACGTAATGCTGGTGGCGGGCTCTGAGAATACCGTAGCTGGGTGCAATTACCACACGCACGTAAATTAATTGATAAACCGAAGAGATAAATCAGTTGCAAACCGCACGTGCGTACGCTATGGACACGGTATGTGATTCCACTGCATGGCCGGAGTCGGACACGGAAACCGAATCCCGCACGTGTGGTGATCGATGGTGTCCGTCACGGATTCCTATCGAGTGAGTGCTCGTCGAGTACTCCGCAGCTTTGCCTATATATTCATAGCCTAGCTACCTACCTAGCTGCAAAGCAAGAGCAGACGTTCGCTGAAAACATATTAGAATCGATCATCAGAAAGCTAGTTTGTGTTTTCACCATCGTCCAGCCGAGAGAGGAGGCTATGAAGATCCGGCATGTGCTCACGCAATCCATCACCTTCCTCGGTAAGTACATATATAGGCCTCTTTCTTCGGTGTTCTTCGGCGTTCATAATGCTTCTATAAGTTCTCTTTTCTTCACAGGAATTTTTACTTAAATTCGGAATGCAGTTATGGTCCTTGCATTGTTGGTGCTGGTGCCCGAGGGAATGATGCTCGTGACGGGTGTCAAGTCACCGGCGATGGCGGTTTTGTCCGAAAGTATGGAGCCTGCAATTAAAAAGGTATGTGATATAATTTATTTTAGAAAAAAAATGTGCGCTTCCGTTTGTCGCCCCCTTTAATTTCGACCAACATATTGATAGATGCATGAATTGGATATGTGCTTGTTTCGCAGGGTGATATGGTGTTTGTGCACAACATGAGCAATGAACCTTTCCGCGAAGGAGAGGTCGTTCTTTTCAAAGTTGATGGCTTTGAACATCCAATTGTCCATCGTGTGATCAAGGTAACAGCAAGCCCGGCCTCTAGTATCTCTTGCTACACACCAATCAAATCATTAAAAGTCTATATGTTATACTTTGTTTGCCTTGAAAATAATCTTCTCAAATTATTCTAGGTTTACGAGCATCGAGATACTGGAGAAATCCGAATACTCACCAAAGGAGACAACAATTCAGTGGATGACCGATTTCTCTATGCGAGCGGGCAGCTTTGGCTTCAACCGCATGACATTATTGGACGGGTTGCATGGTACGTGGCGGGTTGTTGTCTCTTATCATGCGTCTACTATCGAATTTGGACGTGTATTAATATGGCTTTATATATACCTTGCTCTACCGTTTCAATTGATTAATGTTTTTTGCGTTGTTAATTTTTGTGTTTTGTCCAATGCTAACAGCTATCTGCCATATGCTGGATGGCCTAGTGTCTTCATCAGTGAAGCTTATAAGGTATGCAAGCATGCATTATATTCTGGTTAATTTCTGTATATACCATTGTTTATTTAATTAAATACTCACACAAGGTCTCTCTTTTTCCTCTTATGAAAGATGTTGCTGAATGGTGGAAGCACTACAACTCCAGAAGTACTATGGGTAACAATGTAACCGCGGCAGATTTATGTGGGTTGCCTCCATAGTGTCTTGTTCGTGGTTAAAGTAGGCATCAAGCGAACGAAGACTATATAAAAGACACATCATTATCATAGTCTCCGCAATAGAGTTAATCGAGCTCCATCCGTCTTGTTGAAGTCATTTCTATAGCACGGCCGACGAGATTCCTTTTTCGAGAACACGCAAAAAGTCTTACATTTATTTGCACGGTCGACATGACTCTAACACCTTCTTCGAAAGGTAGATTTTGGTGAAACATGTATTTAGATGTATTATTATTCTTCTTCTTTGATAAAGAATGATTTTTATTGACTAAAAATGAAGTATTGAGTGGATACAAACACAATGAACACGCATTCGGCCTTTGCATTGGCAACGACGAGTTTGAGTAGCCATCGAAGGGTCAACACTCATTCAGTCTTGTGTATCTTTTTGTGTATCCCAAGGTGATTTTAATGAAATACGAGAATCTCACCATCGATAGAAATAAATACATTCGGATCAAAATAGAGCTACAGATATAATGATAAACTTTAGAAGAAACAAAAGAATCTAAAAGTAAATACTTAGTGGGAACACGAATATTCATATGGTCAAACTAACTGATTACTCGTCGGACCAGGTAACATCCTGTCGCAACCGTGGACGGAGTCGCACTCGTCCACCACCTTGGCGTACACGGATGAGCTGCCACCCTTCGTAGCAGTTATCTTGAGAATGCAGATTCTGTGAGCTTATGCACCCGGGCCTCACTATCCTAACACTCCAATGTTGTTTTGAGATCTGTGCTACACAACTACCTTATTACATGAAATTTTCTCTTTTTTGTTCCTCTCATATAAAACATGTCTTGAACTTCAAACTTTGCAGTACAACATAACTTTGTAACTAGAATGTGAGATAAAACTTTCAGATTTTTTTGTCCGACATAAATATGAAAAATAAGATTTTTTAATCAAAAAAATCGCATTTTGTATATTTATGTTGGACCAAAAAATCTGTAAGTTTTATCCCACATTCTACATAGAAAGCTTTGTTGTGCTGCAAAGTTGAAAGTACAAATACATGTTCTATATGAGAGAAACAAAAAAGAGAAAATTATTTGCACGAATCTTGATGCAGAAATGAGTGGTTGGATAAGGAGTACCCGGGTGCATAGGCTCTAAAACATGTTTTCGGTTATCTTGATGCCGCGGCTGCAGCGGGACATGCCGCTGAACCAGCCGGTGGAGAGCGCGATGACCATCTCCGAGTCGTGGTACGCGCTGTCGCACTCGGACGGGAGGCCGCCGTCCTTGCCCTTGCCGAAGCCGTTGACCGTGAGGACGGCCCATGTGGTCGCGGAGACCGGCGGCGAGCAGAGGAACTGCAGGTACTGCTTGCCGTCGACGCAGCAGTCCGGGCTGTTGCTCGTCTCGCAGTCCCCGGACCTGCCCGGGAGGTAGCCGCTGGGCTGGCAGCCGACGATGTCGTGCGGCCGGACCAGGCATGACGCGGTGTGGGAGGCCGAGAGCGTGGCGAGGAGGACGATGGCCATGGCCACGGTGGGTCGAGCTCTCGCAGTCGCCATCTTGTTGGCACCTAAAAGAACGCTAGCTTGAGCGGAGCATATCTGAGGACCGGAAAGCCAGTAAGCCACCACGCCGGAAGAGAGCCTGGAGACCTCCGCGCGCATAAGCAGCAACTCGATGACAACGGAGGCAGAAATCGATACGCCGGAGGAAGAAGAAGACCATGGGGAGCTTAGGAACCTCCGCTGACCGTCGACCCCAATCCCGCCAGCCAGGAGAACGCACTCGTTGTCAACCAAGATGGTTCAAAACAGGTAACGAGGGAGGCTGCTAAGATCCTCCGCAATCAGCAACCAAACTGACATAAGCCGAACACAAGTATAACCGGGCTTGAAGATCATCAAACAAACAAATTAAAACCTCCGGCTTCCAATTTCGTTGAGCCTGCTGCCCTCCAAGCAAGCGTCCAGGAAAAAAACTGGTTAAGTCAATTAGGCACGAGCAGGCAGCCACGTACAATCATACATCGACGACTTTCAGGTTCTGATCAAACCTGTGGCGGCGGCGAGCAATACAGGAGCACCGAGGCCTACCCATTGACTTAGCCGACCAGCTAACATGGCAAGGTTGAATGTGGGACGCTGCTGTTGCAGGGAGATTGGGAGTCGGAGCTATAGCAGCCGTAGCCAGAGACACATCAGGAGCATTAATTCCTAGGTGCATCTGCCATCGGCTTCAGGTCTATCACGAACCCCGCCACTTTGGAAGCACCGGCGATCAGAGAATCCATGGCATTGGCGGAGGATCTATAGCTACACTCCATCCAGGTGGCCTCGGACGGTAAGGTAGTGATCGAGGACACCAAGAAGAAGAGTGGGGCAGTCTATGGTGCCATTGTCCATGAAATCATAGAGTATTCTAGTAGTTTTACTTGTAATTTAGTTCGTGAATTTAGGACCTCGAATTTTGAAGCTCACAATTTTTGCGAAGCATGCTTTACAGCTAGGGGCTGGCCGTCGTGTCTGGTTAGGCCATCCCGGAAACCTTTCTTTCATCCCGAACTACTCCCTTTTTCACATTTTAATTAATTAGCGCTTATTAAAATTTATGAACATTTAAAAGCATAAACATTTTCTAAAATTCATATTTTCTAAAATTTATGAATATTTTTAAAGTTAATGATCATTTAAATTTAAGAACATTTGTTAACTCGAAAACTTATTTAATTTGTGATTTTTTAAAAAATCCATGACTATATTTTAAATTTGTGAAAGTTTTTAAAATTCATGATTTTTTAAGTTGTTATTATTTTTCAAATTCCTTAAACATCTTTTATTAATTAACTTTTCAAGTAAAAAATGATAGCCATTTTTTCCTGAGCTAGCAGTGGGGTGAGCGGAAAAATAGCTAAATGAGCGAGAGGAGCAAGAAGCCGAGCTGAGCGAGCGGGAGCTTTGTGGGCTGGCTCATATGAGCATTATAGAAGCAATTCCACAGTTTTAGCATGGAATATGAGCTCCAAAGAGGCTGAAACAACTACCACCGGCCGACACTGAGGCCAAAACGATGTACTAGATGTATGAACGAAAAAAATATCTGCATGACATATTACATCAATTTCAATAATAAGTATTTCCGGACGGAGGAAGTAATATAAAAGCAAAACAAGTGATCGCAATAATATACTACTCTCTTCGTTCGGAATTACTTGTCGTAGAAATGAATGTATCTAGACGTAACGGAGGGAGTAGATGTAGAGTTAATCTCAGGAGTGATGTAGCGTGTGTTAGCCTCTAACTGGTCCTACTACAACCCATTCCACACTCTCTCTCCCCTTTCTTGTAATTTTTTTTTTCCTTTTGAGAATTCTCATGTTTTTTTAGGCAATGAGAAGTCTCATCTTTTTCTTTATTAGAAGCTTTGTCGGCCGGTCCGTCTCCTGATTTGGGCTGGATACCTCCGCAAAATTGGGCTGGTCTCGATTTCCCAAGAAACGAACGGCCCGAGCATCTTACCTGAACGAACTAGGTCAGCCAGAACCCGACCCATTTACCACTTCCGCTCCCACTTCCGGCGCTTGGCATCGTCTCTCTCGTCTCCGGCCGCATCGATGGCAAAGGCGCCGGCGGCGGAAGCCATGGACGTCGAGGCGCCGGCTCGTCCGCCCAGCGCCACAACGGCAGCAAAGCCACGCTCCCCCCACGACCTCCTCGCCGAGACCCGCGCCTCCGTCGAGGAGGTCGCCGCCCGCATACTCGCCATCAAGAAGGACGGCGCCCCCAAGTCCGAGCTCCGCGAGCTCGTCGCGCAGATGTCCCTCCTCCTCATCACGCTCCGCCAGGTGCGTCTCGCGCCCCAAAACCCCGGCCCACCTTGCAGCAGAAACCCTAGCTCTAGATCCGCCGCTCCAACTCGACCTGGATTATTTTTTTGCGCGCAGGTGAATAGGGAGATACTGATGGAGGAGGATAAGGTGAAGGGGGAGACGGAGGCGGCGAAGGCGCCCGTGGACTCCACGACGCTGAGGCTGCACAACCTGCTGTACGAGAAGAACCACTACGTGAAGGCCATCAGGTCGTGCCTCGACTTCCAGACGAAGCACCCGGGGATAGAGCTCGTGCCTGAGGAGGAGTTCCACCGCGCCGCGCCGGCTGACATCCGCGACAAGACGCTCGCGGCTGACACCGCCCACGACCTCATGCTCAAGCGCCTCAACTTCGAGCTCGTCCAGGTTGTGTACTGTTATCAGCTGCCACTTGCATAGGAGCTCTAACTATCATCAAATGAATTTGATGTGGTTTGTTCAATTGCCGGTCTAATGTAGTTGGGCCTTAATGGAGAGGGTGTCCATGGTTTCGTACACGCATGAAAAACCTAAATTCAGCTTGACAGAGAGCACACAAATGGTTTCATAGTGTGTTTAGGTTGTGGAACTTAATTGTAAGGATTAGAAAATGTAGCCGAGCTAACTGTTCACAATCTGAAGTAACTTTGACTTGGTACAAGATTGGTCTGATGTTAGTTTGATATCACAAAAGTAGGGAGGTTCCTGCTGCTTATTAGAATCACCTTTGGATTATTACTGTGTTCGGTTCACCACTCTACTGGCGAACATTTGTTTAATAACTAGAATACAATGTCTGCTGGGAACTCTATTTAACCTACCTTACATATACAATGCACCAGGTCAGTTTGCGTACTATTACAAATGTGTGTGAGGGTCCTTTGTGCTACTATAATTTCATTCATGAATTCTGCAGATAGATTTTTCATTCTGCTATAAAATTGCTTGTCTCATGTGTTCTGAATCTGTGTGCCCTTGCTAGTCAGAAATCGATCATCGCTGGTTTGTTCAGGATTCGATTTCTGTCATCTAAAATATGTGTTAATTCTGATACAGCGTAAAGAGCTATGTGAGCGACATGAGAAATTGGAACAACAGAAGAACAGTTTGCTGGGGACAATTGCAAATCAGAAGAAGTTCCTTTCAAGCCTCCCATCGCATTTGAAATCACTGAAGAAAGCATCATTGCCAGTGCAGCAGCAGCTTGGGATGCTGCATACCAAGAAATTAAAGCAGCACCATGCAGCTGAGTTGCTCCCATCTCCTCTTTACATAACCTACACCCAGTTGTTAGGACAGAAAGAAGCATTTGGCGAGAATGTTGAAGTGGAGGTAAATGGAAGCACAAAGGACGCTCAAACTTTTGCTCAACAGCAAGCCAAGCAGGAAATGGGTATGTTATATCTGTTTGGAATGTAGCACATCTGATTAATGTGTAAATCTAGCATGCTATGTCTCCCTACACTTGTTCCTTTATTGCATTTCTCAACATTGCTGTTTCTTAATAGCCGAGTGGTCGTGTCCTTGCAAGAACAAGGACTTGTGGTCTTTTTCTAAAAACTTTTTTTGCCACCTTGGATGTATCCTATATAGTCTGTGCAAAATTCTTTTAGGCTTACTATTTTCACAACAGAGCAAAAGGAACGTGCTGGTCATGTGAGGCACTTGATAACCAAACATAATGTTTTCCTAGTGAATGTATTAGAACAGTTTGTGCTCTGTATTGCAGCATAGGCACATTTATCAAAGCCTTTTTAGAAGCTGTGTGATCTATAATAAATTTCCACTGGAAATGGAATAACATGCCAACAGTACACAGTTGCTGCTTTGTTCATCTTTACACTTGAGTTTCTGAGCAGATGAACACAGTCAGAATGAAATTGACTATGTGACAGTTTGTAAGTTATAACTTTGAGGATATTAATATTATGGATGAATTGTTTCTTATGTATCTGCAATAGCAGGCACTTTGGCAAATGATGATAATAATAGGATGGATGACGATGCAATTGATGAGGAAGAAGATGCTCAGAGAAGAAGATCAAGGTCTAGGAAGAGTTCAAAGGAAGCTAGTAATCCTGCATTAGCATATCAACTTCATCCACTCAAAGTTGTTCTCCATGTATATGATACTGAAGATTCTGGAACCAAGCATCGTAAGCTCATCACTTTGAGATTTGAATACTTGGCAAAGTTGAATGTTGTCTGTGTTGGATCTGAAGATTCAGATGGGATGGACAGCAATATCCTGTGCAACCTATTTCCAGATGACACTGGCTTAGAGCTGCCTCATCAGGTATGTTTTCTAGAGCAGCTTCTTTTCACATGTATACCTGTTGTTATTGAAGCTTCTGGTCAGCAGTTACATGCTTTTGTTCTTTTATGTCTTCATAGGCAGCATTTAGTTACATGTTTTTTGTTTATTTTCTGGCAGAAAAAAAGCTGTTGTGCATTATGATTCCAGATTATCCGTAGCTTTTCTCCATACAATCTAAAAAGGTGACCTGTAAATTTTATGCAGATGGCTAAGCTTTATGCTGGGGAGACTCCAAATTTTAGTGAAAAGGATTCACGTCCATACAAGTGGGCACAACATCTAGCTGGTATAGATTTCCTGCCGGAGGTTCCTCAATCTGTTGGGGATAGTTCTAACAGAGCATCGAGAAATGCTGATTTGTCATCTGGGCTTGCACTATACCGTCAGCAGAATCGTGCACAGACTATTTTGCAGAGAATCCGCTCTCGGAAAATTGCACAAATGGCTCTCACGTGAGTCACCTGCTCTACCATGTTTGCCGTTTGGGATGTCAATAGCCAAATCCGGATGATAGATCTTTACAGATGTGTGCATTGTACTTTGGCTGGATGATGCTTTTGCTTCATTGTACATGTCATTCTGAGACTTGCTGCATGAGTTAATGAAACATTTCCTGGGAAAAAATTGTGAACACCTTTTTACAGCTTCATGTCTTCTCTTTGATCTAAGCTGGTTCTTGTCAACCATCTTTCTCTTGCTACTTATGACTCCTATGCATATCTTGCTTGATTGAGTGCATCCCTTTGAAGTTTTTGGGTCTGTCATTTACAGGTGGCAACTTAATTACTTAACTAAGCTGAGGTGGCCTCAAATAGAACACGAGAATACACCATGGGCATCACGCACCCCATCGTGTAGTATGCATAGTTGGTCATTGACAGGCGTTTTTCCTGAGCCTTCGGCTCGTTCTGCTTTAGTGGTGAGTGGGCCTGCAGGAAGTGTTGACAGTGATTTGGAGAGAAGATCTGTGACAAATGGGCAAGAAACCGAGGGTAACAGAGAGGATGGTGAGCTTCCAATTGTGGTTCACGCTGAAGATATGCCAGATGGTTCTAAAGTATCACAGGCGGAGATCTCACCTGAAGTTCTAAACCATTCTAGAGGCTTATCTCTTATATCAAAGGGCTCTGCACCATCTAAGTTAAGCATCTCACACAGTTTTGGTAGAAATGAGGATGATCTTGATTTCTTAATGGACAGTGACAGTGAGTTGGAGGAGCTGGCATGTGCTGACCAAGAAACTGAGCAAGGTAACCTCACTATAGATAAATCCTGGGAGGATTATGCTTCCAGAGAGTTCACCATGGTCTTGAGTAAAACTTTGAAGAATGGTTCAAAAGTCATGCTGGAAGCCAAGGTAATTTTCCATCCACTCTTCCTATAGGCCTTGTTGCAAGAATCTCCATGTGCTTGCTTTCTCACTGCCGGTTCGCAATTGCAGATTAAGATTAGCATGGAGTATCCTCTTAGGCCACCGCTTTTCAGATTACAGATGGTTTCTGAAAAGACCGAAGATTTGAAATGGCACAATGATCTTCGTGCAATGGAAGCTGAGGTTTGTATTATGAGCTTCTTTCTCAAATTTTCATTGGTCGCACGTCTCTCATGGTTTCACTGCTCTTATGACTTGCAGGTGAATCTTCACATCCTCCGAATTCTGCCTCGGTCGTACGAGGACTATATATTAACCCACCAAGTTTTGTGCCTGGCTATGTTGTTTGATATGCATTTGGACGAGGATCACGAGAAAAGGAAAGTTACTTCAGTGATTGATGTCGGGCTTTGCAAACCAGTCAGTGGAACCATGCTCAGTAGATCGGTCAGGGGGAGAGACCGCAGGCAGACCATCTATTGGCGAGGTGACGTTTGCTCGAGTTATTTGTGATCTTGGTTGATTGCGAGTTGAGTTGGCGTGCATATCGTTTGTCATTCGGAGGAAAACGGAGATGCTAAAACTGCCTTTTTGCCTATGGCACAGAGAAACCTTCTTTCGGTACTGGAATTAACGTGGTCTGACAGCAGTAGAAGCTGCCAAGCTTGCCCATGCTGGCTGGAGAGAGATGCTTCCCTGTTGCTCGACGATAGTTTTCTAACCATTATGGCATTATGATGTTTGATATGCAATCACAAGAATACCGAAACTCTTGGTGCACTTTATCTTGCTTGATGTTACATGGAACTTTGCAACTCCAGCAGACTTGGTCCGTGCAGCATCAAGCAACAGACAGATTGCATGCCCCTTGATGCTGCTGGTGGTGCTGCTGGTCAGACTTGCTTGTTCATGCTGAAATCTTCCAAGCCAGACAGACAGACGGGTTTCGTTCTTGCGATTGTGTAAATTATAAGTTCCCAAACTGTATGTTCAATCTGAACCAAATTGATGCATTTTTCTGTCCTTTTTCGTGCCTTCTAACCTATACTAGCTTTTCCCCGCGCGGCGGCACGCCGCGCCCATCCATACGGCACAGATACAGTTTTTTTTTATGTACTAAAATAACTGGTTCCTACACTACTTCAAGATAATACTTTGCAAAATATCATAGTTACAGAACAGCTAAAACAAACGGGCAAGCTCCTTGTCAAAAAAAAAAAAACGGGCAAGCTCCTTGTAAAAATAAAAACGGGCAAGCTAATCATCATCATGCGTGCGGCATGATATTAAACAAGGAAAACATGCTGGTACAGCTCGGAGAGACCATTTATTATTCTATATCATCCGAGACCATTTATTATTCTAGATCATCCTTGTGTTGCCTTGTGCTGGATTAGTATTGGCGATATAAAGTGATAAAGAGCCTTCGTGAATTGTTGTACCCGTCCTACAGGAGGTTTTGTGTCTATGTATGTAATTATGAGCGATAATGCTACACTTACGGGCCGCTGCTACGGACCAAGCGATACACGCTGATGTGGAAACGTCCACGTCATCCCCACAGCCCACCCCTCTCGAGCAGAAAACAGCAGAAAAATTACTCGTGCACAACAGCCAGACCGTCCGCCTTCTTCTACCTCGAAAGAAAAGAACAGCCTGCCGCCTCCTCGTTTTCCAAACGGCCGCTCGGATTCCCTCGCTCCACATTGAACAGATGGCCGCTGGGATTCTAGGTCAGGCGGCGTTGTTGTCGCAGCAGGTCACAGCCTAAACTGCTGTCGTGGCAGCCGGTCATCGTCGAAGCTTGAGGACTGGAGGGGGTGAGGTTCTTGCCCCAACATTGTTCAATCTTTGCATCTTCCATCTAACTTTTCTCGATCAGATTACGATTGATTTTTTTCGTTTCAACAGCTGCTGTCGTCGCAGCTGCTCACCGTCAAAGCTTCGACAACGTGGACGACGCTGGGGGTGGAGCTCTTGTGTGCCTGGGCGAGCTCGGGGACTAGAGGAGGTGAGGGTTTTGCCCCAATATTTCGTTATGTTCAATATCTGCACCTTTTATCTAGCTTTTCTTGACCGTACGGTCGATGTTACTGTATGTTGATCGATTCTTATATTCCTTTCTTCTCTCTGAATCTACAAGCTTCTGAATCTACAAGCTTCTGAATCTACATGCCTCTGAATCTGCATGCCTCTGAATCTACATGTTTCTGAATCTACAATATGTTACCATCCCCTATCAATTTAGTTATTTTGAACAATAATAATGTTTAAAGTTTTCTTGATTTATAGAAATGGATGATGGAACTGGTGGTGTTCAAGAATCAAGTGACATGTCGATTTCAAGCGATGATGACACCAATAAGCAACGGAATGAAAGCAATGTGGAACTTGAACATGACCTTGGTGAAGCTCAACCAGATGCCTTACTTGGAGACCCTAAATTGGGGATGACCTTTGATACTGAGAATGAGGTGCGAGAGTACTACAACAACTATGCTAAAGCAAAGGGCTTTGGTGTGACAAGAAGAAGCTCAAACAATGATGATAATGGACAGCTGAAGTATCTTACACTTTCGTGCTCTCGGTATGGTAAGACTCAGTCCAGATCAAGAAATATGTTGAAACCAAATCCAACAACCGGGTTAGGATGTAAAGCTAAAATCAATATTACCCGTGGTCCTGATGGGAAGTTTCATCTTTCAACTGTCATTTTAGATCATAATCATACATTAAGTCCACACAAGTCTCGGTTATTCAGATGCAACCAAAAGTTAGACGTCCATGTGAAGCGAAGGCTTGAGCTGAATGACCGGGCTGGAATTCGAGTAAACAAGAATTTCAATTCTTTTGTTGTGGAAGCAAATGGTCATGAGAACCTAACTTTTGGTGAGAAGAATGCTCGCAATTTTCTAGAGAAAACAAGAAGGTTGAAACTTGGCAGAGGTGATGCTGAAGCGGTTCGTGATTTTTTTGTCAAGATGCAATCTGACAACCCAAATTTTGTCAGTGTCATGGACCTTGATGATGAATCTCGACTAAGGAATGTCTTTTGGGCTGATGCAAGAAGTAGAGCAGTGTATGACTCTTTTCATGATGTCGTTAGTTTTGACACAACATATTTGACGAACAAATATGATATGCCTTTTGCTTGTTTTGTTGGAGTGAATCATCATGGACAATCAATTTTGCTTGGATGTGCTCTATTATCAAATGAAGATACCGAAACATTTGTTTGGTTATTTCAAGCATGGCTCACATGTATGTCAAATCTCCATCCAAAAGCTATTGTAACCGATCAAGCAAAAGCAATTCAGAATGGTGTGGAAAGAGTTTTTCCAGAATCTCGATATAGATGGTGTTTGTGGCATATAATGAAGAAGATACCCGAGAAGTTTGGTGGATATGATGAGTATGATCACATTAAGGCTGCTATTGGCAAGGCAGTTTATGATTCATTAACAATTACAGAGTTTGAAGTTGCTTGGATGCATATGCTTGAGAAGTATGATCTTGGTGATAACGAATGGCTTAAAGGGCTTTACCGCCATAGGCACCGATGGGTTCCAGCATTTGTGAAAGATGCCTTTTGGGCAGGTATGTCTACTACACAACGCAGTGAGAGTATGAATGCCTTCTTCGATGGGTATGTTAATGCAAAAACTACATTGAAGCATTTTGTTAGCCAATATGAGAATGCTCTTCGTGATAAAGTTGAGAAGGAGAATATTGCTGATTTCAACTCTTTCAATTCAACCATACCTTGCATCACACACTTTGATATCGAGATGCAATTTCAATCAATCTATACAAATTCGAAGTTCAAAGAATTTCAAGAAGAGCTAACATACAAGATGTATTGTGATCGGAAGTTAATAGAAAAAAAGGGGCAATGGAAACATATGAAATAACTGAGGATGTGCTGATTGACAAAGAAAAAGGGTGGAGAAAAGATATTGTGTACCATGTACAATTCAGTGAGGAAGAGTTTGAAGTTAAGTGTTCATGTCGCCACTTTGAGTTCAGGGGGATTCTCTGTAGGCATGTGTTATGTGTGCTCACTCACAAGAAAATCAAGGAGGTTCCTCTACAATACATTCTTGATCGGTGGAGAAAAAATGTGAAAAGAAAACATAACTTCATCAGATGCACATATGGCGGCATGGAAAATACTCCTGTTGCAAATCCTTTTGATAGATTGTGCAACAGTTTCTACCCAGTTGCAGAGATAGGCGCCATGTCAGATGATTCATGCAATTCATTGATTGAAGATCTTTGCACCTTGAAAATTAAGTACTCTAGCAACTCAAGTTCTGAAAATAATAAGGATCAGGTTAGTGCACCAAAAGATCAATTGCAGGAAGAGGCGCCTTCTGATGGGAAGACAACAAGTAAAACTATACTAAGTCCAATAGCTGTTAGATGTGCTGGACGTCCTCCTTCATTGAGAAAAGAATCCAAGGTTGATAAGCTTATTCGTCAAGCAAATGAAAAGAAGAAGAAAGCTGAACTAAGGGAGAAGAAAAAGGCTGCACAAGAAGAGAAGAAGGCTGCACAAAAGGAAGCTGAACAAAAGGTATTCTCCCTATATTATGTTTTTATTCTGTGAAAATAATAACCCAAACTCGTGCGTGTTTTCTTACTAAGTATTTATTTCAGGCTCGCTCCATGAATTTGAAAAAGAAAATGTCCAATAAAAAAAGGAAATCATCACAGGATGATATTCTAGAACAAGATGTTGTGGAACAAGATGGCCAAACTTGTAGTAGCATGGCTGAGGTATGCTTATTTCTCACATTTTTATTTCTAGTAAACTCTTAAACATCCATGTAATTTTATCACTTTCTTTGGAGCAGAAATCATTTGACTTGGGCATTATCAATGGCGACATAAATCCACCCCAAGGATCAACTACAGTATCACTTGGAGGTTCATCGACAATGGTTATGCCCCAAATTCTCGGAGAATATACAAGTATGCTGTTTCAAGTTCAGCAAGGATCGACTGTAGTGCCTAATTCTGCAGCATTACACTTCGATGAAAATTAAGGGCTCGATGATATGATGGACCAGAGTTTGGACATGATTTACGTAGTTTGAAGATGTTGGATGCAATATTTTGTATGAATTTGTCAACTTTAATGTAATACTTGATACCTGATAGGCACCAGGGCACTAGAAAAGTAGACGGATTTATATTTTGTCATCTTGTTTCGGCCCAAGGGACTTGAATTTGTCTCTGTTATATGGTTCAAGTATTAGTTGATTCCACTTTCAGTTCCAGTTCAAATGATTAGGTGATTCTTTCATGTCGATCCTAGCAGAAATATCAGCAGCAAATACTCTTTCAATCTCAATAACACAATGACAGAATGTAAGAGGCAAGAATATGATGAAACCCACTTTTGTATTGATCTCAGCCAAGTACATGAGTGCACGAACGTGCTAGTCAGTCGTGGCTAACTAAATCCCTGAATAGGGAGATATGTTTACAATGTACAACATCACGGAACAACAACAATATATAGGGATGTTTCCAACAGACATATTTCTTACTGAACTGCCTTGATTTTGTGCCCTTTCTGCATCAGCTGCTGGTGATGCTTACAGCTTTTGGATAATTCTGCTGGATCCTGAAGATGTTCACAGGGAGGGCACTAGCTGATGGTATGTTCAGAGAAGGATTGAGTCTGCACTTGTTTGCGGAGATGACATGTCCTGACAAGATATACACAGGCAACCATATGATAGTGTTGATGATGCAAGATTGAACAATATATTGGCTTGTTTAGCTTCTGTTATCAGAATCTGCATCTTGTGTGGTACTGTTTCATCACGCATCTAACACAGCTCTGAATCTGTCAAGCAAAAAGTAACATCATCAGACAACCAAGGGACATGGGCAATTTCACACAACATGCAGGATATTTGCGATTTTAGTTGCTCGACATGACAACAATGGAGGACCTCATCGTGGCACAATCCGGCCAAGAGTTCACGCCGCCGCAGCCGACGACCAATAGCTCGCGCCGCCGTCGCCGGAGACCAAAGATCTCGCGCCGCAGCCGCCGGAGACCAAGAGCTCGCGAGCGCCGCCCGCGTACGACTTAGCGCGCTGACCCTCGCCATGTCACGCCGCCGCTGATCTTGGGGAACATCCTCTCCGCCGCCAGCAGTCGGCCGTCGCCGTCGCGTCGCCCGGGAGAGAAAGGGGATGAGCGGACGGTCTGGCTGTTGTGCGCGAGTAATTTTTCTGCTGTTTTCTGCTCAAGAGGGGTGGGCTGTGGGGATGAAGTGGACGTTTCCACATCAGCGCGTATCGCTTGGTCCGTAGCAGCGGCCCGTAAGTGTAGCATTATCGAATTATGAAATCCTTGGTATCCGAACATTGCGGATACATACGGAGCCGTACAGCATCACAAAAATCATCACAATTTTTTGCAACAATCTTCATTTGTCTGTCAAGTTCGTCATTGCTGAGTAGCCACTTGTTGACGCGTCATGTTAAATTGCCATTGCTTTGTTCGCATTGGATTTTTACTCCGCACATTGGATTTGCCGAAAGTCAAACTTTGCTAAGTTTGACCAAATTTATATTGAAAATTATTAGCATCTATAATATCTAATAAATATAATATGAAAATATATTCCAAGATGAATCTAATGATATTGGTGTTGTTATGTGAATGTCTATAATTTTTTATATAATAAACTTGATCAAAGTTGGATGAGATTGACTTCGGACAAACCTAATATGCAAAATAAAAAGGACCGGAGGGAGTACTGTAAAGAGTTTCACCCTAGTGACCTGAAGTGCATAGTAGTTATAGTCATTTATTATGGTATTATAATTGAGCATAATTATCACAGATGTAATCTAGAGCCACTTGTGCCGGGGATCCCTTGTGCTGCTTTTTCTTCGGCTTCATCTTGTGTGTCAGCTAGTTCTCCTTTGAAGGTTGATAACCTCGTAAATCATCTGCAGTACAATAAAAAATAAAATTGTGGATTAGAGGTAAATGCATTATTTTCTATTTTTTTGGTACTTCGGGAAGAATAAATAGTATAATGTGGTCAACTTCCTTGAATCTACGGTGCTTATATCATTTCATAATATGAGCTTGCACACAAGACTCGAATGGGAGTTTTGTAGGCCATTTCTTCTAGCTAGTTGTAATATTGACGTGGTGTATCGAAAAAATGCAATGGAAAATATCATCATGGTCTATACCCTGTGCAACAGTGCAAGGTACATGTACAGAAAAAATTATAGAAGAGGAGATCACAATACAGTAGAGAAAATCAGTCCTGCACCCTCACCAAAGTCTCTTGATCATGTAGATGATTTCTCTTTTTACTTCCCTCACCTGGAGACAAAGCCATGTTCAGTAATAACTTTTCTACAGTATTTCACTTGCTACGGTCTGTACTGTAGTGCTTGCTACTGCTTGTTCTGCAGTTTTTTCTTAGGTTGCTACAACCTCTTCAGCAGTAGTTTTTAGCTTGCTACTGCCTATTCTTCTATTATTTGTTCGCTTGCTACTACATGTTCTGCACAATTTTTCTAGCAGTAAAGGCAGAGAGCAATGTATGCATCCTTGTCCCAGATCAATCTTCTTGTCCTATTTCGCGCCTCCGGCTGTAGGGTAAGGTTGAGCGTTGCTACTTACAACTCAGAATCCTTCTCCTCCTCACTGGTCCTGCTCAAACCTCATGAATCTCAAACAGCCACAACATTGCAGCTCTGTTGGCGTGGCTTTGTTTTCATCAGATTCAGTAAGCTGCAGTTCAGGTTCAGCTTCAGGAAGCAGCAGAAATCATTAACTTGGATTTGATTTCACATGAATAAGAAGCATTAGTGCATTACAGAAAGGGTATATGTTTGATCAGATTAAAAAAAATGTATATGTAAATCAATGCACACAGGTTGGTGTTTACAAAGTGAAGTCACTTTGGGCGAAAGAAGTGTAAACTACTAAACTCTAAACAGGCATCAGTACATATTTCCATTCTTATTTGTATGAAAGAAAATTCCACTCTGATTTCTTTGGGAACTCCTGAACACATATGTTGCTACATATAGGAGTGTTTCCTTCTATTTGTTTTCACATCAAAATCACCTTCTTGCTCGTCGTCGCTAATTTAAAAATGGAAAAATCAACCAAGATATAAGAGCAGTTACAGTAATCCACCTGATCTTGTCCACGGGATCAATTCTTGGGAAATGCAGATGCATCTCACGCCCAGAGATGAAGGTTCTCCTAACATTGCCATGATAGTACATGTCCCAGGCTCCCAGCAGCGGTATCCTATGATCTGTCCTCGTCAATGGTAATATGGCCGTTGTGAATTCGGCCGCCGCCACGCCATATGGGCTCGATCCGGCCTTCGCGCCATGATTGGAGCGCCTGGATGGGAGGAGGTGGGCGCAACAGTGGAAGAGGGAGCTACGCCGGCCAGCCAGGAAGGGGATGCGTCCCAGCGTTGAGAGCTCCGGCGATGCATCTGCCATCAATGAACTCAGGAACGATGGGTTTTACGTCGCCGATAATTTGGGAGACGTGCGCAGTGAGCTCAAGGGGAGGGGGACAAGAGCTTTTATAAGCGACTACGGCGGTGGAGCGGCGGCATGCTGTTGAGCGGTGAGCGGTGGATGTGGAGCAACCACAGGATGCCTGGCGAGCCTTTGACAGAGAGAGGGACACGCGGAGAAAATTGAGAGGGAGAAACGGGAGCCTATCACAAACTGGTGCATGCACACAAAAAAATGCTAAACCAACCAACACAACTTGCACACACGTTCAAAAAAATTTGAAATCAAAACCTGAGCACACCATGCATTCCTACACAGCCATTTACCAAAATAATAGCACATGTCATGTACACAATTCACCATGGGTCACTTTCACACAAGTGGTTTAATCTTAGAGCAAAAACCTTGTCTGGAATAGAGGCTTGGGTATTTTGCTACTATAACGGGAAAAAACAACACTCATACTAGAAGCGGATTTATAGCACCTAGATGCTCCACACCCCTATACGAACATTAAATTCAAAAAAATACCGAAAAATTTAAAAAAAATCTGAGATTTTTGGATACCAAACCTGGGGTCCCGATCTACTGTGCGAAATTTCGTGAGAAAATACCAGGAAACGTATCTATGGCAAGAAAAAAAAATCTATGTATAGAAAAAACTGTTTGGATGGATTTTTGTTCGGACAGTATTTCCTTCGTCACGGATACGTTTTCTAGTATTTTTTCATGAAGTTTCTCAGTTTTTTTTGAAACTTTTTGGTATTTTTTATAATTAATATTCATATAGGGGTGTGTAGCACCAGAGGAGCTCATGTGTATTTTCCCACTCATACTACAATATTGAACGCGATGGTACGCGCCTGAAGATGTTTGTATGAACTAAATTTATTATTCAGTAGCCAGATTACGTGCCTTTGACGAGACATAAAATCTGTCATTTCGACTATCGATTATGAGTTACATGATGACGAAATATTCAGACTCGGAAAACAACACGTGCTGTAGGCCTCGAGTAGTATTGATTTTGATTGCGTTCCATTCTTGCTGGGGCTGATTTCCCATGCACTTTAGTCTTGGCAGCCGACGAACTCATAGTCGACGACGAGGTGGCCGTTGGCGGCGCCGCCTCCGTCGGTGTCGATCTGCTGGAACACGGCGGCGTCAAGGTCGAGCCCGCCGTTGCCGCACTGGTCCACCACCCTGGCCACCGTCCGCGCCCCCGTCGCCCCGTTCGTCACCTGGCGACAAATGTCCCACCGATCAAACAAGGTACGCACGATCCATTGACGGAGACACGAGGGAAGCGTATGAGTACGTACCTGGAGGCAGCGGCCGCAGGACGGCTGGCCGTGCGCGCCGGCGGGGCCGCAGAACGCCGTCCAGCCGTACCTCTGCCGCCACGCCAGCGGCATATCGGCGTCCCACGTCGCGCAGAAGACGCTGGCGGCGCGCAGGTCCCAGTTGATCTTCTCTGGGCTGTACAGGTTGTATGTCGCCGCCACGCCGCTCGCCTGCTGCGCCGCCGCGCCGTTTGCGGACAGGCAGACCGCGGCCAGTGCCACGAGAACCAGCAGTGAGACCGGCGTCCTCGTGCAAGCGACGTCGTCCTCCGTCGCCATGGCCATACCTCTTTGTACCTAGTTAGTGCCTAATTGGCCAATCAGCTACTGCTAATATGGTACTTGAGTATTGCTGAGGTTGTGACTGGCCGTATTTATAGATTCTGAATTCTACAAGCTGGGGATTGTAATCATCGCCTTCACTTGATCATAATTTTCAATCTCAATAAGCATCTGTTTTTAGTCGGATTAGTTACTTTTGGCTTTGTGCATCCTAACTACTCCCTCCATTCCTAAATACAAGTCTTTTTAGATATTTCAAATGGACTACATATAGACATATTTTAGTGTAGATTTACTTATTTTGCTTCGTATATAGTCCCTCGTTGAAATCTTTAAAAAAACTTACATGTGGGAATAGAGAGAGTATATGCACATAGGCTAGTTGTCAGCTCTTAATGCTTTGCAACCGCTTGAGTCTACATTTTAAGTTAATAAAGACGCAATTTATCGGAAAACACAAACTACCCTTTTGTTCACTTAAACTCATGATGTAAGCTTGTTGTTTAGCTTTCCATGGTATTTAGAAATGTAGCTATTTCTCCTTATGTTGCTTCGGTGATGTGAGTGTGCCAAATCTTTGCCGTGGTTGTTTGTCAGAGCTTTGTCAATTCAAAGTTAAGTTGCTCATTGGACAATTGTGCTTCAAAGAATTTTATGCCGATACTCTGTACTCAGTTTTTTTTATACTTTTTTAGGTGAATTTGTACTCAGTGTTTACATCAGCCTCTTTGTTGTTTCTTTTGTTTCCAACTGGTTCATCTTATGTTCTTGTAAATATCGTTTCAGACTGTCGAACGTCTTTCACCACAGCCAAGAGTAAGACTTGAGCTGCCAGATGTCATCAGCTTGTTAACACACGCTGGCCGTTTGGATCATATATCAACCGCATATGGAAGTAAATATGACACAGTAATCTTAATGTAAATGTTGACAGTTAACGGCCGGCGTCTAATCAGCGGAGGACATAAGGTAAGCCACCAAGTAGATGAGACGAAATAGGGTCATTGTAGGTGGTTTTACCTCCATTAGCCCGTCCACAAATGGCATAATAGTATTGTAAGAGCACCTAGTACAACAACACATAGCTAATTTAAGCTGCTAAACTTTTGCGGATATGTCTGGACGCATCCGCGGACGGTGACCGATCATATCCCATATTTCACCTACAACAACCATAATAGCTATTTCACGATTATCATTTTCACACAAAAGCATGTAACAACATGATCTATGTACAAACTACACTACTATCAAACTACACCACTCGTCCTTCTTGTCGGAGATGTTGATGAAGTTTGTGCTAGAGCCGTCAGCCTTGTGATCATTGGCGTTCGGGCGCACCTCCGGCTCCGCCTCCTCTTGCTTCTCGTTGGCAATATCTCCGCGTCCGCCTGATAGAGGAACCGGCGGTTGGCCTCCACCTTCGCCTCTGACTGAATGGAATCGAGAATGGCCTGCTGCTCCACTGGCTCCTCCGTTTGGGCCACGTCAAACTCCGCCAACGCATTGGCCATGGCGAAGCCTACAATCGGAGCCTCTGGATATGCCTCCCACAGCTCCTCCTCCACGGCTGCGTCGTCCTTCTCCGGCCCTCCTGCTCCTCCTGCTCCGGTTGAGGCAAGCCGACTACGATCCAAGCTTCGTGCCCGGCCCGGATCTCCTCCAGTGGTTGCAACCGCCCGTCCGGAGTGAGATGGCGTAGGTGGTGATCCTATGCCGGGCCATGGCTAGCGGCTGACGGTTACTGGATTGAAGGTGGCAGCATGGAGGGGAGGAAGAGGGTAGAAATGTGGACGGGCTAGGGTTGGGTCGCCGTCGTTCGTCTTAAATAGTCGGACTTGGTCCATCGGGCGGCTCGCCGGAGCAGCGCCATGCGACGCCATGAATGCATCCTCACCGAAAAATGAAGGAGACGCCCGCCAGGCTGATGGTTTCTGCATGTGTCCGTATGGACTCTTGCAATCAATCCTACATGGCAGACGCGTTCGGATGTCCCCATATCCACCCCAGATTTGAGCCGGCCCGGGTATGAGGAGTGCCGGTCAGCCCGGGTGTTTGAACCGGATTTGCCAAGTCCGGTTATGAGCTATTATCTGTCCGGGCAGGCCACTTAGGCGTTTGGGATGAATATGAGCGCTCTGGTTGTAGATGCTCTAAGAGCAACTCTAGCAGACCCCGCATCCCGCCGGCCCGCAAAATGCGTTTGCAGTTCGCGCAAAACCGCTTTTGCAGGTCGGCGCGGGCTGGCACAGATGCAGACCCCGTATAATGGACCCGTAAAAAAGCATATTCACGGAATATGCTTTTTACGGGTCGGCTTCTGCGGGTTCTGATCTGGCGCAGCTCCTCCCGGCCCGCAAAACTTAATTTGCAACTTAAATTGATATAGCATAATGCTTTTCTTTGCTTTTGCAACAACATTAGATACAAAAGATATTACCAAATCTTGGCTAGAATAGCAAAACCAAAGAAAACAAGAACCACAAGTATGCATTCACTAGTAGAAAACAGGGCTTTGGTCCAGGCCGGGTCAGCCCATTAGTCCCGGTTCAGTGCAGAACCGGGACCAATATGGGCATTGGTCCCGGTTCGTGAGCCCAGGGGGCCGGCCGGGCCACGTGGGCCATTGGTCCCGGTTCATATGGACCTTTTGGTCCCGGTTGGTGGGACCAATGGGCCTCGCTCCTGGCCCACCATTGGTCCCGGTTGGTGGCTTGAACCGGGACCAAAGGCTCCCCTTTAGTCCCAGCTCATGTCACCAACCGGGACCAATGAGGTGCCTATATATACCCCTCGCTCACGAGCAGAGCACTCCAGTGCTCTGTTTTTCTCTGGCCAAGGGGGAGAGGGCTTGGTGGTGCTCTAGCTCACCTCCTATGCACACAAGGTGTTCGATGGAATGGCCGAGCCACACTACTTAAGCTTTCTCCTCTCCAAGCTCGACCTCCAAGCTCCATTTTCCATAATATTTGTCTAGGTTTAGCGGTCCGTCACACCCCGTCCCCGTCTTCACCCCCGTCGATCACCCGTGCCGAGCTCATCGCTGGCACCACCATGGTGAGCCTCTTGTTTTATCTTCTTTCTGAAAGGAAAAATATTCTTACTTGTATGTTTACATAGATACTTGTATTATTTTCTTACTTTTATTATTGCATCTTATATAGTGCGATGGTTTTGGCATCCGCCCCCGTCGGCCCTCGTCCTGTCTATGATTCGGATGTGGTATATATATTATCTTTATAACTATTGGTTCATTTATTGTTTATGAAAATTATGCACACCAACGTGACATAGATTTTATTTATGTAGGATGTATGTGAATCGGAAATGCCAACCGACCCTATTGTCGAGAGGTTAAATTTAGTTGAAGAAGAAAACAATTTGTTGAAGGAAAAAATAAAAAAAATTGAGGAGGAGAAGATGATATTGGAGTTGCATGTTACGGATGTCGTTGATGATCACAAGATCAAGATGGATGCAATGCGCTCGAAGATTAGAAAGATTAGAAAATATGCCATTCATACTGAGGCTTGGTATCATTATGCCGTTGGATCAATTGTTACCTTGGTTGCGATTATGATCGCATTTGTTTTCGCATTGAAATGTTTTACATAGTTTCAATGTATGGTTTAATTAATTAGATGCTCTGGAGAGCTATATGTTGTTAGATGAGAACTATGTATGCACTTTGGTTTTAATGTGATGATGAACTTCTATTAATTTGGACACTTAATTATATATAATGCACGCAGATGAGCCGACAATGGATGTACAGTGACAGACACACCCGCGAGTACATTAAGGGCGTGCATGAGTTTCTCGATGCGGCTGAGGCAAATAAGCAGAATGGTTTTATGTGTTGTCCATGCACTGAATGTGGGAATACAAGGTCTTACTCTAACCGGAAAATCCTTCACTCCCACCTGCTTTACAAGGGTTTCATGCCACACTATAATGTTTGGACGAGGCACAGAGAAATAGGGGTTATGATGGAAGACGGCGAAGAAGAAGAGTACGATGACAACTATGTGCCCCCTGAATACGGTGATGCTGCAACGGGGGGAGCTGGTGAAGATCAAGAGGAACCAGACGATGTGCCCAATGATGCTGCAACGGGTGAAGCTGCTGAAGACCAAGAGGAACCAGACGATGTGCCCGATGATGATGATCTCCGCCGGGTCATTGTCGATGCAAGGACGCAATGCGAAAGTCAAAAGGAGAAGCTGAAGTTCGATCGCATGTTAGAGGATCACAAAAAAGGGTTATACCCCAATTGCGAAGATGGCAACACAAAGCTCGGTACCGTACTGGAATTGCTGCAGTGGAAGGCAGAGAATGCTGTGGCTGACAAAGGATTTGAGAAGCTACTGAAAGTATTGAAGAAGAAGCTTCCAAAGGATAACGAATTGCCCGATAGTACATACGCAGCAAAGAAGGTCGTATGCCCTCTAGGATTGGAGGTGGAGAAGATACATGCATGCCCTAATGACTGCATCCTCTACCGCGGTGCATACAAGGATCTGAACGCATGCCCGGTATGCGGTGCATTGCGGTATAAGATCAGACGAGATGACCCTGGTGATGTTGACGGCGAGCCCCCCAGGAAGAGGGTTCTTGCGAAGGTGATGTGGTATGATCCTATAATACCACGGTTGAAACGTCTGTTCAGAAACGAAGAGCATGCCAAGTTGATGTGATGGCATAGTGAGAACCGAAAGAAAGATAGGAAGTTGAGAGCACCCGCTGACGGGTCGCAGTGGAGAAAAATCGAGAGAAAGTACTGGGATGAGTTTGCAAAGGACCCAAGGAATGTATGGTTTGCTTTAAGCGCGGATGGCATTAATCCTTTCGGGGAGCAGAGCAGCAATCACAGCACCTGGCCCGTGACTCTATGTACGTATAACCTTCCTCCTTGGATGTGCATGAAGCGGAAGTTCATTATGATGCCAGTTCTCATCCAAGGCCCTAAGCAACCTGGAAACAAAATTGATGTGTACCTAAGGCCATTAGTTGAATAACTTTTACAACTGTGGAATGGAAACGGTGTACGTACGTGGGATGAGCACAGACAGGAGGAATTTAACCTTAAGGCGTTGCTGTTCGTGACCATCAACGATTGGCCCGCTCTTAGTAACCTTTCAGGACAGACAAACAAAGGATACCACGCATGCATGCACTATTTAGATGACACTGAAAGTTTATACCTGGACAAATGCAGGAAGAATGTGTACCTAGGCAATCGTCGATTTCTTCCGACCAACCATCAATGTCGAAAGAAAGGTAAGCATTTCAAAGGCGAGGCAGATCACCGGAAGAAGCCCGCCATGCGCACCGGTGATCACGTGCTTGCTATGGTCAATGATTTACACTACGTAATCTTTGGAAAGGGTCCCAGTAGACTAGCTATTCCGAATGACGCTGAGGGACACGCACCCATGTGGAAGAAGAAATCTATATTTTGGGACCTACCCTACTGGAAAGACCTAGAGGTCCACTCCTCAATCGACGTGATGCATGTGACGAAGAACCTTTGCGTGAACCTGCTAGGCTTCTTGGGCGTGTATGGGAAGACAAAAGATACACCTGAGGCACGGGAGAACCTGCAACGTTTGCACGAAAAAGACGACATGCCTCCGAAGCAGTATAAAGGTCCTGCCAGCTACGCTCTTACGAAAGAAGAGAAAGAAATCTTCTTTGAATGCCTGCTCAGTATGAAGGTCACGACTGGCTTCTCGTCGAATATAAAGGGAATAATAAATATGCCAGAGAAAAAGTTTCAGAACCTAAAGTCTCATGACTGCCACGTGATTATGACGCAACTGCTTTCGGTTGCATTGAGGGGGCTTCTACCGGAAAACGTCCGATTAGCCATTGTGAAGCTATGTGCATTCCTCAATGCAATCTCTCAGAAGGTGATCGATCCAGAAATCGTACCAAGGCTAAGGAGTGATGTGGCGCAATGTCTTGTCAGTTTCGAGCTGGTGTTCCCACCATCCTTCTTCAATATCATGACGCACGTCCTAGTTCATCTAGTCGACGAGATTGTCATCCTGGGGCCCGTATTTCTACACAATATGTTCGCCTTTGAGAGGTTCATGGGAGTCCTAAAGAAATATGTCCGTAACCGCGCTAGGCCAGAAGGAAGCATCTCCATGGGCCATCAAACAGAGGATGTTATCGGGTTTTGTGTTGACTTCATTCCCGGTCTTAAGAAGATAGGTCTCCCTAAATCGCGGTATGAGGGGAGACTGACTGGAAAAGGCACTCTTGGAAGAGACTCAATAATATGCAGGGACGGATATTCTTGGTCTCAAGCAAACTACACAGTTCTACAGAACTCTACCTTGATGACCCCGTATGTCGATGAACACAAGAACAGTCTGTGCTCCAAACACCCGGAGCAGTGCGACGACTGGATTACATGTGAACACATCTGGACTTTCAGCAGTTGGTTGGAAACACGTCTCAGAGGTGACAACACTGTTTGTGATGAGTTGTACTTGTTGTCCAGGGGACCATCTTTGACTGTATTGACTTACAAAGAATAAGAGATAAATGGGAATACATTTTACACGATCGCCCAAGATCAAAAGAGCACCAACCAAAACAGCGGTGTCCGCTTTGATGCAGCAACCGAGAGCGGAAAGGACACATATTATGGTTACATAGTGGACATATGGGAACTTGACTACAGACGTGATTTTAAGGTCCCTTTGTTTAAGTGCAAATGGGTCAATCTGTTAGGCGGCGGGGTACAGGTAGACCCACAGTATGGAATGACAATAGTGGATCTGAAAAATCTTGGGTACACTGACGAACCATTCGTCCTAGCCAATGATGTGGCACAGGTTATCTATGTGAAGGACATGTCTACCAAACCGAGAAAAAGAAAAGATAAGGAAGCGAATACATCATACGATGAGCCAAAGCGCCACATAGTTCTTTCAGGAAAAAGGGACATCCTGGGAGTGGACGGCAAGACAGACATGTCTGAAGATTATGAAAAGTTTCATGAAATTCCTCCCTTCAATGTCAAGGCTGACCCAAGCATCCTAATAAACAATGAATATTATCCATGGTTACGGCGCAATAAGCAAATGACACAAGCGAAGAAAAAGTGAAGACTTTCTCCCGCAACTATTATGATGATACCATGCCAACTTTGTAACACACGAAAATGCTACCATTGTCCGTTTTGTACATGCACATGCTATGTGGGTGAAATTATGATACCATGCCAACTTTCAACTTTTTCAGAGTTCATTTGAAATGCTTTCATGTCTTATGGTTTGGCCCTCGTAATACCATGACCATTAGTCCCTGGCCCATGCCAACTTTCAACTTTCAACTTTCTAAAACTAATGGCACTAACAGAAAGTTTATAATTTTGCTCCTCGCCCCTGGCCCATGACCATTAGTCCCGGTTTGTGCCACAAACCGGGACTAAAGGGTTGGTCGTCGTTGCGGGCAGAGTTTAGTCCCACCTCGCCAACCGAAGGGGGCTCACACCGGTTTATAAGCCCTTCCCTCTCTGCCTTGTTGAGCTCCTCTCAAAGTGAAAATAGATGCCCTAATAGAGAAAAGTTTAACCTAAATTCATAGTGAATTTCTCTGAAATTCATAGAAATTTACTACGAATTTAGGTTAAATTTTCTCTATAAGCGCATCTATTCTCATTTTTTAGTAAGTTAATCACAAACTTGTGATTCAAACAATTTTCAAAGAATTCAAATTTTAACTATTCAAATTTGAAAACTAATGGCACTAACAGAAAGTTTATAATTTTTCTAAAACTAATGGCACTAACAGAAAGTTTATAATTTTGCTAACCTAAAAGCAAACAAAATTAAAAATTAAAGCAAAAACAAAAGAAAATAAATAATGCAAAAAACAAATCAAAAAAACAGGAAAAAACTATTTTTATAGTAAATTTAATCACAAAATAAAATAAATAAAGCAACAAAGAAAACAAAAAAACTAAAAAAGTGTTTTCAAATTTGAAAACTAATGGCACTAACAGAAAGTTTATAATTTTTCTAAAACTAAAAGCAAAAAGAATAAAAATAAAGCAAAAAACAAAAGAAAATAAATAATGCAGAAAACAAAACAAAAAAACTGGAAAAAATAGCAACAATAAGTATTTTGTTGTAAGTAGAAACAAAATAAAATAAATAAAGCAACAAAGAAAACAAAAAAACAAAAAAAGTGTTTTCAAATTTGAAAACTAATGGCATTAACAAAAAGTTTATAATTTTTCTAAAACTAAAAGCATAAAGAATTAAAAAATAAAGCAAAAAACAAAAGAAAATAAATAAAGCAACAAAAAAACAAAAAAAATGCCACCTACTGGGCCCCCACGGCCTGAATACGACTAGAAACCCATCCAAGGGCCAGGATTCAGGCCCGCAGGAGGCCCAGTAGGCCCACAGGCATAACAGTGACAATTCGGCCCGTAAGCCTGCAATGGAGAGGAGCTCGAGAGGGGTGCAACAGTGGGGCTTATAAACCACTGCGCACCCCTCTCAACTAGCGAGGTGCGACTAAACTTTCGACGCAGCAGCCGCACAAGGCCTTTGGTCCCGGTTGGTGGCACCAACCGGGACTAAAGGGGGCATTGGTCACGGTTCGTGGCACAAACCGTGACCAATGCCCCCCTTTAGTCCCGGTTGGTGCCACCAACCGAGACCAAAGGCCGCCGCTTCCCGCCCTTTGGGCTGCTGAAAAGAGGCCTTTGGTCTCGGTTGGTGGCACCAACCGGGACTAAAGGGGGGCATTGGTCACGGTTTGTGCCACGAACCGTGACCAATGCTCCGTCTATATAAGCCACACTTGTGAAAATTTTGGTTCAGTTTCTTCGATCCCGCCCCGACGATGCCGCCAGGCTGCCCGTGCTCGCCGTCGCCGCCCCGAGGTCGCCGTCGCCGTCACCGCCCGCTCCTCGAGCCCTTGCCGCCCCCGAGCCCTTTCCGCCCTCGAGCCCGCGCCGCCCTCGAGCCCGCGCCGCCCCGGAGCTCGCCGTCGTCCCCGAGCCCTCCTCCCCGAGCTCACGCCACCCCTCGAGCTCGCCGTCGTCCCCAAGGCCGTGCCACCCCCGATCTCGCCGTCGTCCCCGAGCCCTCCTCCCAGAGCCCGTGCCGCCCTCCTCCCCGAGCCATCCGCCGCCCTCGCCGCCGCCCTCGCCGATGCCCTCGCCGCCCCCGCCATCGCCCTCGCCAGTCAACCTCGCTGCTGTGAGCCGCCGCCACCTGTTTATCATTTTTTTTCATTTTTTTGTACGTATATATAATGTATATATGTATGTGGCTATATGTATGTATAGTATGTGTATTATTTTTTTGTTCAGAGCATTTTTTGTTCATATATGTATTTTTTTGTTTATGTGTATTATTTTTTTTGTTCATAGCATTTTTTTGTTCATATTTTTTTCATAGCATTATTTCCATGTATATATGTATGTGGCTATGTATGTATAGATGGATAGCATTTTTTCCATGTATGCATGTCATTGTCGATATACCCCCTCCCCGTTAACTTCGACAGGAGGGGGGTCGATATAACCCTCCCCGATAACTTCGACATGAGGGGGGGTCGATATACCCCCTCCCTGATAACTTCGACATGAGGGGGGGTCGAGAACTAGTTTAGGGGGTCGAGGGTTGAGAACTAGTTTAGGGGGTCGAGGGTTGAGAACTAGTTTAGGGGGTCGAGGGAAGAAGGGGAAGAAGAGGGAGAAGAAGAGGAGAGGAAGAAGAGGAAGTCTTCTCCTCTATTCTTTCTTCTCTTCTTTTTTCTTCTTCTTCCTATATGTATTAGTTTTTTTATTTAGGTTGTTAATTAGTAGATATTAATTTTGTTCATATATGTATGGATGCATGTGATATGTATGTATGTATGCATGTATTGGGTATGTCGTTGTCGATATACCCCCTACCCGATAACTTCGACATGAGGGGGTCGAGAGGGGGTCTAGGGTCGTCGAGGGTTCGAGGGGTCGAGGGGTCCAGGGTCGTCGAGGGTTCGAGGGGTCGAGGATCGCCGAGGGGTCGAGAGAGGTTTCCTAGTGTCAAAGTATTGAAGAAATCCATGGCTTCATCATTAGCCGGAAGTAACCAGGGCATGACGAAGTCCTCCAAAGTTATTTTGGAATGGTGTCCCGGATAGGATAATTTGCCTTTTTGTATGAATTTCAGCAAATGCCTTCCAAATAACGATATTTGGAAGGTTCTTGCTGAACTTTGTACCAAAAAGTGAATTATCTTATCTGGGACTCCGTTCCAAAATAACTTTGGAGAGCTTCGTACCATCATGCACCTGTTACTTTCGCCTAATGATGAAGACATGGTTTTGTTGAATTCTTTGACACTAGGCAACCTCCCGACCCCTCGGCGATCCTCTCGAACATGAGAGGAAGAAGAGGATAAAAAAAGAAGAGGAATAAGAAAAAAAGAGGAGAAGAAAGAATAGAGGAGTTCTTCCTCTATTCTTTCTTCTCCTCTTTTTTTTCTTCTTCTTCCTCTTTATTTTATCGGGAACGAGGGTCGTCGAGGGTCGCCGAGCGGTAGAGGAGAAACCCTAAATAGAAAGTATCGTCGGTGTGAGATACATGTACCGTCGGTGTCGGACACTACATCCACGTCCCACAAGTGGCGCGGGCTTCGACGCCCACGTCACTTGTGGGACGTGGATGTAGTGTCCGACACCGACGGCCACATGTATCTCACACCCACGATACTTGCTATTTAGGGTTTCCTCTACCGTTCGGCGACCCTGACCCTCGACGACCCTCGTTTCCGATAAAATAAAGAGGAAGAAGAAGAAAAAAAAGAGAAGAAGAGAAGAAGAAGAAAAAAGAGGAGATTCCTAATAGAGAGGGTCAGGGTCGCCGAACGGTAGAGGAAACCCTAAATAGAAAGTATCGTCGGTGTGAGATACATGTGGTCGTCGGTGTCGGACACTACATCCACGTCCCACAAGTGGCGCGGGCTTCGACGCCCACGTCACTTGTGGGACGTGGATGTAGTGTCCGACACCGACGGCCACATGTATCTCACACCCACGATACTTGCTATTTAGGGTTTCCTCTATCGCTCGGTGACCCTCGACGACCCTCGTTCCCGATAAAAAAAGAGGAAGAAGAAGAAAAAAAGAGGAGAAGAAAGAATAGAGGAGTTCTCCTCTATTCTTCTTCTCCTCTTTTTTTCTTCTTCCTCTTCTTTTTTTATCCTTGAAGCGTTGTCGAGGCCACCCCAAACCCTAGAGAAGCAGCGTCGAGGCCACCCCAAACCCTAGAGAAGCAGCGTCGAGGCCACTAATTAATATTAGTTCTACGTTTTTGCCACTAATATATCCATCTGTCATGTTTGAATAATAATTGCCATGTTGTCAATATTTGTAGAAACTATGGACACCGCCCGAGACGAAGTACAAGAAGAGTTGTTGGGGGACATAATCGCACGAGGAAGTGATGCCATCTGCTCGTTGTTTCTCAATGAGACCGATGGTCTGGAAGCAGCTGATTATGATGGCTCCGGTGACCTAATGCCAGTGCAAGAAGGAGACCGTGAGGACGGCTCCGGTGACCCAATGCCGGTGCAAGAAGGAGACCGTGATGACGTCTCCGGTGACCGAACCGAGTCCGGCCAGGTATATATATTAGTTAAGCTTCTGCTGACTAGCTAATTGATGCATTCATTGTTTTGGTATGTACACATATTAATTAAGTCTTTGTTCTTTTTTCTAGCCCCCCGGATCGAGCACAACTTCGGTAAAGAGACGAGGCCCGAAGAAAAAGTTGAGCTCGGATGAAAAGTTTGAGATCATAGCAATCGCGCCCGACGGCCAACCGATTGAACCCCTCCGGACAAAGAGCGCATTTGTTGCTCAGTGCGGGGTTTTGGTTAGGGACAAGATCCCGATCAGCATCCAGCAATGGTTTAAGCCGGCTACAGAAGACCCTGAGGTGTCTTATGTCAATGATATGCAGAAAAATGATCTTTGGACTGAGCTGAAGTCAAATTTCACCCTACCGCCAGAGGATAATCCAGAGAAGCCAGTTAAAGAGCAATTAATCAAGTCTTTTGCTCTTAAGAGGATGGCAGAACTATTCAGGAGGTGGAAGAAAGAGCTGAATAAGTTTGTCGAAAATAATGAGACACCAGAATTCAAGGGCAGATATGAGAAGATCAGAGATCACTGGCCCGCATTTGTGGCCCACAAGACATCGGAAAAGAGTAAGAAGATGTCGGCGACAAACAAGCAAAATGCTGCGAAGAAGAAGCATCACCATCGCACGGGGTCAGGTGGCTACCTCGTAGCCCGGCCTAAGTGGGCCAAGACTGAGAATGATCTGGTTGATAAAGGGATCGAACCAGAGACAATTAACTGGCCAGACCGTTGCCGGACTTGGTTCTTCGGGGCTGGCGGAACCTTGGACCCTGTAACAGGGAAGTGCATTTGGACGAACGATCAAATGGACATACCAGTCAGGAAGCTTCAGCACTATATCGAAGCAGCGCAGCAAGGGACGTTCTTTCCAGACAGAGAGAACGACGAGCTCACAATGGCCCTCGGGAATCCTGAGCACCCTGGACGGACACGAGGCACGCCAGGCTCCATTCCGTGGAAGGTTGGGTTTCCGGACGCAGGCGGTTACAAATCCCATGAGAGGAGGAAAAAGTGCAGCAGACCCAAATGCAGGCGCTGCAAGCAAGGGTACAAGCGATAGAGGAACGAGAAGCAAATCGCAGCAAACGTACTGCCGAAGCTTCCCCCGAAGCTACCCCGCCATCTCAGCGGAGAAGCAGCGTGGCTTCCACCGAGCTGCTTCAGCCGGAGCATGCCTTGACGGCTCCTGCCAGCTATCCCGTGGATGCTATCACGGAGTCTCAAAATTGCCACCTTATGACGCAATGGATGAATTTGAAGGTCAAGGCGGCTGTTGGCTCTGTTTATCCTACTGAACCCGGCGCAACTTTTCACTGCCGGCCGATTCCAGAAGGATATGCTAGGGTGATGGTGGATGAAATAACGGAGGGATTTGAGGACCTCCAGCTTGACCACCCTACCGGTGAAGGGGAGACTAGGCTGGGGTCTGCTCTGAAGACTCCATGCCTATGGCGGAAGGAGCTCATCAACCTTCCGAACTGGACGCCTCCGCCTCCTCCTCCTCCTCCGGCAAGTCAGGGCACTCCGCCTCCTCCACCGCCTCCTCCTCCGGCGAGTCAGGGCACTCCGCCTCCTCCACCGCCTCCTCCTCCGGCGAGTGACGATCAGGGCACTCGACCGGCTCCTTCTCCAGCGCGTGGCGGCACTCCGCCTCCTTCTCCGCCTGCGCCGACGCGCCCGAGCAGCCAGCCTCCTCCTTCTCCGCCTCGTCAGCAAGGGCGGAAGAGACCTGCCGCCGCTCCGGCTGCTCCGGCGCGTCGTAGTCCTTCTCCTCCGCCTCGTAAGCAAGTAAAGAAGACAACCGCTCCGTCTGCTCGGCCGGCGTCTAGCAGTACAGCCAGAGGCGGGAGGACATACAGATTCGGTCCTTCTCTGAAGACTCCAGAGAAGTTACCATACGAGAGGACCCCGGAGGAGAACGCCGAGATCGCACGAACCGAAGTGGATGACTGGTTTCAAGGGTTGAAAGCAAAGAGACATCCACTTCCGGAGGAGAAGGTAGATCCGGTGAAAGCGAAGCGCACTCTGGCTGCCCTGACAAAACCACCCAAGTCTCCGCCGAAAGGAAACTATGAGCGCATTATTGGAAAGGAATTTGCCGAAGCGGAGCGGTCGGGAAGTACTGTCAGTGATCAAAGGCTGAAAGAACGACGAGCTGGGAAACAAATTGCCAGCTCGGCGAACAAGCGAAGCAATCGTGCCCCCCGCTCAAGGTGCCTAGCCACAACGTCGCTAATGATCCGAGGATGGTGCCCGGTTATAGCAATCTTGCAGATTACCTGCCCGACGATGTACATTATGAACCCATGGAGGTGCAGATACAAAGATACGAGTACGGGAAGCCTCTCGTCAAAGATGAAAGATCTCTATCAACGATGATGCGAAGATTGCATGATTGGTACTTGAAAATCTGCAGAGACTCTGGGGGAGGAGTACTTTGTATGTGAAAGTTAAAAAGGAGCATGACCTCGTTGGAATTGAACTGTTGCCTGTTCCATTTGAGGAGTTCTATCAGTTTTTCAATCAATTGGCCCTCGATAAAACAACGGTCGCCTGCTACTGTCTGTAAGTAGTACTACTTCTGTCATTAAGTCTCTCTATATAGCTCAGCTCTTTCATTGCATGTATTTATAATCATCCTCACTATATTATGCAGATTGAAGATCGCCGAATTGAAGAAAAGACAAGTCGGTGATATTGGGTTCATTAACACATATCTCATAGATGCAACTCAGGTTAAATTTCATGCCGCAGCTACCGAGGCCAACTTGCTACGATCGTTGGTAATAAATGAAAACAAAGATATAATACTCTTTCCTTACAACTTCAAGTGAGTGTTACTGTCTTGTGCGTATTCGGTTTCCCTTATATATTAGTCAAGGTTATAGTAATGTAATTGATGAGTTATGCATGCGTGTGCAGTTTCCACTATATTCTCCTAGAGATTAAGCTTGAGCAGGGACTAGTAACCGTCTTAGACTCAAGACGAAAAGATCCCCAGGACTATGCAGACATGACTCAAATACTCGAGAAGTAAGTTAAATCGATCATTATCCACCATATCAGCAACTTTGTTCATTTCCTGATATATCAAGTAATTGTTTTCTTTGTCCGGCAGGGTTTGGAGAAAATTCACCAGAAAAGCTCCGGGACTGCCGAAGGAGCTGCAATTTAGACACCCGAAAGTAAGTACTATAGTAGCATGTTCCGCGCATCTACTAGTCATTCAAGCGCTAGTTTCATCAATACCATTTGACATTCTTGCTTATCAGTTTGATTGACCTCTATTTCTTGTAAAGTGGTTGTGGCAGGAACAAGGGAATGATTTCTGTGGATACTACGTTTGCGAGTCCATCCGCCACACGACCTGTGAGCGGGGCTACACTGACGAACAATATGAAGTACGTAAATAACAACATTCACAATTTTATTTTATTACCATCATTTGTGTTGAGTTTCATTCATTCATATATATATGTATTGACCCCCTTCTTTAAATTAGATGTTTCGGAAGCGGGATGAACTCCTAGCACCAGCTCGCATGCGAGCAATTCAAGAGGAATTGGCGGCATTCTTTCTTGACCACGTGATCCCTGAAGACGGAGAATACTATGTGGACCCTGAGTCCGTATGATTATATTTGTAAGAGATAATTATTGTATATATGTAGCCGGTAGTGTCGGATAGATATACGAGAACTTGTTGTTCGACCAATCTCTCGGAGAAGGAGAGGTGGTCGATATCACTTCTCTCTGTATGCATATATGTTCATGACGATCTTCTGTTTCCTTCGTTTGCTTACTAGCTAGCTAGCGTGTCTAGTCCTCTCTATACGTATGTATAGTACGTAGCGTCGACCAAGCACAGACATAAGAGAGGACACTTCTCTCTATTAATTATAGCTAGCTAACACAATATATGAAACACCTAAATTAACCCCCAAAAACCCCGACCCCCCCCTTTCAAAAAAAACAAAACCCCAACCACAGAAATGCTGACGCGTGGATGCCTATTGGTCCCGGTTGGTGCCACCAACCGGGACCAAAGGGTCTCCTGCCTGGGCTCTGCGCACAGGCCACGTGGAGGCCCATCTATCCCGGTTCTGGATTGAACCGGGACTAAAGGGACAGGGCATTAGTACCGACCCTTTAGTCCCGGTTCCAGAACCGGGACAAAAGGCCCTTACGAACCGGGACAACAGGCCCTTTTTCTACCAGTGATTTCAGAAGATTTCCAACTTCCATAACTGCTCCCACTAGTTGAAGCAATATCTTCTCCATGCACTCATTGTTGATCTGCGGATTCTTGATCTTGCTTTCTTCATTCTTCATCTTTGGTTTCAAAGAAGTAGACATTGCTTCCCCTCTAGTTTCACATGCCGCCGCATCATTGCCTTCGATTGTACTAAGAAGTGCACTAACATCTATTAAGTTTCTTTCTATCAACAAATCAATGTATCGGCCTTCCCAAAACCAAAATGAGCATTCATCGTCCTACACAAAACATTGAGCAAGCTCGAAGTGAGCTACCGCAATTGAACTAAAGAATGAGCTATGGAACGAGGTACCGCAAGTGCACGTACCCCGTCGTTTTCGCATTTGTAGAACACCCATCCGGGGTGCTTCGGCGTGCCCGAAGTGAGTCGCAGCACTTGGCGCGGGCAGTCGTCGCACTCTATGAGCGGCATCGGTAGGCCACAAAGACGCTGCGCGAGCGCCGAGCCCGGTGGACGGCCGAACAAGTCCATGCCCGCAAGCCTTCGGCGGCAGCGGGCGGACGAACCCGTGCCTGCATGCGGCGATGCGCTCTTGCCTGGGTTGCGGGAGAGGCTCCCCGACCACTCCATCGCCTGGGGCAGCAAACGGCGGCCGGAAAAAGGCAAATCCGGCGGCTCGCAATGAAGTGCCGCAGATCTGCAAATCCGGCGGCCCACCGACGCAGGGGGGAAGGGAGGGGAGGCCTCCTGCGCGTGGCGGCCTTCCGGCGTGCTCCTGCCGGCTGCTGTCGCCGGAATCTTGGGCGGCGGCGCCCGGGGGGGGGGGGGGGGGGAGGAGAGGTGGTTGGTGGGAGAAAGCGCGGGATGAAATGTCCCCCCACCAACCGCTTTCGCTTATATGCAGGGCACTATAGCCGCGAGGGGGAAACCCGCGTTTTCCCGGGTTGGGGTCGGGATTTTGCCGCGCCCCATAAATTTTTTTGCGGGCCGGGGCGGAATGCAGGGTCTGATCGGGCTGGTTTTTTCGCCTCGACCTGCATTTTGGCGGTTATTGCGGGTCGGGACGGGATGCGGGGCCTGCTAGAGTTGCTCTAAAGGAGGTCCACTTGTTATGTTGTTCGTCAGGCTGTGAGTGTAGTGGTGATGCGGTCGTAATAGGAAGAAGGTGCACACACTGCAAGACGATCTATTATGAATTATGATCAAATTGAGTTGAGTGGATAATCCATATTCCCCGACCATTGCAATAAAATAAAAAATTCGCTAGGGAACACCATGGAGAAAGTTAGGGAGGTCCCCTCTTACCCTCGGGCACTGCTCTTCTATGTGGCAAGAACTCGACTGAACTGATTTTTTTTTCAGTTGCCAGTGAAATAGCCAACGTGAGAAAATTAAGCCAAGTAATGTTATGTCGACCGTTGGCCTACGTTGTGCGTAGCATATGAGATAGTGTAGCTCATGAACGGCTATGCTGGTAGCAGTGCCGGAGACAACCAAAAAATCGACGAAACATTGAATACGTAATTTGGTATGAACAGGCGTGATCGTGTACTGTGTCCCCGCGCCTATGTCTTGCTTGTGGCCAGACAGTAGGACGTATCGCTTCAGGCAGCCGCCCGATTAGGCCGGCCCAGCGCTGACCACTATATCAGAAACATTTCTTCAGTGTTTTTTCTTTCATTTTTTCTTCCCACTTTTGCATTCGTTTTTGTTTCATTTTTTACCTTTTCTTGGAGTTCGAAATATTCCGAAAATATTCACTATAAAATCAATTTACATACAAAAGTTAAAAAATGTTAATCATGCATTTTAAAAATGTTAAATGTGTAAAAAATGATTCTGATGTATACAAAAAATGTGCAATGTGTATGGAAAAAGAATACAAAAGTTTTTATTTTTTGAATAATATTAATCATGCATTTGAATTTTTTTAAATATTTATAAAAAATGTTTCTGATGTATACAAAAAATGTACAATGTCTATGAAAAAAAGTAGACATAAAAAATAGTAAAGGTTTTAAAAATGTTAGTGTATATAAAAAAGATTGTTAATCATGTATTTGAAAAATATTAAACACACACACACACACAGATATACTATATGTTTTAGAAAAAAAATGCTAATCACCTATCCATTGGTCACCCGCTTCTTTCTCCCCCCTCTCCTCCGGCCAGTCTGCCCTCTGCTCCCACCTCACCTTCCTCTCTATAGACGAGCTTGAGCGGCTCAACCATGGCTGGCTCGGGTGCAACCACAATTATTATTTTTTGACGAAAAGACAAGATCACTGCTTTCGATTGCTCTTAGAAGGAATAAAGGTTTACAAACTGCACATGAAGTACAGAGGGAGGGAGTTTAGGTCATATAGTTACATCAATCTGGTTATAAGGGTCGTTCGGCAATGTGCAGAACCTGCCTACGACCAGCATCAATCCAATCTTTGGCCTCCACCTGAATTTTTCAGAATTAGTGGCCCTGGGCTGCAGGAGGAATTTCTAAAAACTCCAGCATTATGTTCTTTCCATGTGTTCCACCACACCAGAGCGATAATGGATCTCCACGACTTAGCCTATTCCTTGGCCATTGTAGTAATTGAGCGCTGCCACCAGTTGACCAGGGTTCGCCATTGGTGGCAATCAAACCCTGATGCATGTCCAGCTTAGGCTGTGAGCTTGTTGTTTAGCTTTCCAAGATATTTTGATATGCAACTATTTCTCCTTATGTTGTCTAGTCTAAATTCTGAGTCGTAGAATCCTACTCCCTCCGTTCTTTTATGTAAGGTCATTTTCAGCCTTATAGACAATCTGCTGGAGATGCTCTAAGGGTGCGTTTGGTTTGTAGGAATTTTACAGGAAGCTTTATATTGTCTATCTCTCATAAATTGGAAACATGCGCATGGGCCGAGGGAGACACAATATGCAGCCACTAGAGCATCTCTAGCCGATCCCTCAAAACCGGCTTACTCCCTCAAAACTGCCGCTTATATTTGAGAAGCCGCAACCTGGTCTTAGGATAATTTCGACCCTCCTCCCCTGCGATGACCCTCTCCCTCGCTCACTCCACAACCACACCAGTGCCGCCCAAATCCACCCCGCAGCTCCTGCCGGCACCCCCGCCCACACTGCAGCAACCCTAATTCACCCCGTATCCTCCCTGCTGGTACCTCCTCTCTCTTCCAATCGGACGAAATGGGCAACACATAGTCGGCGTCGCGACCAGAAGGGGCCACACAGCCACCCTGAGCACCCATCGACACGCCCCACTCCCGATCCATTTTGGACCTGCCCTCTTCGCATAAGAGGAAGTACAACGACGTGCGGGGAGTGGCCGCGGAGGACTGGGTGTGCGAGATCGAGGATCGGTACATGGGGAAGCTGTACTGGATCAGCGGTTCACACTTACGACGTGATGGTGGTCTGCCTCCACGATAGTCGTGCGAAGATATTGACATCCACGATGTCCTGGAGCTCATCACCATCGACCCCCCCCCCCCCCCCGAGTGGTTTCCCGCCACGAGGTGCGGGATAATCGGGAGGCCTTCGAGCAAATTGAGGCCCCGCGTATCGATGAGGTGTACATGGTCTCACTCCGAGCGAAACATCTAGAGCTCGTCACCGAGGAGCTCTGGGTCTACGAGCTCTACAAGAAGACAACCGATGAGGCCGAGCTGTCCGGTGGGGAGGTCGATGATCGATGAGGCCTGACCGCAAGTGATCGATCTTTCATCTAGCGACTCCGACTTCGGCTCTGGCATGGGTGAAGTGGATTGGGAGAAAATCATGGCTGGAGAAGATTAGTTTTATTTAGTTTAAATTTGAACCGAGTAGTTTATGTTCATGTTATGCAGTGTATCGGATTGTGCTACCTTTGTGTTTGAATCCAACAGTTCTATTTTGAGATGAATTTATGAGATTTTTTTGGAAGTTAAATTTAAGGGACCGTTTTTAACTCCTACATTTTGAGGAGTTAAGGTTTGAGGACCCGTTCGAGGGCCTAAATTTAAGGGACCAGTTAGAAATGATTTTATGAGTTGAAATTATTTGAAAATTGCTCGATAAACCAACAGCAAGTAGCCAGATTACGTGGCTTGACGCTGAGACATAAAATCTGTCATTTCGACCATGGATTCCGAGTTACATAACGAGATATTCAGAATCGGAAGACAACATGCGCTGCATGCCTCGATAGAACATCGAAGCCGATATTGATTTCGGTTGCGTTTTATTCTTGCCGATACTACTGATTTCCCATGCATATTTATTCGCCGCAACGATCGTAGGTATATGCAGCAGCATGCGGTGATCCCGTGCGTGATCAGTCCTGGCAGCCGACGAACTGGTAGTCGACGACGAGGTGGCCATTGGCGACGCCGCCTCCGTCGGTGTCGATCTGCCGGAACACGGTGACGTCAAGGTCGAGCCCGCCGATCTGTCGCACTGGTCCACCACCCTCGCCACCGTCCGCGCCCCCGTCGCCCTGTTCGTCACCTGATGACATGACAGTGTCCCGCCGATCAAACAACGCGCGATCCGTAGCAAGATACACATTTCCTTATACAGATCATCCATCGATGGAGATAGGGACGCGTATGATTACGTACCTGGAGGCAGCGGCCGCAGGACGGCTGGCCGTGCGCGCCGGCGGGGCCGCAGAACGCCGTCCAGCCGTACCTCTGCCGCCACGCCAGCGGCATGTCGGCGTCCCACGTCGCGCAGAAGATGCTGGCGACTCGCAGGTCCCAGTTGATCTTCTCTGGGTTGTACAGGTTGTACGTCGCCGCCACGCTGCTCGCCTGCTGCGCCGCCGCGCCGTTGGCGGACAGGCAGACCACGACCAATGCCACGAGAACCAGCACCGACACCGGCATTCTTGCACCAGCGGCGACCACCATTGCCATGCCTCTTTCTAGCTAGTTATTAGCGCCTAATTGGCCAATCAGCTGCTGCTAATGAGTAGTAGTGTATTGCTCAGTTGTGACTGGCCATATTTATAGACCCTGATTCTGACACCAGCTTCAAGCAGGATGATTGTAATCATCGCCTTCCCTTAATCAAAATTTTTAATCACAGTAAGCACCTGGAGCATATGTATCAAGTTAGTAGTTTATTCAATGAGGCATAAGAGGTTACACAAACTATGCTTTGGTCACTTAAACTCTTGCTGTGAGCTTGTTGTTTAGCATTCCAAGATATTTAGATATGTAGCTACTTCTTCTTATGTTGCTTCAATGATGTGAGTGTGCCAAATATTTGCCTTGTTGTTTGTGAGAGCTTTGTCAACTCCCTACAACCATAAACGGTTGGCCGCTCAAAGTTAGTGTACGGCTTTTGTCGTTTGAGAGCAACCCATCTCGAAGTCTTTGAGAGAGAATTCCTTGCGAGGATAAAGCCCTAACCACCCAGAGCCAAAAAGAGTTAGGCATCACTGAAGTCTTCCTGTCTGTGTGATCTAAAGACTTATTACACTTGAGGACTGTGAATCCTCTAGCCGGTTAGCCGTCGCGTTCTGAGCATCCAAGAGTCATTGTGGATCGCCGGTGAACGAAGTCTGTGAAGGTTTGGAAGTCTACCTTGAAGACTTACCAGAGTGATTGGGCAAGGACTGGGTGTCCTTAGCTCAAGGGAAATAAGGTGAAGACGCGGTCTTCTGAGTTGAATCTCAGCCTCCCTAACCAGACGTACAGTTGTCACAGCAACTGGAACTGGTCCAACAAATCATTGTCTTCAACGAGTCACTGGTTTCATCCTTCCCATTCCTTTACTTACTGTAGGCCCTAGTGAAGTCATTGCATGATTGCCTTATCTTTTGTCTTCATTGAGTGACTGCTTTTTCTGATTGGCTTCACTATATCTTCCTACCTGATCTTTACTGCCTAGCTCTATTAGTCATTGTGCTTTCACTTCATTGAATACTTGACTATGGTTTGCCTAGTGTAGTCTACCTTCCGCTGCATGGTAATAGGTTTATTTCTATCATTTGTTTTCGAAACTTCCATGTTTTGAAGACTTTCATAAAAATAGCCTATTCACCCCCCTCTAGTCGATCACTAGCACTTTCAATTGGTATCAGAGCAAGATACTCCTTGTTTTGTGTGATTCGGTTTAACCACCTGGAGTTTTAGCTATGTCGACTGCAGTGATAATCAAAGTCTTCGCTGCGTGCCCAGTCATCGATGGAACTGAATATCCCTACTGGAAGAATAAGATGCGCATGTATCTTGAAGCCATTGATGTCGACCTATGATATGTCGTCAAGAATGGCGTTCCCAAGGCTGGTGAAGGTGTCACCGCTGCTGATGTCAAGAAGTTCGTTTAACTGGACTCCACTGCCAAGAACATCATCTGTGGTCATCTGACCAAAGGACAGTATGGCCATGTGAGTACTTTGGAAACATCTAAGCTAGTCTGGGACTGGCTCTCCAAGGTCAGCGAAGGCGTCTCAACCCAGAGAGATCAGAGAATCAGTGTCATTCGCAACCTCTTCAACCGCTTCAAGAGAAATACAATGAGAATGTTCATCTCACGTTTGATCGACTCACTGACATCACAAATGAGCTTCAAGCCCTCGGCGCCACTGAGATCACCAAGCATGAAGTCGTCAAGACACTCCTGAGATCACTTGACAGCTCGTTCGACACCCTAGCCCTGATGATTCAAGAACGTCCTGACTTCAAAACACTCGATCCGTCTGACATACTTGAGAGGCTCAACACACACGAGTTTCAGCTGTCTGAGAAAAGAGACATCTACGGTCCTAACTATGGGCGAACTCGTGCCTTGAAGGCAAAAACCGTTTCCTCATCTGAAGAAGAATCTGACAACAGTTCTGATGATCCTGAAGACATTGGAAAGGAGCTTGTTATGCTTGTGAAGAAGTTCCAAAAATTCACCAAGAAGAAAGGCTTCAGAAAGTCCTCACGATCAAGCTCAAGGAATGATGAAGCTTCTGCTCATGACTACAAGAAGAGAACATGCCACAAGTGCAAGAAACCTGGCCACTACATCTCTGAGTGTCTGCAGTGGGACAATGAGAACAAGAAGAAAAAGAAGAGCAAGGAGTATGATTCTGACGACAAGAAGAAGAAGAAATACTCAAGTCTTCTTCCAAGTCCTCCTCAAAGTCTTCATCACACAAGAAGAGCTCATCTGGCAAGGCACGTGCGTTTGTTGGCAAGGAAATGGATTTAGAGGAGGAGTCCGCTTTTGAGGAGGCGGAGGTGGAGTCTGAGGAGGAGTCCGATTCTGACATTGCGAGTCTGGCTACAGCATACGTTGTCAAGTCCATCTTCAACACTGAAGACAATAATTCCGTCACCAACACCGATGCAAATGACAAGGACTACTCCGCTCCTACCTACTGCTTCATGGCACGCGGTGCCAAGGTAAACACACGCACTACTCACTATAAAACTTCCAGTGAAGATGATTCTGATTGTGGTTCCAAACCCAGCTACAAAACACTTGCTAAAATTGCAACTGAACAACAGAAAGCTATGGAATATATTCAAAAACTGTTAGACAAAAGCGATGACCTGTTAGACGCTGAAATGACTCAATCTCAGTCCTTAATTGGAGACATAAAAAATCTTCACGTTAAGTATGAGGAACTTGAAAGTCGTCATAAAACGCTCTCAACAACTCATGAAAAGCTTTCCTATGATTATCTTCAAAGGAAGCAAGATCTTGAGAAATTGAGAGCTGCTCATGAAGATCTTCAAAAGGAAAACGAGTCACTTCGCGCCAAACAGATCAGTTCCGCTCAGGATGAATTTGAACCACCATGTCTTAAATGTATTGAGCGTGACAACGCTACTTCTATTGCTGGTTGTTCTACTGCTACTACTATTGCAATATCTTCAACTGCTGATGTGCCAACTAACCCCTCTGCTGAGGATGCCACTGCTATTACTGATGAGAATGCTAGGTTGAAGTCATTGCTTGAAATAGGGATGTTCAAAAGCCTCAAAGGGCATCAGACACTATGTGATGTCCTCAAAAGGCAGATTCTAAACCGAAACCCTAGGAAAGAGGGTGTTGGGTTCGAAAGGAAAATGAATGCTCATGGCTCTTACTGGAAACTTGAGCAGTACCCCAAAACCACATGGGTTGCTGCAAAGGGACCTTCAGTGGATCCATCCACCCTATCTGGCTTCACTTGTGCTAATCCCATTGTTATTGATGAATCCTTTGATGCAAACTATAAATTGTTTAAGAATCAGAAGGGTGAAGTGTTTGCCAGGTATATTGGTACTAACTGCAGGAATGGACCGCCTATGAAGAAGGTCTGGGTGCCGAAAAGGTGTTTGGAGAATCTTCCTGTGAATGTCGTCATGACACCGCAAGTGAAGAAGACAAACCCCAGACCACAGGCTTAATACGGTCCAAAGGATTCAGACAGACAGAGAACTCACCTGAGTCGCACTAACGCAAATGTTTTGCAGGGAAGCCATACTCAGGCCTATGAATATGAGCGCGTTTCATCAAACCACCATGTTCATCAGACCAAGAACTATTCTGCTTATTCTTATGAGTACTATTGTCCACCTGCAAGATTTTTTGCTATGGCTCCAAAGCCAAAGTTCTCAGATGCTGCACTTAGACTCATTGCTTCAAAGCCACCCTTGAAGATGTGGGTGGCTAAGAAAGCTTAACTCTCTTTTGCAGGGAAAGGTCTCCGGCCGAAAACCAAAATCGTCTGAAGTTATTGCTTTCATAATCCACTTGCTCATCAAATGTTTTTGCTTCACAACTCTCTTCGTGAAGCCTATCCCCCTAACTGCACTGTAGGGTACGACACCAGCTGCTTCAGAATGGATTATTGATAGTGGGTGTACTAATCACATGAATGGCAAGCGAAGCCTTCTTATGGACTCAACCTTACGTCCATCTGACAAAAGTCACATCACATTTGCTGACACTGGTAAAAGTAAGGTATTGGGTCTAGGTAGAGTTGCAATCTCAAAGGATCAACACATGGATAAAGTCATGCTTGTTGAATCCCTTGGTTTCAACTTAATGTCTGTCTCAATGCTTTATGATTTAAACATGATTGTGATGTTTGGAAAATATCGTTGACTTGTTCTAATGGAATCCGACAAGTCTCTAGTGTTTGAAGGGTATCGGAAAGATGATCTGTATATGGTAGATTTCTCAGCAGGACCACAACTTGCCGTATGTCTTCTAGCAAAAGCTTCAGAATGCTGGCTTTGGCATCGGAGGCTAGGGCATGCTGGCATGAGGAACTTTCACACTCTTGCAAGAAAGAAGCATGCCATAGGCATCGAAGGCGTCAAGTTCAAGAAGGATCACTTATGCGGTGCCTGTGAAGCAGGAAAGATGACGAGGGCCAAGCATCCCTCGAAGACAATCATGACAACGACTCAACCCTTCGAACTGCTCCACATGGACCTCTTCGGTCCCACTCACTACTCAACTCTTACTACTACTGCTTGTCTCTATGGCTTTGTCATTGTTGATGATTATTCAAGATATACTTGGGTGCATATAATCCTCTACAAGACTGAAGTGCAGGATGTCTTCAGACGCTTAGCCAATCGAGCCATGAACAACTATGGCGTCAAGATAAAGCACATCAGAAGTGACAATGGCACTGAATTCAAGAACACTGGGCTAGATACATATCTTGATACTTTGGGCATCACACATGAATTCTCAGCTCCGTACACGCCACAGCAGAATGGCGTCGTCGAACGCAAGAACAAAACACTTATTGAGATGGCTCAGAAAATGCTTGATGAATACAAGACTCCAAGAAAATTCTGGCTTGAAGCCATTGATACTGCATGCCATATCATCAACCGTGTTTATCTTCATAAGCTTCTGAACAAGACATCCTATGAGCTCCTTACTGGCAAGAAGCCAAATGTCAGTTACTTCAGAGTATTTGGTGCCAGGTGCTGGGTCAAGGATCCACATCACACTTCAAAGTTAGCTCCAAAAGCACATGAAGGTTTTATGCTTGGATATGGAAAGGATTCGCACTCCTATAGAGTCTTCAACCTCTTTCACTATAAAGTGGTTGAAACTGTGGATGTGCGGTTCGATGAGACTAACGGCTCGCAAAGAGAGTACCTGCCAAATGTGCTAGATGAAGTTCCATCCAGTGAATCAATCAAACTTATGGGAACTGGAGAAACCATATCATCTGAAGTTCAGCCTGAAGAGGAACTTATCATCTCCGCACCCGATCAACCTGAAGACAATGCTCAGCCTAAAGACAATCCTTCTAACGATGAAAATGATCAGCAAGAGCAAAATCTTCGTCCTGTACATCCTCGTGTTGCAAATGAAGTACATATTGAGAGAATAATTGATAGCATCAATGCACCAGGTCCACTCACTCGTTCAAGGGCAACACAACTAGCTAATTTCTGTGGGCACTTCGCATTCGTATCAATATCTGAACCCAAGAAAGTTGATGAAGCCTTCATGGAGCCTGAATGGATTCAAGCTATGCAAGAAGAGCTTCAGCAATTTGAGCTGAATAATGTATGGGAACTGGTTAAGCGTCCTGAACCTCACAAGCACAATATAATTGGCACCAAATGGATATATCGCAACAAGCAAGATGAGCATGGTCAAGTTGTCAGAAACAAAGCTCATCTCGTTGCTCAAGGATACACTCAAGTTGAAGGGATTGACTTCGATGAAACATTTGCTCCTGTGGCTAGACTTGAAGCCATACGCATACTGGTGGCCTATGCAAATCATCATAACATTCTTCTGCATCAAATGGATGTGAAGAGTGCTTTTCTCAATGGCAAGATTGACGAAGAAGTGTATGTTGCACAACCGCCTGGCTTTGAAGATCCAAAACATCATGATATGGTGTACAAGCTCAACAAGACACTGTATGGCCTCAAACAAGCCCCTAGGGCTTGGTATGACACACTCAAAGACTTCCTGAAGAGCAAAGGCTTCAAACCTGGTTCCCTCGACCCCACTCTCTTCACGAAGACATATGATGGTGAACTGTTTGTGTGCCAAATATACGTGGATGACATTATCTTCGGCTGCACCAATCAGAAATACACTGAGGAGTTTGGATATATGATGCAAGAGCAATATCAGATGTCCATGATGGGAGAGCAGAAGTTCTTCCTTGGTCTTCAAATACGTCAGCAACACAACGACATCTTTATATCTCAAGAGAAATACCTCAAAGATTGCCTGAAGAAATTTAGAATGCAAGATTGCAAAGGTTACACGACGCCAATGCCAGCCAAACATCATCTGGGTCCCGACGACAATGGTAAAGAGTTCGATCAAAAGGTATATCGCTCCATGATTGGTTCCTTGCTTTATTTATGTGCATCTAGGCCAGATATCATGCTTAGTGTTTGCATGTGTGCCCGGTTCCAAGCGGCACCAAAGGAATCACATCACTTAGCTGTGAAGCGAATTCTCGGATATTTGGTTCACACCCCAACACTAGGATTATGGTATCCAAAGGGCTCAGAGTTTGATCTAGTTGGATTCTCGGATGCTGATTATGCTGGTGACAAGGTGGATCGCAAGTCTACATCAGGCACATGTCATTTTCTGGGACGATCACTTGTATGTTGGTCTTCAAAGAAGCAGAACTGTGTATCTCTCTCCACTGCTGAATCTGAATACATTGCTGCTGGATCTTGCTGCGCTCAGCTTCTATGGATGAAGCAAACACTCAAAGACTATGGCATTCACTGAAGCAAGTGCCACTCTACTGCGACAACGAAAGCGCCATCAAGATTGCCAATAATCCAGTTCAGCACTCGAAGACAAAGCACATTGAAATTCGTCATCACTTTCTCAGAGATCATGTTGTGAAGGAAGATATTGATATCATACACGTCAACACTGAAGAGCAATTGGCAGATATCTTCACCAAGCCCTTGGATGAGAAGAGGTTTTGCAAGTTGCGGTGTGAGCTAAATATCTTGGAATCCTCAAATGTCCTGTGATCAGGCACACATCCTAACACTTATGCATGTTGATAACTTAGATGTGCAACACACGAAGTAAAGTATATCTTCAATAAATGAAGACTTACATTCTGAGTGTGAATACATTAATGTGGAATTTGACTTCGGAGCGCCACGATAATTGTGCGCCGTGTCTGGGTCTAATACTTCCTATACGGTGGGTAATGCCACCACCAAATTCTTCCGTTGAAGTGTTTTACCCATGGCGTTACATTTGCTATGTGTTCACATTTGGTTTGTCTTCATTTTCAACTTGTCTTAATGATTATCTTCACTATGTTGATATGATTGTCTTTTGGTATATACTGATTTGGTTTGGTTTCTATCCTCTACAGCATTCACTTATAGCTATGGCTTCTTGATGAATCTTTTAAACTAAGTGAATGTGATCGGATCCTAACCCCTCTATGCTTCTTTCCTAAGTCTATCTATCCAAATCATATGCATTCTATTGACACTGTCAAATGTCTTCTCTGCCTCCATGTCAGCAGAAGACACAGAGACAAACATTAATCCGTTTTCAATGCTAAATCCTTTCACCTGAAACCCGGAGAAGTGGGAACGACCATCCGACAATCCAGGCGTGCATGGGAACGTGGAACAACCTCCGATGTGTTGCATGATAGCCACGTGTCCCTCAGATGTGAATCGCCAGGGGCACTTGTGTTATAACTCTGTGCCGTCCCTATCCCTATAAATACACGCCTCACCACAGTCATTATCCTTTCTTCCACTCTCGCACAAACCCTAGCGCCACCGCTAGCCCTCGACGACACCGGCGACGAAGCGCTTAGCTGCCGCGACCTCACCGACGCTGTCTTCACGCCGGCCGCGGACATCATCTTCTCCGCCGTCGCCGTAGGTGTCCTCCGTCGCCAAGTTAGGGCACGGACGATCGAACTGCTCGGCCTCCTCTCCCACTCCGTCTAGCAGTTCTTCGTGTGGTAAATAAAACTTTCTTTTTACGGCCCCCTTTGATCCTATAGATTCATCACTTTCTACCACAAGAAGTTTCTATTCACACAAGTTGGATCTATTTCATACTGCATCTCATAATATGCCTAGTATGTTCACTTATGCTTCACAAAGAAGTTAGATTCCTCACCTGTACTTATTCGTGGATTCGTACAAATCTGGAACCAACTCTCTATCTATGAGTGAATGTCTTCGCACTATGAGGTCAATGTCTTCTAAACTGATTTATCTTCAAAATCTTCTGAGAATGCATATGACCTCTTCCCCTTCCCTCGCACCTTAATGCTGTCACAGGTACATGTCCGTGGGAGAATCCCTTGGTTCTCATAGTATGCATTCGTTTGCAGAATTCTTACAGCATCACATTAACTCTCCTGAAGCCAGTTCCTGTTTGACCAGAAAGCGGAAGCCTTTGAAGCCTTTAAACATGTTGAAGCCCTTCAGTTTAAGCTTCATGGCACCAGAGAAACCTACAAGAATGGGTGGCAGACAGTGTCGTGCCAATACCTCAAGAGATTTGCCTCCTGACCTCTATGAGCTGTACAAGACAGGTCCAGAGGAGGACTACAATCAGCGAAAAACTCGAATCCAATGGATTCGAAGATATTGGGCAGAACAGTGGTTCAAGTACAGGTTCGTGACCCAGGAGTATGCTGAGAAGAATGCCATCAAACGACCATGGGGAGACATTCTATACAGAAATCTTCAACCCAAGTCCAGAGGTGAAGCCATTGAACAAGGCTTCTATCCTTGCATGGTCCATGGACCGCAGCCTGTGGATGCAGACCCATCTTCATTACTGTGGTGCCGCGATGATAATCTGTTCAAGCACAACCTTCAGTTTGCCAGGAACTCGGCCAAAGAGAACAAGAAGTCACGAGGCTTAGACTTCAATCCAGGCCCCTCTGCTCCTCGTGCTGATGGCACACACGAAGCTGAACCCAATCTTGTTGGGCCCTTCTACAACCTAGAAGGTCTCATCACTCATATCATGGTTCAAGGGACAGCCGTGGATGAGTCTGCAGATGACGCTGAATCTGATGAAGTGCCTGCACCGCCGAAGCCAAAGAAACTGAAGAAGCCTGCTCCTGCACCAAAGGTCTTGCAGGCGAAGCCTCTGGCCACTGCACCTCCTGAACACAGTGTGTAGTCTGAAGATTTGTCACGCATCTCCAAGCCCTTGAGAGTGAAGATGCCCTTGCAACCCACCAGCCAAGAACTGACTGCTGCTGCTATTCTGCGCAATGACGCCATTGATCTGTCCAGCGATGAAGATCTTGCAGATGACACTCTTGAACAACTGATTAAGAGCAAAGAAGAAGTAGAAATCTTCAATGATTTGCCTCTCTTTGACATGGCAATCATCCACAACTTCATTGATGAGTGGTTTGAAACCCCCAATCTCAGCTTTGATGATCTGCAACTTCCAATTGGCCTCAGTGTCGCTTTCACTGGCGCCATTGCTTCTGAGCTAGCTCTAGCTCAGCGCATCGTTGAACTGAAACAAAAGATCGACTATGAGCAAGCTCAGTTCAAGAAGCACATGGCCAAGCTCAGCGCGCAAGATGTGAAAACTTCAAGATTATGCTGCACGAGCTCAAGGAAGCCTTTCTCAAGAAATGTGAAGAAGCTAAAGGGTCTCGTGAGCGCATGAAGAGTCTGGCTGACAAGTGCATGCAAACCTACAATGAAGCTAAGAAGCGCAAGGCTCTTGGGCATCCTGGCATCGACCCCAGAATGGCGGCCAAGCCAAAGAAGAAGAAGCCAGCTGTGGCCGAACCCGAAGCAACAAGGCAGGAAGTACATCCCATTGTCTTCCCTGCCAGTATGACAGGTTCGAAGCCTAAGGTCCCCATAGTGGCTTCAGAACTAAAGAAGACAAGGGCTGCCGAGGCTGAAGCCAGAAAGAGGAAAAATCCTGAAGCTTCTGATGCCGCTCCCTCCAAGAAGAAGCGCAAAACCAAGAAAGATCGGGCTGCTCCCACAGAGCCCCTTGTTGTCGATCCCATCTCATTGCTCGTCCTGCCTCTTCACATCAAGAACGACGGATGTTAGTTCATGAGCCTGCTTTCACAGAGGCTTCTGAAGCTGAAGACATTCCAGCAGTTGACCCCACCACTGCTGAAGATATTGGTCACCATGACAATGTTGAAGATGATGAAGTCCTTCCTTAGATCGAGCACCAATTGGTATCATCGCCTGTGCTCACGCATAACGAACTCATCAGCATTGGTCATCCTCTGATGCCAACTGCTCAGGATGCATCGTGGGCTGATCACCCATAGAGACAAGACACGCCAAGCTCTCCCCAACCACAAGCTACCCCAACAGTGCAAAATGATGATGACTTTGAGGCCCCGCATGCTCCATCTCCACAAGCGTCGCCCGCTTTACGCAGGCTTCTCAAAGGACCCCGGCCCCAAGTCACTTCAACAATGCACGTGTCTGAATCTGAAGCCAAAATGGCTGAAGATGTTCCGGCTGCATCAGCCGATGAAGAAGAAGATGAAGAAGAAGCCCCAAGAGTTACTAGAGTTGCTACACCCCCGTCTCACCAAGATGTTGTTCTCGAGGAGAACGTGATCTACCCTCCAGCTTCTCAAGTGGAGGCTCACAACCCTGAGGCGGCCAACAACATCACTGCTGATGCCAATGACGTTGTCATGGTTGAAGCCAATACGGCGCCATAAGTCAATGCTGCAACACCTGAAGTCAATGCTGCAGCACCTGAGGTCCAAGCACCTGAAGCACATGTGGCCCCTGAAGCCCATGAAGACAATGCCAATGCCCCTATTCCCCCTCCAAGACCTCACACAATGGAGCTGGCATTTGATCATGGTCAGCCAGTTATGGTTCGATGGCCCATTCTAACTCCTCCGCCTGCTGCTGGTCCACAGTTTGAGTACCACGTCGAGCACATGCCTCAAGTTCAAAAGCCCAAGCCAAGACTTCCATGATTCCCAGGCACTGCCACTTCACCTGGGGTCTTCAATGCAAATGGCTTCGTGGCGCATAATACCTTCTTCAACAGTTCCAAGAATCCCTATACAAGACCGCACATTTCCTCAGATCGGGTCTGGAGCTATCAGCAGCGCAGCTACTATTCCTGTGTCCTATACAATCAAGGGAGCATATTTCCACATATGCGCCTCGACTCTGAAGCTATAGCTAGTATGCCCTGCCTCGAAGAAGCATTGGACTGTTTCAGAGACGCTGGTATGTTGCAGTTCGTCACTGACAAGGAGCACTGGAACGAATAATTGCTGCTTCAATTCTATGCCACTCTTCATATTCGAGGCTACAACAGGGATCCAAAGACTTGGGTCCTTGAGTGGATGACAGGAAATGTCCATCATGAAGCTAAAGCTCTTGATACATTGAGCTCACAGGCCTGCCCACTCCTGGTGAATACTATGAACCAGGTTGTCAACAACATCAAAATGCCTTGGAAAGCATCTTTCAGAAGCCAGAACCCAACATGAGTCAAATGCTGAGCATGATGAGGCCTCCGCCTCATGACGCTGAATACCCATCTGAATTCTTTGTTGAAGACCTAGAGTACTTGCCTCGCACCATTTACCACATCATCAGGAAGACTCTATGGCCTGTCAAAGGACACTCATCTGCAGCGAAGCTTGAAGGAGCAATGAAGACTTTGGTTTTCTATATCTTCAATGGCATCAGCTTCAATGCTCAAGACTTCTTCATCAGGCAGTTGGCTGCGTCTGGTTCTGACATCTTTGGGTTGAAATTCTATGCTCCATGGGTCATGCGTCTGATAAAGCGTCACTCAGCTTTCAACTATCAGCCATCTACGCGCAATCATCTTATATTCTTGCCCGAGGTTGATCTGTCAGTTGAAGCCATTTACCCAGAGCCTGCTAAGGATCCCATTTATCTTCACAATGCTGATCACCAAAGCTTCACCCAGCCCATTGAAGGGATTCCAGCCGTTTCTCGTGTTTATCCTCTGGCTGGAAACACACGTGTTCCTCGTGCTCAAACTGATGTCACTGGTAGCACCATTGCGCAAAGGCCTCAAAGACGATCTCGTGTCCTCAATGACCAAGAGCTTCTCGTCGAGCTGCATCAGAAACAGGACAAACATCACGACTGGCTTAAGCGTCAGATGCAAAGCCTCTTGGTGGATGTCAACCGCATTCGCAATCTTGCCACCAAGAATGCCTTTGTCACTCATAAAACCTGTCGGAGGTCGTGGAAGAGTTTGACCTTACTGAGTGCTGAAGCTAATCTGCACGACGATGGCTTCACCGAACGCTTCAGGTTTGACTCAACTCCTCCCAGAAATGCTCACTTGCGTCGGACTCCCTCACTTGAAGACTCTAAATACTCGTCCTTAGCTGCGACCGTAAATGCCAGAGTCATCGATGACCAAGATGATGCAACTTCACCTCCTCCACCTTCAGCGCGAATCAACACTGCACCAAGTTCGTCTGCACCGCCAACCAACACCGATGACCCTGCTGCTTCACCAACTCCTCAAGGGAACAAGTAGGTGCTCTATGTCTTCAAACCTTTTTGGTCCTTACTGACAAAAGGGGGAGAAGCATATGAGTTTGATAGTCTTCAAGCGGGTCCATATGGGCAGTGGTTTTATATTTTGCCTAGTGTTTACAACTCTCGCTTTCTGATACATTTGGTACTTTGAGTTGTAACACTTAAACTAGATGGTCGTCTGCTACTTGTTTGCTATTCTGTGATGCGATGATAAATTCCGCATGTGCGATGATAACTTCCGCACTTAGGTCATTCTGCAGACGTCCATTTTTCATTATGCATGTCATTATCTTCACATACTTTTCATGCATGATGAATTGTCATCATAAGTTGAAGAGGATCTCCACAAGTACAACCTGCCATGTGCATTTGCATACCAAAAGCAAATTACTTATATGCACATATTCAGGGGGAGCCTTTGCCACTTATGAAGACAATCCCCTATCCTTTACAATTTCACATACTTTATTCCCCGTTGAAAACTTCAACTAGTTTGTCATCAATAACCAAAAAGGGGGAGATTGTAAGTGCATCTAGTGCCACCCCTAGTTGGTTTTGGAGTATTGACAACAAACCTAGTTGAGGGACTAATGTGTTTGTGGGAATTGCAGGATAACATAGGTAGAAGTCCCTCATTGATTCGTTTTCCTACCAGAGGTGACCCCTAAAAATGTATGAAGACATTGAAGTCAAAGGTGGTATGTGAAGACATTCACATTAAAGACTATGACAAGAGAAGACATCGCGTGAAGACTATGGAGCGCGAAGACTTAGCAGTTTCGTCGTTCTGTGTTTTTGTTTGTTGAGTCATAGGAACCACCGCACTGTTAAGTGGGGTCCAAGTAAACCAGTCAGAATGACTGAAGTGATGCTTAACCAAAATCCTATGTCTTCGAGTGAAGACTATGAGAGCAAATCTTGTCTAGAGTTGGATAAGTCAGCTTTGCTTGTAGCCCAAGTAAAGTTGCCGCTTGTGTTTGAAATCTGACCGTTGGAACACGTGTCAGTTCCTTAGTGACTGAGGGTCATTTCGGACAAATCAGGTCGGGTTGCCTAGTGGCTATAAATAGCCCACCCCCTACAACCATAAACGGTTGGCTGCTCAGAGTTAGTGTACGGCTTTTGTCGTTTGAGAGCAACCCACCTCGAAGCCTTTGAGAGAGAATTCCTTGCGAGGATAAAGCCCTAAACACCCAGAGCCAAAGAGTGTTAGGCATCACTTAAGTCTTCCTGTCTGTGTGATCTGAAGACTTATTACACTTGAGGACTGTGAATCCTCCAGCCGGTTAGGCGTCGCGTTCTGAGCATCCAAGAGTCATTGTGGATCGCCGGTGAACGAAGTCTGTGAAGGTTTGGAAGTCTACCTTGAAGACTTACCAGAGTGATTGGGCGAGGACTGGGTGTCCTTAGCTCAAGGGGAATAAGGTGAAGACGAGGTCTTCTGAGTTGAATCTCAGCCTCCCTAACCAGACGTACAGTTGTCACAGCAACTGGAACTGGTCCAACAAATCATTGTCTTCAACGAGTCACTGGTTTCATCCTTCCCTTCCCTTTACTTACTGTTGGCCCTGGTGAAGTCATTGTATGATTGCATTATCTTTTGTCTTCATTGAGTGACTGCTTGTTCTGATTGGCTTCACAATATCTTCCTACCTGATCTTTACTGCCTAGCTGCTATTAGTCATTGTGCTTTTCACTTCATTGAATACTTGACTATGGTTTGCCTAGTGTAGTCTACCTTCCGCTGCATGGTAATAGGTTTATTTCTATCGTTTGTCTTTGAAACTTCCATGTTTTGAAGACTTTCATAAAAATCGCCTATTCACCCCCCTCTAGTCGATCACTAGCACTTTCAATTGGTATAGAGCAAGGTACTCCCTTGTTCTGTGTGATTCGGTTTAACCACCTGGAGTTTTAGCTATGTCGACTGCAGGGATAATCAAAGTCTCCGCTGCGATGCCCCGTCTTCGATGGAACTGAATATCCCTACTGGAAGAATAAGATGCGCATGCATCTTGAAGCCATTGATGTCGACCTATGGTATGTCGTCAAGAATGGCGTTCCCAAGGCTGGTGAAGGTGTCACCGCTGCTGATGTCAAGAAGTTCGTTCAACTGGACTCCACTGCCAAGAACATCATCTGTGGTCATCTGACCAAAGGACAGTATGGCCGTGTGAGTGCTTTGGAAACATCTAAGCTAGTCTGGGACTGGCTCTCCAAGGTCAACGAAGGCGTCTCAACCCAGAGAGATCAGAGAATCAGTGTCCTTCGCAACCTCTTCAACCGCTTCAAGAGAAATGACAATGAGAATGTCCAGCTCACGTTTGATCGACTCACTGACATCACAAATGAGCTTCAAGCCCTCGGCGCCACTGAGATCACCAAGCATGAAGTCGTCAAGACACTCCTGAGATCACTTGACAGCTCGTTTGACACCCTAGCCCTGATGATTCAAGAACGTCCTGACTTCAAGACACTCGATCCGTCTGACATACTCGAGAGGCTCAACACACACGAGTTTCAGCTTTCTGAGAAAAGAGACATCTACGGTCCCAACTATGGGTGAACTCGTGCCTTGAAGGCAAAAGCTGTCTCCTCATCTGAAGAAGAATCTGACAGCAGTTCTGATGATCCTGAAGACATTGGAAAGGAGCTTGCTATGCTTGTGAAGAAGTTCCAAAAATTCACCAAGAAGAAAGGATTCAGAAATTCTTCATGATCAAGCTCAAGGAATGATGAAGCTTCTGCTCATGACTACAAGAAGAGAACATGCCACAAGTGCAAGAAACCTGGCCACTACATCTCTGAGTGTCCGCAGTGGGACAATGAGAACAAGAAGAAAAAGAAGAGCAAGGAGTATGATTCTGACGACAAGAAGAAGAAGAAATACTCAAAGTCTTCTTCCAAGTCTTCCTCAAAGTCTTCATCACACAAGAAGAGCTCATCTGGCAAGGCACGTGCGTTTGTTGGCAAGGAAATGGATTCAGAGGAGGAGTCCGCTTCTGAGGAGGCGGAGGTGGAGTCTGAGGAGGAGTCCGATTCTGGCGTTGCGAGTCTGGCTACAGCATACATTGCCAAGTCCATCTTCAACACTGAAGACAATGACTCCGTCACCGACACCGATGCTAATGACAAGGACTACTCCGCTCCTACCTACTGCTTCATGGCACGCGGTGCCAAGGTAAACACACGCACTACTCACTATCAAACATCAGTGAAGATGACTCTGATTGTGGTTCCAAACCCAGCTACAAAACACTTGCTAAAATTGCAACTGAACAACAGAAAGCTATGGAACATATTCAAAAACTGTTAGACAAAAGCGATGACCTGTTAGACGCTGAAATGACTCGATCTCAGTCCTTAATTGAAGACATAAAAAATCTTCATGTTAAGTATGAGGAACTTGAAAGTCGTCATGAAACGCTCTCAACAACTCATGAAAAGCTTTCCTATGATTATCTTCAAAGGAAGCAAGATCTTGAGAAATTGAGAGCGGCTCATGAAGATCTTCAAAAGGAAAACGAGTCACTTCGCGCCAAACAGATCAGTTCAGCTCAGGAAGGATTTGAACCACCATGTCTTAAATGCATTGAGCGTGATAACGCTACTTCTGTTGCTGAATGTTCTACTGCTGCTACTGTTGCAATATCTTCAACTGTTGATGTGGTAACTAACCCCTCTGCTGAGGATGCCACTGCTATTGCTGATGAGAATGCTAGGTTGAAGACATTGCTTGAAACAGGGATGTTCAAAAGTCTCAAAGGGCATCAGACACTATGTGATGTCCTCAAAAGGCAGATCCTGAACCGAAACCCTAGGAAAGAGGGTGTTGGGTTCGAAAGGAAAATGAATGCTGATGGCTCTTACTGGAAACCTGAGCAGTACCCCAAAACCACATGGGTTGCTGCAAAGGAACCTTCAGCGGATCCATCCACCCTATCTGGCTTCACTTGTGCTAATCCCATTGTTATTGATGAATCCTTTGATGCAAACTATAAACTGTTTAAGAATCAGAATGGTGAAGTGTTTGCCAGGTATATTGGTACTAACTGCAGGAATGGGCCGCCTATGAAGAAGTCTGGGTGCCGAAAAGGTGTTTGGAGAATCTTCCTGTGAATGTCGTCATGACACCACAAGTGAAGAAGACAAACCCCAGACCACAGGCTTCATACGGACCAAAGGCTTCATACAGACAGAGGACTCACCTGAGTCGCACTAACGCAAATGTTTTGCAGGGAAACCTTACTCAGGCCTATGAATATGAGCGCGTTTCATCAAACCGCCATGTTCATAAGACCAAGAACTACTCTGCTTATTCTTATGAGTACTATTGTCCACCTGCAAGACTTTTTGCTAGGGCTCCAAAGCCAAAGTTCTCAGATGCTGCACTTAGACTCATTGCTTCGAAGCCACCCTTGAAGATGTGGGTGGCTAAGAAAGCTTAACTCTATTTTGCAGGGAAAGGTCTCCAGCCGAAAACCAAAATCGTCTGAAGCTATTGCTAGGGACCTTAAACATCTTGTAGGGCGCAAGATCAAATGCCCAAATGGTCTTATTATGTATTTTGTTCCTGAGTCGCTTGCTACTTGCCCTATCAGTCCTAACCTCGATCTAAGCTTTCATAATCCACTTGCTCGTCAAATGTTTATGCTTCACAATTCTCTTCGTGAAGCCTATCCCCCTAACTGCACTGTAGGGTACGACACCAGCTGCTTCAGAATGGATTATTGATAGTGGGTGTACTAATCACATGACTGGCAAGCGAAGTCTTCTTATGGACTCAACCTTACGTCCATCTGACAAAAGTCACATCACATTTGTTGACACTGGTAAAAGCAAGGTATTGGGTCTAGGTAGAGTTGCAATCTCAAAGGATCAACACATAGATAAAGTCATGCTTGTTGAATCCCTTGGTTTCAACTTAATGTCTGTCTCAATGCTTTGCGATTTAAACATGATTGTGATGTTTGGAAAATATCGTTGCCTTGTTCTAATGGAATCTGACAAGTCTCTAGTGTTTGAAGGGTATCGGAAAGATGATTTGTACGTGGTAGATTTCTCAGCAGGACCACAACTTGCCGTATGTCTTCTAGCAAAAGCTTCAGAATGCTGGCTCTGGCATCGGAGGCTAGGGCATGCTGGCATGAGGAACTTGCACACTCTTGCAAGAAAGAAGCATGTCATAGGCATCGAGGGCGTCAAGTTCAAGAAGGATCACTTATGCGGTGCCTGTGAAGCAGGAAAGATGACGAGGGCCAAGCATCCCTCGAAGACAATCATGACAACGACTCAACCCTTCGAACTGCTCCACATGGACCTTTTTGGTCCCACTCATTACTCAACTCTTACTACTACTGCTTGTCTCTATGGCTTTGTCATTGTTGATGATTATTCAAGATATACTTGGGTGCATATAATCCTCTACAAGACTGAAGTGCAGGATGTCTTCAGACGCTTCGCCAATCGAGCCATGAACAACTATGGCGTCAAGATAAAGCACATCAGAAGTGACAATGGCACTGAATTCAAGAACACTGGCCTAGATACATATCTTGATACTTTGGGCATCACACATGAATTCTCAGCTCGGTACACGCCACAACAGAATGGCGTCGTGGAACGCAAGAACAGAACACTTATTGAGATGGCCCGGACGATGCTTGATGAATACAAGACTCCAAGAAAATTCTGGCCTGAAGCCATTGATACTGCATGCCATATCATCAACCGTGTTTATCTTCACAAGCTTCTGAACAAGACATCCTATGAGCTCCTTACTGGCAAGAAGCCAAATGTCAGTTACTTCAGAGTATTTGGTGCCAGGTGCTGGATCAAGGATCCACATCACACTTCAAAATTTGCACCAAAAGCACATGAAGGTTTTATGCTTGGATATGGAAAGGATTCGCACTCCTACAGAGTCTTCAACCTCTTTCACTATAAAATGGTTGAAATAGTGGATGTGCGGTTCGATGAGACTAACGGCTCGCAAAGAGAGCACCTGCCAAATGTGCTAGATGAAGTTCCATCCAGTGAATCAATCAAACTTATGGGAACTGGAGAAATCATACCATCTGAAGCTCAGCCTGAAGAGGAACTTATCATCTCCGCACCTGATCAACCTGAAGACAATGCTCAGCCCGAAGACAATCCTTCTAACAATGACAATGATCAGCAAGAGCAAAATCTTCGTCCTGTACATCCTCGTGTTGCAAATGAAGTACAGATTGAGAGAATAATTGATAGCATCAATGCACCAGGTCCACTCACTTGTTCAAGGGCAACACAGCTAGCAAATTTCTATGGGCACTTCGCATTCGTCTCAATATCTGAACCCAAGAAAGTTGATGAAGCCTTCATGGAACCTGAATGGATTCAAGCTATGCAAGAAGAGCTTCAACAGTTTGAGCTGAATAATGTATGGGAACTGGTTAAGCGTCCTGATCCTCGCAAGCACAATATAATAGGCACTAAATGGATATATCGCAACAAGCAAGATGAGCATGGTCAAGTTGTCAGAAACAAAGCTCGTCTCGTTGCTCAAGGATACACTCAAGTTGAAGGGATTGACTTCGATGAAACATTTGCTCCTGTGGCTAGACTTGAAGCCATACGCATACTGCTGGCCTATGCAAATCATCATAACATTCTTCTGCATCAAATGGATGTGAAGAGCGCTTTTCTCAATGGCAAGATTGAAGAAGAAGTGTATGTTGCACAACCGCCTGGCTTTGAAGATCCAAAACATCCTGACATGGTGTACAAGCTCAACAAGGCACTGTATGGCCTCAAACAAGCCCCTCGGGCTTGGTATGACACACTCAAAGACTTCCTGAAGAGCAAAGGCTTCAAACCTGGTTCCCTCGACCCCACTCTCTTCACGAAGACATATGATGGTGAACTGTTTGTGTGCCAAATATATGTGGATGACATTATCTTCGGCTGCACCAATCAGAAATACACTGACGAGTTTGGATATATGATGCAAGAGCAATATCAGATGTCCATGATGGGTGAGCTGAAGTTCTTCCTTGGTCTTCAAATACGTCAGCAACGCAACGGCATCTTTATATCTCAAGAGAAATACCTCAAAGATTGCCTGAAGAAATTTGGGATGCAAGATTACAAAGGCTTCACGACACCAATGCCAGCCAAACATTATCTGGGTCCCGACGACAATGGTAAAGAGTTCGATCAAAAGGTATACCGCTCCATGATTGGTTCCTTGCTTTATTTATGTGCATCTAGGCCAGATATCATGCTTAGTGTTTGCATGTGTGCCCGGTTCCAAGCGGCACCAAAGGAATCGCATCACTTAGCTGTGAAGCGAGTTCTCACATATCTGGCTCACACCCCAACACTAGGATTATGGTATCCAAAGGCCTCAGAGTTTGTCTAGTTGGATTCTCGGATGCTGATTATGCTGGTGACAAGGTGGATCACAAGTGTACATCAGGCACATGTCATTTTCTGGGACGATCACTTGTATGTTGGTCTTCAAAGAAGCAAAACTGTGTATCTCTCTCCACTGCTGAATCTGAATACATTGTTGCTGGATCTTGCTGCGCCCAGCTTCTATGGATGAAGCAAACACTCAAAGACTACGGCATTCATCTGAAGCAAGTGCCACTCTACTGCGACAATGAAAGCGCCATCAAGATTGCCAACAATCCAGTTCAGCACTCGAAGACAAAGCACATTGAAATTCGTCATCACTTTCTCAGAGATCATGTTATGAAGGAAGATATTGATATCATACACGTCAACACTGAAGAGCAATTGGCAGATATCTTCACCAAGCCCTTGGATGAGAAGAGGTTTTGCAAGTTACGATGTGAGCTAAATATCTTGGAATCCTCAAATGTCCTGTGATCAGGCACACATCCTAACACTTAAGCATGTTGATGACATAGATGTGCAACACACGAAGTAAAGTATATCTTCAATCAATGAAGACTTACATTATGAGTGTGAATACATTAACGTGGAATTTGACTTCGGAGCGCCATGATAATTGTGCGCCGTGTCTGGGTCTAATACTTCCTATACGGTGGGTAACGCCACCACCAAATTCTTCTGTTTGAAGTGTTTTACTCATGGCGTTACATTTGCTATGTCTTCACATTTGGTTTGTCTTCAATTTCAACTTGTCTTCATGATTATCTTCACTATGTTGATTTGATTGTCTTCTGATATATACATATTAGTGTTCTGTCCTCTACATCATTCACTTATAGCTACGTATTCCTTGTTGAATCTTTTGAACTAAGCGAATGTGATAGGACCCTAATCTCTCTATGCTTTCTATCTCAAACTCTATCTGTCTAAATCATATGCATTCTATTGAAACTGTCTAATGTCTTCTCCGCGTCCTTGTCAGCAGAAGATACAGAGACAAACATTAAGTATGTTTTAAATGCTCTATCCTTATTGCCTGAAATCCGGAGAAGCCGGAACGACCATCCGACAGTTCGGGCGGGCGTGGGAACGTGGGACAACTCCGAGTATGTTGCATGCTTGCCACGTGTCCCTCAGATGTGAACCGCCAGGGGCACGTGCGTAATTACGCTGTGCTGCATACTTCCCTATAAATACATGTCCCCTGTGGTCAAGAAAACCTTCTTCCACCTCTCCACCTCGTCCAAACCCTAGCGCCACCGCTAGCTCTCGACGACGCCGGCGACGAAGCGCTTAGCTGCCGCAACTTCACCGACGCTGTCCTCACGCCGGCCGCGGTCTTCGTCCTCTCCGCCGCCGCCGTAGGTGTCCTCCGTCGCCAAGTTAGGGCATGGTGGATTGAACTGCTCAGTCTCCTACTCTTCCCATCTAGCAGTTCATTGTGTGATAATAAAACTCTCTTTTTACCATCTTTTTGATCCTAAGAAATTCATCCTATTTACCGAAAGTGGTTTCTGCCTACTCAATACTAGATCTATCCTGTCTGCATCTCATATAATGCCTAGTATATTCACTTAAGCTTCATAACAAGTTAGATTCCTCACTTGTACCTATTCCTGGATTCGTACAAATCTGGAACCAACTCCAAACACATAAGTGAATGTCTTCGCACCATGAGGTCAATGTCTTCAAACTGATTTATCTTCAAAATCTTCTGAGAATGCATATGACCTCTTCCCTTCCCTCGCATCTCTAATGCCATCATAGGTACATGTCCGTGGGAGAATCCCTTGATTCTCATAGTCTACATTCGTTTGTAGAATTCTTACAACATCACATTAACTCTCCCGAAGCCAGTTCCTGTTCGACCAGCAAGCGGAAGCCTTTGAAGCCTTTGAACGTGTTGACGCCATTCAGTTTGAAGTCCATGGCTACAAAGAAATCAGCAAGGAAGGGTGGCAGACAGCGTCGAGGGGGAACATCAAGAGATCTGCCTGATGACCTCTCAGAGCTGTACAAGACAGATCCAGAAAAGGATTACAATCAGCGCAAGACATGAATCCAATGGATTCGAAGATATTGGGCCAAACAATGGTTTAAATACAAGTTTGTGACCTAGGAGTAGACTTCCAGCATGCAAAGGCATCGGCCAAGGAAAACAAGAAGTCATTGGGACTAGACTTCAACCCTGGTCCTTCTGCTCCCCGGGCTGATGGCACATGCGATGCTGAACCCAATATCATCGGACCGTTCTACAACCTTGATGGCCTTATCACTCACATTTCTGTTCAAGGTGCCAAAGTAGATCATTTTGATGATGATGCCGACACCGATGAAGCCCCAGCTCCTGCTCCAAAGCCGCAGAAGCAAAAGAAGGCTAGAGCTTCAAAGTCAGCTGCTCCTCCAAAAGCTTCATGTGTGAAGCCACTGGCTACTGCACCTCCTGAAGACAGTGTGCAGTCTGAAGATCTATCACGTATCTCCAAGAAGACGGAGATGAAAAAGAATACTGATCAGGCATTGACCCCTGCTGCCATTCTGCGAGACGAACACATTGATCTGTCCAGTGATGAAGATCTTGCAGATGACGCTCTTGAGCAACAGATTAAGAGCAAGGAAGAAGAAGAAATCTTCAATGATTTGCCTCTCTTTGACGTGGCAATCATCCACAACTTCATTGATGAGAGGTTTGAAACCGCCAATCTCAGCTTTGACGATCTGTAACTTCCAATTGGCCTCAACGTCTCTTTCACTTGCGCCATTACTTCTGAGCTAGCTCTAGCTCAGCGCATCGTTGAACTAAAGCAAAAGATTGACTATGAGAAAGCTCAGTTCAAGAAGCACATGGCAAATCTCAGCGTGCAAGATGTCAAAAACTTCAAGGTTATGCTGCACGAGCTCAAGGAAGCCTTTCTCAAGAAACGAGAAGAAGTTAAAGGTTCTCGTGAGCGCATGAAGAGTCTGGCTGACAAGTGCGTGCAAGCCTACAATGAAGCTGAAAAGCGCAAGGCTCTTGGGCGTCCTGGCATTGACCCTAGAATGGCTGCAAAGAAGAAGAAGAAGCCATCGACTCACAGATCTGCACCCTCAAGGCAGGAAGAACCTCGCATTGTCTTCCCAAGCAGCATGTCCGGCTCGAAGCCAAAGGTCACTTCCACCGCTTCAGAACTGAAGAAGACAAGGGCTGCCGAGGCTGAAGCCAGAAAGAGGAAAAACCCCGACGCTTCTGATGTCGCTCCCTCCAAGAAGAAGCGCAAAACCAAGAAAGAACGGGCTGCTCCCACAGAGCCCCTTGTTGTCGAGCCCATCTCGATTGCTCGTCCTAACTCTTCGCATCAAGAACGACGGATGATAGTTCATGAGCCTACTTCCACAGAGGCTCCTGAAGCTAAAAACTTTTCAGAAGTTGACCCCACCGCTGCTGAAGACATTGGTCACCATGACAATGTTGAAGATGATGTAGTTCTTCCTCAGATCGAGCACAACTTGGTATCATCGCCTGTTCTCACGAAGAGCGAACTCATCAGTATTGGTCGTCCTCTGACGCCAATTGCTCAGGATGCATCATGGGCTGATCACCCACAACAACAAGAAACCCCTAGTACTCCCCAACAACAAGTCACCGCACCAGTGCAAGAAGAAGAAGATGACTTTGAGGCCCATCCAAATCCATCTTCACAGGCGTCGCCAGCGTTAGGCAGGCTGCACAAAGGTCCAAGGCCCCAAGTCCCTCTTATGAGCGCTCCAGAAGGAGAAGTGCACCACCAATCTGTTGCACGTCAAGTGTTCCCAGAAGCCACTCCTACTGCGAACGTCTCCGAGTCTAAAGTTAAAGTTGCTGAAGACAATCCGGCTGCATCAGCCAAAGAAAAACAAGCAGAAGAACGTGTCCCTACTCCCCCCATCACTAAAGAAGTTGTTCCTGAAGTGAACGTGTCAGTGCCCGACCCTCCAGCTCCTCAAGTGGAGGTTGAGAATCTTGAGGCTGCCACCACTAACACCACTAAAGCCAATGACGTGGTCATGGCTAAAGACAGTGTGGAGCCTGCACCTAACACTATGCCAGAAGCCAATGAAGCCAATGATGCAGCTGCAACAGATGTGCATCCTGGCGCCTCTGTTGATGCCACTGCTCCTGTTCCGCCACCAAGGCCACATACTATTGAGCAAGCATACAACTATGGTCAGCTCATCACTGTCCAATGGCCTCTTCTTGTTCCTCCACCTACTGCTGGTCCCCAATTTGACTATCACGTCGAGCGCAGGCCTCAGGTTCAGAAGCCAATGCCAAGGCTGCCTAGGTTTCCAGGCACTGCATCTGCACCCGGATCATTCAATATCAATGGCTTCAAAGCACACAACACCTTCTTCAATAGCGCCAAGAACCCCTACTCTAAGGCAAGAGTATCTTTTGATCGGTTCTGGAGCTATCAGCAGCGCAATTATTACTTATGCATCTTGTACAATCAAGTTCGCATTTTTCCCCATATGCGACTTGACACTGAAGCCATAACTGGTCTGCCCTGTTTGGAAGAAGCGTTGGATTTCTTCAGAGAATCTGGCTTGTTGCAGTTCGTCACTAACAAGGAGCACTGGAACGAAGAATTGCTGCTCCAATTCTATGTCACTCTTCATATTCATGGCTACAACAGGGATCTGAAGACTTGGGTCCTTGAGTGGATGACAGACAATGTTCATCACGAAGCCAAAGCCTTTGATATCATTGAGCTCACTGGCCTGCCCACTCCAGGTGATCTTTATGAACCTAGTTGTCAGCTTCACAGTGCTGCTATGGGAAGCATTTTTCACAAGCCTGAACCCAACATGAGTCAGATGCTTAGCATGATGAAGCCTTTGCCTCCAGATGCTGAATATCCTAAGGAGTTCTTTGTTGAAGACCTTGAGTATCTGCCACGTGTTGGGGAACGTAGCACAAATTCAAAATTTTCCTACGTGTCACCAAGATCTATCTATGGAGTCATCCAGCAATGAGGGAGGAGTGGATCTACATACCCTTGTAGATCGCGCGCGGAAGCGTTCAAGAGAACGGGGTTGATGGAGTCGTACTCGTCGTGATCCAAATCACCGATGATCCTAGCGCCGAATGGACGGCACCTCCACGTTCAACACACGTACGGAGCAGCGACGTCTCCTCCTTCTTGATCCAGCAAGGGGAAGGAGAGGTTGATGGAGATCCAGCAGCACGACGGCGTGGTGGTGGAAGTAGCGGGATTCCAACAGAGCTTCGCCAAGCGCTGCGGGAGGAGGGAGATGTGTCGTGGGAGGGAGAGGGAGGCGCCAGGGCTTAGGTATGGTTGCCCTCCCTCCCTCCCACTATATATAGGGCCAAGGGAGAGGGGGAGGGCGCAGCCTTGCCCCTTCCTCCAAGGAAGGGTGCGGCCAAGGGGGGGAGGAGTCCATCCTCCCCAAGGCACCTCGGAGGTGCCTTCCCCCTTTAGGACTCTCCCCTCCTATTGTCCCTTTGGCGCATGGGCCTCTAGGGGCTGGTGCCCTTGGCCCATGTAGGCCAAGGCGCACCCCCTACAGCCCATGTGGCCCCCGGGGGCAGGTGGCCCCACCCGGTGGACCCCCGGGACCCTTCCGGTGGTCCCGGTACAATACCGATGACCCCAAAACTTGTCCCGATGCCCGAAATAGCACTTCCAATATATAATTCTTTACCTCCGGACCATTCCGGAACTCCTCGTGACGTCCGGGATCTCATCCGGGACTCCGAACAACTTTCGGGTTACCGCATACTAATATCTCTATAACCCTAGCGTCACCAAACCTTAAGTGTGTAGACCCCACGGGTTCGGGAGACATGCAGACATGACCGAGATGACTTTCCGGTCAATAACCAAAAGTGGGATCTGGATACCCATGTCGGCTCCCACATGTTCCATGATGATCTCATCGGATGAACTACGATGTCAAGGACTTAATCAATCCCGTATACAATTCCCTTTGTCTAGCGGTACGATACTTGCCCGAGATTCGATCGTTGGTATCCCGATACCTTGTTCAATCTCGTTACCGGCAAGTCTCTTTACTCGTTCCGTAACACATCATCTCGTGATCAACTCCTTGATCACATTGTGCACATTATGATGATGTCCTACCGAGTGGGCCCAGAGATACCTCTCCGTTTACACGGAGTGACAAATCCCAGTCTCGATTCGTGCCAACCCAACAGACACTTTTGGAGATACCTGTAGTGTACCTTTATAGCCACCCAGTTATGTTGTGACGTTTGGCACACCCAAAGCACTCCTACGGTATCCAGGAGTTGCACAATCTCATGGTCTAAGGAAATGATACTTGACATTAGAAAAGTTTTAGCATACGAACTACACGATCTAGTGCTATGCTTAGGATTGGGTCTTGTCCATCACATCATTCTCCTAATGATGTGATCCCGTTATCAACGACATCCAATGTCCATGGTCAGGAAACCGTAACCATCTATTGATCAACGAGCTAGTCAACTAGAGGCTTACTAGGGACATGGTGTTGTCTATGTATCCACACATGTATCTTAGTTTCCTATCAATACAATTCTAGCATGGATAATAAACGATTATCATGAACAAGGAAATATAATAATAATCAATTTATTATTGCCTCTAGGGCATATTTCCAACAGTCCCCCACTTGCACTAGAGTCAATAATCCAGTTCACATCGCTATGTGACTAACACTCAAGGTCACATCCCCATGTGACTAACACCCAAAGAGTTTACTAGAGTCAATAATCTAGTTCACATTACCATGTGATTAACACTCGATGAGATCTAGGTTTGATCATGTTATGCTTGTGAGAGAGGTTATAGTCAACGGGTCTGAAACATTCAGATCCGTATGTACTTTGCAAATTTCTATGACATCTTCTAGATGCAGCTACCACGCTCTATTTGGAGCCATTTCAAATAACTGTTCTACTTGGAGCTATTCTAAATTGTTGCTCCATTATACATATCCGGTATCTCTACTCAGAGCTATCCGGATAGGTGTTAAGCTTGCATCGACGTAACCCTTTACGACGAACTCTTCTACCACCTCCATAATCAAGAAAATTTCTTAGTCCACTAGTTACTAAGGATAACTTTGACCGCTGCCTTGTCGAGCTTTAAGTCTTAACTTCATACCTTACCACTCAGGCAAGAACTCCTTCTTTGACTGATCCATCTTGAACACCTTCAAGATCATGTCAAGGTATGTGCTCATTTGAAAGTACCATTAAGCGTTTTGATCTATCCTCATAGATCTTGATGCTCAATGTTCAAGTAGCTTAATCCAGACCTTCCATTGAAAAACACTTTCAAATAACCCTATATGCTTTCCAGAAATCCTACGTCATTTCTGATCCATAATATGTCAACAACATATATTTATCAGAAATTCTATAGTTCTCCCACTCACTTCTTTGGAAATACAAGTTTCTCATAAACTTTGTATAAACCCAAAATCTTTGATCATCATTAAAGCATACATTCCAACTCCGAGATGCTTACTCCAATCCCTAGAAGGATTGTTGGAGCTTTGCATACTTATTAGCATCTTTCAGGATTGACAAAACCTTCCGGTTGTATCACATACAACCTTTCCTCAAAAATCGTCGAGGAAACAATGTTTTGACATCCTATCTGCAAGATTTCATAAATGATGCAGTAATTGCTAATATAATTCCAACAGACTCTTAGCATCGCTACGAGTGAGAAAGTCTCATCGTAGTCAACTCCTTGAACTTGTCGGAAAACATCTTAATGACAAGTCGAGCTTTCTTAATGGTGATACTTACCATCATTGTCCGTCTTCCTTTTAAAATCCATCTGCACTCAACAGCCTTACAACCATCGAGCTGTTCTGCCAAAGTCTACACTTTGTTTTCATACATGGATCCTCTCTCGGATTTTATGGCCTCGAGCCATTTATCGGAATCCGGGCCCACCATCGCTTCTCCATAGCTTGTAGGCTCATTGTTGTCTAGCAACATGACTTCCAAGACAGGATTACGTACCACTCTGAAGTAGTACGCATCCTTGTCATCCCACGAGGTTTGGTAGTGACTTGATCTGAAGTTTCATGATCACTACCATAAGCTTCCACTTCAATTGTTGTAGGTGCCACAGGAACAACTTCCTGTGCCCTGCCACACACTAGTTGAAGAGACGGTTCAATAACCTCATCAAGTCTCCACCATCCTCCCACTCAATTCTTTCGAGAGAAACTTTTCCTCGAGAAAGGACCCGATTCCAGAAACAATCCCTTATTGCTTTCGGATCTGAGACAGGAGGTATACCCAACTATTTTGGGTGTCCTATGAAGATGCATTTATCCGCTTTGGGTACGAGCTTATCAGCCTGAAACTTTTTCACATAAGCATCGCAGCCCCAAACTTTTAAGAAATGACAGCTTAGGTTTCTCTAAACCATAGTTCATACGGTGTCATCTCATCCGAATTACGTGGTGCCCTATTTAAAGTGAATGTGGTTGTCTCTAATGCCTAACCCATAACTATCATGGTAATTCGATAAGAGACATCATGGTATGCATCATATCCAATAGGGTGCAGTTATGATGTTCGGACACACCATCACACTATGGTGTTCCAGGCTGTATTAGTTGTGAAACAATTTCCACAATGTCTTAATTCTATGCCAAACTCGTAATTCAGATATTCATCTCTATGATCATATCATAGATCTTTTATCCTCTTGTCACGACGATCTTTCAACTTCACCCTGAAAATACTTGAACCTTTCAATAATTCAGACTCGTGATTCATCAAGTAAATATACTCAACATCTACTCAAATCATCTGTGAAGTAAGAACATAACGATATCCACTACACGCCTCAGCACTCATTGGACTGCACACATCAAAATGTATTACTTCCAACAAGTTGCTTTCTAGTTCCATTTTACTGAAACCGAGGCTTTCAGTCATCTTGCCCATGTGGTATGATTTGCATGTCTCAAGTGATTCAAAATCAAGTGAGTTCAAATGATCCATTTGTATAGAGTTTCTTCATGCATATCTACCAACAAACATGGTTCGCATGTCTCAATCCTTTCAAAAATGAGTGAGTCCAAAGATCCATCAACATGGAGCTTCTTCATGCGTTTTATACCGATATGACTTAAGTGGCAGTGCCACAAGTAGGTGGTACTATCATTACTATCCTATATCTTTTGGCATGAACATGTGTATCACTACGATCGAGATTCAATGAACCATTCATTTTATGTGCAAGACCATTGAAGGTATTATTAAAAAAAAGAGTAACCATTATTCTCCTTAAAGAATAACCGTATTGCGATAAACATAATCCAATCATGTCTATGCTCAACGCAAAAACCAAATAACAATTATTTAGGTTTAACACCAATCTCGATGGTAGAGGGAGCATGCGATGCTTGATCACATCAACCTTGGAAACACTTCCAACACATATCGTCATCTCACCTTTAGCTAGTCTCCGTTTATTCCATAGCCTTTTATTTCGAGTTACCAACACTTAGTAACCGAACCAGTATGTAATACCCTGGTGCTACTAGGAGTACTAGTAAAGTACACATTAACACAATGTATATCCAATATACTTCTATCGACCTTGCCAGCCTTCTCATCTACCAAGTATCTAGGGTAATTCTGCTCTAGTGGTTGTTCCCCTTATTACAGAAGCACTTAGTCTCGGGTTTGGGCTCAACCTTGGGTTTCTTCACTATAGCAGTAGCTGATTTGCCGTTTCATGAAGTTTCCCTTCTTGTCCTTGCCCTTCTTGAAACTAGTGGTTTCACCAACCATCAACAATTGATGCTCCTTCTTGATTTCTACTTTTGCGGTGTCAAACATCGCGAGTTGCTCAAGGATCATCATGTCTATCCCTGATATGTTATAGTTCATCACGAAGCTCTAATAGCTTGGTGACAGTGACTATGGAGAACCATCACTGTCTCATCTGGAAGATTAACTCCCACTCGATTCAAGCGATTGTAGTACTCAGACAATCTGAGCACATGCTCAATGATTGAGATTTTCTCCCTTAGTTTGCAGGCTAAGAAAATCGTCGGAGGTCTTATACCTCTTGACGTGGGCACGAGCCTGAAATCCCAATTTCAGCCCTCGAAACATCTCATATGTTTCGCGACGTTTCAAAACGTCTTTGGTGCCTCAATTCTAAACCATTTAGCATTACGTACTGAACTATCATGTACTTATCAAAATGTGTATGTCAGATGTTCGCAACATCAACAGACGACATTCGAGGTTCAGCACACTGAGCGGTGCATTAAGGACATAAGCCTTCTATGAAGAAATGAGGACAATCCTCAGTTTACGGACCTAGTCCGCATAATTGCTACTATCAACTTTCAACTAAATTTTCTCTAGGAACATATCTAAACAGTAGAACTGAAGCGCGAGCTACAACATAATTTGCGAAGACCTTTTGACTATGTTCAGGATAATTAAGTTCATCTTATGAACTCCCACTCAGATAGACATCCCTCTAGTCATCTAAGTGATTACATGATCCGAGTCAACTAGGCCGTGTCCGATCATCACGTGAGACGGACTAGTCAACATCGGTGAACATCTTCATGTTGATCGTATCTACCATACGACTCATGCTCGACCTTTCGGTCTCTTGTGTTCCGAGGCCATGTCTGTACACATGCTAGGCTCGTCAAGTCAACCTAAGTGTTTCGCATGTGTAAATCTGTCTTACACCCGTTGTATGTGAACGTTAGAATCTATCACACCCGACCATCACGTGGTGCTTCGAAACAATGAACTGTCGCAACGGTGCACAGTTAGGGGGAACACTTTCTTGAAATTTTTAATGAGGGATCATCTTATTTACTACCGTCATTCTAAGTAAACAAGATGTATAAACATGATAAACATCACATGCAATCAAATAATAGTGACATGATATGGCCAATATCATATAGCTCCTTTGATCTCCATCTTGGGGCTCCATGATCATCTTGTCACCGGCATGACACCATGATCTCCATCATCATGATCTCCATCATCGTGTCTCCATGAAGTTGTCACGTCATCTATTACTTCTACTACTACAGCTAACGGTTAGCAATAAAGTAAAGTAATTACATGACGTTTATGTTGACACGCAGGTCATAAATAAATTAAGACAACTCCTATGGCTCCTGCCGGTTGTCATACTCATCGACATGCAAGTCGTGATTCCTATTACAAGAACATGATCAATCTCATACATCACATATATCATTCATCACATCCTTTTGGCCATATCACATCACATAGTATACCCTGCAAAAACAAGTTAGACGTCCTCTAATTGTTGTTTGCATGTTTTACGTGGCTGCTATGGGTTTCTAGCAAGAACGTTTCTTACCTACGCAAAAACCACAACGTGATATGCCAATTGCTATTTACCCTTCATAAGGACCCTTTTCATCGAATCCGATCCGAGTAAAGTGGGAGAGACAGACACCCGCCAGCCACCTAATGCAACTAGTGCATGTCAGTCGGTGGAACCGGTCTCACGTAAGAGTACGTGTAAGGTCGGTCCGGGCCGCTTCATCCCACGATGCCGCCGAATCACGATAAGACTAGTAACGGCAAGATAATTGACAATATCGACGCCCACAACTACTTTGTGTTCTACTCGTGCATAGTAACTACGCATAGACCTAGCTCATGATGCCACTGTTGGGGAACGTAGCACAAATTCAAAATTTTCCTACGTGTCACCAAGATCTATCTATGGAGTCATCTAGCAATGAGGGAGGAGTGGATCTACATACCCTTGTAGATCGCGCGCGGAAGCGTTCAAGAGAACGGGGTTGATGGAGTCGTACTCGTCGTGATCCAAATCACCGATGATCCTAGCGCCGAACGGACGGCACCTCCGCGTTCAACACGCGTACGGAGCAGCGACGTCTCCTCCTTCTTGATCCAGCAAGGGGAAGGAGAGGTTGATGGAGATCCAGCAGCACGACGGCGTGGTGGTGGAAGTAGCGGGATTCCAACAGAGCTTCGCCAAGCGCTGCGGGAGGAGGGAGATGTGTCGTGGGAGGGAGAGGGAGGCGCCAGGGCTTAGGTATGGTTGCCCTCCCTCCCTCCCACTATATATAGGGCCAAGGGAGAGGGGGAGGGCGCAGCCTTGCCCCTTCCTCCAAGGAAGGGTGCGGCCAAGGGGGGGAGGAGTCCATCCTCCCCAAGGCACCTCGGAGGTGCCTTCCCCCTTTAGGACTCTCCCCTCCTATTGTCCCTTTGGCGCATGGGCCTCTAGGGGCTGGTGCCCTTGGCCCATGTAGGCCAAGGCACACCCCCTACAGCCCATGTGGCCCCCGGGGGCAGGTGGCCCCACCCGGTGGACCCCCGGGACCCTTCCGGTGGTCCCGGTACAATACCGATGACCCCGAAACTTGTCCCGATGCCCGAAATAGCACTTCCTATATATAATTCTTTACCTCCGGACCATTCCGGAACTCCTCGTGACGTCTAGGATCTCATCCGAGACTCTGAACAACTTTCGGGTTACCGCATACTAATATCTCTATAACCCTAGCGTCACCGAACCTTAAGTGTGTAGACCCTACGGGTTCGGGAGACATGCAGACATGACCGAGATGACTTTCCGGTCAATAACCAACAGCGGGATCTGGATACCCATGTTGGCTCCCACATGTTCCACGATGATCTCATCGGATGAACCACGATGTCAAGGACTTAATCAATCCTGTATACAATTCCCTTTGTCTAGCGGTACGATACTTGCCCGAGATTCGATCGCCGGTATCCCGATACCTTGTTCAATCTCGTTACCGGCAAGTCTCTTTACTCGTTCCGTAACACATCATCCCGTGATCAACTCCTTGATCACATTGTGCACATTATGATGATGTCCTACCGAGTGGGCCCAGAGATACCTCTCCGTTTACACGGAGTGACAAATCCCAGTCTCGATTCGTGCCAACCCAACAGACACTTTTGGAGATACCTGTAGTGTACCTTTATAGCCACCCAGTTACGTTGTGATGTTTGGCACACCCAAAGCACTCCTACGGTATCCGAGAGTTGCACAATCTCATGGTCTAAGGAAATGATACTTGACATTAGAAAAGCTTTAGCATACGAACTACATGATCTAGTGTTATGCTTAGGATTGGGTCTTGTCCATCACATCATTCTCCTAATGATGTGATCCTGTTATCAACGACATCCAATGTCCATGGTCAGGAAACCGTAACCATCTATTGATCAACGAGCTAGTCAACTAGAGGCTTACTAGGGACATGGTGTTGTCTATGTATCCACACATGTATCTTAGTTTCCTATCAATACAATTCTAGCATGGATAATAAACGATTATCATGAACAAGGAAATATAATAATAATCAATTTATTATTGCCTCTAGGGCATATTTCCAACACCACGCACTATCTATCACATTATAAGGCAAACTCTTTGGCCCATCAAAGGACATTCTCCACATGCACAGCTGGAAGGTGCAATGAAGACTTTGATCTTCCATATTCTTCACGGCAAAAGCTTCAATGCACAAGACTTCTTCATCTGCCAACTTGCTGCATCAGGATTTGATCTCTTTGGCTTGAAGTTTTACGCTCCATGGATTATGTGTCTGATCAAACTACACTCAGCTGTCACCTATCAGCCCTCTGCTCGCAATCATCGAATTTTTCTGCCTCACGTCGATATGTCAGTTGAAGCCATCTATCCAGAGCCTGCCAAGGAGCCCCTTAGTCTTCAGAATGCTGATAAGCAAAGTTTCTCACAACACATTGAAGGCGACCCAGCAGTCACTCGTGTTTATCCTCTGGCTGGTACTACCCGTGCACCTCATCGTGCCCTCACTGAAGCCACTGAAAGCACCATTGCACAACGGCCCAAGAAGCGATCTCGTGTTCTCAATGACCGAGAGCTTCTGGTTGCCCTTCATCAGAAACAGGATAAGCATCATGACTGGCTGAAGCGCCAAATGCAAAGCCTCTTGGTGGACGTAAACATGATTCGCAACCTTGCCACCAAGAATGCCTTTGTCGCCCATGAAACTTGTCGGCGTACATGGAAAGGGCTGATGCTTATGTGTTCTGAAGATGATCTTCAAGATGATGGTTTCTCTGAACGCTTCAAGTTTGACTCAACACCTCCGAGAAGGACTGTGCTGCGGCGTACTCCGTCTCTTGAAGACTCTGAGTTCTCCTCCTCTGCTGCAACAGTGAATGCACGTGTCATCGATGATGAAGATGATGCTACTTCACCACCTTCAGCGCGAATCACCACTGCACCGAGTTCGTCTGCACCGCCAACCAACTCCTACGACCATGCTGCTTCACCAGCTCCTCATGGGAACGAGTAGGTGCTCTATGTCTTCGAACCTTTTTGGTCCTTACTGACAAAAGGGGAAAAGCATATGAGTTTGATAGTCTTCAAGCGGGTCCATATGGGCGGTGGTTTTATATTTTGCCTAGTGTTTACAACTCTCGCGTTTTGATACATTTGGTTCTTTGAGTTGTAACACTCAAACTCGATGGTCGTCTGCTACTGATTTGCTATTCTATGATGCGATGATAAATACCGCATGTGCGATGATAACTTCCGCACTTAGGTCATTCTGCAGACGTCCATTTTTCATTATGCATGTCATTATCTTCACATACCTTTCATGCATGATGAATTGTCGTCATAAGTTGAAGAGGATCTCCACAAGTACAACCTGCCCTGTGCATTTGCATTCCAAAAGCAAATTACTTATATGCACATCTTCAGGGGGAGCCTTTGCCACTTATGAAGACAATATCTAAATCCTTTACATTTCACATAATTTTATCCCCGTTGAAAACTTCAACCAGTTTGTCATCAATCACCAAAAATGGGGAGATTGTAAGTGCATCTAGTGCCACCCCTAGTTGGTTTTCGAGTATTGGCGACAAACCTGGTTGAGGGACTAATGTGTTTGTGAGAATTGTAGGATAACTCAGGTTGTAGTCCCTCAATGATTCGGATTTCCTACCAGAGATGACCCCTAAAAATGTATGAAGACATTGAAGTCAAAGGTGGTATGTGAAGACATTCACATACAGACTATGACAAGAGAAGACATTGTGTGAAGACTGTGGAGCGCGAAGACTTAGATGTTTCGTCGTTCTTTTTCTACTTTGTTGAGTCATAGGAACCACCGTACTGTTAAGTGGGGTCCAAGAGAACCAGTCAGAATGACTGAAGTGATGCTTAACCGAAATCCTATGTTTTCGAGTGAAGACAGTGACAGCAAATCATATCCAGAGTTGGATAAGTCAGCTTTGCTTGTAGCCCAAGTAAAGTTGCCGTGTGTGTTTGAAATCTGACCGTTGGAACACATGTCAGTTCCTTAGTGACCAAGGGTCATTTCGGACAAATCAGGTCATGTTGCCTAGTGGCTATAAATAGACCACCCCCTACAACCATAAACGATTGGCTACTCAGAGTTACTGTACGACTTTTGTCGTTTGAGAGCAACCCACCTCGAAGCCTTTGAGAGAGAATTCCTTGCAAGGATAAAAGCCCAAACCACCCAGAGCAACCCACCCAGAGCCAAAGAGAATTCCTTGCGGCGGTGGAGGGCCGGTAGCACTGGCGGCGGCGGCAAGAAACCCTAGCCCATCGCTCGGGACGAGGGGATTTTCCCTCGAGGAGTTTTTGTTGTCGATGGTATGAGGAGATTTTTCTTATCGGCAACGAATCGTTTTCACTAGGGAGTGGCAAAGGTGGGTAAATAACCCTCAACTCTCAGGTAAGTTAGCAAAATGGTCTGCTGAGAAGCTGGACAAGTTGGGGTATGTGGGCTGCGGGATTTGCACTAGAAGAAGTTGCAACTTCTTACGAATCTACTTTCCTGGGAACACCCTTTGGTACAGATTATAGCTTTTGGGCCTAGAAGTTGGAAGTTGAAGTCCAACCGAACACAGCCTAAGGCTGTGTTTGGTTGAGCTGCAGATTCTGTAAAAGCTACTGTGAGCTGTGAGCTGTGAAAAAGCTGGAAGTCGTTTGGCTGAAACAGCTGTGAAACTGCATATTTGACTGTGAATTGTCTGTAATGACCCTGGACAATAATTCAATATTTTTATGTGCAACTTGACCATAAAATAGTGATATATACATTGGTAGGCAATAGAACGACCGTTTTGCAAAGAAAAATTATGAAAATTTAGATGATTCACAGCTAACACATACAAATTCAACGATTATACTTTCAAGTTGCATACTACATATTATATATAAATAGATATTGAGCCCATAATTATATTACAAAAGGCATGCACCACAGAATATACATATGGTTCGCATGATGATGACCTCCATCAAGATAGCTAACCTATGTTGCTATCGCAAGACAAGCATCGGCTATCCTACTACGAATAGTATTCATGGTATCTTCGTTCTCCTCCTCTTCAACGGGATCCGCTTGTGTTGGTGCTACTTCCCATCGTAGCACTGGAGGTACATACTCATCATCGGCATCACATTTATCAAAAAATTTATCACTCAACTTGCTATCACGAATGAAGTTGTGCAATGCCATGCAAGCAATGATGATATGCTTTTGCATACGAGGTGAGAAACTTGGGACCCCTTACAACACAAGCAAATATGATTGTATAAGCAAATAAGGTTCACAACACAAGCAAATACGGTTCACAACATAAGAAAATAAGTTTCTACACCGAAAGCAAATGTAGTTCTACAACATGAGTACATATGGTTCACAACACGTGCTTCAACATCTACTTCTGATGCTCCCTCTCCAGATAATCAAGCCTCCCTTCTTTTGTTTCAAGAAGACTGAAGATTTCCCTAAAGTCAGGCTTCACTATAAGAGTGAGGGTTGTGTGCATGAGAGCAGTTTTTTCTTTCACACCACAATCTTTCACCAACTTCATAACCTCTGAAATGGTAGGGACAAGGTTGGTTGGAGGAGGAGCCGATGATGCCTCAACACTAGAGGTTATCTTCTCCACTCCACTTTCTATCTTCTCACATGTCTACTTATACAATCGTAAGAAGGGACTCTTCTCTTCCTTCTCCTCATTTTTTATTAAATGTTGCTTGCGCTTCTTGCTTGCTTTTGGTTTCTTCAGAGATGCCAACTTCATTTCATCACTATCATCGGGTTTCTTCAAAGGAACCGCATTATCATCACTTGATTCATCAAAAGATATATCTCCAGCAGAAGAAGCACTAGCCCCTGTGACATGTACTTTGTGAAATATGACATGTAAATCTTCAAGGTGCTTCGGACCCTCTCGTTTGAACTTCAAATGATTGCATTTCTTTCCCGCCCTCTCTTGGCATCTCTGAAAATGAAAGTAGAAATCAGGTAATGCAATCATTGAAAAGCATGCCAAATAAAAAAAGTTGCTACACTTACCACAACATGTTCATCCCACCATTCTTGAGGGCAAACAACGATTCTCTTTGCATCATCCCATCCAAGCCCGGTTGCTTCATTTTTCAACTCCATGAAAAACACATAGTATTTTTTATTGCATCCCATTTATTCTTGAAATTATCCTTGGGATACTTCTTTCCCATTCTTGCTTCCCATTTCTTGATAACATTGTCCCAGCCCTTCTTAGTAAAATAACCTAAGGGCCTATTCCCATTTCAACCTCTTCTCTGAATATTTCTATGACTTTCTTCAGACATGCATCATCCCACACCGCTTTTTCAGTCATTCTTCAATCAAGCAAAATAATTTTAATACCCTGCCACATGTATAATAGTTGTACAATATGTAAACATCTTCCAATTTATCCATAGCAGAACATAGCAAGCAATCAATGTCAACTAAATTCACGTTAGAAAGGTACTACATAGGCTCCATTCACAACAGAAGCACAAGCAACCTGTACTAGCAAGAAATCTGTACTATCAGTCAATATGTACACAATTTATCCCAAATACACCACCTACTAGCAAGCAATCTGTACTCAGGGATGGAAGAGGAGGAAGGCGGGAGTAAGGACGGAGGCTACCTCGCCGTGGAGGGCTGTGCAGCTCCGGTCAACGGCGCCGGACGACCGGCGAGGAAGGGCCACTGGGCGGGCGGCGTACTGCTCAGGGGCGGACGGATACGTAGGGGGCTTAGCTCGGGCGGCGGTGGAGAGCCTGCAGCACTGAAGGCGGCGCTGGCAGCGGCGGTGGAGGGCCGGTAGCGCTGGCAGCGGCGGCTAGAAACCCTAGCCCGTCGCTCGGGACGAGGGGATTTTTCCCTCGAGGAGTTTTTGCTGTCGATGGTACGAGGAGATTTTTCTTTTCGGCAGTGAATTGTTTTCACTAGGGAGTGGCAAAGGTGGGTAAATAACCCTCAACTCTTAGGTAAGTTAGCAAAACGGTCTGCTGAGAAGCTGGACAAGTTGGGGTATGTGGGCTGCGGGATTTGCACTAGAAGAAGTTGCAACTTCTTACGAATCTGCTTTCATGGGAACACCCTTTGGTACAGATTATAGCTTTTGGGCCTAGAAGTTGGAAGTTGAAGTCCAACCAAACACAGCCTAAGGCTGTGTTTGGTTGAGCTGTAGATTCTGTAAAAGCTGCTGTGAGCTGTGAGCTGTGAAAAAGATGCTGTGAACTTCCAGCTGTGGAAAAGCTGGAAGTCGTTTGGCTGAAACAACTGTGAAACTGCAGATTTGACTGTGAATTGTCTGTAATGACCCTGGACAATAATTCAATATTTTTAATGTGTAACTTGATCGTAAAATAGTGATATATACATTGGTAGGCAATAGAACGACCGTTTTGCAAAGAAAAATTATGACAATTTAAATGATTCACAGCTAACACATACGAATTCAATGATTATACTTCCAAGTTGCATACTACATATTATATATAAATAGATAATGACCCCATAATTATATTACAAAAGGCATGCACCATATAATATACATATGGTTCGCATGATTGTGACCTCCATCAAGATAGCTAACCTATGTTGCTATCGCAAGACAACCATCGGCTATCCTACTACGAATAGTATCCATGGTATCTTCGTTCTCCTCCTCTTCAACGGGATCCGCTTGTGTTGGTGCTACTTCCCGTCGTAGCACTGTAGGTACATACTCATCATCGGCATCACATTTATCAAAAAAATTATCACTCAACTTGCTATCACGAATGAAGTTGTGCAATGCCATGCAAGCAATGATGATATGCTTTTGCATACGAGGTGAGAAACTTGGGACCCCTTACAACACAAGCAAATATGATTGTATAAGCAAATAAGGTTCACAACACAAGCAAATACAGTTCACAACATAAGAAAATAAGTTTCTACACTGAAAGCAAATGTAGTTCTACAACACGAGTACATATGGTTCACAACACATGCTTCAACATCTACTTCTGATGCTCCCTCTCCAGATAATCAAGCCTCCCTTCTTTTGTTTCAAGAAGACTGAAGATTTCCCTAAAGTCAGGCTTCACTATAAGAGTGAGGGTTGTGTGCATGAGAGCAGTTTTTTCTTTCACACCACAATCTTTCACCAACTTCATAACCTCCGAAATGGTAGGGACAAGGTTGGTTGGAGGAGGAGCCGATGATGCTTCAACACTAGAGGTTATCTTCTTCACTCCACTTTCTATCTTCTCACATGTCTGCTTGTACAATCGTAAGAAGGGACTCTTCTCTTCCTTCTCCTCATTTTTTATTGAAGGTTGCTTGCGCTTCTTGCTTGCTTTTGGTTTCTTCAAAGATGCCAACTTCATTTCATCACTACCATCGGGTTTCTTCAAAGGAACCGCATTATCATCACTTGATTCATCAAAAGATATATCTCCAGCAGAAGAAGCACTAGCCCCTGTGACATGTACTTTGTGAAATATGACATGTAAATCTTCAAGGTGCTTCGGACCCTCTCGCTTGAACTTCAAATGATTGCATTTCTTTCCCGTCCTCTCTTGGCATCTCTGAAAATGAAAGTAGAAATCAGGTAATGCAATCATTGAAAAGCACGCCAAATAAAAAAAGTTGCTACACTTACCACAACATGTTCAACCCACCATTCTTGAGGGCAAACAACGGTTCTCTTTGCATCATCCCATCCAAGCCCGGTTGCTTCATTTTTCAACGCCATGAAAAACACATAGTCATTTTTTATTGCATCCCATTTATTCTTGAATTTATCCTTGGGATAGTTCTTTCCCATTCTTGCTTCCCATTTCTCGATAACATTGTCCCAGCCCTTCTTAGTAAAATAACCTAAGGGCCTATTCCCATTTTCAACCTCCTCTCTGAATATTTCTATGACTTTATTCAGACGTGCATCATCCCACACCCCTTTTTCAGTCATTCTTCAATCAAGCAAAATAATTTTAATACCCTACCACATGTATAATAGTTGTACAATATGTAAACATCTTCCAATTTATCCATAGCAGAACATAGCAAGCAATCAATGTCAACTAAATTCACGTTAGAAAGGTACTACAGAGGCTCCGTTCACAACAGAAGCACAAGCAACATGTACTAGCAAGCAATCTGTACACAATTTATCCCAAATACACCACCTACTAGCAAGCAATCTGTACTCAGGGATGGAAGTGGAGGAAGGCGGGAGTAAGGACGGAGGCTACCTCGCCATGGAGGGCTGCGCAGCTCCGGTCGACGGCGCCGGACGGCCGGCGAGGAAGGGCCACTGGGCGGGCGGCGTACTGCTCAGAGGCGGATGGATACGTAGGGGCTGTAGCTCGGGCGGCGGTGGAGAGCCTGCACCACTAAAGGCGGCGCTGGTGGCGGCGGTGGAGGGCCGGTAGCGCTGGCGGCGGCGGCTAGAAACCCTAGCCCGTCGCTCGGGATGAGGGGATTTTCCCTCAAGGAGTTTTTGCTGTCGATGGTACGAGGAGATTTTTCTTATCAGCAGCGAATCGTTTTCATTAGGGAGTGGCAAAGGTGGGTAAATAATCCTCAACTCTCAGGTAAGTTAGCAAAATGGTCAGCTGAGAAGCTGGACAAGTTGGGGTATGTGGGCTGCGGGATTTGCACTAGAAGAAGTTGCAACTTCTTACGAATCTGCTTTCCTGGGAACACCCTTTGGTACAGATTATAGCTTTTGGGCCTAGAAGTTGGAAGTTGAAGTCCAACCAAACATAGCCTAAGGCTGTGTTTGGTTGAGCTGCATATTCTGTAAAAGCTGCTGTGAGGTGTGAGCTGTGAAAAAGCTGCTGTGAACTTTCAGCTGTGGAAAAGCTGGAAGTCATTTGGCTAAAACAGCTGTGAAACTACAGATTTGATTGTGAATTGTCTGTAATGACCCTGGACAATAATTCAATATTTTTATGTGCAACTTGATCGTAAAATAGTGATATATACATTGGTAGGCAATAGAGCGACCGTTTAGATGATTCACAGCTAACACATACGAATTCAACGATTATACTTCCAAGTTGCATACTACATATTATATATAAATAGATATTGACCCCATAATTATATTACAAAAGGCATGCATCATATAATATACATATGGTTCGCATGATGATGACCTCCATCAAGATAGCTAACCTATGTTGCTATCGCAAGACAACCATCGGCTATCCTACTACGAATAGTATCCATGGTATCTTCGTTCTCCTCCTCTTCAACGGGATCCGCTTGTGTTGGTGCTACTTCCCGTCGTAGCACTGGAGGTACATACTCATCATCGGCATCACATTTATCAAAAAATTTATCACTCAACTTGCTATCACGAATGAAGTTGTGCAGTGCCATGCAAGCAATGATGATATGCTTTTGCATACGAGGTGAGAAACTTGGGACCCCTTACAACACAAGCAAATATGATTGTATAAGCATATAAGGTTCACAACACAAGCAAATACGGTTCACAACATAAGAAAATAAGTTTCTACACTGAAAGAAAATGTAGTTCTACAACATGAGTACATATGGTTCACAACACGTGCTTCAACATCTACTTCTGATGCTCCCTCGCCAGATAATCAAGCCTCCCTTCTTTTGTTTCAAGAAGACTGAAGATTTCCCTAAAGTCAGGCTTCACTATAAGAGTGAGGGTTGTGTGCATGAGAGCAGTTTTTTCTTTCACACCACAATCTTTCACCAACTTCATAACCTCCAAAATGGTAGGGACAAGGTTGGTTGGAGGAGGAGCCGATGATGCTTCAACACTAGAGGTTATCTTCTCCACTCCAGTTTCTATCTTCTCACATGTCTGCTTGTACAATCGTAAAAAGGGACTCTTCTCTTCCTTCTCCTCATTTTTATTGAAGGTTGCTTGCGCTTCTTGCTTGCTTTTGGTTTCTTCAAAGATGCCAACTTCATTTCATCACTATCATCGGGTTTCTTCAAAGGAACCGCATTATCATCACTTGATTCATCAGAAGATATATCTCCAGCACAAGAAGCACTAGCCCCTGTGACATGTACTTTGTGAAATATGACATGCAAATCTTCAAGGTGCTTCGGACCCTCTCATTTGAACTTCAAATGATTGCATTTCTTTCCCGTCCTCTCTTGGCATCTCTGAAAATGAAAGTAGAAATCAGGTAATGCAATCATTGAAAAGCATGGCAAATAAAAAAAGTTGCTACACTTACCACAACATGTTCATCCCACCATTCTTGAGGGCAAACAACGGTTCTCTTTGCATCATCCCATCCAAGCCCGGTTGCTTAATTTTTCAACTCCATGAAAAACACATAGTCATTTTTTATTGCATCCCATTTATTCTTGAATTTATCCTTGGGATACTTCTTTCCCATTCTTGCTTCCCATTTCTCGATAACATTGTCCCAGCCCTTCTTAGTAAAATAACCTAAGGGCCTATTCCCATTTTCATCCTCTTCTCTGAATATTTCTATGACTTTCTTCAGACGTGCATCATCCCACTCCGCTTTTTCAATCATTCTTCAATCAAGTAAAATAATTTTAATACCTTACCACATGTATAATAGTTGTACAATATGTAACATCTTCCAATTTATCCATAGTAGAACATAGCAAGCAATCAATGTCAACTAAATTCACGTTAGAAAGGTACTACATAGGCTCCATTCACAAGAGAAGCACAAGCAACCTGTACTAGCAAGCAATCTGTACTATCAGTCAATCTGTACACAATTTATCCCAAATACACCACCTACTAGCAAGCAATCTATACTCAGGGATGGAAGAGGAGGAAGGCGGGAGTAAGGACGGAGGCTACCTCGCCGTGGAGGGCTGCGCAGCTCCGGTCGACGGCGCCGGACGGCCGGCGAGGAAGGGCCACTGGGCGGGCGGCGTACTGCTCAGAGGCGGATGGATACATAGGGGGCGTAGCTCGGGCGGCGGTGGAGAGCCTGCAGCACTGAAGGCGGCGCTGGCGGCGGCGGGGGAGGGCCAGTAGCATTGGCGGCGGCAGCTAGAAACCCTAGCCCGTCGCTCGGGACGAGGGGATTTTTCCCTCGAGGAGTTTTTGCTGTCGATGGTACGAGGTGATTTTTCTTATCGGCAGCGAATCGTTTTCACTAGGGAGTGGCAAAGGTGGGTAAATAACCCTCAACTCTCAGGTAAGTTAGCAAAACGGTCTGCTAAGAAGCTGGACAAGTTGGGGTATGTGGGCTGCGGGATTTGCACAAGAAGAAGTTGCAACTTCTTACGAATCTGCTTTCCTGGGAACACCCTTTGGTACAGATTATAGCTTTTGGGCCTAGAAGTTGGAAGTTGAAGTCCAACCAAACACAGTCTAAAGGAGGTCCACTTGTTCTGTTGTTCGTCAGACTATGAGTGCAGTGGTCATGCGGTCGTAATAGGAAGAAGGTGCACACACTTATGATCAAATTGAGTTGAGAGTGGATAATCCAAATTCCTCGACCATTGCAGTAAAATAAAAAATTCGCTAGGGAACACCATGGAGAAAGTTAGGGAGGTCCCGTGTCACCCTCAGGCACTGCTCTTTTATGTGGCAAGAAACTCGACTGAACTGAAAAACTTTTTTCAGTTGCCAGTGAAATAGCCAACGTGAGAAATTTAAGCCAAGCAATGTTATGTAGACCGTTAGCCTACGTTGTAGCATACGAGATATGAGATAGAGTAGCTCATGAACGGCTATGCTGGTAGCAGTGCGGGAGGCAACCAAAAAATCGATGAAGCATTGAACAAAGTCCACGTAATTTTGTATGAACAGACGTGACCGTGTACTGTTTCCCCGCGTCTATGTCTCGCTTGACGCGAGACAGTAGGACGTATCGCTTCAGGCAGCCGCCCCATTGGGCCGGCCCAGCGCGGACACAGGTTTTCAATGTTTTTTCTTTCACTTTTTCTTCCCATTTTTGCATTCTTTTTTGTTTTATTTTTTACTTTTCCTTGGAGTTAGAAATATTCGGAAAATATCCACTATAAAAAGCAATTTATCCATAAAAGTTAAAAGTGTTAATCATGTATTTAAAAAAATATTAAATGTGTACGAAAGATGTACAATGTGTATGGAAAAAGCAAAAAAAAGATTAAATTTTTTTAAAATATTAATTATGCATTTAAAAAAGTTAAATATTTATAGAAATTTCTTGTTGATGTATACAAAAAATATACAATGTGTATGAAAAAAGTAGACATAAAATATAAATGTTTTCAGAAATGTTAATCATGTATTTGGACAATGTTAAATGTGTATATAAAAGAATGTTAATCGTGTATTTGAAAAATATTATATATATATATATATATATATTCTGATGAAAAAAGTAGACATAAAATATGTTTTAGAAATAATGGTAATCACCTATCCACCGGTCACCCGCTTCTTTCTCCCATCTCCCTTCCTCTCTATACACGAGCTTGAGGGGCTCAGCCATGGCTGGCTACAGCCACAATTTTTTTTTCGACAAAAAGACAAGATCACTGCTTTCCATTGCTCTTAGAAGGAATAAAGGTTTACAAACTGCACGAGAAGTACAGGGGAGGGAGTTTAGGTCATATAGTTACATCAATCTGGTTATAAGGGTCGTTTGGCAATGTGCAGAACCTGCCTACGACCAACATCAATCCAATCCTTGGCCTCCACCTGAATTTTCAGAATTAGTGGCCCTGGGCTGCAAGAGGAATTTCTAAAAACTCCAGCATTATGTTCTTTCCATGTGTTCCACCACACCAGAGCGATAATGGATCTCCACGACTTAGCCTATTCCTTGGCCATTGTAGTAATTGAGCGCTGCTACCAGTTGATCAGGATTCGCCATTGGTGGCAATCAAACCCTGATGCATGTCCAGCTTAGGCTGTGAGCTTATTGTTTAGCTTTCCAAGATATTTTGATATGCAACTATTTCTCCTTATGTTGTCTAGTCTAAATTCTGAGTCGTAGAATCCTACTCCCTTCGTTCTTTTATGTAAGGTCATTTTCAGCCTTATAGACAATCTGCTGGAGATACTCTAAGGGTGCGTTTGGTTTATAGGAATTTTACAGGAAGCTTTATATTGTCTATCTGCCATATATTGGAAACATGCGCATGGGCCCAGGGAGACACAATATGCAGCCACTAGAGCATCTCTAGCCGATCCCTCAAAACCGGCTTACTCCCTCAAAACTGCCGCTTATATTTGAGAAGCCGCAGCCTGGTCTCAGGATAATTTCGACCCTTCTCCCCTGCGATGACCCTCTCCCACGCTCACTCCACGACCACGCTAGTGCCTCCCAAATCCACCCCGCAGCTCCTGCCGGCACCCCCGCCCACACCGCAGCAACCCTAATCCACCCCGCACCCTCCTTGCCGGTACCTCCTCTCTCTTTCAATCGGACGAAATGGGCAACGCCTATTCGGCGTCGCGGCAGAAGGGGCCACGCAGCCACCCTGAGCACCCATCGACACGCCCCACTCCTGATCCATTTCGGACCTGCCCTCTTCGCATAAGAGGAAGTACAACAACGTGCGGGGAGTGGCCGCGGAGGACTGGGTGTGCGAGATCGAGGATCGGTACATGGGGAAGCTGTACTGGATCAGCGGCTCACACTTACGACGTGATGGTGGTCTGCCTCCACGACAGTCGTGTGAAGATATTGACATCCATGATGTCCTGGAGCTCATCACCGTCGACTCCCCCCCCCCTAGTGGTTTCCCGCCACGAGGTGCGGGAGAATCGGGAGGCCTTCGAGCAAATCGAGGCCCCGCGCATCGATGAGGTGTACATGGTCTCGCTCCGAGTGAAACATCCAGAGCTCGTCGCCGAGGAGCTCAGGGTCTACGAGCTCTACAAGAAGACAACCGATGAGGCTGTGCTGTCCGGTGGGGAGGTCGATGATGAGGCCTGACCGCAAGTGATCGATCTTTCATCTAGCGACTCCGACTTCGGCTCTGGCATCGGTGAAGTGGATTGGGAGAAAATCATGGCTGGAGAAGATTAGTTTTATTTAGTTTAAATTTGAACCGAGTAGTTTATGTTCATGTTATACAGTGTATCGGATTGTGCTACCTTTGTGTTTGAATCCAGCGGTTCTATTTTGAGATGAATTTGTGAGATTTTTTTTGAAAGTTAAATTTAAGGGACCGTTTTTAACTCCTACATTTTGAGGAGTTAAGGTTTGAGGACCCGTTCGAGGGCCTAAATTTAAGGGACCGGTTAGAAATGATTTTATGAGTTGAAATTATTTGAAAATTGCTCGATAAACCAACAACAAGTAGCCAGATTACGTGGCTTGACGCTGAGACATAAAATCTGTCATTTCGACCACGGATTCCGAGTTACATAACGAGATATTCAGAATCGGAAGACAACATGCGCTGCATGCCTCGATCGAACATCGAAGCCGATATTGATTTCGGTTGCGTTTTATTCTTGCCGGTACTACTGATTTCCCATGCATATTTATTCGCCGCAACGATCGTAGGCATATGCAGCAGCATGCGGTGATCCCGTGCGTGATCAGTCCTGGCAGCCGACGAACTCGTAGTCGACGACGAGGTGGCCGTTGGCCACGCCGCCTCCGTCGGTGTCGATCTGCCGGAACACGGTGACGTCAAGGTCGAGCCCGCCGTTGTCGCACTGGTCCACCACCCTCGCCACCGTCCGCGCCCCCGTCGCCCTGTTCGTCACCTGATGACATGGCAGTGTCCCGCCGATCAAACAACACGCGATCCGTAGCAAGATACACATTTCCTTATACAGATCATCCATCGACGGAGATAGGGACGCGTATGATTATGTACCTGGAGGCAGCGGCCGCAGGACGGCTGGCCGTGCGCGCCGGCGGGGCCGCAGAACGCCGTCCAACCGTACCTCTGCCGCCACGCCAGCGGCATGTCGGCGTCCCACGGTCGCGCAGAAGACGCTGGCGACTCGCAGGTCCCAGTTGATCTTCTCTGGGTTGTACAGGTTGTACGTCGCCGCCACGCCGCTCGCCTGCTGCGCCGCCGCGCCGTTGGCGGACAGGCAGACCACGACCAATGCCACGAGAACCAGCACCGACACCGACATTCTTGCGCCGGCGGCGACCACCATTGCCATACCTCTTTCTAGCTAGTTATTAGCGCCTAATTGGCCAATCAGCTGCTGCTAATGAGTAGTAGTGTATTGCTCAGTTGTGACTGGCCATATTTATTGACCCTGATTCTGACACCAGCTTCAAGCAGGACGATTGTAATCATCGCCTTCCCTTAATCAGAATTTTTAATCACAGTAAGCACCTGGAGCATATGTATCAAGTTAGTAGTTTATTCAATGAGGCATAAGAGGTTACACAAACTATGCTTTGGTCACTTAAACTCTTGATGTGAGCTTGTTGTTTAGCATTCCAAGATATTTAGATATGTAGCTATTTCTTCTTATGTTGCTTCAATGATGTGAGTGTGCCAAATATTTGCCTTGTTGTTTATGAGAGCTTTATCAACTCCCTACAACCATAAACGGTTGGCTGCTCAGAGTTAGTGTACGGTTTTTGTCGTTTGAGAGCAACCCACCGCGAAGTTTTTGAGAGAGAATTCCTTGCGAGGATAAATCCCTAACCACCTAGAGCCACAAAGAGTTAGGCATCACTGAAGTCTTCCTGTCTGTGTGATCTGAAGACTTATTACACTTGAGGACTATGAATCCTCCAGCCGGTTAGCCGTCGCGTTCTGAGCATCCATGAGTCATTGTGGATCGCTGGTGAACGAAGTTTGTGAAGGTTTGGAAGTCTACCTTGAAGACTTACCAGAGTGATTGGGCAAGGACTGAGTGTCCTTAGCTCAAGGGGAATAAGGTGAAGACGCGGTCTTCTGAGTTGAATCTCAGCCTCCCTAACCAGACGTACAGTTGTCACAGCAACTGGAACTGGTCCAACAAATCATTGTCTTCAACGAGTCACTGGTTTCATCCTTCCCATTCCTTTACTTACTGTAGGCCCTAGTGAAGTCATTGCATGATTGCCTTATCTTTTATCTTCACTGAGTGACTGCTTGTTCTGATTGGCTTCACTATATCTTCCTACCTCATCTTTTCTTCCTAGCTACTATTAGTCATTGTGCTTTCACTTCATTGAATACTTGACTATGGTTTGCCTAGTGTAGTCTACCTTCCGCTGCATGGTAATAGGTTTATTTCTATCGTTTGTTTTCGAAACTTCCATGTTTTGAATACTTTCATAAAAATCGCCTATTCACCCCCCTCTAGTCGATCACTAGCACTTTCAATTGGTATCAGAGCAAGGTACTCCTTGTTCTGTGTGATTCGGTTTAACCACCTGGAGTTTTAGCTATGTCGACTGCAGGGATAATCAAAGTCTCCACTGCGTGCCAGTCTTCGATGGAACTGAATATCCCTACTGGAAGAATAAGATGCGCATGCATCTTGAAGCCATTGATGTCGACCTATGGTATGTTGTCAAGAATGGCGTTCCCAAGGCTGGTGAAGGTGTCACCGCTGCTGATGTCAAGAAGTTCGTTCAACTGGACTCCACTGCCAAGAACATCATCTGTGGTCATCTGACCAAAGGACAGTATGAACATGTGAGTGCTTTGGAAACATCTAAGCTAGTCTGGGACTGGCTCTCCAAGGTCAAAGAAGGCGTCTCAACCCAGAGAGATCAGAGAATCGGTGTCATTCTCAACCTCTTCAACCGCTTCAAGAGAAATACAATGAGAATGTTCAGCTCACGTTTGATCGAGTCACTGACATCACAAATGAGCTTCAAGCCCTCGGCGCCACTGAGATCACCAAGCATGAAGTCGTCAAGACACTCCTGAGATCACTTGATAGCTCGTTTGACACCCTAGCCCTGATGATGCAAGAACGTCCTGACTTCAAAACACTCGATCCGTCTGACATACTTGAGAGGCTCAACACACACGAGTTTCAGCTTTCTGAGAAAAGAGACATCTACGGTCCCAACTATGGGCGAACTCGTGCCTTGAAGGCAAAAACTGTCTCCTCATCTGAAGAAGAATCTGACAACAGTTCTGATGATCCTGAAGACATTGGAAAGGAGCTTGCTATGCTTGTGAAGAAGTTCCAAAAATTCACCAAGAAGAAAGGCTTCAGAAAGTCCTCACGATCAAGCTCAAGGAATGATGAAGCTTCTGCTCATGACTACAAGAAGAGAACATGCCACAAGTGCAAGAAACCTGGCCACTACATCTCTGAGTGTCTGCAGTGGGACAATGAGAACAAGAAGAAAAAGAAGAGCAAGGAGTATGATTATGAGGAACTTGAAAATCGTCATGAAACGCTCTCAACAACTCATGAAAAGCTTTCCTATGATTATCTTCAAAGGAAGCAAGATCTTGAGAAATTGAGAGCTGCTCATGAAGATCTTCAAAAGGAAAACGAGTCACTTCGCACCAAACAGATCAGTTCCGCTCAGGAAGTATTTGAACCACCATGTCTTAAATGTATTGAGCGTGACAATGCTACTTCTGTTGCTGGTTGTTCTACTGCTACTACTATTGCAATATCTTCAACTGCTGATGTGCCAACTAACCCCTCTGCTGAGGATGCCACTGCTATTACTGATGAGAATGCTAGGTTGAATACATTGCTTGAAATAGGGATGTTCAAAAGCCTCAAAGGGCATCAGACACTGTGCGATGTCCTCAAAAGGCAGATCCTGAACCGAAACCCTAGGAAAGAGGGTGTTGGGTTCGAAAGGAAAATGAATGCTGATGGCTTTTACTGGAAACCTGAGCAGTACCCCAAAACCACATGGGTTGCTGCAAAGGGACCTTCAGTGGATCCATCCACCCTATCTGGCTTCACTTGTGTTAATCCCATTGTTATTGATGAATCCTTTGATGCAAACTATAAGCTGTTTAAGAATCAGAAGGGTGAAGTGTTTGCCAGGTATATTGGTACTAACTGCAGGAATGGACCGCCTATGAAGAAGGTCTAGGTGTCGAAAAGGTGTTTGGAGAATCTTCCTGTGAATGTCGTCATGACACCGCAAGTGAAGAAGACAAACCCCAGACCACAGGCTTCATACGGTCTAAAGGCTTCATATAGACAGAGGACTCACCTGAATCGCACTAACGCAAATGTTTTGCAGGGAAGCCATACTCAGGCCTATGAATATGAGGGCGTTTCATCAAACCGCCATGTTCATAAGACCAAGAACTATTCTGCTTATTCTTATGAGTACTATTGTCCACCTGCAAGATTTTTTGCTAGGGCCCCAAAGCCAAAGTTCTCAGATGCTGCACTTAGACTCATTGCTTCAAAGCCACCCTTGAAGATGTGGGTGGCTAAGAAAGCTTAACTCTCTTTTGCAGGGAAAGGTCTCCGGCCGAAAACCAAAATCGTCTGAAGCTATTGCTGGGGACCTTAAACATCTTGTAGGGCGCAAGATCAAATGCCCAAATGGTCTTATTATGTACTTTGTTCCTGAGTCGCTTGCTACTTGCCCTATCAGTCCTAACCTCGATCTAAGCTTTCATAATCCACTTGCTCGTCAAATGTTTTTGCTTCACAACTCTCTTCGTGAAGCCTATCCCCCTAACTGCACTATAGGGTACGACACCAGCTGCTTCAGAATGGATTATTGATAGTGGGTGTACTAATCACATGACTGGCAAGTGAAGCCTTCTTATGGACTCAACCTTACGTCCATCTAACAAAAGTCACATCACATTTGCTGACACTGGTAAAGTTAGGTATTGGGTCTAGGTAGAGTTGCAATCTCAAAGGATCAACACATGGATAAAGTCATGCTTGTTGAATCCCTTGGTTTCAACTTAATGTCTGTCTCAATGCCTTGCGATTTAAACATGATTGTGATGTTTGGAAAATATCGTTGCCTTGTTCTAATGGAATATGACAAGTCTCTAGTGTTTGAAGGGTATCGGAAAGATGATCTGTACGTGGTAGATTTCTCAGCAGGACCACAACTTGCTGTATGTCTTCTAGCAAAAGCTTCAGAATGCTGGCTCTGGCATCGGAGGCTAGGGCATGCTGGCATGAGGAACTTGCACACTCTTGCAAGAAAGAAGCATGTCATAGGCATCGAAGGCGTCAAGTTCAAGAAGGATCACTTATGCGGCGCCTGTGAAGCAGGAAAGATGACGAGGGCCAAGCATCCCTCGAAGACAATCATGACAACGACTCAACCCTTCGAACTGCTCCACATGGACCTCTTCGGTCCCACTCACTACTCAACTCTTACTACTACTGCTTGTCTCTATGGCTTTGTCATTGTTGATGATTATTCAAGATATACTTGGGTGCATATAATCCTCTACAAGACTGAAGTGCAGGATGTCTTCAGACGCTTCGCCAATCGAGCCATGAACAACTATGGCGTCAAGATAAAGCACATCAGAAGTGACAATGGCACTGAATTCAAGAACACTGGGCTACATACATATCTTGATACTTTGGGCATCACACATGAATTCTCAGCTCCGTACACGCCACAGCAGAATGGCGTCGTCGAACGCAAGAACAGAACACTTATTGAGACGGCTCAGACGATGCTTGATGAATACAAGACTCCAAGAAAATTCTGGCCTGAAGCCATTGATACTGCATGCCATATCATCAACCGTGTTTATCTTCACAAGCTTCTGAACAAGACATCCTATGATCTCCTTACTGGCAAGAAGCCAAATGTCAGTTACTTCAGAGTATTTGGTGCCAGGTGATGGGTCAAGGATCCACATCACACTTCAAAGTTAGCACCAAAAGCACATGAAGGTTTTATGCTTGGATATGGAAAGGATTCGCACTCCTACAGAGTCTTCAACCTCTTTCACTATAAAGTGGTTGAAACTATGGATGTGCGGTTTGATGAGACTAACGGCTCGCTAAGAGAGTACCTGCCAAATGTGCTAGATGAAGTTCCATCCAGTGAATCAATCAAACTTATGGGAACTAGAGAAATCATACCATCTGAAGCTCAGCCTAAAGAGGAACTTATCATCTCCGCACCCGATCAACCTGAAGACAATGCTCAGCCTGAAGACAATCCTTCTAATGATGAAAATGATCAGCAAGAGCAAAATCTTCGTCCTATACATCCTTGTGTTGCAAATGAAGTATAGATTGAGAGAATGATTGATAGCATCAATGCACCAGGTCCACTCACTCGTTCAAGGGCAACACAGCTAGCTAATTTCTGTGGGCACTTCGCATTCGTATCGATATCTGAACCCAAGAAAGTTGATGAAGCCTTCATGGAGCCTGAATGGATTCAAGCTATGCAAGAAGAGCTTCAGCAATTTGAGTTGAATAATGTATGGGAACTGGTTAAGCTTCCTGAACCTCGCAAGCACAATATAATTGGCACCAAATGGGTATATCGCAACAAGCAAGATGAGCATGGTCAAGTTGTCAGAAACAAAGCTCGTCTGGTTGCTCAAGGATACACTCAAGTTGAAGGGATTGACTTTGATGAAACATTTGCTCCTATGGCTAGACTTGAAGCCATACGCATACTGGTGGCCTATGCAAATCATCATAACATTCTTCTGCATCAAATGGATGTGAAAAGCACTTTTCTCAATGACAAGATTGACGAAGAAGTGTATGTTGCACAACCGCCTGGCTTTGAAGATCCAAAACATCATGATATGGTGTACAAGCTCAACAAGACACTGTATGGCCTCAACCAAGCCCCTAGGGCTTGGTATGACACACTCAAAGACTTCCTGAAGAGCAAAGGCTTCAAACCTGGTTCCCTCGACCCCACTCTCTTCACGAAGACATATGATGGTGAACTATTTGTGTGCCAAATATACGTGGATGACATTATCTTCGGCTGCACCAATCAGAAATACACTGAGGAGTTTGGATATATGATGCAAGAGAAATATCAGATGTCCATGATGGGAGAGCTGAAGTTCTTCCTTGGTCTTCAAATACGTCAGCAACGCAACAACATCTTTATATCTCAAGAGAAATACCTCAAAGATTGCCTGAAGAAATTTGGAATGCAAGATTGCAAAGGCTACACGACGCCAATGCCAGCCAAACATCATCTGGGTCCCGATGACAATGGTAAAGAGTTCGATCAAAAGGTATACCGCTCCATGATTGGTTCCTTGCTTTATTTATGTGCATCTAGGCCAGATATCATGCTTAGTGTTTGCATGTGTGCCCGGTTCCAAGCGGCACCAAAGGAATCACATCACTTAGCTGTGAAGCAAATTCTCAGATATCTGGCTCACACCCCAACACTAGGATTATGGTATCTAAAGGCCTCAGAGGTTGATCTAGTTGGATTCTCGGATGCTGATTATGCTGGTGACAAGGTGGATCACAAGTCTACATCAGGCACATGTCATTTTCTGGGACGATCACTTGTATGTTGGTCTTCAAAGAAGCAGAACTGTGTATCTCTCTCCACTGCTGAATCTGAATACATTGCTGCTGGATCTTGCTGCGCGCAGCTTCTATGGATGAAGCAAACACTCAAAGACTATGGCATTCACTTGAAGCAAGTGCCACTCTACCGCGACAACAAAAGCGCCATCAAGATTGCCAACAACCTAGTTCAGCACTCGAAGACAAAGCACATTGAAATTCGTCATCACTTTCTCAGAGATCATGTTGTGAAGGAAGATATTGATATCATACACGTCAACACTGAAGAGCAATTGGCAGATATCATCACCAAGCCCTTGGATGAGAAGAGGTTTTGCAAGTTGCGGTGTGAGCTAAATATCTTGGAATCCTCAAATGTCCTATGATCCGGCACACATCCTAACACTTATGCATGTTGATGACTTAGATGTGCAACACACGAAGTAAAGTATATCTTCCATAAATGAAGACTTACATTCTGAGTGTGAATACATTAACGTGGAATTTGACTTCGGAGCACCACGATAATTGTGCGCCGTGTCTGGGTCTAATACTTCCTATACGGTGGGTAACGCCACCACCAAATTCTTCTGTTGAAGTGTTTTACCCATGGCGTTACATTTGCTATGTGTTCACATTTGGTTTGTCTTCATTTTCAACTTGTCTTAATGATTATCTTCACTATGTCGATATGATTGTCTTCTGGTATATACTGATTTGGTTTGGTTTCTGTCCTCTACATCATTCACTTATAGCTATGGCTTCTTGATAAATCTTTTAAACTAAGTGAATGTGATCGGACCCTAACCCCTCTATGCTTCTTTCCTAAGTCTATCTATCCAAATCATATGCATTCTATTGACACTGTCAAATGTCTTCTCTGCCTCCATGTCAGTAGAAGACACAGAGACAAACATTAATCCGTTTTCAATGCTAAATCCTTTCACCTGAAACCCGGAGAAGTGGGAACGACCATCCGATAATCCAGGCGTGCGTGGGAACGTGGAACAACCTCCGATGTGTTGCATGATAGCCACGTGTCCCTCAGATGTGAATTTCCAGGGGCACTTGTGTAATAACTCTGTGTCATCCCTATCCCTATAAATACACGCCTCACCACAGTCATTATCCTTTCTTCCATTCTCGCACAAACCCTAGCGCCACCGCTAGCCCTCGACGACACCGGCGACGAAGCGCTTAGCTGCTGTGACCTCACCTTCGTCGCCAAGTTAGGGCACGGACGATCGAACTGCTCGGCCACCTCTCCCATTCCGTCTAGCAGTTCTTCGTGTGGTAAATAAAACTTCCTTTTTACGGCCCCCTTTGATCCTATAGATTCATCACTTTCTACCACAAGAAGTTTCTATTCACACAAGTTGGATCTATTTCATACTGCATCTCATAATATGCCTAGTATGTTCACTTATGCTTCACAAAGAAGTTAGATTCCTCACCTGTACTTATTCGTGGATTCGTACAAATCTGGAACCAACTCTCTATCTATGAGTGAATGTCTTCGCACTATGAGGTCAATGTCTTCTAAACTGATTTATCTTCAAAATCTTCCGAGAATGCATATGACCTCTTCCCCTTCCCTCGCACCTTAATGCTGTCATAGGTACATGTCCGTGGGAGAATCCCTAGGTTCTCATAGTCTGCATTCGTTTGCAGAATTCTTACAGCATCACATTAACTCTCCCGAAGTCAGTTCCTGTTTGACCAGAAAGCGGAAGCCTTTGAAGCCTTTAAACATGTTGAAGCCCTTCAGTTTAAGCTTCATGGCACCAGAGAAACCTACAAGAATGGGTGGCAGACAGCGTCGTGGCAACACCTCAAGAGATTTGCCTCCTGACCTCTATGAGCTGTACAAGACAGGTCCAGAGGAGGACTACAATCAGCGAAAAACTCGAATCCAATGGATTCGAAGATATTGGGCAGAACAGTGGTTCAAGTACAGGTTCGTGACCCAGGAGTATGCTGAGAAGAATGCCATCAAACAACCATGGGGAGACATTCTATACAGAAATCTTCAACCCAAGTCCAGAGCTGAAGCCATTGAACAAGGCTTCTATCCTTGCATGGTCCGTGGACCGCAGCCTGCGGATGCAGACCCATCTTCATTACTGTGGTGCCGCGATGATAATCTGTTCAAGTGCAACCTTCAGTTTGCCAGGAACTCGGCCAAAGAAAACAAGAAGTCATGAGGCTTAGACTTCAATCCAGCCCCCTCTGCTCCTCGTGTTGATGGCACACGCGAAGCTGAACCCAATCTTGTTGGGCCCTTCTACAACCTAGAAGGTCTCATCACTCATATCATGGTTCAAGGGACAGCCGTGGATGAGCCTGCAGATGACGCTGAATCTGATGAAGCGCCTGCACCGCTGAAGCCAAAGAAACTAAAGAAGCCTAAAGCTTCAAAGCCTGCTCCTGCACCAAAGGTCTTACAAGCGAAGCCTGTCACGCCCCGTGACCGATGTGCCAGGTGTCGTCCAGTTATTCTCTGCTGTTGCCTTGTCATTGCTTGCGTGTCATGCATTGCATATCATGTCATCATGTGCATTTCATTTGCATACATGTTCGTCTCATGCATCCGAGCATTTTCCCCGTTGTCTGTTTTGCAATCCGGCGCTCCGTTCTCCTCCGTCTCATGCATACCTTTCTTTCATGTGTGGGGATTAAACATTTCCGGATTGGACCGAGACTTGCCAAGCGGCCTTGGTTTACTACCGGTAGACCGCCTGTCAAGTTTCGTACCATTTGGACTTCGTTTGATACTCCAACGGTTAACCGAGGGACCGAAAAGGCCTCGTGTGTGTTGCAGCCCAACACCCCTCCAATTTGGCCCAAAACCCACCTAACTCTGCTCCATCATCTAAAGCGTTCGATCCCGATTGCGTGGCCGAAAACCGCACCTCATTTGGACTCTCCTAGCTCCCTCTAACTATAAATATGTGGACATCCCCGAAATTTTCGCAGATGAACCCTAACCTTCGTCCACCTCACGCCGCCGGACAAAACCACACGCGCCCGGACATGTCCGGCCTCCCCTGCGCCGAATCCGCCGCCGCCACGTCAGCGTGCCGCCCTTCTCTCTCCTCCCCGCCGTCGGGCCCGAGGGAGCCCAGATCGGGCCCATCCCGGGCCAGATCGGGCCGCCGCCGCCCGGGATCTCCGCCGCCCAGCCCGGTCTCCCCGCCGCCTTCAACCGCGGGCGCCGCCCCGCCCGCGACCGGCCATCGCCGCCGGCCGCCTCGCCGCCATGCAGCTCACCGCCACCGCGCCGGCCTCGCCGCCATGCGCCTCCTCGCCGCTGGCCGCCTCGGTCGACGTGCGCCGCCATCTCGCTCGCCGGCGTCCTCCGCCGCTGCCTCGCCGGCGTCGTCCTCCGGCCTCTGCGTCGCCTTCTTCCTCCTCTCCGGCCGTCTCCCCCCGTCTCCGGCGAACTTCTCCGGCGAGATCCACGAAGCGGGATCAGATCCACCACTCCCCCAATCCAAACGCCCCGTCCAGATCCGGATCCCTCCGTCCCGTACCACTTCGTCCCGGTTTGACTTTTCCGGAGGTATAATTTTCACCAAGTCCCCGAAATTCCAGATCCAAGTGCTCATGTTCGTGTCCTTGTAACTTTGCATCCGTAGCTCCGATTCATGCATATAGCATATCAAAATGTTCATCCCAGAGAGTACATCATTTCATTCCATTGCATCATTTTTATTTGAGTTCATCTTGATGCCCAAAATGATGTTAGAAGAGGGCTACTTGAGTTAATTGTCAGATCTGCTAGTCCATTTAGCTTTTTGTCATTTTTGCCATGATTAATGTGTGCATGATATGCCCTGATGCTCTACATGTGTTTTGTTAAGGGTTTTGTCATATTTCCAGAGGTGCAACCCATGTATTTTTGTGATGTGTGAGGTGACTTGTGCAAGCTTGCAAAGTGGTGCACTTGCTAATTCTGTTTTCAGGGACTTAGCATTTCCACAAAGCCTTGAGCTGTTTATCTCATGATGCCATATGTTCATGTTGTTTTCTAGTGATCCATGCCTCTTTTGAGGATGATCAGTAAGGATGTTTTGTTAATATTGTAGTGCTCTATCCATCCATGTCTTTGTTTGCAATTATGGAGCACCGTAGCTTGAGTCAATCGAGCTCTACTTTTGCTACTTTGTGAATTTGGGCAGATTGTCAACTTGTTTGCAATTTTGCCGATGTTGTTGTAGTTGATCCGTGCATGCTATGCTATTGTTCTTGCCATGTCTAGCTTGCATTTTGTGCCTTCTTGATGGGTGTATGCTTAGCTTGTCATGACTTGCTCTGTAGTGAGTGCATCGAGCTCGTAAACATGCCTACTTGAGTTATATTTCAGCATGTGCCAGTTTTCACTAGTCTGAAAACTGATTATGTTTTTGCTATGTTCACATGCTTGCAATTGTATTTTCTGATCCCTTTTGGCTCAAGGTCACTAAGGGACTTTTGTTAAGCTCTTTGAGTAGCTCCATGCCATGCTTTACTTTGCCATGTTCAGGTCCTGTAGCATGTAGTTTTGTTGCTCCGAAGAGGGCTACCTGATCTGAATATCCAGACAAGTGTTAATTTCACTAAGTCTGAGATCTGTTTGTCATATGCATTTTTGCCATGCTTGTTTGAACCTGTTAATGGATGAATTGGCCGTAGCTCAGTGCTAGACTTTTGTTAAGCATCATGAATGCATCCCTGCCATGTATTTTGTTGTCATGTTTGGGTGCTGTAGCATGTTCATTTCATTGCATTTAGATGCCTACTTGCTGTAAATCGCAGACCGGTGTCATATTTGAATTGCTTGCCATTTCCAAACCGTAACTCCGATTCCGACGTTCTTTATATCGTTTTCAAGCGATTTCATCTCATCTTTCCAGTGGCACACTTGGATTTCCAAGTTGAGGCAAGGTTCATGCATTTCCTGTCATATCTTGCATATGCATCGCATACCGCATCCCGCATATCATATCATGTTCATGTGTTGGTTGTTTACTATGTTGTGTGCTTCTTTTCCGGTGTTTGCTTCTTCGGTTTGGTTCCGTTAACGTCGCGTTTGTGAGGAACCGTTCGACTATGTCCGTTTGTCCTCTTCATGGACTCGTTCTTCTTCCTTGCGGGATTTCAGGCAAGATGATCATACCCTCAAAATCACTACTATCTTTGCTTGCTAGATGCTCGCTCTTTTGCTATGCCTATGCTGCGATACCTAGCACTTGCTTATCCTGCCTCCTATATTGTTGAACCAAGCCTCTAACCCACCTTCTCCTAGCAAACCGTTGATTGGCTATGTTACCGCTTTGCTCAGCCCCTCTTATAGCGTTGTTAGTTGCAAGTGAAGATTGAAGTTTGTTCCTTGTTGGAACATGGAGATGTTGTTCCTTGTTGGAACATGTTTACTTGTTGGGATATCACTATATATCTTATTTAATTAATGCATCTATATACTTGGTAAAGGGTGGAAGGCTCGGCCTTATGCCTGGTGTTTTGTTCCACTCTTGCCGCCCTAGTTTCCGTCATATCGGTGTTATGTTCCCGGATTTTGCATCCCTTACGCGGTTGGGCTATAATGGGAACCCCTTGACAGTTCGCCTTAAGTAAAGCTCTTCCAGCAATGCCCAACATTGGTTTTACCATTCGCCACCTAGCCTTTTTCTTTCCCTTGGGTCGGCCAGCCCAAGGGTCATCATTATTTTACCCCCCCCCCCCCGGGCCAGTGCTCCTCTGAGTGTTGGTCCAACTGAGCGATGTCCGAGGCTACCAGGGGCAACTCTGGGCTGGCTTACCCGACGTCTTGCTCATCTGAGTGTGCCCTGAGAAAGAGATATGCGCAGCTTTTGTCGGCACATTCGGGCGGTGTTGCTGGTTTAGTTTTACCCTGTCGAAATGTCTTGTTGTACCGGGATACCGAGTCTGATCGGAAGGTCTTGGGTGGATGTCTATTCCTTCGTTGACCGTGAGAGCTTGTGATGGGCTAAGTTGGGACACCCTGCAGGGATTTGAACTTTCGAAAGCCGTGTCCGCGGTTATGGGCAAATGGGAATTTGTTAACGTCCGGTTGTAGAAAACCTAAAGTCGACCTTAATTAAAATGAATCAACCGCGTGTGTAACCGTGATGGTCTCTTTCCGGCGGGGTCCGGGAAGTGAACACGGTTGTTGGAGTTATGCTTGACGTAGGTTGTTATAGGATCACTTCTTGATCATACTTTTATTGACTGTGCTTTGCCTTCTCTTCTCGCTCTCATTTGCGTATGTTAGCCACCATATATGCTAGTCGCTTGCTGCAGCTCCACCTCATACCTTTACCTTACCCATAAGCTTAAATAGTCTTGATCGCGAGGGTGCGAGATTGCTGAGTCCCCGTGGCTCACAAATACTTCCAAAACCAGCTTGCAGGTGCCGATGAGTCCGTGCAGATGACGCAACCAAGCTCAGGAGGAGCTCGTTGAAGACCGTGTCCTTTGTGTTGTTCCGCTCTAGTTGATCAGTAGTGGAGCCCAGTTGGGGTCGATCGGGGACCTTTGCCGCATTTGGGGTTCTTCTTTTATTTTGGTTCCGTAGTCGGACCTTGATTGTATTGGATGATGTAATGCTTTATTCATGTAATTGTGTGAAGTGGCGATTGTAAGCCAACTATGTATCTCCTTCCCTTATTTATTACATGGGTTGTGTGAAGATTACCTCACTTGCGACATTGCTTTCAATGCAGTTATGCCTCTAAGTCGTGCTTCGACACATGGGAGATATAGCCGCATCGAGGGCGTTACAAGTTGGTATCAGAGCCTTCCCCGACCTTAGGAGCCCCATTGCTTGATCGTTTTAGTGGCCGAGTTGTGTCTAGAAAAATGTTTTGAGTCATTTAGGAATTATATATCGGAGAGTTAGGAATTCTTTTTACTTCCCAGTCTCCTCATCGCTCTGGTAAGGCATCCTGACGTAGAGTTTTGACTCTTCTCTTCTCAAATTTCACTAAAAAAATTTAGGATCACGCGGGTATCTTGGAATCGTTCCGATGGTTTTATGATGAGAACATTGTCTTGGTGCCTCCTGTCAGGGGTTTTGTGGAAGTGTCCCGGGGAGTTGAGCTCTGAGGTGTTGTCATCATAATTTTATCGTTGCAGTTCTGGAATACCTGAGTTTAGTACGCCGACATCGAAAATCTCTTTTATGCAGTTCGTTGGTGAGATAACCTCGACGCCACCCAGTACTGGGGCGGGAGTTCGGGAGTATCGCCATAACTTGTATAACGGATGCTTTTCGAAGGTTGAGGTAGATGATTTCCGAAGGTTTCTTGGTTATGTGTTGAAGGATGGATACAGCTGGATGTAGGATTTGCTAGTTTGGGTGAGATATTATGCTTCCCCTGTATCCCCAACACCTGATTGCATAACCGGAAAGTTTCGGGAGTTTCATAGGTGGGAATTCAAGTAGCTCTTAGGATATCTTTCCGACAGATGTATGATATGAAATTGGGGTTCGACGTCTAGTGGTCAGCCTATTCACGGTCGGTTTTACAGTGGTCTCGTTGTGTCTTAAAGAGTCCTTGGCTATGCCGACTCGGGGACGCTTCGTATGTCATGTGCACTGCCTTGTACATGATGATGCTGTACGATCGAGCCCATGTAGGCCCCACCGCGAAAACTTCGGACGAAATCTCTATCATATGTTTGTTCCGGCTTATTCTGCAAGCCAATCCTTTGTTTTTGTTTTGAGTTGTGGTATTCGAGTTGCTTCAAAGTCAAATGTTGATTCCATACTTTTTCCTAAATTGTGTTCTCATATTCCTATGTGAATACTAGTCCTTCTCGATCATCAAGTTTGTCATGTCAATTCTTTTCAACCGGTGTGTTTCTCTTCAAGCGGATCTGATCATTTCAACAACCGCAAGATCAAGTAGCAGTTCTTCTCAACTGTGTTGTCTTCATCCGTTCCAAGTTGACTTTGTTTTCCCGCCCACCCACCCTTTTTCTTCAAGGATTCAGATTTCTTAATCAAGTATTTTTTTATTGATGCAAAGTCCCTACGTTCTATTTTCCTTCAATGTTCTTACCCGGTGATTCTCATGAAGACACTAATACTTGCCTTTTCTTCTCCGGTGGATTTAATTCAAGCTTTGGTATTGAGCATACTCCTTTTCTTTTGCCCAATGCCTTCTCAGGACGGTGCAATTCTTAATCGTTCACCTCTCGCTATGCTATTGTTCCGGAGTGCTCAAGATATCTCGAAGATTCGTGTTTCCACTCTGCAGTTATTCAATATCTTCGAGGACGTTCTCTCTTTCAAGTCTTTTAATTCAACCGGTGCAACCTCTCTTTAAAATCATTTCAACGGTGTTTCTTTTGAGTGGGCCCATAACCCACAGGTCTTTTTCCAGGATCTTACCTGACTCTTCTATTTTCCCAGAGCTACCATCAAATTCTTTTTGAAATTTGACGTAAGAATGCATTGTCATCAGTCAAATGTATTTCTCCAAGATCTTTCATTTATTTTCATTGTTGGTTCAACCTTTAAAAATCGTCATTCCGGTGCCTCAACAATTCTTGGTGGTGTTTCTCGTTGTCATTCGCATCTTTTGAAGACTGAAGAAGTTTTTTCTCTTAATCTTGCTCCATTCTCTTCAAGTTTCGTGATTCTAGCTTGTTGCCATCCTCTCGTATTTGTTTTGATCGCGAGAATTCTTTTAAACCATCCGGAGTAATTCAGGAGCCTTTTCAGTTTGTTCATTCGGAGCCCATCATTTCAGAAGATTTATTAATTCCCAGCTTTCAGTTATCATTCTCCAATTTTACCGGTGCTTCGTTCAAATGATCTTTAATCGGCTCGTGATCTATTCGCCCTCATGTATCTAAATCCTCTCAAACATCTTCGTGTAATTGCTAATTCTTCCCGGTGTTTCTTTATCTTTACTTCGTTCGTTTTCAATTCTTACGATGGTTTGCTCAAGATTCTCTTCCATGGTTATCATATTAAATTCTTTCGTTCTTTCAAATCCTACCGGTGGATCATCGAAGACCTCTTCAAGTTGGCGCGATATCTATCTTAATCCTTTCTTCGGGAATAAGTAGTATGCCAAATCCGTTGTTTGTCATTGATTTAAATTGGTGAAGGATACGCATAACGTTATCCTTATTCTTGTTCTTCCAAGTGATTAATTCCTTATTCCAGAGGCTCATCAAATTCTTGATTTTCTTTTGTTCATCTTGTATTTCCCAGAGTTCCAAGCGCTAATTATCACGGAGATCCATCTAAATCGGTACAAGGATTCACTTTGTGTTTTCAACTTCTCTTTACTTCCGTTGGATCATTCTTTTGTTTAACATAGTTCTTCATGGAGGTTCTACATGATGGTTCATCAAAGAAATAATTCCTTCTCCAAGTGTTCTTTGAGATTCTTTTCAAAGGAGCTCAAGCTTTCTTCATCTTGCAATCCGGAGTGCAATTCTTTCTTCCGTATCAATAGAGGTGGTATTATGCCATTCTTGATAATTTCAGTTCATGCTTCATGATTCACATGTTGTCAAGGATGAGATATTTTAAATCCATCATTTTCTTCATTGGAGTTAGCTTGGGTTATATTTCACCTAAAGCTTTCCCTAAGGATTGTTGCTATTTATGGTGCTTGTAAATGTTCCAAGTACTTCATTCATCCTCCCGGTGATATAAGTTTCTCGTCTCCTCGTTCATATCAATCCAATTCTTCTTCCCGTGAGTGGCAGGTTGTCACCTCATAATTTGAGATGTATTCCATAAGACCATAACAAGCTTATTCTTTTCGTTCTTGGTTTTCAACAACTCCATTCTAGCATTTGTTGTAACCGTGCTCTCTCAATATATTGTTTTCCCTTCGTTCCGGAGGCAGTGTTTTGTAATGTCATCAAGTATCTTCTCATCTTATCAAGTTATTATTTAACTCTTTTTATTTTCAATCGGAGTGCTTTCAACCTTGTTCCTCTTTTCTAACGGAGTTTTTTCAACTTCGTTCATCTCCGTTGTATTCTTTTCTCGAATGGTTTAACATTTTTTTAAGGTTCATTGGTTTCACTCATTGGTCAAAGAAGCAACTTAGTTTTACCTCTTCTCTTTCTCTTCCGTTGTCCCTCCGGTGCCATTCTAGATCTCGGGACGAGATCCTCTCGTAGTGGTGGAGTGTTGTAACGCCCCGTGACCGATGTGCCAGGTGTCGTCCAATTATTCGCTGTTGTTGCCTTGTCATTGCTTGTGTGTCATGCATTGCATATCATGTCATCATGTGCATTTCATTTGCATACATGTTCGTCTCATGCATCCGAGCATTTTCCCCGTTGTCCATTTTGCAATCCGGTGCTCCGTTCTCCTCCGGTGGCCGTTTCTACCTTTCTTTCATGTGCGGGGATTAAACATTTTCGAATTGGACTGAGACTTGCCAAGCGGCCTTGGTTTACTACCGGTGGACCGCCTGTCAAGTTTCGTACCATTTGGACTTCGTTTGATACTCCAACGGTTAACCGAGGGACCGAAAAGGCCTCTTGTGTGTTGCAGCCCAACACCCCTCCAATTTGGCCCAAAACCCACCTAACTCTGCTCCATCATCTAGAGCGTTCGATCATGATCGCGTGGCCGAAAACCGCACCTCATTTGGACTCTCCTAGCTCCCTCTACCTATAAATATGTGGACATCCCCGAAATTTTTGCGGATGAACCCTAACCTTCGTCCACCTCGCGCCGCCGGACAAAACCACCCGCGCCCGGACATGTCCGGCCTCCCCTGCGCCAAATCCGCTGCCGCCACATCAGCGCACCGCCCTTCTCACTCCTCCCCACCGCCGGGCCCGAGGGAGCCCAGATCGGGCCCGCCCCGGGCCAGATCGGGCCGTCGCCGCCCGGGATCTCCGCCGCACAGCCCGGTCGCCCCGCCACCTTCAACCGCGGGCGCCGCCCCGCCCGCGACCGGCCATCGGCGCCGGCCGCCTCGCAGCCACCGCGCGCAGCGCCACCGCGTCGGCCTCGCCGCCATGCGCCTCCTCGCTGTCGGCCGCCTCGGTCGACGTGCGCCGCCACCTCGCTCGCTGGCGTCCTCCGCCGCTGCCTCGCCGGCGTCGTCCTCCGGCCTCCGCGTCGCCTTCTTCCTCCTCTCCGGCCGTCTCCCTCCGTCTCCGGCGAACTTCTCCGGCGAGATCCACGAAGCGGGATCAGATCCACCACTCCCCCGATCCAAACGCCCCGTCCAGATCCGGATCCCTCCGTCCCGTACCACTTCATCCCGGTTTGACTTTTCCGGAGGTATAATTTTCACTAAGTCCCCGAAATTCCAGATCCAAGTGCTCATGTTCGTGGCCTTGTAACTTTGCATCCGTAGCTCCGATTCATGCATATAGCATATCAAAATGTTCATCTCAGAGAGTACATCATTCCATTCGATTGCATCATTTTCATTTGAGTAATCTTGATGCCCAAAATGCTGTTAGAAGAGGGCTACTTGAGTTAATTGTCAGATCTGCTAGTCCATTTAGCTTTTTGTCATTTTTGCCATGATTAATGTGTGCATGATATGCCCTGATGCTCTACATGTGTTTTGTTAAGGGTTTTGTCATATTTCCAGAGGTGCAACCCATGTATTTTTGTGATGTGTGAGGTGACTTGTGCAAGCTTGCAAAGTGGTGCACTTGCTAATTCTGTTTTCAGGGACTTAGCATTTCCACTAAGTCCTTGAGCTGTTTATCTCATGATACCATATGTTCATGTTGTTTCCTAGTGATCCGTGCCTCTTTTAAGGATGATCAGTAAGGATGTTTTGTTAATATTGTAGTGCTCTATCCATCCATGTCTTTGTTTGCAATTATGGAGCACCCTAGTTTGAGTCAATCGAGCTCTACTTTTGCTACTTTGTGAATCTAGGCAGATTGTCAACTTGTTTGCAATTTTGCCGATGTTGTTGTAGTTGATCCGTGCATGCTATGCTATTGTTCTTGCCATGTCTAGCTTGCATTTTGTGCCTTCTTGATGGGTGTATGCTTAGATTGTCATGATTTTCTCTGTAGTGAGTGCATCGAGCTCGTAAACATGCCTACTTGAGTTATATTTCAGCATGTGCCAGTTTTCACTAAGTCTGAAAACTGATTATGTTTTTGCTATGTTCACATGCTTGCAATTGTATTTTCTGATCCCTTTTGGCTCAAGGTCACTAAGGGACTTTTGTTATGCTCTTTGAGTAGCTCCATGCCATGCTTTACTTTGCCATGTTCAGGTCCTTTAGCATGTAGTTTTGTTGATCCGAAGAGGGCTACCTGATCTGAAAATCCAGACAAGTGTTAATTTCACTAAGTCTGAGATCTGTTTGTCATATGCATTTTTGCCATGCTTGTTTGAACCTGTTAATGGATGAATTGGCCGTAGCTCAGTGCTAGACTTTTGTTAAGCATCATGAATGCATCCCTGCCATGTATTTTGTTGTCATGTTTGGGTGCTGTAGCATGTTCATTTCATTGCATTTAGATGCCTACTTGCTGTAAATCGTAGACCGGTGTCATATTTGAATTGCTTGCCATTTCCAAACCGTAACTCCGATTCCGACGTTCTTTATATCGTTTTCAAGCAATTTCATCTCATCTTTCCAGTGGCACACTTGGATTTCTAAGTTGAGGCCAGGTTCATGCATTTCCTGTCATATCTTGCATATGCATCGCATACCGCATACCGCATATCATATCATGTTCATGTGTTGGTTGTTTACTATGTTGTGTGCTTCTTTTCCAGTGTTTGCTTCTTCGGTTTGGTTCCGTTAATGTCGCGTTTGTGAGGAACCGTTCGACTACGTCCATTTGTCCTCTTCATGGACTCGTTCTTCTTCCTTGCGGGATTTCAGGCAAGATGATCATACCCTCGAAATCACTACTATCTTTGCTTGCTAGATGCTCGCTCTTTTGCTATGCCTATGCTGCGATACCTAGCACTTGCTTATCCTGCCTCCTATATTGTTGAACCAAGCCTCTAACCCACCTTGTCCTAGCAAACCATTGATTGGCTATGTTACCGCTTTGCTCAGCCCCTCTTATAGCATTGTTAGTTGCAGGTGAAGATTGAAGTTTGTTCCTTGTTGGAACATGGAGATGTTGTTCCTTGTTGGAACATGTTTAGTTGTTGGGATATCACTATATATCTTATTTAATTAATGCATCTATATACTTGGTAAAGGGTGGAAGGCTCGCCCTTATGCCTGGTGTTTTGTTCCACTCTTGCCGCCCTAGTTTCCGTCATATCGGTGTTATGTTCCCGGATTTTGCGTCCCTTACGCGGTTGGGCTATAATGGGAACCCCTTAACAGTTCACCTTAAGTAAAGCTCTTCCAACAATGCCCAACATTGGTTTTACCATTCGCCACCTAGCCTTTTTCTTTCCCTTGGGTCGGCCAGCCCAAGGGTCATCATTATTTTACCCCCCCCCCCCGGGCCAGTGCTCCTCTGAGTGTTGGTCCAACTGAGCAATGTCCGAGGCTACCAGGGGCAACTCTGGGCTGGCTTACCCGACGTCTTGCTCATCTGAGTGTGCCCTGAGAAAGAGATATGCGCAGCTCCTATCAGGATTTGTCGGCACATTCGGGCGGTGTTGCTGGTTTAGTTTTACCCTGTGGAAATGTCTTGTTGTACCGGGATACCGAGTCTGATCGGAAGGTCTTGGGTGGAGGTCTATTCCTTCGTTGACCGTGAGAGCTTGTGATGGGCTAAGTTGGGACACCCTGCAGGGATTTGAACTTTCGAAAGTCGTGCCCGCGGTTATGGGCAAATGGGATTTTGTTAATGTCCGGTTGTAGAAAACCTAAAGTCGACCTTAATTAAAATGAATCAACTGCGTGTGTAACCGTGATGGTCTCTTTCCGGCGGGGTCCGGGAAGTGAACACGGTTGGTGGAGTTATGCTTGACGTAGGTTGTTATAGGATCACTTCTTGATCATACTTTTATTGACCGTGCTTTGCCTTCTCTTCTCACTCTCATTTGCGTATGTTAGCCACCATATATGCTAGTAGCTTGCTGCAGCTCCACCTCATACCTTTACCTTAACCATAAGCTTAAATAGTCTTGATCATGAGGGTGCGAGATTGCTGAGTCCCCGTGTCTCACAGATACTTCCAAAACCAGCTTGCAAGTGCCGATGAGTCCGTGCAGACATTCACATTAAAGACAATGACAAGAGAAGACATCGCGTGAAGACTATGGAGCGCGAAGACTTAGCAGTTTCGTCGTTCTGTGTTTTTCTTTGTTGAGTCATAGGAACCACCGCACTGTTAAGTGGGGTCCAAGTGAACCAGTCAGAATGACTGAAGTGATGCTTAACCAAAATCCTATGTCTTCGAGTGAAGACTATGAGAGCAAATCTTGCCTAGAGTTGGATAAGTCAGCTTTTCTTGTAGCCCAAGTAAAGTTGACGTGTGTGTTTGAAATCTGACCATTGGAACACGTGTTAGTTCCTTAGTGACTGAGGGTCATTTCGGACAAATCAGGTCGGGTTGCCTAGTGGCTATAAATAGCCCACCCCCTATAACCATAAACGGTTGGCTGCTCAGAGTTAGTGTACGACTTTTGTCGTTTGAGAGCAACCCACCTTGAAGCCTTTGAGAGAGAATTCCTTGCGAGGATAAAGCCCTAACCACCTAGAACCAAAAAGAGTTAGGCATCACTGAAGTCTTCCTGTCTGTGTGATCTGAAGACTTATTACACTTGAGGACTGTGAATCCTCCAGCCTGTTAGGCGTCGCGTTCTGAGCATCCAAGAGTCATTGTGGATCGCCGGTGAACGAAGTCTGTGAAGGTTTGGAAGTCTACCTTGAAGACTTACCAGAGTGATTGGGCAAGGACTGTGTGTCCTTAGCTCAAGGGGAATAACGTGAAGACGCGGTCTTCTGAGTTGAATCTTAGCCTCCCTAACCAGACGTACAGTTGTCACAACAACTGGAACTGGTCCAACAAATCATTGTCTTCAACGAGTCACTGATTTCATCCTTCCCATTCCTTTACTTACTGTAGGCCCTGGTGAAGTCATTGCGAGATTGCCTTATCTTTTGTCTTCATTGAGTGACTGCTTGTTCTGATTGGCTTCACTATATCTTCCTACCTGATCTTTACTGCCTAGCTACTATTAGTCATTGTGCTTTCACTTCATTGAATACTTGACTATGGTTTGCCTAGTGTAGTCTACCTTCCGCTGCATGGTAATAGGTTTATTTCTATCGTTTGTCTTCGAAACTTCCATGTTTTGACTACTTTCATAAAAATCGCCTATTCACCCCCCTCTAGTCGATCACTAGCACTTTTAGGTACTCCCTTGTTCTGTGTGATTCGGTTTAACCACCTGGAGTTTTAGCTATGTCGACTGCAGGGATAATCAAAGTCTCTGCTGCGATCCCAGTCTTCGATGGAACTGAATATCCCTACTGGAAAAATAAGATGCGCATGCATCTTGAAGCCATTGATGTCGACCTATGGTATGTCGTCAAGAATGGCGTTCCCAAGGCTGGTGAAGGTGTCATCGCTGCTGATGTCAAGAAGTTCATTCAACTGGACTCCACTGCCAAGAACATCATCTATGGTCATCTGACCAAAGGACAGTATGGCCATGTGAGTGCTTCGGAAACATCTAAGCTAGTCTGGGACTGGCTCTCCAAGGTCAACGAAGGCGTCTCAACCCAGAGAGATTAGAGAATCAGTGTTCTTTGCAACCTCTTCAACCGCTTCAATAGAAATGACAATGAGAATGTCCAGCTCACATTTGATCGACTCACTGACATCACAAATGAGCTTCAAGCCCTCGACGCTACTGAGATCACCAAGCATGAAGTCGTCAAGACACTCCTGAGATCACTTGACAGCTCGTTTGACACCCTAGCCCCAATGATTCAAGAACGTCCTGACTTCAAGACACTCGATCCGTCTGACATACTTGAGAGGCTCAACACACATGAGTTTCAGCTTTCTGAGAAAAGAGACATCTACGGTCCCAACTATGGGCGAACTCGTGCCTTGAAGGAAAAAGATGTCTCCTCATCTGAAGAAGAATCTGACAGCAGTTCTGATGATCCTGAAGACATTGGAAAGGAGCTTGCTATGCTTGTGAAGAAGTTCCAAAATTTCACCAAGAAGAAAGGCTTCAGAAATTCCTCACGATCAAGCTCAAGGAATGATGAAGTTTCTGCTCATGACTACAAGAATAGAACATGCCACAAGTGCAAGAAACCTGGCCACTACATCTCTAAGTGTCCGCAGTGGGACAATGAGAACAAGAAGAAAAAGAAGAGCAAGGAGTATGATTCTGACGACAAGAAGAAGAAGAAATACTCAAAGTCTTCTTCCAAGTCTTCCTCAAAGTCTACATCACACAAGAAGAGCTCATCTGGCAAGGCTCGTGCGTTTGTTGGCAAGGAAATGGATTCAGAGGAGGAGTCTGCTTCTGAGGAGGCGGAGGTGGAGTCTGAGGAGGAGTCCGATTCTAGCGTGGCAAGTCTGGCTACAGCCTAGTTGCCAAGTCCATCTTCAACATTGAAGACAATGACTCCGTCACCAACGCCGATGCTAATGACAAGGACAACTCCACTCCCACCTACTGCTTCATGGCACGCGGTGCCAAGGTAAACTCACGCGCCACTCACTATCAAACATCAAGTGAAGATGACTCTTATTGTGGTTCCAAACCCAGCTACAAAACACTTGCTAAAATTGCAACTGAACAACAGAAAGCTATGGAACATATTCAAAAACTATTAGACAAAAGCGATGACCTATTAGACGCTGAAATGACTCGATCTCAGTCCTTAATAGAAGGCATAAAAAATCTTCATGTTAAGTATGAGGAACTTGAAAGTCGTCATGAAACGCTCTCAACAACTCATGAAAAGCTTTCCTATGATTATCTTTAAAGGAAACAAGATCTTGAGAAATTGAGAGCAGCTCATGAAGATCTTCAAAAGGAAAACGAGTCACTTCGTGCCAAACAGACCAGTTCCGCTCAGGAAGGATTTGAACCACCATGTCTTAAATGCATTGGGCGTGATAACGCTACTTCTGTTGCTGAATGTTCTACTGCTGCTACTGTTGCAATATCTTCAACTGCTGATGTGGTAACTAACCCCTCTGCTGAGGATGCCACTGCTATTGCTGATGAGAATGCTAGGTTGAAGACATTGCTTGAAACAGGGATGTTCAAAAGTCTCAAAGGGCATCAGACACTATGTGATGTTCTCAAAAGGCAGTTCCTGAACCAAAACCCTAGGAAAGAGGGTGTTGGGTTCGAAAGGAAAATGAATGCTGATGGCTCTTACTGGAAACCTGAGCAGTACCCCAAAACCACATGGGTTGCTGCAAAGGAACCTTCAGCGGATCCATCCACCCTATCTGGCTTCACTTGTGCTAATCCCATTGTTATTGATGAATCCTTTGATGCAAACTATAAACTGTTTAAGAATCAGAATGGTGAAGTATTTGCTAGGGATATTGGTACTAACTGCAGGAATGGGCCGCCTATGAAGAAAGTCTGGATGCCGAAAAGATGTTTGGAGAATCTTCCTGTGAATGTCGTCATGACACCACACATGAAGAAGACAAACCCTAGACCACAGGCTTCATACGGTCCAAAGGCTTCATACAGACAGAGGACTCACCTGAGTCGCACTAACGCAAATGTTTTGCAGGGAAACCTTACTCAGGCCTATGAACATGAGCGTGTTTCATCAAACCGCCATGTTCATAAGACCAAGAACTACTCTGCTTATTCTTACGAGTACTATTGTCCTCCTACAAGACTTTTTGCTAAGGCTCCAAAGCCAAAGTTCTCAGATGTTGCACTTAGACTTATTGCTTCAAAGCCACCCTTGAAGATGTGGGTGGCTAAGAAAGCTTAACTCTCTTTTGCAGGGAAAGGTCTCCAGCCGAAAACCAAAATCGTCTGAAGCTATTGCTGGGGACCTTAAACATCTAGTAGGGCGTAAGATCAAATGCCCAAATGGTCTTATTATGTATTTTGTTCCTGAGTCGCTTGCTACTTGTCCTATCAGTCCTAACCTTGATCTAAGCTTTCATAATACACTTGCTCGTCAAATGTTTATGCTTCACAATTCTCTTCGTGAAGCCAATCCCCCTAACTGCACTGTAGGGTACGACACCAGCTACTTCAGAATGGATTATTGATAGTGGGTTTACTAATCACATGACTGGCAAGCGAAGTCTTCTTATGGACTCAACCTTACGTCCATCTGACAAAAGTCACATCACATTTGCTGACACTGGTAAAAGCAAGGTATTGGGTCTAGGTAGAGTTGCAATCTCAAGGGATCAACACATGGATAATGTCATGCTTGTTGAATCCCTTGGTTTCAACTTAATGTCTATCTCAATGCTTTGTGATTTAAACATGATTGTGATGTTTGGAAAATATCGTTGCCTTGTTCTAATGGAATCTGACAAGTCTCTAGTTTTTGAAGGGTATCGGAAAGATGATTTGTACATGGTAGATTTCTCAGCAGGACCACAACTTGCCGTATGTCTTCTAGCAAAAGCTTCAGAATGCTGGCTCTGGCATCGGAGGCTAGGGCATGATGGCATGAGGAACTTGCACACTCTTGCAAGAAAGAAGCATGTCATAGGCATCGAGGGCGTCAAGTTCAAGAAGGATCACTTATGCGGTGCCTGTGAAGCAGGAAAGATGACGAGGGCCAAGCATCCCTCGAAGACAATCATGACAATGACTCAACCCTTCGAACTGCTCCACATGGACCTTTTTGGTCCCACCCATTACTCAACTCTTACTACTACTGCTTTTCTATATGGCTTTGTCATTGTTGATGATTATTCAAGATATACTTGGGTGCATATAATCCTCTACAAGACTGAAGTGCAGGATGTCTTCAGACGCTTCGCCAATCGAGCCATGAACAACTATGGCGTCAAGATAAAGCACATCAGAAGTGACAATGGCACTGAATTCAAGAACACTGGCCTAGATACATATCTTGATACTTTGGGCATCACACATGAATTCTCAGCTCCATACACGCCGCAGCAGAATGGCGTCGTGGAACGCAAGAACAGAACACTTATTGAGATGGCCCGGACAATGCTTGATGAATACAAGACTCCAAGAAAATTCTGGCCAGAAGCCATTGATACTGCATGCCATATCATCAACCGTGTTTATCTTCACAAGCTTCTCAACAAGACATCCTATGAGCTCCTTACTGGCAAGAAGCCAAATGCCAGTTACTTCAGAGTATTTGGTGCCAGGTGCTGGATCAAGGATCCACATCACACTTCAAAATTTGCACCAAAAGCACATAAGGTTTTATGCTTGGATATGGAAAGGATTCGCACTCCTACAGAGTCTTCAACCTCTTTCACTATAAAGTGGTTGAAACAGTGGATGTGCGGTTCAATGAGACTAACGGCTCACAATGAGAGCACCTGCCAAATGTGTTAGATGAAGTTTCATCCAGTGAATTAATCAAACTTATGGGAACTGGAGAAATCATACCATCTGAAGCTCAGCCTGAAGAGGAACTTATCATCTCCGCACCCGATCAACCTGAAGACAATCCTTCTAACGATGACAATGATCAGCAAGAGCAAAATCTTTGTCCTGTACATCCTTGTGTTGCAAATGAAGTACAGATTGAGAGAATAATTGATAGCATCAATGCACCAGGTCCACTCACTCGTTCAAGGCACAACTAGCAAATTTCTGTGGGCACTTCGCATTCGTCTCAATATCTGAACCTAAGAAAGTTGATGAAGCCTTCATGGAACCTGAATGGATTCAAGCTATGCAAGAAGAGCTTCAACAGTTTGAGCTGAATAATGTATGGGAACTGGTTAAGCGTCCTGGTCCTCGTAAGCACAATATAATAAGCACTAAATGGATATATCGCAACAAACACGATGAGCATGGTCAAGTTGTCAGAAACAAAGCTCGTCTCGTTGCTCAAGGATACACTCAAGTTGAAGGGATTGACTTCGATGAAACATTTGCTCCTATGGCTAGGCTTGAAGCCATACGCATACTGCTGGCCTATGCAAATCATCATAACATTCTTCTGCATCAAATGGATGTGAAGAGCGCTTTTCTCAATGGCAAGATTGAAGAAGAAGTGTATGTTGCACAACCACCTGGCTTTGAAGATCCAAAACATCCTGACATGGTGTACAAGCTCAACAAGGCACTGTATGGTCTCAAACAAGCCCCTTGGGCTTGGTATGACACACTCAAAGACTTCCTGAAGAGCAAAGGCTTCAAACCTGGTTCCCTCGACCCCACTCTCTTCACGAAGACATATGATGGTGAACTGTTTGTGTGCCAAATATATGTGGATGAAATTATCTTCGGCTGCACCAATCAGAAATACACTGACGAGTTTGGATACATGATGCAAGAGCAATATCAGATGTCCATGATGGGTGAGCTGAAGTTCTTCCTTGGTCTTCAAATATGTCAGCAACGCAACGACATCTTTATATCTCAAGAGAAATACCTCAAAGATTGCCTGAAGAAATTTGGGATGCAAGATTACAAAGGCTTCACGACACCAATGCCAGCCAAACATTATCTGGGTCCCGACGACAATGGTAAAGAGTTCGATCAAAAGGTATACCGCTCCATGATTGGTTCCTTGCTTTATTTATGTGCATCTAGGCCAGATATCATGCTTAGTGTTTGCATGTGTGCCCGGTTCCAAGCGGCACCAAAGGAATCACATCACTTAGCTGTGAAGCAAATTCTCAGATATCTGGCTCACACCCCAACACTAGGATTATGGTATCTAAAGGCCTCAGAGGTTGATCTAGTTGGATTCTCGGATGCTGATTATGCTGGTGACAAGGTGGATCGCAAGTCTACATCAGGCACATGTCATTTTCTGGGATGATCACTTGTATGTTGGTCTTCAAAGAAGCAGAACTGTGTATCTCTCTCCACTGCTGAATCTGAATACATTGCTGCTGGATCTTGCTGCGCCCAGCTTCTATGGATGAAGCAAACAATCAAAGACTATGGCATTCATCTGAAGCAAGTGCTGCGACAATGAAAGCGCCATCAAGATTGCCAACAATCCAGTTCAGCACTCGAAGACAAAGCACATTGAAATTCATCATCACTTTCTCAGAGATTATGTTATGAAGGAAGATATTGATATCATACACGTCAACACTGAAGAGCAATTGGCAGATATCTTCACCAAGCCCTTGGATGAGAAGAGGTTTTGCAAGTTACGATGTGAGCTAAATATCTTGGAATCCTCAAATGTCCTGTGATCAGGCACACATCCTAACACTTAAGCATGTTGATGACATAGATGTGCAACACACGAAGTAAAGTATATCTTCAATCAATGAAGACTTACATTCTGAGTGTGAATACATTAACGTGGAATTTGACTTCGGAGCGCCACGATAATTGTGCGCCGTGTCTGGGTCTAATACTTCCTATACGGTGGGTAACGCCACCACCAAATTCTTCTGTTTGAAGTGTTTTACTCATGGCGTTACATTTGCTATGTCTTCACATTTGGTTTGTCTTCAATTTCAACTTGTCTTCATGATTATCTTCACTATGTTGATTTGATTGTCTTCTGATATATACATATTAGTGTGCTGTCCTCTACATCATTCACTTATAGCTATGTCTTCCTTGTTGAATCTTTTGAACTAAGTGAATGTGATCGGACCCTAATCTCTCTATGCTTTCTATCTCAAACTCTATCTGTCCAAATCATATGCATTCTATTGAAATTGTCGAATGTCTTCTCCGTGTCCTTGTCAACAGAAGATACAGAGACAAACATTAAGTATGTTTTAAATGCTCTATCCTTATTGCCTGAAATCCGGAGAAGCCGGAACGACCATCCGACAGTTCGGGCGGGCGTGGGAACGTGGGACAACTCCGAGTATGTTGCATGCTTGCCACGTGTCCCTCAGATGTGAACCGCCAGGGGCACCTGCGTAATTACGTTGTGCTGCATACTTCCCTATAAATACATGTCCCCTGCGGTCAAGAAAACCTTCTTCCACCTCTCCACCTCGTCCAAACCCTAGCGCCACCGCTAGCTCTCGACGACGCCGGCGACAAAGCGCTTAGCTGCCGCAACTTCACCGACGCCGTCCTCACGCCGGCCGCAGTCTTCGTCCTCTCCGCCGCCGCCGTAGGTGTCCTCCGTCGCCAAGTTAGGGCACAGTGGATTGAACTTCTCGGTCTCCTACTCTTCCCATCTAGCAGTTCATTGTGTGATAAATAAAACTCTCTTTTTACCATCTTTTTGATCCTAAGAAATTCATCCTGTTTACCGAAAGTGGTTTCTGCCTACTCAATACTAGATCTATCTTGTCTGCATCTCATATAATGCCTAGTATATTCACTTAAGCTTCATAACAAGTTAGATTCCTCACTTGTACCTATTCCTGGATTCGTACAAATCTGGAACCAACTCCAAACACATAAGTGAATGTCTTCGCACCATGAGGTCAATGTCTTCAAACTGATTTATCTTCAAAATCTTCTGAGAATGCATATGACCTCTCCCCTTCCCTCACATCTCTAATGCTGTCACAGGTACATGTCCGTGGGAGAATCCCTTGATTCTCATAGTCTTCATTCGTTTGCAGAATTCTTACAGCATCACATTAACTCTCCCGAAGCCAGTTCCTGTTCGACCAGCAAGCGGAAGCCTTTGAACGTGTTGACGCCATTCAGTTTGAAGTCCATGGCTACAGAGAAATCAGCAAGGAAGGGTGGTAGACAGCGTCGAGGGGGAACATCAAGAGATCTGCCTGATGACCTCTTAGAGCTGTACAAGACAGATCCAGAAGAGGATTACAATCAGCGCAAGACACGAATCCAATGGATTCGAAGATATTGGGCCGAACAATGGTTTAAATACAAGTTTGTGACCTAGGAGTAGACTTCCAGCATGCAAAGGCATCGGCCAAGGAAAACAAGAAGTCATTGGGACTAGACTTCAACCCTGGTCCTTCTGCTCCCCGGGCCGACGGCACACGCGGTGCTGAACCCAATATCATCGAACTGTTCTACAACATTGATGGCCTTATCACTCACATTTCTGTTCAAGGTGCCAAAGTAGATCATTCTGATGATGATGCCGACACCGATGAAGCCCCAGCTCCTGCTCCAAAGCCGCAGAAGCAAAAGAAGGCTAGAGCTTCAAAGTCAGCTGCTGCTCCAAAAGCTTCACGTGTGAAGCCACTGGCTACTGCACCTCCTGAAGATAGTGTGCAGTCTGAAGATCTATCACGTATCTAGAAGACGGAGATGAAAAAGAATACTGATCAGGCATTGACCCATGCTGCCATTCTACGAGACGAACACATTGATCTGTCCAGTGATGAAGATCTTGTAGATGACACTCTTGAGCAACAGATTAAGAGCAAGGAAGAAGCATAAATCTTCAATGATTTGCCTCTCTTTGACGTGGCAATCATCCACAACTTCATTGATGAGTGGTTTGAAACCGCCAATCTCAGCTTTGACGATCTTTAACTTCCAATTGGCCTCAGCGTCTCTTTCACTTGCGCCATTGCTTCTGAGCTAGCTCTAGCTCAGCGCATCGTTGAACTGAAGCAAAAGATTGACTATGAGAAAGCTCAGTTCAAGAAGCACATGGCAAATCTCAGCGTGCAAGATGTCAAAAACTTCAAGGTTATGCTGCACGAGCTCAAGGAAGCCTTTCTCAAGAAACGAGAAGAAGTTAAAGGTTCTCGTGAGCGCATGAAGAGTCTGGCTGACAAGTGCGTGCAAGCCTACAATGAAGCTGAAAAGCGCAAGGCTCTTGGGCGTCCTGGCATCGACCCCAGAATGGCTGCAAAGAAGAAGAAGAAGCCATCGACTGACAGATCTGCACCCTCAAGGCAGGAAGAACCTCGCATTGTCTTCCCAAGCAGCATGTCCGGCTCGAAGCCAAAGGTCACTTCCACCGCTTCAGAACCGAAGAAGACAAGGGCTGCCGAGGCTGAAGCCAGAAAGAGGAAAAACCCCGACGCTTCTGATGTCGCTCCCTCCAAGAAGAAGCGCAAAACCAAGAAAGATCGGGCTGCTCCCACAGAGCCCCTTGTTGTCGAGCCCATCTCGATTGCTCGTCCTAACTCTTCGCATCAAGAAAGACGGATGATAGTTCATGAGCCTGCTTCCACAGAGGCTCCTGAAGCTGAAAACTTTTCAGAAGTTGCCCCCACCGCTGCTGAAGACATTGGTCACCATGACAATGTTGAAGATGATGTAGTTCTTCCTTAGATCGAGCACAACTTGGTATCATCGCCTGTTCTCACAAACAGCGAACTCATCAGTATTGGTCGTCCTCTGACGCCAATTGCTCAGGATGCATCATGGGCTGATCACCCACAACAACAAGAAACCCCTAGTACTCCCCAACAACAAGTCACCCCACCAGTGCAAGAAGAAGAAGATGACTTTGAGGCCCATCCAACTCCATCTTCACAGGCGTCGCCAGCGTTAGGCAGGCTTCACAAAGGTCCAAGGCCCCAAGTCCCTCTTACGAGCGCTCCAGAAGGAGAAGTGCACCACCAATCTGTTGCACGTCAAGTGTTCCCAAAAGCCACTCCTACTGTGAATGTCTCCAAGTCTGAAGTTAAAGTTGCTGAAGACAATCCGGCTGCATTAGCCGAAGAAAAACAAGCAGAAGAATGTGTCCCTACTCCCCCCATCACTGAAGAAGATGTTCCTAAAGTGAACATGTCAGTGACCGACCCTCCAGCTCCTCAAGTGGAGGTTGAGAATCTTGAGGCTGCCACCACTAACACCACTAAAGCCAATGACATGGTCATGGCTGAAGATAGTGTGGAGCCTGCACCTAACACTGTGCCAGAAGCCAATGAAGCCAATGATGCAGCTGCAACAGATGTGCAGCCTGACGCCTCTATTGATGCCACTGCTCTTGTTCCGCCACCAAGGCCACATACTATTGAGCAAGCATACAACTATGGTCAGCTCACCACTGTCAAATGGCCTCTTCTTGTTCCTCCACCTGCTGCTGGTCCCCAATTTGACTATCACGTTGAGCGCAGGCCTCGGGTTCATAAGCCAATGCCAAGGCTGCCTAGGTTTCCAGGCACTGCATCTGCACTCGGATCATTCAATATCAATGGCTTCAAAGCACACAACACCTTCTTCAATAGCGCCAAGAACCCCTACTCTAAGGCAAGAATATCTTCTGATCGGTTCTGGAGCTATCAGCAGCGCAGTTATTACTTATGCATCTTGTATAATCAAGTTCGCATTTTTCCCCATATGCGTATTGACACTGATGCCATAACTGGTCTGCCCTGTTTGGAAGAAGCGCTAGATTGCTTCAGAGAATCTAGCTTGTTGCAGTTCATCACTGACAAGGAGCACTGGAACGAAGAATTGCTGCTCCAATTCTATGTCACTCTTCATATTCATGGCTACAACAGGGATCCGAAGACTTGGGTCCTTGAGTGGATGACAGGCAATGTTCATCACGAAGCCAAAGCCTTTGATACCATTGAGCTCACTGGCCTGCCCACTCCAGGAGATCTTTATGAACCTGGTTGTCAGCTTCACAGTGCTGCTATGGGAAGCATTTTTCACAAGCCTGAACCGAACATGAGTCAGATGCTTAGCATGATGAAGCCTTTGCCTCCAGATGCTGAATATCCTAAGGAGTTCTTTGTTAAAGACCTTGAGTATCCGCCACGCACTATCTATCACATTATAAGGCGAACTCTCTGGCCCATCAAAGGACATTCTCCACATGCAAAGCTGGAAGGTGCAATGAAGACTTTGGTCTTCCATATTCTTCACGGCAAAAGCTTCAATGCACAAGACTTCTTCATCTGCCAACTTGCTGCATCAGGATCTGCTCTCTTTGGCTTGAAGTTTTACGCTCCATGGATTATGCGTGTGATCAAACTACACTCAGCTGTCACCTATCAGCCCTCTGCTCGCAATCATCAGATTTTTCTGCCTGACGTCGATATGTCAGTTGAAGCCATCTATCCAGAGCCTACCAAGGAGCCCCTTAGTCTTCAGAATGCTGATAAGCAAAGTTTCTCGCAACACATTGAAGGCGACCCAACAGTCACTCGTGTTTATCCTCTGGCTGGTACTACCCGTGCACCTCATCATGCCCTCACTGAAGCCACTGAAAGCACCATTGCACAACGGCCCAAGAAGCGATCTCGTGTTCTCAATGACCGAGAGCTTCTGGTTGCCCTTCATTAGAAACATGATAAGCATCATGACTGGCTGAAGCGCCAAATGCAAAGCCTCTTGGTGGATGTAAACAGGATTCGCAACCTTGCCACCAAGAATGCCTTTGTCGCCCATGAAACTTGTCGGCGTACATGGAAAGGGCTGATGCTTATGTGTTCTGAAGATGATCTTCAAGATGATGGTTTCTCTGAACGCTTCAAGTTTGACTCAACACCTCCGAGAAGGACTGTGCTGCGGCGTACTCCGTCTCTTGAAGACTCTGAGTTGTCCTCCTCTGCTGCAACAGTGAATGCACGTGTCATCGATGATGAAGACGATACTACTTCACCACCTTCAGCGCGAATCACCACTGCACCGAGTTCGTCTGCACCGCCAACCAACTCCAACGACCATGCTGCTTCACCAGCTCCTCAAGGGAACAAGTAGGTGCTCTATGTCTTCAAACCTTTTTGGTCCTTACTGACAAAAGGGGAGAAGCATATGAGTTTGATAGTCTTCAAGCGGGTCCATATGGGCGGTGGTTTTATATTTTGCCTAGTGTTTACAACTCTCCCTTTCTGATACATTTGGTTCTTTGAGTTGTAACACTTAAACTAGATGGTCGTCTGCTACTTGTTTGCTATTCTGTGATGCGATGATAAATTCCGCATGTGCGATGATAACTTCTGCACTTAGGTTATTCTGCAGACGTCCATTTTTCATTATGCATGTCATTATCTTCACATACTTTTCATGCATGATGAATTGTCATCATAAGTTGAAGAGGATCTCCACAAGTACAACCTGCCATGTGCATTTGCATACCAAAAGCAAATTACTTATATGCACATCTTCAGGGGGAGCCTTTGCCACTTATGAAGACAATCCCCTATCCTTTACAATTTCACATACTTTATTTCCCGTTGAAAACTTCAACTAGTTTGTCATCAATCACCAAAAAGGAGGAGATTGTAAGTGCATCTAGTGCCACCCCTAGTTGGTTTTGGAGTATTGACGACAAACCTAGTTGAGGGACTAATGTGTTTGTGAGAATTGAAGGATAACACAGGTAGAAGTCCCTCATTGATTCGGTTTTCCTACCAGAGGTGACCCCTAAAAATGTATGAAGACATTGAAGTCAAAGGTGGTATGTGAAGACATTCACATTAAAGACTATGACAAGAGAAGACATCGCGTGAAGACTATGGAGCGCGAAGACTTAGCAGTTTCGTCGTTCTGTGTTTTTCTTTGTTGAGTCATAGGAACCACCGCACTGTTAAGTGGGGTCCAAGTGAACCAGTCAGAATGACTGAAGTGATGCTTAACCAAAATCCTATGTCTTCGAGTGAAGACTATGAGAGAAAATCTTGTCAAGAGTTGGATAAGTCAGCTTTGCTTGTAGCCCAAGTAAAGTTGACGTGTGTGTTTGAAATCTAACCGTTGGAGCACGTGTCAGTTCCTTAGTGACTGAGGGTCATTTCGGACAAATCAGGTCGGGTTGCCTAGTGGCTATAAATAGCCCACCCCCTACAACCGTAAACGGTTGGCTGCTCAGAGTTAGTGTACGACTTTTGTCGTTTGAGAGCAACCCACCTCGAAGCCTTTAAGAGAGAATTCCTTGCGAGGATAAAAGCCCTAACCACCCAGAGCAACCCACCCAGAGCCAAAGAGAATTCCTTGCGGCGGTGGAGGGCTGGTAGCGCTGGCGGTGGCGGCTAGAAACCCTAGCCCGTCGCTCGGGACGAGGGGATTTTCCCTCGAGGAGTTTTTGCTGTCGATGGTACGAGGAGATTTTTCTTATCGGCATCGAATCGTTTTCACTAGGGAGTGGCAAAGGTGGGTAAATAACCCTCAACTCTCAGGTAAGTTAGCAAAACGGTCTGCTGAGAAGCTGGACAAGTTGGGGTATGTGGGCTGCGGGATTTGCACTAGAAGAAGTTGCAACTTCTTACGAATCTGCTTTCCTGGGAACACCCTTTGGTACAGATTATAGCTTTTGGGCCTAGAAGTTGGAAGTTGAAGTCCAACCAAACACAGCCTCTCTAAAAGCTGCTGTGAGCTGTGAGCTGTGAAAAAGCTGCTGTGAACTTTTAGCTGTGGAAAAGCTGGAAGTCGTTTGGCTAAAACAGATGTGAAACTGCAGATTTGACTGTGAATTGTCTGTAATGACCCTGGACAATAATTCAATATTTTTATGTGCAACTTGACCGTAAAATAGTGATATATACATTGGTAGGCAATAGAACGACCGTTTTGCAAAGAAAAATTATGACAATTTAGATGATTCACAGCTAACACATACGAATTCAACGATTATACTTCCAAGTTGCATACTACATATTATATATAAATAGATATTGACCCCATAATTATATTACAAAAGGCATGCACCATATAATATACATATGGTTCGCATGATGATGACCTCCATCAAGATAGCTAACCTATGTTGCTATCGCAAGACAACCATCGGCTATCCTACTACAAATAGTATCCATGGTATCTTCGTTCTCCTCCTCTTCAACGGGATCCACTTGTGATGGTGCTACTTCCCATCGTAGCACTCGAGGTACATACTCATCATCGGCATCACATTTATCAAAAAATTTATCACTCAACTTGCTATCACGAATGAAGTTGTGCAATGCCATGCAAGCAATGATGATATGCTTTTGCATACGAGGTGAGAAACTTAGGACCCCTTACAACACAAGCAAATATGATTGTATAAGCAAATAAGGTTCACAACACAAGCAAATACGGTTCACAACATAAGAAAATAAGTTTCTACACTGAAAGCAAATGTAGTTCTACAACATGAGTACATATGGTTCACAACACGTGCTTCAACATCTACTTCTGATGCTCCCTCTCCAGATAATCAAGCCTCCCTTATTTTTTTTTCAAGAAGACTGAAGATTTCCCTAAAGTTAGGCTTCACTATAAGAGTGAGGGTTGTGTGCATGAGAGCAGTTTTTCTTTCACACCACAATCTTTCACCAACTTCATAACCTCCGAAATGGTAGGGACAAGGTTGGTTGGATGAGGAGCCGATGATGCTTCAACACTAGAGGTTATCTTCTCCACTCCACTTTCTATCTTCTCACATGTCTGCTTGTACAATCGTAAGAAGGGACTCTTCTCTTCCTTCTCCTCATTTTTTATTGAAGGTTGCTTGCGCTTCTTGCTTGCTTTCGGTTTCTTCAGAGATGCCAACTTCATTTCATCACTATCATCGGGTTTCTTCAAAGGAACCGCATTATCATCACTTGATTCATCAGACGATATATCTCCAGCACAAGAAGCACTAGCCCCTGTGACATGTACTTTGTGGAATATGACATGTAAATCTTCAAGGTGCTTTGGACCCTCTCGTTTGAACTTCAAATGATTGCATTTCTTTCCCGTCCTCTCTTGGCATCTCTGAAAATGAAAGTAGAAATCAGGTAATGCAATCATTGAAAAGCATGCCAAATAAAAAAAGTTGCTACACTTACCACAACATGTTCATCCCACCATTCTTGAGGGCAAACAACGGTTCTCTTTGCATCATCCCATCCAAGCCCGGTTGCTTCATTTTTCAACTCCATGAAAAACACATAGTCATTTTTTATTGCATCCCATTTATTCTTGAATTTATCCTTGGGATACTTCTTTCCCATTCTTGCTTCCCATTTCTCGATAACATTGTCCCAGCCCTTCTTAGTAAAATAACCTAAGGGCCTATTCCCATTTTCAACCTCTTCTCTGAATATTTCTATGACTTTCTTCAGACGTGTATCATCCCACACCGCTTTTTCAGTCATTCTTCAATCAAGCAAAATAATTTTAATACCCTGCCACATGTATAATAGTTGTACCATATGTAAACATCTTCCAACTTATCCATAGAAGAACATAGCAAGCAATCAATGTCAACTAAATTCACGTTAGAAAGGTACTACATAGGCTCCATTCACAACAGAAGCACAAGCAACCTGTACTAGCAAGCAATCTGTACTATCAGTCAATCTGTACACAATTTATCCCAAATACACCACCTACTAGCAAGCAATCTATACACAGGGATGGAAGAGGAGGAAGGCGGGAGTAAGGATGGAGGCTACCTCACCGTGGAGGGCTGCGCAGCTCCGGTTGACGGCGCCGGACGGCCGGCGAGGAAGGGCCACTGGGCGGGCGGCGTACTGCTCAGAGGCGGATGGATACATAGGGGGCGTAGCTCGGGCGGCGGTGGAGAGCCTGCAGCACTGAAGGCGGCGCTGGCGGCGGCGGCGGGGGAGGGCCAGTAGCATTTGCGGCGGCAGCTAGAAACCCTAGCCCGACGCTCGGGACGAGGGGATTTTCCCTTGAGGAGTTTTTGCTGTCGATGGTACGAGGTGATTTTTCTTATCGGCAGCGAATCGTTTTCACTAGGGAGTGGCAAAGGTGGGTAAATAACCCTCAACTCTCAGGTAAGTTAGCAAAACGGTCTGCTAAGAAGCTGGACAAGTTGGGGTATGTGGGTTGCGGGATTTGCACTAGAAGAAGTTGCAACTTCTTATGAATCTGCTTTCCTGGGAACACCCTTTGGTACAGATTATAGCTTTTGGGCCTAGAAGTTGGAAGTTGAAGTCCAACCAAACACAGCCTAAGGCTGTGTTTGGTTGAGCTGCAGATTCTGTAAAAGCTGTTGTGAGCTGTGAGCTGTGAAAAAGCTGCTGTGAACTTTCAGCTGTGGAAAAGCTGGAAGTCGTTTGGCTAAAACAGCTGTGAAACTGCAGATTTGACTGTGAATTGTCTGTAATGACCCTGGACAATAATTCAATATTTTTATGTGCAACTTGACCGTAAAATAGTGATATATACATTGGTAGGCAATAGAACGACCGTTTTGCAAAGAAAAATTATGACAATTTAGATGATTCACAGCTAACACATACAAATTCAACGATTATACTTTCAAGTTGCATACTACATATTATATATAAATAGATATTGACCCCATAATTATATTACAAAAGGCATGCACCACAGAATATACATATGGTTCGCATGATGATGACCTCCATCAAGATAGCTAACCTATGTTGCTATCGCAAGACAAGCATCGGCTATCCTACTACGAATAGTATTCATGGTATCTTCGTTCTCCTCCTCTTCAACGTGATCCGCTTGTGTTGGTGCTACTTCCCGTCGTAGCACTGGAGGTACATACTCATCATCGGCATCACATTTATCAAAAAAATTATCACTCAACTTGATATGACGAATGAAGTTGTGCAATGCCATGCAAGCAATGATGATATGCTTTTGCATACGAGGTGAGAAACTTGGGACCCCTTACAACACAAGAAAATATGATTGTATAAGAAAATAAGGTTCACAACACAAACAAATACGGTTCACAACATAAGAAAATAAGTTTCTACACTGAAAGCAAATGTAGTTCTACAACATGAGTACATATGGTTCACAACACGTGCTTCAACATCTACTTCTGATGCTCCCTCTCCAGATAACCAGGCCTCCCTTCTTTTGTTTCAAGAAGACTAAAGATTTCCCTAAAGTCAGGCTTCACTATAAGAGTGAGGGTTGTGTGCATGAGAGCAGTTTTTTCTTTCACACCACAATCTTTCACCAACTTCATAACCTCCGAAATGGTAGGGACAAGGTTGGTTGGAGGAGGAGCCGATGATGCTTCAACACTAGAGGTTATCTTCTCCACTCCACTTTCTATCTTCTCACATGTCTGCTTGTACAATCGTAAGAAGGGACTCTTCTCTTCCTTCTCCTCATTTTTTATTGAAGGTTGCTTGCGCTTCATGCTTTCTTTTGGTTTCTTCAAAGATGCCAACTTCATTTCATCACTATCATCGGGTTTCTTCAAAGGAACCGCATTATCATCACTTGATTCATCAGAAGATATATCTCCAGCACAAGAAGCACTAGCCCCTGTGACATGTACTTTGTGAAATATGACATGTAAATCTTCAAGGTGCTTCGGACCCTCTCGTTTGAACTTCAAATGATTGCATTTCTTTCCCGTCCTCTCTTGGCATCTCTGAAAATGAAAGTAGAAATCAGGTAATGCAATCATTGAAAAGCATGCCAAATAAAAAAAGTTGCTACACTTACCACAACATGTTCATCCCACCATTCTTGAGGGCAAACAACGGTTCTCTTTGCATCATCCCATCCAAGCCTGGTTGCTTCATTTTTCAACTCCATGAAAAACACATAGTCATTTTTTATTGCATCCCATTTATTCTTGAATTTATCCTTGGGATACTTCTTTCCCATTCTTGCTTCCCATTTCTCGATAACATTGTCCCAGCCCTTCTTAGTAAAATAACCTAAGGGCCTATTCCCATTTTCAACCTCTTCTCTGAATATTTCTATGACTTTCTTCAGACGTGCATCATCCCACACCGCTTTTTCAGTCATTCTTCAATCAAGCAAAATAATTTTAATACCCTGCCACATGTATAATAGTTGTATAATATGTAAACATCTTCCAATTTATCCATAGCAGAACGTAGCAAGCAATCAATGTCAACTAAATTCACGTTAGAAAGGTACTACATAGGCTCCACTCACAACAGAAGCACAAGCAACCTGTACTAGCAAGCAATCTGTACTGTCAGTCAATCTGTACACAATTTATCCCAAATACACCACCTACGAGCAAGAAATCTGTACTCAGGGATGGAAGAGGAGGAAGGCGGGAGTAACGACGGAGGCTACCTCGCCGTGGAGGGCTGCGCAGCTCCGGTCGACAGTGTCGGACGGCCGGCGAGGAAGGGCCACTGGGCGGGCGGCGTACTGCTTAGAGGAGGATGGATACGTAGGGGGCGTAGCTCGGGCGGCGGTGGAGAGCCTGCAGCACTGAAGGCGGTGCTGGCGGCGGCGGTGGAGGGCCGGTAGGGCTGGCGGCGGCTAGAAACCCTAGCCCGTCGCTCGGGACGAGGGGATTTTCCCTCGAGGAGTTTTTGCTGCCGATGGTACGAGGAGATTTTTCTTATCGGCAGCGAATCGTTTTCACTAGGGAGTGGCAAAGGTGGGTAAATAACCCTCAACTCTCAGGTAAGTTAGCAAAACGGTCTGCTGAGAAGCTGGACAAGTTGGGGTATGTGGGCTGCGGGATTTGCACGAGAAGAAGTTGCAACTTCTTACGAATCTGCTTTCCTGGGAACACCCTTTGGTACAGATTATAGCTTTTGGGCCTAGAAGTTGGAAGTTGAAGTCCAACTAAACACAGCCTAGGGCTGTGTTTGGTTGAGCTGCAGATTCTGTAAAAGCTGCTGTGAGCTGTGAGCTGTGAAAAAGCTGTTGTGAACTTTCAGTTGTGGAAAAGCTGGAAGTCGTTTGGCTGAAACAGCCGTGAAACTGCAGATTTGACTGTGAATTGTCTGTAATGACCCTGGACAATAATTCAATATTTTTATGTGCAACTTGACCGTAAAATAGTGATATATACATTGGCAGGCAATAGAACGGCCGTTTTGCAAAGAAAAATTATGACAATTTAGATGATTCACAGCTAACACATACAAATTCAACGATTATACTTTCAAGTTGCATACTACATATTATATATAAATAGATATTGACCCCATAATTATGTTACAAAAGGCATGCACCACAGAATATACATATAGTTCGCATGATGATGACCTCCATCAAGATAGCTAACCTATGTTGCTATCGCAAGACAAGCATCGGCTATCCTACTATGAATAGTATTCATGGTATCTTCGTTCTCCTCCTCTTCAATGGGATCCGCTTGTGTTGGTGCTACTTCCCGTCGTAGCACCGGAGGTACATACTCATCATCGGCATCACATTTATCAAAAAATTTATCACTCAACTTGCTATCACGAATGAAGTTGTGCAATGCCATGCAAGCAATGATGATATGCTTTTGCATACGAGGTGAGAAACTTGGGACCCCTTACAACACAAGAAAATATGATTGTGTAAGCAAATAAGGTTCACAACACAAACAAATACGGTTCACAACATAAGAAAATAAGTTTCTACACTGAAAGCAAATGTAGTTCTACAACATGAGTACATATGGTTCACAACACGTGCTTCAACATCTACTTCTGATGCTCCCTCTCCAGATAATCAAGCCTCCCTTCTTTTGTTTCAAGAAGACTGAAGATTTCCCTAAAGTCAGGCTTCACTATGAGAGTGAGGGTTGTATGCATGAGAGCAGTTTTTTCTTTCACACCACAATCTTTCACCAACTTCATAGCCTCCGAAATGGTAGGGACAAGGTTCGTGGGAGGAAGAGCCGATGATGCTTCAACACTAGAGGTTATCTTCTCCACTCCACTTTCTATCTTCTCACATGTCTCCTTGTACAATCGTAAGAAGGGACTCTTCTCTTCCTTCTCCTCATTTTTTATTGAAGGTTGCTTGCGCTTCTTGCTTGCTTTTGGTTTCTTCAAAGATGCCAACTTCATTTCATCACTATCATCGGGTTTCTTCAAAGAAACCGCATTATCATCACTTGATTCATGAGAAGATATATCTCCAGCACAGGAAGCACTAGCCCCTGTGACATGTACTTTGTGGAATATGACATGTAAATCTTCAAGGTGCTTCGGATCCTCTCGTTTGAACTTCAAATGATTGCATTTCTTCCCCGTCCTCTCTTGGCATCTCTGAAAATGAAAGTAGAAATCAGGTAATGCAATCATTGAAAAGCATGCCAAATAAAAAAAGTTGCTACACTTACCACAACATCTTCATCCCACCATTCTTGAGGGCAAACAACGGTTCTCTTTGCATCATCCCATCCAAGCCCAGTTGCTTCATTTTTCAACTCCATGAAAAACACATAGTCATTTTTTATTGCATCCCATTTATTCTTGAATTTATCCTTGGGATACTTCTTTCCCATTCTTGCTTCCCATTTCTCGATAACATTGTCCTAGCCCTTCTTAGTAAAACAACCTAAGGGCCTATTCCCAATTTCAACCTCTTCTCTGAATATTTCTATGACTTTCTTCAGACGTGCATCATCCCACACCGCTTTTTCAGTCATTCTTCAATCAAGTAAAATAATTTTAATACCCTGCCACATGTATAATAGTTGTACAATATGTAAACATCTTCCAATTTATCCATAGCAGAACATAGCAAGCAATCAATGTCAACTAAATTCACGTTAGAAAGGTACTACATAGGCTCCATTCACAACAGAAGCACAAGCAACCTGTACTAGCAAGCAATCTGTACTATCAGTCAATCTGTACACAATTTATCCCAAATACACCACCTACAAGCAAGTAATCTGTACTCAGGGATGGAAGAGGAGGAAGGCGGGAGTAAGGACGGAGGCTACCTCGCCGTGGAGGGCTGCGCAGCTCCGGTCGACGGCGCCGGCCGGCCGGCGAGGAAGGGCCACTGGACGGGCGGCGTACTGCTCAGAGGCGGATGGATACGCAGGGGGCGTAGCTCGGGCGGCGGTGGAGAGCCTGCAGCACTGAAGGCGGCGCTGGCGGCGGCGGTGGAGGGCCGGTAGCGCTGGCGGCGACAGCTAGAAACCCTAGCCCGTCGCTCGGGACGAGGGGATTTTTCCCTCGAGAAGTTTTTGCTGTCGATGGTACGAGGAGATTTTTCTTATCGGCAGCGAATTGTTTTCACTAGGGAGTGGCAAAGGTGGGTAAATAACCCTCAACTCTCAGGTAAGTTAGCAAAACGGTCTGCTGAGAAGCTGGACAAGTTGGGGTATGTGGGCTGCGGGATTTGCACTAGAAGAAGTTGCAACTTCTTACGAATCTGCTTTCCTGGGAACACCCTTTGATACAGATTATAACTTTTGGGCCTAGAAGTTGGAAGTTGAAGTCCAACGAAACACAGCCTAAAGAAGGTCCACTTGTTCTGTTGTTCGTCAGACTATGAGTACAGTGGTCATGCGGTGGTAATAGAAAGAAGGTGCACACATTGCAAGACGATCTATTATGAATTATGATCAAATTGAGTTGAGAGTGGATAATCCAGATTCCTCGACCATTACAGTAAAATAAAAAATTCACTAGGGAACACCATGGAGAAAGTTAGGGAGGTCCCGTGTCACCCTCGGGCACTGCTCTTTTATGTGGCAAGAAACTCGACTGAACTGAAAAACCTTTTTCAGTTGTCAGTGAAATAGCCAACGTGAGAAATTTAAGCCATGCAATGTTATGTAGACCGTTAGCCTACGTTGTAGCATACGAGATATGAGATAGAGTAGCTCATGACACTGGTAGAAAAAGAGGCTTCCGTCCAGCCCCATTAGTCGCGAAACTGTAGGAACCGCGACTAATGAAGTCTTTAGTCGCGGTTCGGCAGACGAACCGCGACCAAAGGCTTGGGCCAGGGCGCTCGGTGGCCAGCTGGTGCACGTGAGGGGCTTTAGTCGCGGTTGGCCAGGCCAACCGCGACTAAAGGTGCCCAAAGGCCTTTAGTCGCGGTTGGCCTGGCCAACCGCGACTAAAGCTCCTCCCCTATATATACCAGTTCAGCGCACTCACTTAGCCATTTGGTGCCACTTCTCTTCACAAGGGGGTGTAGGTTTGCTTTTGGTTCCTCTTATGCACACAAGGTGTTTGATGAAATGCCCAACAGCGTGAAACAAACATGATATGAAGTGTTGGAGCCACACTTGAGGTTCCTCCTCGATCGCGGTTAGCAACTTGAACCTTTCATGCATGTGTGTCATTGATAAAATATGCATGTGTGTTGTTCATTGTTTAATTTCTATTGTTTATAGCTAGTTACTTTAACAAATGCATGATGGTTAATTATATATTTTATATTATAATAATGCAGATGAATCGGCAATGGATGTACGGTAACCGACTCTCCCGCGAGTTCACTACGGGTTTGAAAGATTTCCTCGTAGTGGCTAATGCGAACAAGCAGAAGGGTTTTGTTATCTGTCCATGTGTTGACTGTAAGAATCAGAAGGGTTACTCTTCCTCAAGAGAAGTTCACCTGCACCTGCTTCGGCACGGTTTCATGCCAAGCTATAATTGTTGGACCAAGCATGGAGAAAGAGGGGTTATAATGGAAGAAGATGAAGAAGGGGATGATTTCATCGATGAAAGCTATCTTGCTCATTTCGGTGATACTTTCATGGAGGATGCTGAAGGTGAAGGGGAAGGTGAAGGGGAAGGTGAAGGGGAAGGTGAAGGGAAGGTGAAGGTGAAGAAGAGGCACGTGATGAGACCGTTGATGATCTTGGTCGGACCATTGCTGATGCACGGAGACGCTGCGAAACTGAAAAGGAGAGGGAGAATTTGGATCGCATGTTAGAGGATCACAGAAAGTCGTTGTACCCTGGATGCGATGATGGTCTGAAAAAGCTGGGCTGCACACTGGATTTGCTGAAATGGAAGGCACAGGCAGGTGTAGCTGACTCGGCATTTGAAAACTTGCTGAAAATGTTGAAGAATATGTTTCCAAAGAATAACGAGTTGCCCGCCAGTACGTACGAAGCAAAGAAGGTTGTCTGCCCTCTAGGTTTAGAGGTTCTGAAGATACATGCATGCATCAACGACTGCATCCTCTACCGCGGTGAATACGAGAATTTGAATGAATGCCCGGTATGCACTGCATTGCGTTATAAGATCAGAGGCGATGACCCTGGTGACGATGTTGAGGGCGGGAAACCCAGGAAGAGGGTTCCCGCCAAGGTGATGTGGTATGCTCCTATAATACCACGGTTGAAACGTCTGTTCAGGAACAAAGAGCATGCCAAGTTGTTGCGATGGCACAAAGAGGACCGTAAGTCGGACGGGGAGTTGAGACACACCGCAGATGGAACGCAATGGAGAAAGATCGACAGAGAGTTCAAAGATTTTGCAGCTGACGCAAGGAACATAAGATTTGGTCTAAGTACAGATGGCATGAATCCTTTTGGCGAGCAGAGCTCCAGCCATAGCACCTGGCCCGTGACTCTATGCATCTACAACCTTCCTCCTTGGTTGTGCATGAAGCGGAAGTTCATTATGATGCCAGTGCTCATCCAAGGTCCGAAGCAACCCGGCAACGACATCGATGTGTACCTAAGGCCATTAGTTGATGAACTTTTACAGCTGTGGGGCAGACCTGGTGTCCGTGTGTGGGATGAGCACAAAAAAGAGGAATTTAACCTACGAGCGTTGCTTTTCGTAACCATCAACGATTGGCCTGCTCTTAGTAACCTTTCGGGACTGTCAAATAAGGGATACAATGCATGCACGCACTGCTTACATGAGACTGAAAGTGTACATTTGCCAAATTGTAAGAAGAACGTGTACCTTGGGCATCGTCGATTTCTTCCGAAAATTCATCCAGTAAGAAAGAAAGGCAAGCATTACAACGGCAAGGCAGATCACCGGCCGAAGCCTGCGGAACGCACTGGTGCTGAGGTATTTGATATGGTCAAGGATTTGAAAGTCATCTTTGGAAAGGGTCCTGGCGGACAATCAGTTCCGAAGGGAGCTGACGGGCACGCAGCCATGTGGAAGAAGAAATCTATATTCTGGGAGCTAGAATATTGGAAAGTCCTAGAAGTCCGCTCTGCAATCGACGTGATGCACGTTACGAAGAATATTTGCGTGAACCTCCTAAGCTTCTTGGGCGTGTATGGGAAGACAAATGATACAAAGGAAGCACGGCAGGACCAGCAACGTTTGAAAGACCCTGATGACCGGCATCCGGAATGGTTTCAAGGTCGTGCCAGCTACGCTCTGACCAAAGAAGAGAAGGTCATCTTTTTTGAATGCCTGAGCAGTATGAAGGTCCCGTCTGGATTCTCGTCCAATATAAAGGGAATAATAAACATGGCGGAGAAAAAGTTCCAAAACCTGAAGTCTCACGACTGCCACGTGATTATGACGCAATTGCTTCCGATTGCTTTGAGGGGGCTCCTGCCGGAAAATGTTCGAGTAGCCATTGTGAAGCTATGTGCATTCCTCAATGCAATCTCTCAGAAGGTAATCAATCCAGAAGATCTACCACGGTTACAGAACGATGTGATCCAATGTCTTGTCAGTTTCGAGTTGGTGTTCCCGCCATCCTTCTTCAATATTATGACGCACCTCTTGGTTCACCTAGTCGAAGAGATTTTCATTCTCGGTCCTGTATTTCTACACAATATGTTCCCCTTCGAGAGGTTCATGGGAGTATTAAAGAAATATGTTCGTAACCGTGCTAGGCCAGAAGGAAGCATCGCCAAGGGCTATGGAAATGAGGAGGTAATTGAGTTTTGTGTTGACTTTGTTCCTGACCTTAAGCCGATTGGTCTTCCTCGATCGCGGCACGAGGGGAGACTAAGTGGAAAAGGCACGATCGGAAGGAAATCAATGACATGTATGGACGGCCATTCTCTGACTGAAGCACACCACACTGTACTGACCAATTCCAGCTTGGTGGCTCCGTACTTTGAGAAACACAAGAATATTTTACGCTCGGACAACCCGGGGAAGCCTGAATCCTGGATTAGGAAGGCCCACATGGAGACTTTCGACAGTTGGTTGAGAAAACATTTAATGAATGACAATGATGTTGTAGATCAGTTGTACATGTTGGCCAAGACACCATCTTCGACTATAACGACTTTCCAAGGGTACGAGATAAATGGGAATACATTTTACACGATCGCCCAAGATAAAAAGAGCACCAACCAAAACAGTGCTGTCCGCTTTGATGCAGCAACCGAGAATGGGCAAAAGGTCACATATTATGGTTACATAGAGGAGATATGGGAACTTGACTATGGACCCTCCTTTAAGGTCCCTTTGTTCCGGTGCAAATGGTTCAAGCTAACAGGAGGTGGGGTAAAGGTGGACCAGCAATACGGAATGACAATGGTGGATTTCAACAATCTTGGTTACCTTGACGAACCATTCGTCCTAGCGAAAGATGTCGCTCAGGTTTTCTATGTGAAGGACATGAGTAGCAAACCGAGGAAACGGAAAGATAAGAAAATGATCAGTACATCATGCGATGATCCAAAGCGCCACATTGTTCTTTCAGGGAAAAGAAACATCGTGGGAGTGGAGGACAAGACAGACATGTCAGAAGATTATAATATGTTTGCTGAAATTCCGCCCTTCAAAGTGAACACCGACCCAAGCATTAAGTTAAATGATGAGGATGCTCCATGGATACGGCACA